>NC_047659.1:12747974-13347974 GCF_011762505.2 Arvicanthis niloticus | reverse complement strand
TATACACAGTGGTTTTCTTGTCTGCCCTTTCATATGAGGTTTTAAGTTCCTGGATGTTAGGAACCAGATCTTCCCGCTCCATGTCTGGACCTATTTCTAAGTGCCACAGTGTGTGTGCTCAGCACCGCTTCAGCAAGCAAACACGTGGCTGGAGGAAGGATGAGGGAAAGCAGCACAAGGAAGGGACAAGCCTCCACAGAGGCCAAGGCGGTGTCTCTGAGACAGCCATGGGACAGATGCACTCCAGAGGAAAAGTTGCTGGCTCAGGTAACAGGGAGAGATGATGTGGAAGAACCCGTCTAGCAGGGACCACTAAGTTTAGCTTGTTTCACCCAGTTTCCTTACAGTCTCAAATTCTACACAAAACACAAACAAACTCAACCCAAAGAGAAGGAAAAAGGGGAAGTCTGCTACAGATGGCCTTAGCTCAGCTTCCCCGACGGGCTGTAAGAGCTTTTGCCACAGAAGTCGCCTCCTGAGCACGTCAGAGTGCAGTTGTGGTGGTTCCTATCCCCTCAATCCATATCGACATAATGCATCAAATCCTTTCCCCTCAATCTGTCCCCAGTGAGAATCTCCCTCAAGCTCACTCCTGCCCCTCATTTTCTCAGAGGTTAACATTTAACAAATTACACTCCCACCCTCTTTCCGAGCCCATCATCTTTTTAAGCTCAACAAGAGTGGAACTGGCTGGCTCATTTTAAGTATCACGTTTCTCCCCAGCTTCTCTCAAGCTGCTCTCTGGTTTCGGCTGCAGAATGTTAACAGGCCAGAAAGCACAGGGGAGACAGAGCACTTTATCAGTTTCATACCTAAAATAATAAGCAAGCTTAGAAAAAACAGTTGGGAGAGATTGAATGGCACGTTGTACTGTCAGCAGAGGCAGAAACACCCCAGTACAAAGGTTAACAAATGCCAGGAACTGCCTTCTAGTCTCCCACCAGATCACATCTCTGAACTCAACATGGTTCTGATCATTTGTATAATGAACTGAGGACTTTTCACAAACAAGTTCATGAAATATCTTCTATTTTCCTTACGAATTCCCCAATCAAAACATGAATGGGAGAGGCTGAAGCTCCTGCAGATACCTTCAGAGGGGGGTCCCAGGCTTAACTATAGGATGATGACAATTTGCAAAAGGCCAATTTAACAGCAATTGGATTTTTCCTGACCACTTGCACCATTAGCTGACAACCCACTTCTCCATCACATCTGCAAACAGTTCTGCTAGACAGTTCTGACATTTCCCACTTAGAAAAGCCACTTTCAGGAAGCTATTAACCTAAACGGAATCTTCCTGGTCAAGCTCTTGGGCACAAAAAGGCCTCAGGTGGGCAAGTATGTAGAATTTGGTTTTCAGTACAGGCTGAGAACTACCAAATAGGACAAACTGGGAAAAAAGCAGACTAAGGACATCGAACTATGAATCTAGATACCTGCATTTGCTTTTAGAATCCCCAAACTATAAAAGAACATCATTTTGAAAATGTAATTCCACAAGAGCACTGACCATGACAGGTTTTCTCACCACTGTGCTAATTCTCTGTGGGCCAAGCACAACACTACCCCACAGGAGACAGCTGCTTCATGGACACATGCAGCACTACTCCAGAGCCATGAGACACGTGGACTCACTCTGTTCTTCTGCCCCTGCCACACAGCAGGAACGGGACAAGGGAACTCCTCAGCTGTGGGAAAGTAACTGCTCATAAGCACCAGTTAGTCAGGCCAACGCTAGAGCTGACGTGGCGACACGGCCATGTTCTTTCTCACTGTAATGCTCCCTGAAACAGGGGCTCAGCCACTAACCTGGTGCAGTCCGTATGTTGAGAGTCTTATTGAAATTATCCTTAAGCGCTTCTATCACTGATTTCATGTCTTCATCCACCTCTTCCAAGCTGATTATGTCCTCAACCAAGGCTGAATTAATGTTCACTCTGGCCTGGGGCTGCCCTTTGCCTTTAGCTAAAAAGCAAACATTCAGTGAAGAACAGAACAGAAGCACACCCACAGATAACAAGCACTGGCTGATGGAACAATGCCTGCAGCGCACAGGCAAACTGTCAAGTGCCAGAACTTTATAAAACCATCTCTGCCCCACACAGGAGCTCACATGTACTGGCTGTCAGCTACCTCCCACATCTGTACTAAATCCTTGGGCATTAGCAAGGGCACAGGCTTTACAATTAGACATTCTGGGTTTAGCCAACTGCAGTGCACACTGGCTCTATAACATTGAGCAAGCTACTCTATCTTTGTAAAAGAAGACTAATAAAGTCTGTATCATATATAAAGCTGCTATAGGAACACAAATGAAGTTACTTAAGAGTACTCTACATATACCGAGGAATCCGGAAGTAAATCAATACCTTATTTTTCAGAAAAACAGAAGACAAGAAAGGTAAAGTAACTTGCCTAAGGTCACAGGTCAGGAAATGATCAAGTCAAGATTTGGTCCCAGATCTGTCTAATTTAAAGCCCATGAACTTTTCATAAGACCATCTCCACAAATCTAATGGAGAGAAAGGAAATGCATTAATTCAGCTTCGATCATACTAAGACAAGGTTAGGCTCAGCACTGTACGGCTGATCTGGACAAAATGAACTGCAGAGACATCAATACTACCCAACAGAGCACACTGACGAATGGCTTAGAAAATCAACAGTGCTGGAGGGCGGATGGAATCTGATTTCATGTCTAAACGTTAGGGGCTTTTCACATACATTCTGTAATTAATGTGCATGTGACACAAATACTCTTGTATTTCTACATGGGGTGAAAGGAGCAGAAAGATGAAAATTCCTAAATAATATCTGTGTAATGAAGACTACGATGCTAATGCTAAACATTTAACAAAACATTAAAATTCATTCAGTAAATTTTATTATCTATAGCTAGCTTGACTGTGCGCTGCATTCCACATCCTAACTTGCAATGCAATTTGAAATACGTTCTTCCATTTGACCTTCAAGAGAGTTCTCTGAGTAGGAGAATAAGAGCTCTGGGATGCATGGCATCTAAATATTTGCCCAAAGCAACCAGTGAACAAGAAGCAGTGACTTTTTTCCCCAAAGGTCTGTTCAAGTCACCTTGCTGCTTGAAGCCCCCACTGCTTTTGGGTAAACAAGTTAAGGACTTATTATTTTTGGAACTGATAAAAGAAGTCAATTCAAAATCACTAATTACAAGCAGAATAATAGAAGCTAATCCATATCTGGACAGACTGTGAAAAAAGAAAACCAAAGACATACAGGTCACTCTAAAAGCTGAAGACTTATCTATAAGGGATCAAAATTACATGTTGAACAAAGAGGCTGGACACAAAAACATATATTACAGTAAAAAAGAAAAAAAGTCATATATTAGCATAGATCCTGAGTAGTACGCAACAGACAAAGCCAATCCATGCCAGCAGACTTCTGAGTAACATAGGAGACACATGGAAAGGACACTCACTAGATGTGGGTGGAAAGGGACTTCTGATATGGGAGAGTGTTCTACCACTGAGCTACAGCCCCAGCCTCTGGATTCTGAGACAATGTCTTGCTAGGTTTGCTGTCTGTCTGTCTGTCTGTCTGTCTGAGCCTCCTGAGGACTAAGATTATAGGCATGGGTTCCCACATATCAGTTCTTGATTGTGGGGTAAGGGGAGCCTTGGTTACACTGGTGATTTCAGTTTGTGAAAATTAGCAAGTTGTAGTTTTATTTCTATGGAAAGGCAAAAAAAAAAAAAAAAAAAAAGTTAAGGGTAACTAGCCAAGTAAAGACAGATGGTTATACACACACAGTTGCAAATCAGCAGAGATGAAAAAGGAATAAAGAAACCTGATTAACTTAATAGAATGGAAGAAAAAGAAAGGAAAACCACAAAAAAATGTATAAAACAAAATTAAAATGTAAATACTCAACAAATATGATAAACAGAAATGAACCAAAATGACTAGCCAAAAGCTCAAGGCTTTCAGTAAGACTTCAATGTAACCATCAAGAATATACAAGAAAATTTATAAATGTATGAAATTACAGGTTTAATGAATAGGAAAAATTTTATAAACCTGAAAAATATTAATGAAAGTAAAGTCAGTTTTATTATATTAATAGCAAGTAAACTATTTTAAGACAATGCATTATTAGAAATGAAGGCTTCTTCAAAATAATATCAGAAGACATGTAATAATTCAGGGTGTAAAATATACATATATGCATAAGGTAGCCTCAAAATGAAACCGGAGAACTGTTCATTCTACAACCCTATCAGGAGATTTTAACACATTTTTCTTGGTAACTGCTAAGCAGAGTAAAGAGAAAGTTAAGTACATGGAAAATGTGATCCTAAGCATGGGCTACCTTTAATGCCATCACTCAGGAAGCTACCATATCTGTGAGTTCAAGGGCAGCTTGGTCTACACAGTGAATTCCAGGCCAGCCAGAGTTACATGTTAAGACTTTGTCTCAAAAAAGTAAGTAGAAAACACAAAAATATTATTTATCAACAAAGTAAGAGACTCGCAACATTAAAAATTATTTAAAGCTTGTAACACTGATAATTTTCTGGCAGAATGATGACATGAAAGATGTAAACACATGCTAAGAAAAGGAGAACATATAAGTTTTTTTCATCTTTTTTGTTTTGTTTTGATGTATTTATTTTTACATTTTATTGGTTTACATTTCATAACCCCCTTCCTGGTTACCCCCTACCAGTCCCCCATCCCACCCCTCTCCCCCGCTTTGCCTCTATGAGGGGGCTGGAGAGATGGCTCAGGGGTTAAGAGCACTGCTCTTCCACAGGTCTTGAGTTCAATTCCCAGCAGCCACATGATGGCTCACAACTATAATGGAATCCAATACCCTCTTCTGGTGTGTCTGAAGACAGTGACAGTGTACACACATACATAAAATAAATAAATTTTTTAAAAATGCCTTCATAACACATGATTTATCAAAACAGTAAAAACGTTCATCTTAAGAGGCTATTAGGCACAATTTTAGACTAACAGCTTTGAAAACAGAAAAAAAAATATTGAATCCAGAATATATAAGTAGTCTCATAATTATCAAAGCGATTGCATCTATAGTTTCAATGCATACCATATGCATACCAGATCCAGATGAGTTTACAGGCAGGTTCTACTACCAATGAGGCAAGGAACTCATCAGCCTGACTTTAAACCATCCTATTATAGAGAGAGAGATTCACTCATCTTGTACCATGAGGCTAACGTAAACAAACAGCAAGACCTAAGAGGACAGTGACAGAGCTCAGTATGTGGAGTTATATCCAGGTTAATTTTATACATGTGAACACAGACTAAAGAGCCTAAAACTTAATCCTATATACAAGCCTGATAAATTCAGCAATGAATACACAGATTATGTACCAAGCAACATATATATAAATTATTATCAAGGACAAGTAGGGATCTCTTCAAAAATGCAAAAATGATGTAACATCAGAAAAGCTATTGTTGTTGAGTTATTCTATTAGTTATTCTATTAGATTAAAAGCAGGGGAGTGCAGGGATTTGGCACAGAGTAGAGCACATGCTTAGCATACACCAAGCCCTGAGTTCAATCCTTAGTACTGCAAAAATTAAAGGTAATGAGGTAGAACCATCTCAATAAACATGATGTATCATTAGATTAGAATTTAATGCCTTTTTTTAAAGTTCAAGAATTAGATATATTTGCTTTAAGAAACACTATTAAGCCGGGCAGTGGTGGCACATGCCTTTAATCCCAGCACTTAGGAGGCAGAGGCAGGCGGATTTCTGAGTTCGAGGCCAGCCTGGTCTCCAGAGTGAGTTCCAGGACAGCCAGGGCTACACAGAGAAACCCTGTCTTGGAAAAAAACCAAAAAAAAAAGAAAAAAAGAAAGAAAAAGAAACACTATTAAAAGATATAAATTATGTCACATATGAGAAGTGTTCTATCTAAAGTCAAGAATAAATGAGGGATGCCCATCATCACCAATTGTCAGAGGCAGCCCTGCTTATGCACTGAAGTCCTGGAATTAGCCATAGGCCTAAAAAACAGCCATAGGCCTGACATACAGGCATGTTAACACAAAGTCTTGGGTTTCTGTGGAAAAACACTGAAACAGATGGCTAGAAGCTATTGTAAACAAGCAGCTTTGGTGGAAAATTGCCAGGCTGAATAGTCATAGACCTTGTAGATAGTTAACCTTGGTGGGTAGTACCAACTTAGATAAGGACAAGTGAATCATAGGTAGAGTCATAACGCTCTGTCCCCTGAACGTTCACCCAGCTGACACTCTGTTCTGGAAGATATCTGTACTCTCCCTGAACACCTATGCTCCTTCGTCATCCCCTTCCCCACATCCTGCCTTTTTGTGTATATAACCCCTGTGTAAAAAAGTAAAAATTGCAATTTGATCAGACTATAGACAAATCGTCATTCTTTGCGTCTTTGCCTGTTCCCTCCCCCGACCCCGCTCTCTTTCAGGTGACCTCCCTGGACCCCTATTTAATGCCCTGCTGGCCAGGACAACCTAGAAACTCACATTAGACTAGAGTTCCTAGGAATGCAGTGGAGGGACGGATGTAAAGGGAGAATGGGGATTTATGTGTATGTATACTCACCAAAACACATGTACAAGAATGTTTATATCTTAACAATACTGTTGGTTTAACTTCAGATTGGAAGCCACCCAGATGCCACTACAGGATAGCTATATGAACTGCAGCAGCATATTCAGTACACTATAAACATCAAAGCGTAGAGCAACTGTTGCAGGTACAATAGGCAAATATCTCACAAGAAATCTGTTACCCCACAAAGCCAGACACAGAGTTCAAAAAGGACAAAAGTAATCTATGGTGTTAAGGCCAATCACATGGGGGAGCTTCTAGAGTATAAGTAATATTTTCTTCTTTTTCTCTTTTGCCTTTGTATAACTTTTGTTTCTGGTTTTTTTTTTTTTTTTTGGTTGTTATTTTGTGGTTGCTGTTTTGAGACATTGTCACTATGTAACTGTGGCTGGCCGAAACTTTGCTATTGTAGTGAACCTCCTATCTCTGACTCCCAAGTGCCAGGATTACAGGCATGTGATACCACAGCCTGCCAGACTTCATTTTTTCTCATTTTATTTTTTCTCATTTTATTTTACTACTCTATCTATCTATCTATCTATCTATCTATCTATCTATCTATTTATATATATATATATATAAAGTGTCTGCCTGCACATATGTCTATGAACCACATGTGTGCCTGGTACCCAGGAAAGCCAGAATTGGGTGCTGGATCCTCTGGAATTATAGTTACAGTTATGAGACACCATGTGGGTGCTGGGAATCACACTCCAGTCCTCTGAAAGCAGCCAGTGCACTTAACTGCTAAACCATCTCTCCAGTCTCCCTACATTTTATTTTTTGATCTGGGTGATAGATACATAGTTGTGTACACCTTCTAAAAATCCACTGAGCCAATCACTTAACAATGTAGGTATGTACTTTTATGTGCTTAACAGTGTAGGTATGTGTTATACCTCAAAATAAATTATGAGTATATCATAAAGTGATACAATAATGATATCATTTTCTAAAAAATGTTGGTTTGTGAGTATAAGCTTTATATAGAAGAGGAAAAGGGCAAGAAAAAGATGTGTGTGACAGGTAAAGATCTGAGCACAGCACGCGCTGCTTTATGGCTGATTTATGGAAGTAAGGGCAATTTGGTGCAGAAACAAAGCAGTTCAACAAAAACCATCACATAAGGAAATGTGACAACATACGCTGGCATTCACTCTAATTGAATGACAAAGTGCTGGCCACATGGCTTACAGCCCATGTGGAAAAAAAACCTAAACTGAGCTTTAGTTTCTGTTTTTTTGAGAAGAAAGAAATCTCACTCTACAAACCAGGGTGGCCTAGAATTCACTATGCAGCCCACAATCACCTTGAGCCAGAAGTAATCCTCCTGCCTCAGCCTGTCAAGCACTGGGATAATGGGTGTGAGCCACCAAAGCCTTTGGGATAGAAAAGAGTTCTTGAAAACGATACAAAAAGTACAAAGAACTGAAAATGACCACAGTAAAAGACATTCCCTGTAGCATAGACACTGGGGACAGTATTCCCACTGTAGAAAGACGCCAGTAAACTTAAGAGACGGCAGCAGCCAGAGGAAAGATGCTGCTTGCAGGCCATACTGGGTGTCTAGAAGACTGTGACGCCACAGCCTCAGAAGCCTCAGGTTCCCTGTGCTTCCCTTCTATTTGGATGAATCCATGGGCAACTGTACCTCAGCTTCTATATTTGCAACATGTTAAAATCTGTATTCATTAATCATAAGGGTCTCTTCACTGTGAAATTATAATTGTTTTCAATGGATAATGCTAAGGATTGGATTAGAAAAATTTTTAAAATAACACACAAATCAAACACTAACTTAACAGAAGGTAAGTCTTGTAAGCATTACTTTTCCTGCATCAAGGTGTCAATCCTCTTTTCAACAAAAAGCAGGTTTGGGTTCTGTGTCGAAGCAAAAAGAAAAGTCAGGGGGTGGGGGGATACCCAGCAGCATGCTTCTAGTACCATCCTCTAGGGGGCTCCTTGACCAGCCACTGCAAACAGCAGGTCTGCCTGATCATTTCCTGTCACTCATTCATCCCACAGAGGTTTTGAAAACACAGTTTATATACAGCCCTGGAGAGTGAAAAACAACAAAAAACCAAAACTGATCTTCATAAGATCCAATAGGGCAGATTGGTAACAAACAATAATCAATTTTACAACAGATTGATGAGTTACTACAGTTCTAAGTGTGTCAAAATAATAATAATAATAGGGTACATGAGTGCATGTAGCAGGGGACCTGACCCAGTTTCAGGCCAAGGAAGGCATCCTGAAGGAAGTGGCATTTAAGCTAAGACCTGTGGTACATCAAAATCTCATTCTTAGATGACATAAACCATTAAGATCATCCATCTAAACCCATGGCTTTAATGCCCCGTTCACCTCAAACCCTTCTGGCTTTAATTATACCCGCAATCTGAATCTTCCTAAAAGACGAGTGTATGCTGATCCCTGCCACAAGCCCTCCAGCTCGCTTGGTACTTTTACCTCTAGTTCTGCATCCAAATGAAATAAATTAGGCATTTTCTGAGCCACTAACAAAAATAAATGAGGTATAATGGTAACAAACCAAGCCCCAGACTCTAACACAGTTGGTCTGTGAACATCTGAGATAACATTTTCTTACATGGAAAGCAAAGAAATTCAGTATATCTCTGAGATCTCTGACAAACATGAAAAAAAGGATGAGGTGGGGAAGGAGACCATATATACCTTTAGCTTTCTTGGTTGCAAAATGGCGAACTGGTACTGCTGGGTAGGCTGAGTATTGCCTATAGTCATATTGTCTTCCATTCACCGTCTTCATGGAAATTTCTGAAACAGGTCTGGTCAAAGCAGCAAGGTAACTTCGAAAGGCAGGGTGCAGCAGGCGAAAGCATCTTATTCCTAAGTCCATGATGGAAGAGAATCCTCAGAAGCAACCACTAAAAAGAATAAGACAAAAAGACCTAAGTAAGCTGGGCAGTGGTGGCGCACACCTTTAATCCCAGCATTCAGAAGGCAGAGGCAGGCAGATCTCTGGGTTTGAGGCCAGCCTGGCCTACAGAGAGAGAATTCCAGGACAGCCAGGGCCATGCAGACAAAGTGTCCCAGGAGGGGGAGGGGGATTTCAGTAGAAGAAAAGCCACAGCAACTTACAAAATGAATTTATGTCAACTGCCAAAAAACTCCTCAAACTAAGCCATGACCTTGGCTCTGTGCATACATTATCCCCAACCTTCCTCCCAGGGAGAAGGATTATCCTCACTTTACAGGATGAAGAGACTGACGCTCAGTCTTAAGTGACCCACCCAGTCTGTAGAGTTCTTCCAGTGCATCTAAATGCCTGCTCAGCAAATGTGCCGCAGTCTAAATCTGTAATGATGCTAATTAAACCCTTATATGAGCAAAAGCACAAAATCTTGACAGAGCTTAAGAGGAAGGGCCGAGTACTAGAAGGGGAGTTTAAGTAAGAAAAAACATTTTAATAGGCATTAAATGACTACAAAACACACATGGCGGCATTAAATTAAAATTTTCTTTGGTTCCGTATGCACTGATTACCAATTAGAGTGCACTTTAATTTGAGTCTGAAGCATGAGTGAGGATTGAGGTCTTCCGGGGTCTAGAACTGGGAAATGCTACCATCTACTGAGTTAACACAAGTTATACACACTTCTGAGGTCTTTGACTATACAAAGATGCTCTTGCTTCCTCTGAGACAGAGCACAGTCCTAGCTAACAATATAACACTGAGAACTTCTGCCAAGAATCTGGCTATTAGCTAAAAATTAAGAACAATTAGTATCAAGTGTCTGGAAGCACTGTCTTTGAAAATCACACGTTAAGAAACAACTGCTAAAATGTTGATGCAGCACAGTGGAGAAAACAAGAGCAGGCATTCTGCAGCAGAAACATAAACCCAAGACCAGATCCACCGCTGAGTAAACACCCTCGGGAATCTCTGCCTCTTCACTCTCTTCTGTAAAACGGGACTGGTACTTAT
The DNA here is from genome assembly GCF_011762505.2 of Arvicanthis niloticus. NCBI lineage: Eukaryota > Metazoa > Chordata > Mammalia > Rodentia > Muridae > Arvicanthis > Arvicanthis niloticus. Next base: position 13,337,389 of record NC_047659.1, on the reverse strand, counting down.
TTTCTTCAAGTTGGGAATGAGGATAGGCAGGTAAAACACTTGGTTTAGTGACTACTCGATGACAGGGACACAAAAAAGAATGTTTATTGATAGCTATCAGCTTTCCTTAGGGTCAGATATGAGGAAGACACTTGCACAGATGTCAGGCCTGATGTGTAAAGTGACCTAGATTCAGTCAGACATGGATATAAATTTCTGCCTGGGGCAATTCATCCTTTCCCTATCGATGAGAAGTATAAAAGCCTCATTTTAAAATGAAACATTGAGTACATATAAAACATACACATACCTATAAAACATCCAGCTACCTGGAATATGCTAACTGCTCAGGATGTGTGACTATCATTACTATTGTGACTTCTTTTTTAATACAAAAATGAGTAACACATAATGCCATGTGTGGTGAGGCCTGCCTATAATCCTAGCAGTTAGGAGGTAAAACAGGAGGAGGAGGAGGAACTCAAGGTCAGGCTCAGTTATACAGCAAGCTAGAGGCTAGCTTAAGCTAGATGAGATCCTGTGTTAAAAAGCAAGCCAAAAAGAAAACACATGAATAATACAAAAGCAAACAATTTCTCTTGACGGAATTTTTGACAGCAACTTATGGTGCATATCTGCAATCAGCCTGTGTAGGCTCTACAAACACGGGCCTGGGCTGCTGGCTTTACTCCTGTCAATAATGCCACAGATAAAGCACTATAGTCCCCATTTTGTACATGTTAGAACTGAGGCTCAGAGAGATTAAGTGTCCAAGATATGGAACAGTCAAATACTATTAAGAACTGTTCACAAAAGTTTGGCTCTGAGTGACACTTCTAAATCTTAAGTTTCTACCTAATATAGCCAATGTCCAACTCACATTTATACCCAAATATGGGTATATAATAATGTGCTGGTTTTTTTTTTTTTTTAATTGACAGGGTCTCAATCTGGCTGCAGTGTGTATGACAGGTTTCCTGGAGTTCCTGTTGTGGGCCATAATACCAATCCACAAGCCAACAGGAAACTGAAATGGGTTAGAAATAAACAACCTTTGACAGAAAATGCAGCACCAAAAAGCAGACCCAATACCAGTGAGCCGGAAGACAGTTCTATAAATAAACCACATTGCTGGAATACTTGAGACATACGTTTCATTGCACAGAAGCCAGGAAATTTCACAGTGGAAGTTCAATAAAGCAGTCCTTTGGGTCTTTAACCTTAGGAACATGGTCAGTTCAGCACATATGAAGGACTAAAACTGAAGGAGAAACTTATGAGAGTTCTAGCATGTTCCAATAACAATAACCCACTCACAGGAGAACCTGTTTCTCCACTTACATACTTGAGGAGGTCAGTCCTCAGCAACAACTTTCACATCTTTTTTTTTTTTCATTTTAAATGATGAATATTTTAGTAATACTTTTTATTGACTCTTTACAAGTTTCATACATTTATAAATCTATATTCTGGCCTGTCCAATGCTGCAGCAACCCCTTTCCAACCAGCTGTGTATAGATATACAACATACATTTCTTTCTTTCTTATTTATTTATTTATTTTTGTTTTAGGAGACAGAGTTTCTCTGTGTAGTCTTGGCCATCCTGAAACTTAGTCAATAACCAGGCTGGCCTTGAACTCAGACAATCTGTTTGCCTCTGCCTCCTGAGTGCTGGGATTAAAGGCATGTATCACACCCAACCTCAATCCCCTGCTAGGAATGTTCTCCCTTTATTTCATTACCATTCATTTTTCTTTACCATCACTCGGTTAAGCACAAGGTCATTGGCTACTTCTTCCAACTAAACTGGTCGGTCACATCTCCTAAAATGCAGCTTTCATGCCCAATACTTTCAGCACAGTAAACAGTTTTTAATGATAAAAGTAAATATATGTATAATGACTTGATCCTTGTCTAAGTATATCCATATGACTGTTGGCACTCCATGACAGTTCTAGTAGACGAATCTACCTACTAATCTACTTGCTTACTACTGTACCCTGTACTCAGTATAGTACAAAAACATAGACATCACACAAATGTGGCAAGTGTGGTAACGGACTTTCAAAGATTAAATCCTTGCCCAATGTCAAAATGCTGGCATCAGAGTTGGAATCTACACCTCTGATGGCAGGTCCTGGGATCTATTTCTCAACACTGCTTCCATTATCCCTTAGATTTCCAATTCTTTGCTTGGAACAGGGTGTGCTTCTTTTCAAATTCAGTATCATGTAAAGAAAGGTATTTGGAATATCTGACTCAATACAACATCCAAATGTACTTGGCACAAGGCAAAGGAGGAATAATAAAAATCTAACAAATGGACAAAAGGCTTTACCTAAAGACTAAAAGACCTGGATTCCAGTATCCCCACCTCATCAATCCCTATCACATACAACTCTGGAATTCACAACCACCTATATTCAAAGAGCATGGATCACAGCTCTACCACAGATGAGAACTATAGCAAATCATTTCTCCTACTTTGGTTTTGTATCTGCTGCCATTAACTGAAGGAATCAAATCAAGTTTCCTGACTTTCCAACTAGGAGTTCTCCAAGATTCTGGGAAACGCAATGGAATGTGGTCAAAAGAGAAAGCACTGTGTATCCGATCCACAATCTGTGGTAGAGCCACACCCTCGACCTTTCAGGGGAAGAGATGAAGACCCTTATGGAGGAAGATCTCAGTAGAGGTTGAACCCTCGAACACTACAGAAAATATAAAGGCCAAGATCCAGCATAAGGAAGGAATTCCTTCTGCTCAGCAGAGGCTGATCTTTGCTGGCAAGCAGCTGGAAGATGGCCGTACTTTGTCTGACTGCTAACTTTCAAAAAGAGCCCACTCTTCCTCCTGTGCTGAGACTTCATGGTGGTCCTGAGAAAAGGATAAAGTCTTACAACACTGCCAAGAATAATATAAGAGAAAGAAGGTTAAGTTGGCTGTGCTTAAACTATAAAGTGGATGAAAATGGCAAAATCAGTCAACTTCATCGAGTGTCCTTCTAATCAACATGGGGCTGGAATGTTCATGGCTAGTCACTTTGACAGACATAACTGTGGCGAGTGTTGCCTGACTTATTGCTTCAACAATCTAGAAGACAAGTAGCTGTGTATGAATTAATAAAACACAGGAATGGGAAGAAGAAAAAAAAAAAGCACCAAACTTTGAGATGGCCTAGGCAAGAGTCCTGCTTCTAGTGCTTCCTAAGTATGTGTTCTTAATCTGTAAAATTTGCTAGAGTCACGGGAATGTGAAGCACCATCGAAATGACAACTGTTTGCCCACAGGACGGCAGAATGATGATTTTTAAAGCCCCAGGCGTTCGACTCAGGCCTGGATGGAATTCAAACTCCATCACTTGGGAGCCGCGCGACCTTGGTAAAGACAGCACTTGAGTTTTTGTTTCTTCATCACCGGGAATAATTACACCTCCGCGTGTAGGGCTGTTTGGAAAAGGCATTATTCCTGTCAGGTGACGTCTTAAACATCAGGAACTATTTACCAAGTTCCCTGGCAAGGCTCTAAATGTCCGCTGAGTGACACGAGCCCCGCCCCAGCCTTGAGAGCATAGAAGTTCCGCCCCCGGGCCTTAAGGTCGAGCCGAATTCTGCTGAACCAGTCACGGGTGGTGTCCTAGCCCCACGAGGTCCCTCCGAGGTCCTAGAAAAAGTGTCACCGGCACCTAGATCCCGCCCACTCTTGAGAGCCCCCCTCGAGGCCACTCACCAGCTACAGCGGGATTATAGGGAAACACACGCGGCCCAGCGGAGGCGGAGGTACGGGCGTCATGACGTCACGGGCCGGCGCGGCGGCGCAGGCGTAGCGCATCACGGGCGGCCGGGCGGCGAGCGGTGTTTCGGCAGAAGTAACCTCACGTCCCTGGCTCGGACCCCAGCGTCGGAGACTGCTTTTGGGGCATGAGCTGAGGGCACAGCTCCGAAGCTAGCGGGTGAGTACCTGAAAATCAGCGCCATCCTGGCCGCGAGGCCTTGGCGAAGACTGCCCTCACCCGCAGGCTTCTAGGCCCCGCCCCGGATTGTCCTGTCTCTGGCCGGAAATAACAATCCCATTAGTGACTTCGCTGCCAGGAATCGGGGAAACCCTGGTTGCTGGCCTGACCCCGTGGTTAGCGTGTAGGAATAAGCGTCCCCAGTCCCCTCCTGACTTCTAGAGTTGATACAGCTCAGCTGGGAGGAGTAGATTGGCATTTTGTGAACTTGTTATTCTAAGGAGTTGTCGCCTTTGCAACCCCCCAAAAGACTTGATATCGTCACATACTAATTAGACTTTACTATTTCTCAAATATTCATGGGCCGAGCTGTAAGTATATTCTTATTTAAAATGACCACGTGATGTAGGAATAATTGTCTCCCTCTCTGGAAAGAAGAGTATTGACCTTGTTTCATTCATTCTCAGAAAATAGTGCCAACTTTGAGTCAGGCAGTGTACTATATACTGAGCATAGAACCATGATCAAGGCCCTATGCTGTGAGAGCTTTTATTATTTTAGAGACATAGGCAAAAAGTAAATAACCCATTGTATTCACATTATTTGGAAAGGGGGAAAGTGGCAGGGGTAGAGAATGTGAGAAAGATACCTAAGGGGTTTCTGGAGGCACAGTAATTGGAAAAGTTGATTTTGAGTCCAGGTCTCTCTAGCCTCATGTCTTATATTCTTCCTATTGAAACATAGCCTCTGGCTTTTTTTAAGTATCTTTTGGTATTACAATTGCTTTTAGACATGAGAACATCAGAAGTTGTAGCATTCAAATCCAGCTTTCTCAGTCTAAAGTAGTGCAACCCCCAGTCACATCACGCTTCTCAGTGCTGGATGAGTTCTCAGCATGGTTCTAAAGGCTTTAGGAGTAGAACGTGGCAGAGCCACATACCTCAATGAGATACTGTCCACATACGGGAACTAAACTGGAGTTGTTAAATGATAGTATCTGTCTCGGTGTCTATCATTAATTACTTCAATGTTTTGCCTTTTCTTCTTTTTTAAATTTCTCTCGCCCTTTCAAAAATCTCTGAGAATGGGGAGTATTTTGTACAAGGCTGAGCTTGAAGCACTTCTAGATACAGAAGATACATGTTTTGGTTTGGGTTTTTTTTGTTTGTTTGTTTGGTTGGTTGGTTGGTCGGTTGGTTGGGGTTTTTTTGTCTTTGTTGTTTTTCTAGCAGGAAGGTCTGTAGTCCGGTATAGGCAACTATCTTTCCTGTCCCTTTATCTTTTCTTTATCATATTGTATATTTACTAAAATCTCATTTTTCATCTATAAACTCATTTTTTGTAGCAACTTTAATAAGAAAAGCAGGGTTTATCTTTACAGATCTTCTAGGTTTATTTACTCTGTGTGTATGAGCCTTTTGCCTGCATCTATGTATGTGCAGAACATATATGCAGTGACTGCAAAAGTCAGAAGAAGTTGTTTCATCTCCTGGAACTGGAGGTAGTGAGCCACCAAGTGGGTGCTGGGAACTGAACCCCTGGGTCCTCTGCAAGAGCAACATGGCCTCTTAACTGCTGAGTCATCTCTCCAGCCCCTCAAAGTTTTCTTTGAAACAAAGAAACTGGGCCAGCAAGATGGCTTAGCCAGTAAATGTGCTTCCCGTTTAACCCAGTCAGCTTGAGTTCAATCCCTAGGACCCAAGTAACAGTGAAGAAAGAGCGAATCAACTCTTGAAAGTTGTCTTCTGACCACTGTTTCTGCTACATGATAGCACAGCCCACTCCCCTACCGCATGATCATAAAGTACATAAGAACAAGGAAAGTTAGGTACCAAGAAAAATAACTTCCAGTAGAAATGAAACAATTTAACACAGAGTCTTCTGGCTCCAGGCTCTTTGCTCTTTTCATTACGGCCTCCATCACAGTTGTTATTCTCCTTTCTGTGAGGTGAGGTGCTTCAGGAATGAAGAGTAGTCATAGTTTATCACTCTGGAATATTTCTGAGAAGCATGGTTCTAAAAGGCTTTAGGAGTAGAACTTGGCAGAGCTATGGACCTTAGTGAGCTGCTGTCCTCATAAGGGAACTACCCTGAAGAGTTGCTGAATGACTTGCGAAACTTACACAAAGAAAGCAGATGGTGAACTGTAATAACTAAGTAGAATGATCTCTTGTTATTACCAAAACAGAAAACTTGATCAATAGCTAATATATATTGACTACTTACTGTTGTTAAATACAGTGATTTTTTTTAATGTATTAATCTTCACAACTGTCCTGTAAAATAAGAATGGTTGCCTCTAATTTTACATTTGAGGAAATTGAGGCCTGTAGATTTGAGATGATTAACTAAGTCACACAGCCTGCTTTCAGATCCAGCCCTAACTCCAGAATCTGTGCTCCTGTTTGTGTGCCCCTCCTCACTTTACTTGTATTGCTCCAAGAAGAACAGGAAGTAAGCTGTTCTTCCATGCCTGTTCCCTTCAACGCCATCAAGACTGGCTCCGCCCCCCCCCTTTTTTTTTTCTGGAGTATTATGTGGTGATAGAGCCTTTGGCCTCCTGCATCAGTCAGGAAGACTTAAGACTCTCCACACAACAGTACCTCTTTATCCTAAAAGGTAACTCTGGCTGCCAGAAGGGCTGTCCCAAGGGAACTGGTCCAGGGCCCCGGTTGGGGAATAACAGGCCTTTACAAGACTGCCCAGAGAGCATGCTTCCTTGGATATATATTTGGATTGCATGTGAAGTCTCGTGTTCACAAAAAATTGTTTTGTTCTCCTGCCTGAATATTCACATTGCCTTTAGTATTTCTTAGAGATTGATGGAAGCAGAAACCAAAACTCTTCCCCTGGAGAATGCATCCATCCTTTCAGAGGGCTCTCTACAAGAAGGACACCGATTATGGATTGGCAACCTGGACCCCAAGATCACAGAGTAAGTCCAGTTGCCATGTGCAGAGAGATTGAGTATCTGCTGTGGATGCCCAGGAGACTTTTCAGAGCAGTGGCATCATCTTGATCCCTTCATTTGTGTTGGAATTTTTCTCTAAAGGAGACATGATACTGTTCTTAGCCTGTTCCCATTTTTCATACACCTGTGAGGACCCAACTTTGGTTTCCTTCAAGCATAAGCCTCTTTCTTCCTAGTCAACAAAGAGTGGGACTCTTTGCCAACTGTTCAACTCTGTTCCCTGCGTTTCTAGAGAATTGTTGTAGAACCAACCTGAGGTATATTTTGTCTCCGAAATGGAGGAACAAGAAATAGTCTTGGGATCTTTAAGACTAAACATATGGACCCCACTTGACTGATGGCAATGAGCAGCCACAGAACCATCGAAAGTGAGTGGGAAGGGACCTTGGAGATCACCCTCATGCCTTTGCTCTTCACTCATTTACTACGTGTTCCAATACCTGTTGGGGGCCCAGCACCATGTTGAGCAGTTTAAACAGGTTCCATGGGTCGTGATCACTTGGGGATCTCTGACACCATCAACTCTCTTTCTCTACAGTAAAGGAAATGAGGCTCTAAGAGGCAGAATTACCTTGCCCAAGACTACATTACTAATTGAATTCAGATTTCCACTTGTTCCATCAGACCCAGTACAGTGAAAAGGAGTGTCTTGGCAGAGAATTACTAGGTCAGTGGGGGCAGGAGGGGTGAGGATGCTGGTGCTGGCTGGTGGCAGAATAGTGAGGGGTGAGTAGACTGTCTACGTGGAATCAGTACTTAAAGCAATCATGGAATAAACCAGCAATCCTAAAATTATTCCTGGAGTAGGCTAAGTAAACACAAGGCTGTGAGAGAGGAACCCTCTCATTTGAGTCTGAGATGAGATGAGGTATATTTAAGGATTGGGGATAGGAAAGAGGAAAAGAGTTGTAATTTTATGTCACAACACAGAATTTCGCTCCTAAGCCCGCACAGATAAATCAGATAAATGTAGATAAATCAAATCAGATAAATGTAGATACCGTTGGGTATAAATTACAGTGCTACTGAAGATAGGTTGTTTTCATGTCATGTCACTGTGGTCATGGGAACACTGGAGTGTGGACTGTGTTTATTACCGTCCTCTCTTCACATCAGCTTTTCCATCATCTAAAACGCAGGCTATAAGGGCATGTTCCCCAGAGTGGTTTCCATTCCCACTGCTCCTTGTCAAAATGGAAATCTAAAGTGTGGAAACAGTGTCACTTGTGTTGGCCATAGTTCTCTGTGATGAGGCTCCTGGGCTGCTCCCGTCCTGCTGCTTGTCACAGGGGCTCACAGGGCATCTGCCCTGGGGCTGATGTCAGAATGAGCATATGAGTGTGTTCCGGAATTACATCTTTAGCAGGAACATTGATTAGATACAGACTTTCCCATGTTTGAGTCAAAGGCAGATATTAAACACCAGCTGTATGTCAGGCTAAAAGTGCTGTGCTGTACCTGTAGTATCCCTATTTCTGTAATGTCAAAACAATTTTCTCTATTTTCCTTGTATGATTTCCTTACCTTGTCTCGAACAAACCGATTTGTTACATCATTTTAAACAGCTGCCAATCCAAGCTTATGGCATTCACCTGAAAGCTTAGTGTCACTTTGCTAAATTTCATGAATCTTGTGGAAACATTATTTCCTTCAAGTTGCTCAAATACCTGAACTTTTAGATCCTCAAAGGGCAGAAAATAGTGAACCTAGTTAAGTAATGAACACAGTCGCTCCCCGGCATTGAAGGAGTGTGAACACGTGCCATTGTGTTGTCAGTTAAATCCAAACCTCTGATCTTCTGATGACTTGTAAGGGAAGTTTGCAGAATGTCTTCCAGTTTTTCTAATTAAGCTTACCAACCAAACTGCTGCCACTTTGTGCTATTTTCTCTTTCATATGCCTGTATCCCAGCTCCTTAGCCTTATTTCTTAATGTCTTTCAGAAGTTGCTTTGAGTGTTTGTCCTTTAACAACACATTCTCTTGCTTCTTTTCGGGAAACGGCCAGGACTTGTTATAAGGGTATCTGATACAATTGTAGGGGTGGTTTTTTGCTTTTGTTATTTTATACACACAGCTTTTTTTTTTTTTTTTTTTTTTTTTTTTTGGCTACATATATGTCTGGTGCATCACGTGTATGTCTAGTTCCCTGGGAAAACAGAAGAGAGCAGCAGATCTTCTGGAGGAAATACAGTTACAGATGTCATGAGCAACCATGTAAATGCTGAGAGTGAAACCCAGGTCCTCTGGAAGAACATCCAGTGTCTGAACCAGTAGGCAATGTCCAGCCTTGATGGTAGTTTTTCAAACAGCATTTGAACAATGCAGTCTGTCATTCATTTTCCCCACATTTATTTTGTCATTAGTTCTGGTTGATCTTTGTGTATCTGTGTCTTTTGGTTATTAATCTGGGTTCTTCTTAAGTTATACTAGGACATCTTTCAGTCTCTTTTCAAGAATATGACAGTCTGGCACTCAAACATTATGTATGCTCTTTGTGATCATGGTGATTCCTTACACACAGTTCAGCTACATAAACGCTTGGATCCTGTTCTTCCGTGTTAGATATCTGAGCCTACATGAATAATTAAAATACAACCACTACCAAATATTGCTATATTGTAAGATTGAGCTTTTGTGAACATAGAGTGTCTTATCGTTGCTTGCTGTGTCACGACTATGCTGTATGCCAGAGGCATTCACCTGACTAAGTAGATCTTGGGGAAGTGATGGGCACTTGCTCCTACAGCAGTAGTCAAGTCTAAATCTCACTAATTCCCACTGTGTTCTAATTCCTCAACTTCTTTGTAACTCATGGGTTTGTAAAGTGAGAATGTTCAACTGAATAACAGAAACATTTCCTCTGACTAACACTCTATGAAGTCCTCTTATTTTACCACATAACAGCCTAGGTGAGTGGAACAGATTAGCCATCCTTTATAGGAAAGGGAAAGTTACACGAGTTGGCTCAGTCCACAGAGCAGTTTATGATAGCTCTAGTTTCTTCCTCCTAGTTAACTGTACCTTTATTCAGATGCTCTGGTAGTCAGGGTAACTGAATCATCATGACCTAAAGCATCCTGTTTTGAGTTTAAACATGTGGAAACTTCTAAATTACTGTGAGACCTGGACTATAAGCTTAGAACATTACCTTTAAATCTCAGCAGGGAAACCAAAAGGTTAGTATTTTAGATGTTGATTGACATTCTGTACTAAGTGCTGGCTTTCTTATTCAAATACTAAATGAGCTCTATAAAATAAGAAAGTAACTTGCATTGTATGTAAGTGAGAGAGAACATCAGTAGAAATTTTAATAGTGCCTTCTAAGCAGAGAGGGAACCATGAATGTATGTAAGTCAGGGTTAAGAAGGCTCCAAAAGGCCCAAAAGGACCATTTGGCCTAAGGCCAGGGTGAGTAGTAGATGGCAGTGAAGGCAGTTGGGTGGGTAGAGTCCTGCCAGGTGAAGATGGGCTCTTCAAACTGTATTCCGACAAGTGGAAGTTCATGTAGAAGTACCGAGCATTTTAACAAGAACCTGATACCAAAGCAATAATGTTTTAGTGGGGGATTCAGCTGCACACATGCAAGGTAGATTAGAAGGGCCAAGACTGAGGGTGCACCTTAGTTGGCAGATACTCACCTGTTGCCACTGTCACACAGGTAGGACAGTGAACTTGGAGATTGGTGGGTGAATCTGAGATGTGAAAAGTGGGATTGAAGAAAACTGGAGAGGAAAGATGATTCTGAAGGGTATTGCTATTTTGTTTTATAACACTAGGGCTCAAACTCAGTCTCAGCCCCAGAGAGGTCTTCCCTGGGGAATGTAAACACCTCAAGGCCTACTGACCCTGACCCTAGAGTAGTGGTGAAGAAGTCAGTTTGCAGCACAGACAGTCAACTTAAAGGCCAAGAAGTGGAGAGCCACCAGGTGCAAGTGTCCTTCTGGTGCTGACCTTTGGGGATTAACTGGGTAAACCAGGACTCACTGGAAGTAGATGCATAAGTCTGTAGCAGCAGTTTACTTTTTCTCTCTCAGCCCATTCCGTGTTCTTCCTTCATAGCCAGTGGTTTGCATGAAATGATGTTTGTTTGCTTACTTAAGTCTGAAACAGTAAAACATTTAGTAAGGTGTATAGCACAGGACAAATAGATTCTTCTCATAGTAATTTTTATACACTATAAAGAAAATTTTATCTAAAAACACTATATATTAAGTAAAAAAAAAAAAATCCTAAAAGTCATTTCATTGGCTCTCTGTTGCCTCTCTGTTTCCTGTAACCTCAAAGCAAAATGTCCTGTATACATATTTCTCATGATCTGTCCCTCCTCTCTACTCTCTTCAAGACTTTACTTTTCTCATTGCATTATGCTCACTCATACTAACTGCATTCAGATGTCCCCCTTTCTCAGGTTTTCCTACATTCCCCTCCCCTACCCCAGCAACCCCTTTGAGATTATGCATTTCCCCCTCTAACCAACATTGAGGACCTAGAAGACAATTTTATTCATCTAGAGGTCCGTGGCACATAGTAGGTATCTGTTTTAGCATTTGTTCAGGTGATTGCTTCTGTGCCACCAGGCAGGAAGGCTACTTTAATGACTCACGAGAAGAAGAAAGCACTGATTGGGTTACAGAAGCCTGTGAGGGACAAGTATACAATTCTCTCTCCCAAAGGCAGCAGGGTGCACATTTCATTAAGGGAAGCAGGCCGGCTGATGAGGACCGAGCTCCCGTACTCCAGCAGCAGATGAAAGTACTTGCAGATGTGGAAGCAAGAGGCTTCAGGCTTTTTTCACTATCTAAGCCTGCAGTCCCCATCTCCAGGAAGCAAAGTAGTAAACATTTCATTCCTTTTGTTTCAGTGTTCCGATAATTTCAAGAAATTATCAAACAAGAAAAGAAATCTTAGAGAAGTTGAAAGACACAGACCTAAGCAGATGTTCCTGGAATCTTAAGGTCACACTTCTCAGGCAGCATGTGTTTGTTAGCTTTACAATGAATAATCTGTTGGCATTTTTTTCCTGAGTAAATTAAAATTCATTTCCTAGGAAATGCCAATCGCGTTACCTTCCTGCTATTTAGCAGAACAGAGCTAATGAGAAGATAGCCGTGCCATGGTAGCCTTAAGTTTTGTTTTGACTTAAATGGATTTTACCCACCATTTTGTGGCATTGACATGGTGTGAAGGTTTGAATGGGTGTAGTAAGAGCAGGTGCGGCTATGAACTAAAGCCTGTATAGGAGACAGCCTTGCTGTAATCCAGTCCAGATAATCAAAAACAGGTTTGAGGTGTTTCCCAATTCTCCCCAAGAGTCCTGTATTCTCATTGGGTAATTGAGGTCTTCTGATGAGAGATAGTAATTAAGTACCAGGATGTGGTTGTTTACCATTTCAAAACTAGTTCAAGAACCAGATTACTATCCACAGTGGGGCTTGGGAACCTTTCATCTTATCCCAGTACTAGACCTGTATTGGATCTTTCCTGCAGTGATATCAGACACCTGACTAACTATGATGGACTTGCTTATTGATTACACATTAGTGTCAGATTTAGTGCAACATGTGATATATTTCCTATCTATGCTTCTCAAAAGAGACCTTGCTCAAGAATATACTTTTTGGTGTGTTTCTCCTAGAAAACAATGTGAATATAAATGTGCCTGTGAGGACTTTCCTGACTCCCCATGAGGTAGAATTCCGAGTAGTAACACATTTAGCATGTGGGCTGATACCTTTTTAGTATCAAGGGGACAGCATTGTTTAGAGAAAGCCTTGACTTCATTTGAATAGCTTAGAGGATGCCAGGAGGAAGGCCAGAGGAAAAGGAAATGGGAGAACTGTTGGTTTGTCTCACCCTTGCATCGGATGACAGGAAGTCAGAATGGCCACAGCAACCTGCTAAGGCCTCATCTGTCGGAACAACTCAAAAACCTTATAGAAACCAATGAGTGTTATAAGTGGGGTCCATAAGAAAGAGAAAAGCAGAATGGCAAAGCAATAGTTGGGGTGAACCTCTGCTGGGAATAAATTCCTTCCTTGACTCTCTTATTTGACCATACCCCAGAGTGTACAGTCTATTAGGGGAACTGCGGTTGGCTGATTCACAGAGCTGGCCAGTGTTCCCTACTTGGTGAGAGCAGCCTCAGTCTTGTCTGGCTTCCATGTTGTCCTAGTTTCCAGGCACATTTAAGTCCTGTGGAAGTGCCACTAACTGTGGTGTGGATCCTAGCAGAGTCCTTCTCAGTTTGTGGTTAATGATTAGCTACGAAGTCTAATAGCATAGCGAGCTGTTTTAGAACTGGCTTTTGTATGTGTGAATAGGGATGGTTTTGCAACTTTGTTTATTTTTGATACAGGGCAGGTTTGAGTGTGTGTGTTTCTGATGAAGTTACAGATACTCATAAAAGCTATTTCATTGCCAAGAAATTAAAAAATAAATAGATTGACACTATTTTTGAGTTTTGCTCCAAAAGAAAAACAAACAGTGCTTGTGTGCCAGACAGCTGTTTGTTAGGTGTGGTTTTGTTGTTCGGTATTTTGTGTTGGACAGATGCATAGGCATGACCGTTCTAGTTCCCATTCCAAATAGCAGCAAACAGTCCTGTTTCCCAAATAAACTAACAGCAGTTTGGAGGAAAGCATAGGGCATTGGCTAGGGAACTTTTTTTGCCTGAGATAAATTACCTCCATCTTTTATCTTGCATTTGAGGCTGAGCAGCCAGCAGCATTCCCTGAGTGAACTCATGGCTCTTCTGTCTCCACAGATACCACCTCCTCAAGCTCCTCCAGAAGTTTGGCAAGGTGAAGCAGTTTGACTTCCTCTTCCACAAGTCGGGTGCTTTGGAGGGCCAGCCCCGAGGGTACTGTTTCGTTAACTTTGAAACTAAGCAGGTAATTAAACTCCCTCTGCCTCTTCTAGTCTGCACTCTGTCATAATCCATTCTGTATCTCTTGACCACCAGACTGCATGAGCAGGAGTCACGTCTGGTTATTCTCTGTGTGCCTCGCACTGAGCTAAAGGCTTCGTCCTTCCACCAGTGAATTTAAGTAGTACAGCTTACACGAACATCCTCTCCCTGAGTTCAAGAGAGTTATAGTCTCTTGAGTTACAGATTCAGTGAGACTCCGCCACAAAAAACAAGGTGCTAAGCAGTGGAAGAGTGCATTGAACGTTGACCTTACCACTGCATGTGCACATGCATGGGCCCACACACACTACTCATGTGCATATAAAATTTATATACACATAGGCAAATTGTTTATCTCAGTCTCAAAAGTTTTGTATAAATTTTATTTGTGTGATGTTGAGATTAAACCCAAGGCCAATACATCTGCTCCCTTTTTTTTTTTCCTTTGAGACAACCTCGTTATGTAATCCCTTACAGAGTGAAGAATTCACAGAATGCCTGCTTCTGCCTCCCTCAGTGCTGGGATTAAAGCCATGCTTCATCATGCCTGTCTGAACCCAGGGTTTAATACATGCTGGCTAGATAAGTACCACTGAGATAACCCTGCTCAATAACACATGCTGATCTTCAGAAACCTGTATTACAGATTTGTATGTTTCACGTGTGTCTTGGAGTACAGTTCAAAAGTAAGCATCAGGTGCTGCATGGGATGGTGACACTTGTAATCCCAGCACTCAGGAAGCAGATGCAGGTGGGATCTCTGAATTTGAAGCCAGCCTGGTCTTATATAGTTAGTTCCAGTCCAGCCAAGGCTATATAGTGAGGCTCTGTCTCACAAAAAGAAAAAAAAATTCTAAGTTCTGGAGACTGCATATTATTATATGGGTTTATGTTACCTGAACCCCAATTGATAGTTATTTGAATCACTAGCAGTGACTGACTGTATAAACATTATAGAGTGGGTATCATTATAGCTCTAACTATGTAGAGTGAATGGTATCACCAAAAGACATCACTTTTAGCCAGGCATAGTGGTGAGCTTTATCCCAGCGCTCAGGAGGCAGAGGCAGATGAATCTCTTGAGTTTAAGGCCAGTCTGGTCTATAGAGTGAGTACCAGGACAGTCAGGGCTACATGGAGAAACCCTGTCTCCAAAAAAAAAAAAAAAAAAAAAAAAAAAAAAAAAAAAAAAAAAAAAAAAAAGAGGCAAAGGCATAATCTTCCTTACTGTAGTTGCCGCACTGGGCATGGTTGTACGTGACTGTAAATCTAACCCTGGGGAGGCTCAAAGACTGAGAGCTGGAGGGCAGCCTGGACGACAGAGTAAGGAAAGAAAGACAGAGCTGCCAGAAGTGATGTGTCAGAGAGCTCTAAGATTTCACAAGGTTATCATTTGTCCTCACCAGTGCTCAAAGTTTTCTATTTCCTCTCATTTTTTGCAGATATCATAAGCAACAAATGAAATATTGTTACTTTAATTGTCCGTTCCTTTTTGGAAGCAATTAAAGGATGTTCATATGATAACCATTTTAAGTGTTTTTCCTTGATAGAGTGAGTGATGAGGATTCTTGCCGACAACTAAAACCAGAGGTCATGGTAGGGACACTTGTTTATTTAAAAACCCTGGACTCATAGTCACAAAACATGCTTTATATTCCAGCATTTTTTATTCTATTTTTTAAACTTTGATCAAGTTTCTTTCGGCCTCAGTTTTATCTCAAAATGGAGAAAGAGGTTCTCTTTTGCAATTTGAGGAGACTATGAGGATATGTAAGTATACATGTGACAGTACTATTGGCATTTAGTATTAAATTTGTGAACTTTGAAACAATATACAGAGATGGCAGTTGTTCTTTTAGAACATTTATCTCTTGTTGGCCTCTACTGCTGCTGATACTTTAGAGCTAAGAGAACATTAAGAACACTGTAATTCTGCAGATGAAAAAGCATGTGTCCTGCATGTGTCTAGCACTCTGTATGCTATGGTGGGTCATTCTTACAGCCTGACACACAGTGGGTAGTGAGTAAATGTCTGTGGATGGCTGCTGAGGCTGAGACTCACTGCTGGTACCAGAGTGCTGTGCTGATGTGTAGTCAGCCTCAGCCTCAACACTCCCTGTTGTTAACAGTCTTCCTTTTGGGCCTTTTCACCCTACTACACTTGAGTTACACTCAGTTGAATGCCTCGTGGATACCAGTGGTTTGTCAGGATGGGAAAGCACAGCCATGTTTGCTGAAGTGGCTTCTCAAGCTTTAGGCATTCTTTTTAACCTTGTTGCTGCTCTATCTGATCAGGAAAGGGTCAGGAGAGTTTGTGCTCTGAAAACCAGGTGCATAAGTTGACTCACACAGATACCTTGTTCAGTCTCTTGGATTAGCCCGGCTTTTTTTCTAGCCTGATTTCTTTCTTATCCTTGAAGCTATAGTCAAGGATATGGCTCCATAGCTCCTGAGTGAGCACAGGTTCGTGATGTAGTGTGCATACCAGTGAAAGCATGTGTGTAGAAAGGTAGCACCTGAGAGGACAGTGCTGTCAGTTCACACAGGAAGTGCCTCCTCTGTGCCTCCCTCTTTTCATGCCCTCTGAAGACTCACAGCCACCCCAGGGGAACAAGTAGTAGTCACCATATTTTACATCTGACATATGCAGAAACTTCCTGCCAAACGCTGTACTGCCGACAGATGACAGAGGATTTGAAATTTCATTTCATTTCTATAATTTGAGATGTTATTGTTTTATCATTCAAAATTATAAGCCAAGTTGAATTATAAGCCAAGTTACCAAAAACAATTTGGTTTGAAACCCAGCTATCAAAACTTCCTGAGGCCCTATGAGAATACAGATAACTAATACGCATTTGAGTTTCTGACTGACTCTTGTCCTGTCTTGGATAGGAGGCAGAACAAGCCATCCAGTGTCTCAATGGCAAGCTGGCACTGTCTAAGAAGCTGGTTGTACGGTGGGCCCACGCTCAAGTCAAGGTAAGTCTAAGGGAGACAGACGGCAGATCACCTCATCCTGGCTGCGTCCCTGAAGAGCCCCCAGCTCTCCATTCCATCCACTGTCTGCCACTGCCATGCTTTGCTCTCCTGTGCTGGCATTTACCAGGTGTCTTGCCAGACTTTTCTTTTGAAAGCTTCTCGAGAGGAAGTAAGTTCCTTCATTGTTCCTCTGCACATGCTCACAGGTCCTGCTTTGATTGATTTTTGCACTCGACTGATGTATATACTGAGACCTCCCTTTTTTTTTTTTTTTTTTTTAAATGGGAATTGTTCTTGGGAGGGGGGAAAATATTTTAAAAACTTGTCACTATAGACATTAGAAGACTTTTCCCAGCCTCACATCTCTAAGGAGAGTTTATGTGTGTTTATTCTAAACTCTTGGGAAGTAGGTAGGTTCTTTGTGCTTAAAGCACTGCAGTCCATCTCCTGCAGAGGTTGGGAGAATGACTAGAGTGTGGCTTTGTGGAACTTTGCAGGGTTTGCGTGTCTTCAGGACTTGAAAAGTGGCACACTGCCCTGTCCATTTATAGTTGGTCTCCTGGGGAGAGGTACTGTAAAACTGTGGCCATTTTTTAAGGTATTGTAGCCACACTGTGGGGGCACACACTTCTAATCTCAGTACTTAGAAGGCAGAGGCAGGTGGATTTCTGTGAGTTGGAGGCCAGCTTGGTCTATAGGGCAAATTCCAGGACACCTTGGACTACAAAAAGAAACTGTTTTAAAAAAAAACAGACCAAACAAACAAAAAGGAATTCTGTTCCAGCTGGCACACGGGTGGTAAGACGTGTGAACTCTAACAGTCCTCGGAGACAACCCTCGCTGCAAACCTGCCAGCAGACAGATTTGCAGCTGTCAGAGCTGGAGCTTCTGCTCTTAGCTAGATGAACCCAGGTTCTGATGTGAGGCATGCTGCCTGCTTCCCAGCACACTTCCCCCTTATAAAAAATGGAACTCCGAGTAAACTGACATCTGAACAGTGTATCCCTGCTAAGAAGTGGTTGTGTAAGCTGTGAGACCCGTGCGCATCTCACGTCATG
This sequence comes from Arvicanthis niloticus, assembly GCF_011762505.2. NCBI lineage: Eukaryota > Metazoa > Chordata > Mammalia > Rodentia > Muridae > Arvicanthis > Arvicanthis niloticus. The sequence continues at coordinate 13,319,538 of NC_047659.1, read as the reverse complement.
ATGTGCCAGGCACCCTTCTGTCTAAGACACAGACTTACCGAATGCTTTTACTCAGAATGAAACTGAGGTTCATTTGCCAAACTGTCTCATGGGCTTGTGTTCCATGCTGCATCTCATGAAGAGGCAAGCAGGGAGATCACCTTCACCCTGTCTTTCATATGAAATCTCTACCTTGTGCTTCCTTTCTGACCAAAGACTCAGGATTGCTCTTCAGTACCACACTTACTTTTCACAACAAGCATGTAATTATCTGGTATCAAATTCAACTCCTTTCCTATGTAATGTTTTCTGTATCCGCTACTGAATGTTGTTACCACTCCTCTTCTCCACTCAGGCCTATTAAGAGTTGAGTGTTAGGCTTGGTACTTTGCAGAATCTAACAGAATTTTAAAGTGTTTTAAATAAAACAAATACTGTACGAGGCATTGTATGGCAGTTTTAAGAATGTAAGAGGGCAGCCCCCCCGTGCATTTGTGCCACCTGTGAATTTGAGCAATGAAATTCTTAGCTGGGAAATTCTTCCTCTCTCCCAAAAAAGACTAATGACTAGATACAAGCTTTTTCTTGACTTCTTTTTCTAGAAAATTTCTACAAATTTTTTGCATTAATATTAAATATAAAACAGACCTAAGATTGTCTAGAAATAGACTGGTGATAAACTAGATAGGATTGGCCTGTTTTAACTTGTGTAGTACTGTCAGAGCTTGTTCCTGCCTATGTGAAATAATTTACCCCTTTTTTTCACTTTCAGAGATATGATCATAACAAGAATGATAAGATCCTTCCCATCAGTCTTGAGCCATCCTCAAGCACTGAACCTGCTCAGTCTAACCTCAGGTAAGGCAACATCTGTAGGACTGTCACTGACCATTTGTAAATACTTTCTGTACAGTACAGTGAGTCTACAGGCTCTTAATGTAGAGTAGATCACAGATGTGTGGAGAGAGATACATTCAGTATATATTTCCTCTTTTTCTACACTCCTCCACCATGATCCAAAAGTACCACCATTTATAGAATTCATTCACTGAAGAAAGAACAGATTTAGTGGTCACACACTGCTCCGTGAGATAAATCACACACAGCCCTTACCCTGAAAACAAGCATTCTAATGAGACGTCCTCGGTCCCTGGTGTTTTCATTATATACTAATTCCTCCCTGACCATGGACTCTCTTATGTTTGCAGACGTTTTATTCTCTGTATCCTTGCAGCAACTATAATAGTTTTGTTCCAGTTTGTATGGATTGTCAGCTGCTTCTCTGGAGTTAATTCAAACCAGGGCCACTAAGAGTTGAGTGGAGAAGGAGAGTTTAGTGGGTGGTTGAACAGAAGCAGTTGTGTGTGTGTGTGTGTGTGTGTGTGTGTGTGTGTGTGTGTGTGTGTGGTGCGGGGTTTGGTTGGTTTTTGTTTTTCTTTCTTTGCACTGTAGCTTAGGGAAAATTGTTAACAACAACAGTAACAGTAGTCAGGATCTATTGAACCTTCTACAGCAAGAGCTGTGCTAAGTACTTTATTTACAGTATATACTTTAATACCATAAAAAGCACTTCACATATGAAAAAACCGAAGTTTAGAAAAGTGAAATGCCACTGCTGAAACCATGCTGGTAGAAAGGTAACAGAACCAGAATTTAAAAACAGGCCTGATAGACCATCCTTGACTTACTACTTCAAAATACCCCAGGTTATACATGTCAAGATTCATAGTAAAGCCTGTTCAGGAGAGCAGAAGGTATGTGAGGAAAGACCCATGGATCGGAAGTCAACAGTTATACTCAATCTAGTGCAAGGTTATAAACTCTGTGATACCTATTTGGATGGAACACCAGACAGGAAGGAAACATGTGCTCCTTACAAGTGCTCTTTCCTGAAGCACACAGAGTTAAAAGCATCTCACTAAACTCCAGGGGGAGGGAGATGGTCTAGAGATTCAAAATAATTACGTAGAAAATAAATGTGATTTCTTCAGTCATTGAGAGCTCATATCCATGTATCATCATCCCATAAAATGTAAAGCTCCTTGGTCACAGATTGATCTCCAAGGAGATCTTCATACCTCTCCTATACCACTCTCTAACTTAGGCTCAGTGGTCTCCCTGCTAGAGTGAACATGGCTTTAACTTTCCCTCTGTACTCGCAGCTTGTTTACCACAGCCTGGTGTTTCCCATCTACTTCTAAATCAAGAGTCTTTCAGTCTTTATCTTTCTACTTATAACTGTGCTTCAGTAGAGGAGGGTATTTCCCTATGACTTGTGCAGATTGAGGTCTCACTGTCTCATTAATGGAAGAAAGACCAAAGTACATCTTTGTAGCACAATGTAATGCTCTTAGAAATACAGCGTAGGGCTACTTCTACTGATAGCATGAATTTCAAAAAATTGCATGTATTTGTGTGGTCCACATGATGTTTGGATACATACATACGGGGAAAGCATCTACCTTTTCCCATGCTTGACCCCTTCTTGTTGACTTAATTTTTAATTGGTTGCCCACAAAAATAATATGGTAATGCTCAACTGCTATATGCTGTTTGCACATCTCTAGAAGAACATGTGGATACTCCTTACACGCTAGAGACTGTTGACAGCATCAAGAATGAGAAATGGGGAATCTGTGAGGCAGCACACTGCCTCGAGTGCTTTGCACTTTGGTGCAGGGGCTGCAGTGGCCCCAGTCAGAAGTCAGTACCTCATGTCTTATGCAGCATCCCTTACTCTGTCCTGTCTGTGTCTGCAGAGCTATACAACTTCATCTCTGATGCACAGGGGAAAATAAAGACCTTTTGACAAAGAAACAGGTTGAATCCTAATCCCACAGTTTATTAGCCTTCTGAACCCTGGGCACATTTATGCCCCTTTGTATTTATCCCATAAAATCCTGAAGGTAACCCTTATTGGGTTATTATGAGGACTAGAAGCAATAAAGTCCTGACAGTGGTGATTGTCTGGCTCATTGCAACCTATTTGTTAACAAAAAGAAACTCGATTCCCAGCACCTACATGGTGGCTCGTAACTATCTGTGACTCCAGTTCTAGGGGATCTGATGCCTTCTTCTAGACTCTGGGGGTACCAGACACATACATGCAGGCCAAACATTGACATAAAATAAAAGTTTTCTTTTTTTTTGAGAGAAAAAAAGACATGATCCAATCTCTTAAAAAATAATAATCATAATCATATTACTCGGTGGTTGAAAAGGTATGGTAGTGTGTATTAGTTAATAACATGGGCCTTTGAGCCAGTTTGTATCCACATCTCACCTCTCACTCACAAGCCATTTAACGTTTGCAAAATAAGAAATAGAACCTACGGGCCGGGCGGTGGTGGCGCACGCCTTTAATCCCAGCACTTGGGAGGCAGAGGCAGGCAGATTTCTGAGTTCGAGGCCAGCTTGGTCTACAGAGTGAGTTCCAGGACAGCCAGGACTACACAGAGAAACCCTGTCTCGAAAAACCAAAAAAAAAATAAATAAATAAATAAATAGAACCTACCTTTAACACCATTGTCAGTTCTGTCTTTTGTTTACTTTCTGACAAGCACTGAGATACTGCCTAAAGTCTGTCTCAAGATATGTAAGGGCATATGACATGCAAAACTGTACCTGAGCTTACTTTATAAAAATATAAATGGTTTTCAGGCTTCATTTTTCTCATTTCATGTTTATAATTTTACGTCATGTTGCTTCCCTAACACACATCAGCATAAGAAGGGGAGAGATGCAAGCATTTTCTGAATATACCTTGGTCCACTCTGACCCTCTGCTGTGCTTTTTCCAGTGTCACTGCAAAGATAAAAGCCATTGAAGCAAAGCTGAAAATGATGGCAGAAAATCCTGATGCAGAGTACCCAGCAGCGCCTGTTTATTCCTACTTTAAACCTCCTGATAAAAAAAGGACTACTCCTTACTCCAGAACAGCCTGGAAGTCTCGAAGATGATGGTCTTGAATTACCAGAGCAGCAGAAGCAAATGGTCTCCACGTCTGAAGTCCTTCGCCTCTGTACTTTGTAGATGTGAATGGTACTACCAACAGGGCGCAGTCTCTCGTTAGGGCCGGTGACATAATGTGTTTGGGTATTCATATGGATGTGTCTTCCCTGAACTATGTGTGGAATTGAGCCTCATCCAGAATAAATAGGAATGTATCCAACTGTGATTTAAACACTGAGATGCTCTAACTGGCTGCTTTGTTTGGATTTGTAACTCCAGAAACACAGTGTGCCAGAGAGAAAAACAAGCATACAAAGTTGTTATTTAAATCAGGAAACTAAATTTATTAACATCCACCAAAAACTTTTAGCATTTTTATGTGTACACATCTCTTCAACATAAACAAAAAATAAGGGTGAGGGTGGGAAGTGAGAGACATTTTCAGTCATTTTTTAGAACTGTTTGAGAATGTACCGTGGAAATCTTTCAGTTGGACTAAAAAGAATTCTTGGCAAAAAGCAGCTGACCCCATGAGTGAATGTTGTCGCAATCTGTTTAAGGATTATGCTTATTATTTCCAAATCTCAGTTAGGGAAGTGTGCTGTATGTCTTAAAATTGTTTATGTCAACAAAGTGTAGAATCACATTTAACATTTTATACCACAACAAATACTCTATTTGGAAATCCAGCTTTTATCCTTTGGCGATCATGGTTTTGAATCTGAATGACCTTGCCTTCTATAATACCAAATGTTATTACTAACCTGGATTTTAATACACTTACTGCATGAGATTGTTTTATAGCATGAGATTGTTCTGGTTAGAATTGTATCATGATCAATCTAAGTAGAAAAGCAGAATTTCTTTGAAAACCTAAAGTTTACTGTTTTGGTCACTCTCAACCATTACTCTCTCCCAGTTGTATGGGGCTGAGTTTTGACCTTGTTGCAGCTGAGAAGGGAAGTGCAGTGAGCAGCAGGAGCCAGCAGCCAGTGCTCAGGCACCAAGAACGTAACAACCACACATGTTCTGTCCTTTCCGAAGACTGCACAGCTTAAAAATGAGTGTTATTCTGACAACATGCTTCTCTGCAGATATCTTTGTCTCTTTGGACATACTGAATATGGTAGAATAGAGACATACATAAACAGACAGCCTTGGGAATGTGTTTCTTCAGCTCAGTGCTGATCGCTTTGGTGCCAGGCCTGACAGACTGTTTCATTAGCAGCACTGTTCTTCACTGAGCAGATCATTGTCGCTCACCACAGGTGCCACCCATGATGGCTTGGGTTGTAGAGACTCAAGTCTTCCCGGGGTTAAGACACTTAACTTGACCTCTGGGGTTTCAGAATCCATCGAACTGCTTCAGAGGAATTCTTGCTGCTTTTCCCAAGGCCAGTCTTTTTAGCTCTCTTTAGATACTGAATAAGTCCCAGATTTATCAGTTGTGTGTATCTGTGATGCAGGAAACTCTCCTTCCACTTGGGAGCTGGTTCAGGGAAGTGGGAACACTGGCTCCCGTTTGTCTGGTGACTTCTTAGAATATAGAATTCACCATCTCATCCTTAAGTTCTCAAAGGGTTGTGGTGGAGCAGAATTTGATGCCAATAGCCTTCTATTTTTAATAGGAATCTAGAGAATACTTAGGATTATCTAGAGTTGTTTCTTTAGAATCTAGAACTATTTATTTGTATTTAAACAATGTCTATGATTTGTACCGATTCTTACCCCTCTATGTGAATAAACGCAAGACAGTATCTCTGTGGTCTTACGTCTTTCATCCACGGCCTGGATCACAGCTCTCTGGCAGACTCGTTCCATGTGATGTGCTACTTACAAGTGCCTTCTCTCCAGAAGGCTCCGCAGGCCAGGTCTCTTCATCCCTTTGCCTGCCTAGCCTTGCCACTAAAGGTGAGGAAGGGGACTAAGTGGTCTCCTGGCACAGGTGGCTGAAAGGAAAATGGGAGGTTGAAGTCCCTGCATGTATCATGAACATTCCTTCTAAGTACAAGTTTTCACAGAATGAATGGGCACATTGTAAATATTCTGAAAGGGTCTGATGAGAAGCTTCGAATTACAGGTGTTAACCCGGGCTATTAAGAGATCATCTGTACTTTGAAATTATTCTTTGGTTGCTATTTGTCAAAATCATCTCACTTTTAATTTTGACTTATTTGAGTGGAGAATTGATGGGAATACTTAGGTGGGAGTGGAGGGTTGATGGGAATACTAAGGCAGGAGGTGTGACAATTTCCTCAGACATGGCGTTAACTCTAACATGTTGGATTTCTGTGCTTGGCATCTCAGTGTTTGGAGGAAGGGTCACCTGAGGAGACATTACACAAAGCATGTTGTAGATCGGGAAAGCCCTGGTTTGATGAAGCCATGCATTCTACACCCCTGTCTGTTATTTATGAAAATGAGCAGATAATTTCCAAATCCATCCATACATCTCTGATTTTTATACTAGTATATAAAAGAACAAGGTATTCTTGCCTTATAAATTAAATGTTAAACATTTCTTGTGTGTCATCACTGTGTTCCTATTTTTGAACCCCACAAATTAGTCCTTTTTTTTTTTTTTTTTTCTTGCTATCTGGTCCATCTTCCAAACGCATCTTGGATCTGACTACCATTCACCCAACACTTCTGTTTTTGCTCTAGTCACAGCTATTGCAATGCCTTGCTAATCCTCCCACCCTTCCATCTCTAAAGTTGCCCCCCCTCGAGAGGATTTGAACTGAGGGAGTTGAACACAGGAATTTGCATGTACTAGACAAGTGCTCTTATCTGTGAACTACATACTTAGCCCCTTTCCTGTTTTTTCATTTTGAGAAAGGGTCTCATAACCCAGATAGGACTTGAACTTGCGTCTCAAACTTCAAGCAGCTGAACTAACAAATCTTGTCACAAGACCCAACAGCCTTTTTTAAAAAATTCTTTTGAAATGTCATTCTCAAGCTACATACAGTAGCATGTATCTGTAGTCGTAGATAGCTATTAGGCAGAAGTAGAACCATTTAAGTCCAGAAAGACATGGAGACCCTGTACACCATAGCAAGACTTTTTAAATTTAAATAATAAACAGTTTCCATCACATTTAGAATAAAACCCATAGATCTATATGGTCCCAAATGACTTAACTTCCGTCTACCATATGGCCTCTTCCCCTGTTGGTCATTGTCCTCAGCCATAGTGGCTTCCCTGTTCCTTTGGGTACAGCTTCCTAAGAGGTTCCGTTAGCTGCTGCTTTTGCCTGAGATGCTCTTGAGGCTATGCCATCTGCTCATTTCTCTCCTCACGTGTCGGTGATTAAGAGGCCGCCCTTGGCCTCCCGTCAAAATTACATCCCTGCCACTTTCCACTTCTTGTTTTCTTATTTTCTAAATAGAACTAACTCACCACTACCCAACATTCTATATAATTGGATATCTGTCCTCTGTTTAAATATAATGTTGACTTCAAGAAAGAACGTTGTCACTGCTATGCCACCAGACTTTTAAACAGTGCCTATCATGTAACACATGCTCAATGAAATAGCTGAGTGACATACTAGGATCTCGGTTGCTTGAAAGTCAAAGAGACTTGTGAGACCATCCTACGTCGTCACTCCTTCGTTGTGATCCAGGTGAAAACTGGGGAAACCCAGAGAGATGATGGGACTTAACACAGGATAATAGATGTAGATAATAGATGTTACCGTTTCAGTGGGTTCTCCAAGGGTTCCCAAGATGAAGCTGAACCCCCATTATGAAGTATGACGAGGTTGAACAGTTGAGCCAAGTGTGGTAGCACACACCTTCGATCCCAACACTTGGGATATAAAGACAGGTGGATTTCGGTGACTTCAAGGCCAACCTGGTCTACATAGTGAGACCCTGTTTCAAGGGGGGAAAAAAAAAGGAAAGGAAGAGAGAGACAAGGAAGGGGAAGGGGCCAGTAGATGCATGTATGTGCGCTTACTCCACATGCTTACTCCCTATGACTCATCTTGCATACCTCACATGTAAACCTCAAGACCCTGCCAGTAAGAAGGCCATCGCTCGATGCCATCCCTTCACTAGTGGTGGACCTCCAGAACTGTGCTGAAATTAACCTCTTTCCTTTAGCTATGAGGTAGCCCTACCTCATGGACTTCATTATGAACTTCAAACACAGCACGATAGAAGAGTTTTAGGTAGAATCTAAGTCTGTCAGGCCTACAAGCATCTCCCCAGGCAGGCAGGTGGTGCCTCAGCAGAGTGACACTCTGCCTTTTTTTTTTTTTTTTTTTTTTTTTTTTTTACAGCTGTGAATGTAAGTGGTTGAGGAAAAAAGTCAAAGACTATTATCTTGTGGCACATGAAAATCAAATTTCAGGGTCCAAGGAAGTTTTAATTAGAACACAGATGTCCTCATGAATTCACATAATATCTCAGGCCATTTTTCACTATAGCAATATTTGAGTGGTTACAAAAAAAAAAAAAAAATCATGGGTCCTCAAAGCCTGAAGCATATACATATCTGCTCTAAACTGCCCTGTTATTGGAAATGTCTTTCTGCCATGGAAACATACTTATTCCACGGCCATAGATACCACCGTGGTAATACAGAAAGCATAGAAAGCAGATGGATGACATAATGATATGCAGTGGACATTATTACTTTCTCTTTTTTCCACAGCTATTATGTGTATGGGTTTGTTTGGTTTTTTCCCCCTGCATGTATGTGCACCACGTGCATGAAGTGCCCTCAGAGGCCAGGAGAGTGTCAAGTCCTCTAGAACTGGCATTACAGATAGTTGTGAGCTGCCACGTGGGTCTGGAAGAGCAGCTATTGCTCCAGCCTCCTGTTGCTAGTTTCTTATTAGCCTCTGGAATAGGGAATTGTCTATACCAACCTAGTATCACTGTACTGCAAATGATTGCAACCTCCTCATTGGCCATGTGAGGAATCAAGCCATGTGAACACTAGCATCAAATGTGCCTGAGTTACTTTTTCAGTCCCAGTCAGAATTCTTTCAGCTCATGTGACAAAAACCAATGTTCCAACCACCGTGTGGTATGAATTTTACTGGCTTGTGTAACTAAAAATCTCAGGTATTCATCCGATAAGTCCAGAGGTCTGTCTCTGGATTGTGTTTTCCTCTTGATAGGATCCATTCGTGGGCAAGCTCTTCCTAGTGGTCTCTAGAAAAGAGATTTGAATCTTGGGTTCAAACAGTCAAACCAATGAGAACCTGTCCCAGGACGCAGAACACACGTTTTACTTTTTTCCCTTCACTTTCAGTCCAACTTTTACTAGGAGTATTGATTACACAGAATGACATTTTATGTTTCCATGTGCCCTGTGACTAGGATAGAAATATCATTCAAGACCCAGGGGGACCTTTCCCTTTCTCAGAGGAGAAGGGGAGGAGGATGGAAGGAGGTTCTGTGTAAGGGTGAGACCCGGAGGAGGGAGGACAGTGATTGGGATATAAAGTGAATAAATTAATTAATTAATGAAAAAAGAGAAAGATCATTAAAGTGGTAGGTAGCCTTTTTCCTCCCTAAAATCCCCACTATTTGAGAAGCTGTTCCTGCCCCTCCCCACAGCTAAGGAAACATATTCCACAGCCATAGGCTGTGGCCATAAGGATGATAGAGTCTAATCACAGTGCATGGTCACATACTGTCATAAAACAAGAACAGAGGAGAGACCTCTACCACAGGTAGGGGCAGAGATGCGGGAATAATGATTTCCCAGAAAATGGCTGTGCTAAACCAAGGACTTAAGTAGAGCGTAGATGGGGGAGGGGTGGGATGGAGAGAGCAAATGGTCAGCGTAAGAGCGCTTGGGATTTAATTGCTATGGAAGTAAACTCTGTCCAGGTACCTGTATGTGTAGAATAAACCAGGCTTCTGTGCTTTTACAGTCTCCCCAATGAACTATCTCTTAGCTTCAGGAGACTCGATACTGCAAACCAGAGAAGCTCCCAGATCCATGAGCCATCATCACCGCCCTGTACAGAAACCCTGTAAAGATGTCCCTTCTGCTTAGAAAGTAATGCTCGCCCAGCAAGCATCTCCCTCACACTTGTCTAATACATCTTTCTATAAATCTGTAAAGGTTGACCCAAAGCAGCTACTACCTCTCTGCTCTTTAAATACTAAATTCTGTTTCAGCATTTATCACTATACAATCTGCTTTGTCATTTAACAATGATCACCACTGAAAGATAGATAAACCTCATGTGGCAGGAACCTCCCAGAAAGCAGACAAGGCCACTCTTCCTGTGGCGGGAAAGCTCAGCAGCTCCTGTAGCATTCATGTCAGTCTCCAGACTGACATCTCTGAAGCATCCTCCCAGTTCCTGCCTTGCTTTAGAGTTCTTACTCCTGAACACACACCTCTGCTCTCATACCCTAACCAAAACTCAGCTTATTAAACCTCCCTGCCTGTCCCTAACTGCCCAGCCTGATAGAGAAAATAATTAGAAATTAAAAACTCCAGAGTTATCTTTTCCATTTTCCACTACATAGTAAAGTTATATATGATGTCACTAGACTCATATATATAATATCAAATATATGTATTTAATATAATTAAATATATGTATTTAATATAATTCTATATAATCATATAATGCATAAGATTATAATATATTTAACACTATATATACTATATATATAACATATATGTAATATATATGTGTCACATCTAGCACTATACACAATTTTAACATGTAAATCTAGTTTAGGAATGAATGTATTGTATGTAGTTATAAGTATATAGTATGTGACTAGACACAGCAACAAACCAAATATTTATCCATTATACTCCTTCTTCCAATCTTCTTTGTTCCCACAGCTGCCTCATCACTTCACCCCTGCAGTAGCTCAAGACTCACTTCCCACCCTCAAGTCTGTCCTCAAGTCAATGGCCTACCAAACCCTGATGACTGTGTCATCTTCATGCTTAAAGGTCTTTGGTGGCTCCTCACAGTTTATGTTTTGAATCTGATATGCCTTAGCATGATATGCAAGTCTCGTTCCCAGTGAAGTGATGTCTACGTTTGAAATGATGGTGTGGAGCAGGTTGACTGTGCACAGTGTGGTAGGTGCAGAATTCTCTAGTAGGTGACTGTTAGTCCTGGAGGACTCCACTGATCTAGTGTCATCTTTGTGCATTCCAAGTGATGACAATGGCTTTGGCTGAGGAAGTTCTTACTGGACACTGGACCAATGCCAAGTTTCTGTTATTGTTGTTGTCATCAACATCATCATTACATTTATTTACTCATTCTGTGTGTGTGTGTGTGTGTGTGTGTGTGTGTGTGTGTGTGTGTGTGTGTGTGTGTTATGTGTTTGTGGGGGTAAATGTCTATGTGTGGTGGTCAGAGGACAATATGAGGGTATCAGTTTTCTCTTTCCACCATGGTGATCTCAGGAACTGAACTCAAACATCAGGTTTAGCAACAAGTCCCTTAACCTAATGAGTCAGTATCAAGTTCTTAACTTGAAGATACACCTTGGATTCTGAGAATATCCCAATACTTTTAAGTGGGTTTTCTGTTTGTGCCTGTTTTATGATGGGGAAGCTAAGGCTCCTGGAATTTCTCACTTGCTATAGAGCCCCACATTTACATTGTTACATTGTTACATTGCAAATGTCTACAGGTACAGTCTACATTTAATTGTTACATTGTAGTGTGTAACAGTTGAGGTATCATCTCAAATTACCAGAACCCTTGACTCCATTCTATGCAGATCTGCAGAGACAGTGGAACTGCCTGTACATCAACCCAAATTTTGATGGTGAATACAAACTTCCCATCAATCTACCCTCCATCCCTTAGTTCCTAAACATGACCAGTACACATGTCTGGGTCCCTAGCCTTCATCCTGATCCAACCCTCTCTCAGTCCTTGCCTACCTCACTAACTCATCCTTCCACACTTCCCTGAAAGGTCAGGTCCTGCGTGCTGCCTTTCCAGGTGCTCCACTCCGAAGCCGACCTAAGCGCCTCCTCCTTGGTCTCAGGGCACTCCCTGTAACACTTAACAACTACACTGCAGCTCAGCTTTTCTCTCTCAGTAAGAGAGATACACATCTCTTGATACTGTGTACCAAGGGATACACATATCCTTTGTGTATCCTGGTTCTGGCTGGAACCTGGGATGGAGTAAAAGTTTCATCAGTACCTGCCAGCCTGAGTTTACTCAGTAGGTGCTCATACTGGGAGAGTTGGGGTGACTATACTTGTAGACATTTGCAATATACTTTGAGATCTAAAGAACTTACATTAATCATTTATTTTATGTAATCTTTTGAAGCTGATAATGTTCCCAGAGTTGACTCAGTTTCCCGCAGTTTGCCCAACCAGGAAGTGGCTGGGCTAGGATTCAGCATCATGTCTGTCTGAGTCCAAACATCTTTCCATCACTTCCCAGGTCATCTGAGTCAAACAACTTGCACATTTTACCACCAAGGGCACAGTAACTAGGAAGATAAGTTGCTGGCCGAGGGTCATTCAGTTCGTACCCCACTCTGCGTTCCTTTCCTCAACAGGAAATGTCCAGCAAGGTGACGAGGTGGGAATAAGGTCCTGGACAGGAGAAGAGTGTGCTGCCTCTGTCTCTTCCCATTTACTCTCCCTGTGTGTCACAACCTGAATGTTTAAATTTTGTATTTAGTATTTACTCTGAAATGGCTTTCATCTGATTTCCCCCTTGCTCACCAATTTAGCTGTCAGAGTAAATAAATGTGAAGCTGGGTCTCCAGTCTCTCCAGCTCACATTACCTTCCTAGAATTACTCCCGGCGGGGAGGAACCGCTGCTGGGGGCCTCCCACAGAATTATCCGGTTACTAATGAAACCTCTTTTCAAGCCCAAATCTTAGAGGACAACAGAGTCTCAGGTGGGGGGAGGCTGGCAAAATCCACCTCAGAGGACCAGATGACTGTGTCCTGTGAGTGACCAGTGAGAGGTGAAATTATGACTTTATAGATGCCCAGTACTAAACACGGCTCTAGAATGAAGTCAACATTTGTAAAAGTATTAGTGTTTAATGTGTGGTTAGTTATCACTCCAACCCTGAGGGGTAGGGATTGTTAGCTCCATTTGCAAGTTGGGAAACTAGAATTCTAAAAGGCAAAGTGACCTGCCCACAGTCTCCTGCAGGAGGAAAAAGACTATCCTGTCTGAACAGACTCTCCGAGTTTGACAATCTGGTCTCACTCTGTAGCAGAAATCTGGATTTGTGGAAAGAAAGATTTCATGTCCGAAATGATTTCATTTTTGTCTTTGAAGTTAGGTATGCCCTGAGCTAGACTAATAGATGTTCAGCTTCCTTGGGTAAGTTATTCAGGGGACTGTTTGACTATTTGAATTATGCCATGCCTAGGAGGTAGACTCTGTTGTCATGCCCACCTCACAGGTGAGAAAACTGAGACCAAAGGAGTGAAAGGAGTACCTGTCACCCCTAAAAGAAGGGATGGTGTTAAAACCAGTGCCAAGGCAAGCTACCCTCACTTTTTGGACTTCAGTACTGAGTTCAGTGCCTCTTTATCTTGTCTTGATTTTTCTGAGGATTTAGTCAGAATTCAGGTGAGGAACGGCAAGCAGATAAGAGTTTCTGTCCAGAGTTCCAGGACTCGGTCTAGATTCCAATAAACAGCTTTATCAGTTTTTTAGAGTTGCCAGGAGGATTGAGAGGCTGGTGCATGTGGAGCTGAGCTTAGCCACACAAGTGGTGGACCTTAGTCGTTGTGAGTGTTCTGGGAGCCCGGACTCCCCACTCCTCTCCGAGCAGTGGTACTACCTGTTTGCTCAGCCTTGGGACCCTTGCCATCATCTCCCTACCTGGACCACTGTCCTCTGTCCCCCAGACTATGTAAATCTCAGCTGACATTTCATTTCATATGGTCTTCCCTTACCTAAGAAGTTTTGGAGGCGCAAGAAGAGCTTTGTCCTGTTGGGTTCCTATGCATTCCCTGTACTATGTACTGGCCTCTGGCCTCTCCAGGCCACTTAGAGGAGAGAAGGGAAAAGAAGAGGAGAGGGGAGGGGAGCGGAGAGGAGGGGAGAGGGAGAACTAAACAGTACTGTTGTTGTTCCATATTTGCCCATGAGCCAAAGACAGATGCAGGCTTTTGGCAAAATATGGAAAGCATGTGTGTGTGCATGTATGTGCTCACCGTGAGTGGTCACAGACACGGGTATAGGCCAGAAATCAAGGTCATAAGCTCCGTAGATGAATCCAGTTTTAGTTCTTGGCTCAGGACATTGTAAGTCACAGGCACTATGATCTCTTTAAACCTCAGGTTAAAATAGGTAACATGGGTACCAATAGGGTATGCTGCCTCACAGAGGAAATTGACATCATGAGTGTAAAATACTTAGCATTCTAATGCCTGGCCTGGATTAAAGCATCCAAGAATCCAAGTGTGTATGTGTACATTTGAGTGCATGTACACACCTCACCTGCTTTCCATGGTGTATCTGTTCTCTTTAGTATAAAAAAACTGGTTCAGAACCAGTCTATTCTCTCTGAATGCCTGTGTGTACCCAAGAGCAGTAAGTTGCTGGAATGCAAGAGCTGATGCCCTTAGCTGGTGTTGTTTCTGCCTGAAGGAGCAGATGTGTGTCTCTAAGGGTTGGGAGGCAGCTTTTTAGTCCTGAGGTGGTGTATAGACAACATTGTCTATGTGTGTTTCAGGCTATGCCTAATTGTGCAGACAGACTGACACCTGGGAATACTGTTCTTTGCAAAGGTGTGTGTTGCTTCCCCTTAAGCCTGGTGCCTGTCTCACCACCTATAAGAATGCAGTGCATGGTAGAAGATGCCTCCTAACAGAGGTTATACCAGGTTTGGAGCTCTGTGGGGAACTGGACTCTCCTGAATGTGGCTGTGTGTGCAAGTGTAAGCATGATGGGGTGGGAGGGTTGCTGTTTACATCTGTAAATCAGGGCTGTTATGGAGGTGGTAGTCTGTGTGATGGGTGGGTTGCTTTATGCAGGACTAGGTCTACGTCCTGAGTGTGCACAGTGTTTTAGAAGAGGACGAACATCAACACATTTCTCTGGCATAGTTTGTATGTGAGGAAGAAGGCTGAGGCTATAGTGTTTGTCAGTGTCAGACCTTTGAGTTTGAGGGTTCTGTGTTTGAGGGTTGTGCCTGAATTCTAATGTCTGGGTCTTCCGCTTTCCCTAACTCTTACTATCCTTGGAGCCCTATAGAAGGTAGAAAGTGTAACTAGGTAAATCTTGAAGTGGAGGTGAATGTCCCAAGCAATTCATTCCAAAAGAAGCCAGGGGACCTACCCTTTCACTGCCACTAGCACAGTCTGCCCTGACCCCAATCCTATTCAGCCTTTAGAGAAGCTGGTGTAAGCTCTGGTTGTCATGAAGCAGGGTCGGTTTTTCAGGAGTTTGAGGGGTGTGTCGATGTCCGGGACCTGGGGGATTGGTGTGAGCAGGTTACCATTTGTGACCATATGTACACGAATATACCAGGCTCAGCACTGCATCAACAGAATGCGGCTTCATGTGAAATCCAGCCCTGTCGATGGGCTGACCACGGATTCCTCTCGCACTTAATAACCGTTGTGTGAGGGCGGTGGGTGCCCTTGAGGGAGGGGCGGCAGTGGGAGTTGTGAGGATGTGTGTCCGCCAATGTCTTTGTATGTTAGCGTGTTCCAAGAGTCTCCCTGTAGCGCCTAGTTTCAGTGTGTCTCTCTGTGTGTGTGTGTATGTCTCTGAGTCTCTGCCTCCTTTGGAGTGTCTCACTCTTCTTAGCGGGGAGGGGATTGGTCACGCATGACTCATCTTGAACGGAGCGGGGCTCCAGCGGCAGGGCGGTCGTCGCCGCAGCTGGAAGGGGAGGAGGACGACGAGGAGAAAGAGGAGGAGGAGGAAGAGGAGGAGGAAGAGGAGGAGGAGGCAGCAGCCGCAGAGGCAGCTGCAGGGACCTCTCCAAGTTTGTCGGGACCTTCTTCAGGGGCAGTGGTGCCGGCAGCCAGGGAAGCCAGAACTGCGCTCAGGCCGGGGGCAGGGGGCTGGGGCTGGGGCTGGGCCCGGGGCGGAGAGGCCGGAGCCTCGGTTCTCCAGCGCTCGTAGCAGCCTCTGCCCCCAGGACGCCCGAGGCCCCACTCCGCGCTGCTCTTCGCGCTGCGCGCCCACCGAACCCTCCGCTCCCGGGCCCATGTACTGGAAGCATGAGAGCGCCGCCCCGGCGCTGCCCGAAGGCTGCCGGTTGCCGGCGGAGGGCGGCCCCACCACCGACCAGGTGAGCAAACAGGCGAGTGGGTGAGCGTCCCGGGATCCCGGGGCCAGCGGGAGTTAGGATTCAACCGGGCCCGGCCCGGTGGCTGGCGGCAGCAGGGAGGAGGGGTGCTGAGTGAGCCCCGCAGAGTGTGTCTGCAAGTGTGTGAGCGCGCGAGCGGGCAGGCGGGGGTGGGGGTCGCGGAAAGCGGGAACACA
Organism: Arvicanthis niloticus; assembly: GCF_011762505.2. Lineage (NCBI taxonomy): Eukaryota > Metazoa > Chordata > Mammalia > Rodentia > Muridae > Arvicanthis > Arvicanthis niloticus. The sequence continues at coordinate 13,303,165 of NC_047659.1, read as the reverse complement.
TTATGCAAATGTTGGAGGAATTTCTCAAAAAGCGATTTAGCAAAGACATAGGCGAATCAAGAGGAGGCGAGGCCAGTATTGTCCGTCTGAATAGGCGCTGATAGCGCCGATGCGCCAGAGGTTGTGTCGGCGCAACGCTGAGGATCTCGATGAGGGGCCGGTCCCGGGCGCTCCAAGAGTCTGGAGGGTTCTCTTTCCTCCTCCAAGAGGCCTCTCTTTTCTCTTTTTGGCCTCATTTCACTCGCCGATCTCGCCCTCTTTGGCTTGGGGCTTCCCTTGGACTGGCCCTCCAAAGGCGTTTGAATCGGTGTCAATATCCCCGCTTCAATTTCCCGGCGCGCGTCGAGCGGGCGGGCGGATGCTCCCAGCGCTCTGGGTTTTATTTTCTCTACCACCACCACCACAACCACCACCACCACCGCCACCACCACCACCACCACCACCACCCCCATCTCCTTTTTATTTTCTTTCTTTCTCTCTTTTCTCCTTTTTGCATTTTGTACCGAGAGTAGGAGAAGGGAGGGGGTGGAGGGAGAAAAAATTCGATTTTTAATTACTACCATTAAAAAATCAAATTTGCAATTCTTTGGGCGGCCTGATGGATCTCACTGATTGACAGTTGGAATTGACACTCTGGCTACCTCTTATCTTGGGCATTCACGACAATTTCTAATTGCAGGTAGTTTGTGTGTGTGCGCGTGTTTTTTTTTCCCCCTCAGAGGCTTGGATTGCAAAGGAACTAAGCGATTACTTCAAGAGCCACGGGTTAAGTGCAGGGAGAGGGGGAGAGAGAGGGAAAAAAACCCAATCCAAATTCAAATTGCTTCATTAGAGAGACACCGCTTTTGTGGGGAAGGGCTTTAAATGCCCACTACAAAGTTAGGACTCATTGTTCAGCGCCGGTTTATATAACAGGCGAGGGGAGGCGCTGGGCTCTGACAGCTCCGAGCCAGTTCAGCAGCCGCCGTCGCCTGCATTCCCTCCCCCTCCCCCAGGTGATGGCCCAGCCAGGGTCCGGCTGCAAAGCGACCACCCGCTGTCTTGAAGGGACCGCGCCGCCTGCCATGGTGAGTCCTTTCGGCCCTGCTTTCGGCCTCGAGTCCCCCCAACAAGCACAGGCCAAGGCTTCTGGCTCAGCCTTCCGGCTACCAACCTCTACCCCTGCGCTGGAAAACTGCCGATAGGAGCCGCCTCTCGCTCAGCCTTGGTTTTTCTGGCCTGGAATGTGAGCTTTGGCTACTTCCTGCACCCAGGATGAGCTGTGTTAAAAGTTGGGGGCCGTCCCTTCTTCCCCAATAGGTCCTTTCATTCTTATACTCCAGCCTAGGGCGCGACATCCCTGGCACATTTCGTTGTCAGTGTCAGTCGGTGCGCAAGGGAACCAGATTTGTCTTTACGGCAGCAACTCTGAGTACCCGGCTAAGCGCTTCGCTGTTCCTCTCTCCCATTTCAGGCTCAGTCAGACGCCGAGGCCTTGGCTGGCGCTTTGGACAAGGACGAAGGTAGAGCCTCCCCATGTACGCCCAGCACACCGTCTGTCTGCTCGCCGCCCTCTGCCGCCTCTTCCGTGCCGTCTGCCGGCAAGAATATCTGCTCCAGTTGCGGTCTCGAGATCCTGGACCGGTATCTGCTCAAGGTGAGTCAGGGTAGGTGTTGCCTGCATGTCCACGGGTGTGGGTTGTAGCTCCTCCAAGGGCTGGAGAGAAGCCATGACCTTGCCATTTTAGTCGGCCTCCCACTTCAACCGCTGACCGATCGCGCAGCTTTGGGCAAGTGTGGGAGGTCTCCTTTTGCCCCGGTTCCAACAAGAGAATGGAAGTCTGTCTCAATTTCCTTGAGCCTCTGTATTATAGAGGAAAAGTAGGGAAGCCATACGCCCTTCTGAGCTTCAGCGTGTCTCTTTCTCTCTCTCTCTGCAAATGAGGCTGGGGGGCGGGCGTGAAAGAGGCCCGCGCCGAGCCGACCCCCACCTCCGCCCCCTCCCCAGGTCAACAATCTCATCTGGCACGTGCGGTGCCTCGAGTGCTCCGTGTGTCGCACATCGCTGAGGCAGCAGAACAGCTGCTACATCAAGAACAAGGAAATCTACTGCAAGATGGACTACTTCAGGTAGGCTGCCGCCGTCGGGCCAGCAAACGCTGGGACACGAAGGCCTTGCACGCGCGTGCCTGCCTAGGCCACTTGTGTGGCCTGTGGTCTCCAGCTCCTGAGCCCTGCCGTTCCGAGTGCACGACGCGGCTCAGCGCACCGGCCCGGCCCTCCTACTCTGCACGTCTTACACTGAAGGGAGCGCCAGTGGCAGCCTGAGTTCTGGCGGGCGATCTGCCTCGGGTTCCTGCGGTCTGACAGGCCCTGGCCACAGGTCTGGTTCCATCTCTCGTCTTTTCGAGCCCCAGGCACCAGTTGTGATCTGTTGAGCTTTGATGTCTGAGGCTCTGGCCCGGATCATTTGGATCCTAGTAGCCTAGTTGCATCTCTAGTGAGCTCAGCTCTGGTTCCAACTTGAACTTCAGTTGTGCCGCAGCCTGTCCTGGGAGGATCCTAAACTAGGTTCAGGACTCTCCTAGCTTTGCTCTGCTTTCAATTCTGGTCTCAGATCTTCTCCAGCCCCAAGCGCCAACGCCACATCTGACTCTGGCCCTAGCTCAGACCCCTAGCGCTTAGTCCTAAGCACCTACATCGATCTCTGCCTTCGCCTCGACTCATGCTGTGGTCGCTGTTTAAATCTGGGGTCATGCCTTGGTCCCAGGCTCCCGTTCCCGCCACTGGTGGGCCACCGTTTCTGCCCAGGCTTCAGCCCCGCCTAAGTCTGGGTTCTAACTTTGGGCCTTCAGGACCAGCTCTCCGAGAGTCGTGTTGCATTCCACTGGGCTACACTCTGCGCCGCGGTTCGTAAATCGTGTTCTCCGTAGCTCACAGACTATTTTACCTGGTTTCATGGTTCTGCCTGGCCCTAGCCGTTCAATGTCTTGCAGGGGCCCAGCTTCTAGCCATGCACCAGGCGTCTGCTAACCAGGTCATGGGGTCTAGGTCAAGGAAGTGCCTCGGGGCATCCGTGAAGGATCTGCCAGATCTAGGCGGGAAGCCGAGAGTCTGCTGGAGAATGATGTAGAATTGGTTCTTCAGAGCTTGACACAACGCCTTCTTCTAAATGATTTCTCCGGAAGTAGAGAAAGTTACCCTGTGGTATACATTTCTAGACACACACACACACACACACACACACACACACTTCTTGGAGAGAAGTCGTGACTCAGTCTTTCGGAGAAGACCTCAGCCCCAGAAAGCCTGTGAGTCAGGGAATGTGTGTGTGGTGACCTTCACTCACCCTCTTTAAACCTCCAGGGCCCTAGAAAGAACTCCTGAACCTAGGAATAAGTTAGTAGAAGGTGTGACTGCAAAAACCAGGAGAAGCGTGGTTAGGAGGCAGGCTCTTTGTGTCATAGGGATAAGGTGCTCTGCCTTCGGGTCCTAGGACTCTGTGTTCATATGTATGTATGTCTATACGGTCTGGATCTGCAGTGGCAGTGAAGTGTCATGGAGCAGGGTCAGGGCACATGGACAGTGGGTATGTTCCTTTAGAGAAAAAGCGTGTGTTTCTATTCATGTTGTAAGTGTTGAGAGTATAGGTCTTACATGTGAATGCTGAAAGTGTGTGTGTGTGTGTGTGTGTGTGTGTGTGTGTGTGTAAAACAATGCTAATGTCATTCTCCCACCTCCACCTTCTTGTGAGGTGGTGAAGGGTGTGGTGTGAAGATGTATTTTTTGGCTGACAAGTGCTGTAAGTGTACACAGACAAACGGAGGTTATGCTTGTGTGATGTGGAAGCAGGAGTATGAGGTCTCCTCCTGTCTTTGATGTTCCTTGGCTTACTTTAGGCAGAAAATGGATATTACAGGCGTTTTCTAGACACCTTCTACTCTAGGCCTAACTTCAATTAGGGATTGAGAGACACTGTTTGGGGGGGGGGGCGTCCTTTTGGATGTGGCAGCTGTCAAGGAGCTCAAGATAGTATCCTTCCTCCAAAGGATAAAGCTGGGCAGGTCCATACCTTGGCTTTTCTAATGACAAAAGCCCAGGCAGCCTTATCCAGCATCCAAATTCCTTTCCATTTATCTCCAGGATGGTCGAGACTCCTTGAGTGTCATGCTTTACAAGACCTTGAAGAACTAGTCAAAACTAGGCTCTTGATTTCGTCATTCACAGCCCCACTAACTCCCCAGTCCACTGCACTGGTGTGGACTAATTATCACCGTGGGCAAGCCACAGCATCTTTGTCCTGGATATTTCTTTCCCAAGATGGTCTCTCTGACATGCCAAGGACGCTACCAAGCGTGAGCAGTCTCCACAAAGGCTCATAAATGTAGTGAACATGAATGCTTCGGTTATCACTATTACAATAACTGACAGGATGGGCACCAGGCATGAATCTGTGATGGCATTTCCACAGGCAGCCTAGAAAGCTGGACCCACCTGTCCTTCTCCTTTTCCAATGACAGGAGATCTCAAAAAACAAACCAGGTGCTAAGTTAAGAAAGACAAGTGACTAAAAAGCTCACTTTGTCCCAAATGAAAGTAGAATTTTGAATTTTGTGGATTTTTCTGATCCTTTCTCTCCCTGCCAGGTCTTCAGGTGGGCATAAGTCATCTCTAGCAGACTCACCAGTAACAAAAATAATAAAACCAAAGAAAGGGAAAGAGAAAGCCTTCAGAGAGAGCATCAGGGAAGGACTATTGTCTGTCTGCCTGAGCAACAACACAGACTCTTCCCAGAGAGGGCTGAGTAAGGCTGTGTGGGAGGCAGAGCTCCTGCTCGAGAGCTGTGGCTTAGGGAAGGCCAGCTATGCTGCTCCAGGCCTCTGTTTCCTGAAACAGAGGTCAAGGGTCGGATGGGGTGTGGACTGAAGTATTCTGCCAAAGGGAGGCAAGATCTTCCAATGGGCTTGAGATTGGTGAGGAAGAGAGTGGTCGGGGCTCTGAGGAAGGGGCTCTGGGCTCCTAAGAGCTTCTAACCTCTGACCTTGTCCCCACAGAAGGGTTTTATCTCAGATTCTATCTCCCCCTACCCTTTCCCTAACTTTATCTTTTTTTTTTTTTAGTCTCCACTGGTAGGGGGTTGGTGGTTCAGCAGTTAGAGATTAGGAAGACCCTCCAAGTTCAACAGGGAGGGAAGTTTCAAAGCATGGGGGCAGTAGGGGAGTCTGGTGCTGCTCCTGGCTGACTTGCACTTGTGGGGAAGGCACTTGGTCCCCCCCCCCCCCATTATGTACCCTTGGCCAGGCTTCTGGACATTTGGCCTCTGTTTTTCCAATTCATTCTCCAGAGAACTCACCAGCCACTGTGAGTTCAGCTTGATCCTCTATCTACTCCTATTCTTGGCAAGTCATGGCAGAAACATCAAATCACCAACAGGGAAGTAGAATTCATTTTAATCTCTATTTTTTCACTGAGACCATTTCCCCCCCCCCCCCCCCACACACACACGCACCCACTCAAAAACTGAAGAATATTTTGGGCTATGTGTGTGTGTGTGTGTGTGTGTGTGTGTGTTTTAGAGCATTCATTTCTCCATTGCCATCAGCAACCACACCCCAGGGCAGTTCTTATAGCCCCTTCATCTACCTACCTGTAGCCGTTGCCCTGTGGCCCTCTGGTGGTGCCCTCTAGGCTCCCTTGGCCGCCTACAGCATTATGCCCATTATGTAGTAGAGAAGACCTATGTGCTAGGGGAAAAAAAGCCCAGGATCATTCAGAGAATGAGAACATAGAGTGAGACTACCAAACCCTTTATCTGTTGTATCCTGTATCTTATTTAATTGTGTGATCCACCCTGTATGATACTGTCAGCATCCCCATGTTAGAGGAAGGGAAACTGAACCCTGAGGGATAAGGTCACTCAGTTAATAAGTGGTACTGCTCAGTTCGTCTCCACAGCTACCTGACTCCACAAGTCCTTCCTCCAAGCATCCGTGTGCTTTATCTACAGCCAAACGGTGTGGTGGCTGCCACTTTCTGTTGTTGTTGATTTGCAGTCGTAAGGCATATAGAGTGACAAAGACCTCTCTCTGCTGTTCTTATCCAGTTTTGCTGATTCTTATAAGGAACGCGCCACATATGTTCTGATGCAGTTCTGATGTGTGACTCTCCTTTCTCTTCAGCAGTGGGTAGCCAGCAACTTTCCTAAGACCAAAGACCCTGGTTCCTTTTCTCTTTGGCCATGGGGGGTGGGGGGTGGGGGACGGGACACAAAGAGTTCTAGAGATGGGGGTGGGGGACTAGCTAAAGTTCCTGTTCCCTGCTTGGCTCACAACCACTGGGCAGAGGGGGTGGGGTGGGGGGTGCAAGCCCTTCAGGCTTCTCTGGCCTTCCACCTTGAGACCAAGCTCTGTCTCGGGACTTCAGCTCCTTTCCTTACAGCTAGAGTCCCAAGGGAGGCTGGGAGCCTGGAAGCTACCTCTTCCCCCCTCCCATGTGGAGAGGCCCAGCAGCAATCAGCTGGGTTTTTTTTGGGGGGGGGGCAGATGTTGAGTGGGATGGAGAGGAAGGCTGTGAAAGAAGGAGCCTCAGGCCAGGACCTCCAGGCAGGCTTAGGCTGCTGTTTAACCTCTTAATTGCTGGTTCTGCACCCCTTTTCTTTTTAAGGGTTTTGTGTAGACAGGAGAGGGGGAGGGACTGGGAAGAGCTTCGATTCCAGTTTTTCTTGTTTGCCTCAAGAAATCTATAACTTGTCCGTCTTGAGTGTCTAAAACCCAAAATAAATGAACTTCTAGTTCCTTTCGGTCTTAAGTCTAGGAGACCCCACCCTGAACTTCGTTTCCCCATGTAGAAAGGAGCAATTTAGTAGGCGGCAGTGGCGGCGGCAGGGCGGGGGTATTCCAAAGGTCTCATTTTTAGAGGCTCTTTTCACTCAACAAACACTTGGGAGCATCTTTAGTGAGCCTGACCTGGTCAACGGTGCAGTTCTTCCTACAAAACCCGGTATCCGGATTCCTGCTCTTCAGTGTGGAAAGAGGGCTTATTGGTATCCCTTTAACTGTCGCTAGGATTTGCGGTGTCTCTGGGCACCTTTCCATCCTCAAAGTGCCTAGGCCCGTTGCGTCTGTCTCCGTTGTGCTGGGACCCCAGTGGGGCCGCCGTACTAAATTCAGATTTCACAGCATGAGTGAGGGGGCCAGTAGAATCGTCCTCCAACCCCTTTGGCAATTCCCACGCATCTCCCATACATCCCTTTTTTGAAGTTTCGTTGTCTACTCCCGTGGTGCTGTTTTTCGCTGCTTCCGGAATGGAGCGGCCGGAGCTTCTTCGAACTTCTTCGCAGCCTGTCTGGACAGGAGTTTGTCAGCTTGTCAGACCTGGATGGTAGCTTCCTTTTGCTTTTTCTCTGCGACCTGTCTCCTGTCCCGAGGACACTTTGTATCTCCGGACACAATACATACAAACACGGGCAATGATAGCCACCGCCACACCACCTTTTCTCCAGGGATCTAGCTCGATGGTTTCATTGACTGGGCAAATTCGTGGCGCTTCAGCTTAGGGCTGAAGGCAGCAGTGGAGCCAGCACAGAGGGTGAGAAAGTTGCTGGTGGTTGGTTACTAGGCAGCACTTGCTTAGGAGCTAGGGGATGGGGGGACTATGACTTACCAGTGTAGGCAACAAAGTCGGACTTGCAGGAAGGAAGACCAGGGATTCCCACGGAGACTGAGACCAGGAATCCCATGGAGTCAAGTGTGGGGATCCAGTGTTCTCTGTGCAGAGAACCATAGTTGTAAGCCAAAGGCTGCAGCTCTAAAGGTCAGCCCTTCCTTTCTCCTTGATCCCCCAGTTGAACCTTTTAGAATCTCTGCCAGGAGTGGGCCAACACTGTTCCCCACTGGGGTGGCAGGTTCTCATCTCCATTCCAGCTCCCAAGCAGGTTCTAGGTCCTTTAGCACCTCAAGGCGACCTCAGCTCCCACCACACACTCTGTGTTGTCTGGAATGAGTAGTTTGTTATTTTTGAACCTCTGACTCCAGGTGTGAAAAATTAGTTTCTGGGTCTGTATCTTACCTGTCTCAGCAAAGATGATGGGGTACAAGGAGGGTATTGAACTAAGTATTGAAATAGGAAGCCGAGGCTCTGGGAAGGGCTGCCTGCTCAGTTTCCACAAAGTACCAAACTACAAACAACAGAGAGCCAGCCTCCAGGCAGCCAGAAAGTGACTCCATTGGGTCTACCACCAACAGGGTTGTGTGTGTGGTGGGGGGGGGGGGGGAGTAGCAAAATGGCTTCACCTCTATTTTTGGAAGACTGTCATGGAAAGAATCTATTTAGGTTGGGGGAAGGTGTTGGACTAGGCAAAGGGCTGAAGCCCAGTGTGAACAAACCTAGAGGCCTGGTGAGGATCCCTGGACCAGAGAAGAAAGAATGACCTTGTGGAGTTTGTGTGAGAGCCTGAGCTGATTGATGTGCTGCATTCCAACACACACACATACACTCACACATATTCACACACACATACACACTCACATACACACACATTCACACACATATACACACTCACACACATACACACATTCACACACACATATACACATACACACATTCACACACACATACACACATATATACATACATACACACATATACATGCATATACACACATTCACACACATATACACACATTCACACACATATATAAACACAATATACACATTCACACACATTCACACACATATATACACACATATACAAACATTCACACACATATATAAACACTATACACATTCACACACATATACATACATATACACACATTCACACACATATACATACATACACACACATTCACACACACATACACACATATACACACACTCACACACATTCACACACACATATACATACTCACACAATACACACATTCACACACACATATCCACACTCACACACATTGACGCACATACACACATATTCACACACACATATACACACATATACTCATACACACATATACATACATATACATACTCACACACATTTACACACATATACACACACATTGACACACACTGACACACATTCACACACACATTCACACATATATACATACATATACATACACTCACATTCACACACACATATACATATTCACACACATATACACACATTCACACACATATACACACTCACACACATTCACACACTCACACACACATTCACACACACTGACACACATTCATACACATACATTCACACACATATACATACTCACACAATACACTCATATACATACATACATACATACATACATACATACGTACATACACACACACACACTATCCAGTAGCCAATTACTTGAATTACAACACCATAATGTAACTGAAGTGAATTTTGCTGGGCTGTTTAGCCACACCTGAATGTGGAATGTGTTTTCCCGTGGAAAGGTGCTGACCCTGGGGACAGAAACATAAATCCTTTCTGTATACTTACCCCATCTCTAAGCATGCCAGGGATGAAAGGGGCAAGTCAAAGATCCAGACATTTAAAGAGCAGCACGAGATGGTGGGAAGACATGTCCAGAGAAGGAACAGCCTCCAGAGGCCTGCACTGTGGCTTGGTAGCCTATACCAAGTCTAGAGTACAGGAAAGCGATGGGTCTGAGAAGAATGTGGTCTGTTGGGTTTTGTAAACCCAAAGCACCTTGGACTAGACCCTATGAATAGTGTGGTGCCACCAAAGACTATAAGGAGCTCAGGGGGACAAGATTCTATGTGCATGGCGAAATTTTTTTTTTTTGCTGCAAATTGCAGTGTGGGTGACGCATTGACAAACCAATACTGTAAAATAGGAGGCCAGGGCATATGGGGCGGTGAGAGGAGCCTGATGGGAACCAGGCCTGGCAGGGTAGCAGTATAGATGAGGAGGATGTGTGGATCCCAGAGATTCACTTCATTAGCTGGAGGCGTTGCTGGATATGGGCGGAAGGTTCTGGTATCCGAGCTGGAGGGCTGGGTGATTGGTGGCTCTGCTTCCTGAACAGTGTGTGCTACAGGAAACAGGGTTAGGGGTTAGGACAGTCACAGGTGAGTCAGCCTCACAAGAGCAACCTTCCCCTAGTGCCGAGGGCCTGACCTGTACACAAGGTAGACTAGGCTCTGCTGCTTCCTGGAGGGACTCAGGACTTCTGTAGCTGCTTAAAAGCCCCTTACAGAAAAGAGAGAAAGAAGGGGAAGAGACAGAGAGACTGACAGAATGGAAAAACAGGCATAAGGAACAGGGGACGTTTGATCCAGCCTCGTCCTCCTCTTCCTCCTCCTCCAGTAGGTATTAGGATGTCTTGGGTGCTGGAGAATTTAGGACTGCTTGGGTCTTTGGTTGGCTGATAGACACTAAACAAATAGTAGATGTTGTCATCTTCATAGCTCCAATCAAGGAAAACAGAAAGTCAGAGCGATTCAATGATCTGTCTGTGTGGGGGTCACAAAGCTAAAGAGTGTGTGTACGTGTATTCTAAGAAAAGCTGGGACTGCAGCTTCATCTTTGGAGTCAGGCCTGCTGGGGTCCCTGTCCTTGATGCACTGAATGTATGATGCGGTGAATGTATGATGTAGTGAGACTTATTCTAGGTCCCGGATTCCCAGATTTCCTCCTCTGCAAAACGAGAATTGAGATAAACTCTGTGAAGCATTAGAATCTTATAAGGCAGGTGATGTTCAAAACTTTCCCTGCTAGTAGTACTGTTGTGTTTTCCTAACAAACACCCGTGGTGTATTCAAATGAACAAATATGTTCAAATATAGTGAGCAAATATGCAAATATTAAGTGGTTGTTGTAGAATATTTGAAAAACTCAGCAAAGCAAAAAAGTTATAAAAACCTTGTTCCTAATCATCATCTTGGTGAGACTTGGATGCACAGGAGTTACGGATTCAAGTTAAGGTAATTGTGGGGGCGTGGGTGCCAGGTGAATCCTGGGCAACGTGTGCCCTGAGCGATAAAGCAGGAGAAAGACGAAAGACGCCCGTTCTAAACATTATTTTCCTTATTTCCTTTGTCCCGCAGCCGATTTGGAACCAAGTGCGCCCGGTGCGGCAGACAAATCTATGCCAGTGACTGGGTGCGGCGCGCGCGCGGCAATGCCTACCACCTGGCCTGCTTCGCCTGTTTTTCCTGCAAGCGCCAGCTATCCACCGGTGAGGAATTCGGCCTGGTTGAGGAGAAGGTGCTTTGCCGCATTCATTACGACACCATGATCGAGAACCTCAAGAGAGCCGCCGAGAACGGTACCCAACTTCCCAACCCCCAACCCAGCACCTAGTCTTTTTCCCACGTTCCCTAGCACCTAGGTTCGAGTTCCGCACAGTTTTACCGGTTGAGAGGTCCCTGGAACACCTGGAGACAGCATGGGGTGGGGCTACGCGTGGAGCATGCGCTCTGGCTCCATCATTTGCATAGACCACTAAGTCACTACGGAACCCTGTAAGATGCTCGGGGCAGCCTACATGCTGATTGGCCTGCCGGGTAACCCCAACCCCATTCCACCCACCAGCCGCTTGGACAGTTCAAGGGATAAGACGTAGTACACATTCTTCCCACTTCCTTATGGGCCACACAAAGCCAGAGGCTAAGGGTGGGTCATCTTAGACCAGAGGTTCTGAATATAAAAACGTTAAAGGGACCAGTCCCTGAATATTGGAGACGCGGCGGCTTTACCACACAATGCCAACAGACGAGGTTTTCTTTTTCTCATTGGGCCTCTTCCCGTCCTCATGATATCCAAATGTTGGACTAGAATGTTGAGTCTCGTCTACTTTCCCAAGATATTTATCCTAGGGTCTTGATGAAAGTCTTCAATGCGGTGCACGCAGTGGAGGGAAGGGAAGCCGAATGATGTATAAGAGGTGGTGAGGGAATCCTAAAGGGGACCGGAGCTGTGGACAGAGGCAGCAACCCTTCCCATGGTTCTGCTGTCAGGATCTATGGATACTGTAACGGAATGTGTGAATGCTTACAGCCTTTTTAGGAGCTTTGTGCTGTATTCCTAAATTCATAGCTAGAAAATCGACAGAGGTAATCTGCAGAATTCACCTTGCCAAAGCTTACATTTAGTAGGTCTGCTGGGGGGGGGGGGTGTCTCTGAAGCTCAATTTCTTACCTATCATAATATATAGCACACTACACCATACTATATCATGCTCAGAAACTCCTTCAACAGCCTGGAGGCTCCCGGGATGTGGTTGTCTCTTAGTTTCATTTTTCCATCTAAAAAAAAACTAGGCACACTAGCCATTATCCTGCCTGCTTTTCAATGAATATTAATATCGCACAGCTTCTCTGGTGGGGGGGAGTATGTACCACCCTACCTCAGTTTCTAGGCATCACGGCAAGGCTAGTAAGGGACCAAAAGTGTGTTACTGGCCTCGGCCTCACCAAGGTCATCATTTTCTCCTGCTAAGATCAGTAGCTGTAAGTGGGGAGCAACGGGACTTGGTGCTGAAGTTGCCTGTATTGCTTGGCAAGAAAGCAGAAGAGGAGGGCTCGGGAGTCAGAGCTCCTCTACACCGTGGTTAATCAGTAAACCACAGCCTCCTTTCACTCCTGGACCACCCAGGGCCACCCTTAGCCTCGCGGTCTTGCCCAGGACAGCCTGTGCAGGGAAACTTCAGGTCACTGACTATCATCGGCATTAGCTATTGCTTTTCTTTTAAACGAAAACAGTATTCACGCACAGTCATTATAGAAAAATGAGGAGACGTGGTTAAAGAAAAAGTTGAAATCATTCTGCATGTCTTTATCTCCCTGTTTACATTTCCATTCTTCCCTTTCTACATGTAGTTTTTTTTTTTTCGTTCTACATAGTTTTCCCCCCTAATTAAAACATTAGAGCAAATTGTAAGCAGTGGTTATTCCTAAGTGGTAGAGTCATGGGTGACTTTTCTCCTTCTTTGTGCTTGTCAGGATTTTGAACTTCTGGTAAGAACAGTGTATTATTTTTGCATTCAGAAAAACGAACTGCTAAAATGGGAATATAGTTGCTGGTTTACAATCATAGTGGCCAAAGTACTGCAAAACAGAAAGACCACACCTAAGATATATCCCAGCTAATAAATTATACTTTGGAGAAAGTAAAATGTAATTGTTTTAAATACTTCAAAAGTTGACGATGTGATTGACACGTCTTTAGTTCCTTTAGTCTCAGTACTCAGGAGGCCGAGGCAGGTGGAGCTCTGTGAGGCCAGCCTTATCTACAGAGCGAGTTCCAGAACAGCCAGGGCTACATGGAGAAACACTGTCTCAAAAATAAATAAACAAACAAACAAACAGTGGGGTTATAGCTTCTGCAACCCGTGCTGTTGTTGTTGCTGCTGCTGCTGCTTCTCCTCTTCCTCCTCCTCCCCATCCTTTTCTCCTCTTTCCTCCTCCTTTGCCTTTTTAAAAATCTCCACCTTGATTTCCCTCCAGCTCAGCTAAAACAGTCGTTAGGGTCAGCTCAGTTCCAGTTCCAAGGCAGAGGATTTGGGGTTCCCAGTCAGGAGCTTTTTTTCCTCTCTGAGCCTTAGTTTCTTTTCTTTAAAAAAAAAAAAGTGGGTGATAGTATGGAAAGGAAGCTCTGGGCTCGGGGACTAGGGCCCTGGGATCCCCACTCCCAGCCACTCGCTCCTGACCCTTCCAGGGACAAGCTCCCCCCCACCCCGTCCTTTCCAGGCTGCCACTAGAAGAGATGGGGACGCGTGGTCAGCCGCTTCTGTCGCCCCCCAGGGAACGGTCTCACGTTGGAGGGGGCAGTGCCCTCGGAACAGGACAGTCAGCCCAAGCCAGCCAAACGCGCGAGGACGTCCTTCACTGCAGAGCAATTGCAGGTACCCGGGGCGAGCCCCGAAGCGTGTGGGCGGGGCCTCGGGTGGGCGTGGTTTGTGGGACTTGTGACTCCGCCCCTTGTGCTGGGGCCCGCAGGAGGCCGCACTCCGGATGAAGCTGCCTGGGGCGTGGCCTTGGACCCTGAGCCTCTGATTGGGCGGAGGTCTCAGGGTCCTTCTGTGCCCCACAGGTTATGCAGGCGCAGTTCGCACAGGACAACAACCCCGACGCGCAGACATTGCAGAAGCTAGCGGACATGACGGGCCTCAGTCGTAGGGTCATCCAGGTGGGGCTCCGGGGTCTCAGCCTTCAGGTCTGGGTGGACCTCAGGAAAGCGCTGAAGCTCTAGTGGTGCGGATGGTCGCGGGTGCACTTGACCGCCCCTCTCCAGTGTGGCCTGAGGTCCCCAGTCGGCACGGGTTGACCCTTTTCCTTGATTACTGAGAGTACAGAGGCTGTCGTTCCAGGTATGGTTTCAAAACTGCCGAGCGCGTCATAAAAAGCATACACCGCAGCACCCAGTGCCACCCTCTGGGGCACCCCCGTCCCGCCTCCCCTCCGCCCTGTCCGACGACATCCACTATTCTCCGTTCAGCAGCCCAGAGCGGGCACGCATGGTCACCTTGCACGGCTACATTGAGAGTAAGTGATGCGGATTCTGGGGTCGCCAGGCCAGCGGGGAAGGGGACATTGAGGCCTGCTCCTGGGTTTCGTATGAGGGGCAGGGACCTCAGGGAGGCAGCCTGATGGATGAAGATGTGAAGCGGATCAGTTTCTCTCCCTTCCCCAGTGAGTCGGGGCCCTTGGTAGAGGGAACCAATAGTAAAACTTTAAGCAGCCAGTGAGCGTGTGTGTGCGTGCGGGATGAGGGATAGGGACCAAGGAGTCTACGTTCTGATGGGCAACACAGCTTAGGACAGACTCGAGTGTATGGTTTTCATTGCAGTGATTCCTACAGGAAAGATGCTGGGCGAGTGTGTCCGGAGATGTTGGGGCCCGAGGAGCACTGCCTCTGAGCAAGCTGAGCTCTGAAGGATGGGGAAAATTTACTGAAGCACATAGACTGGGGGGCAACTGAAAAGCGGGCAAACCCTGGTTCAGAAGGCATCTTTGTATGGGTGCATTTGGGGCAGTAGAGGCCAGGTTTGCATGACCACTTAGGGCTGTGAGACCTTTGGACAAGTCACAAAATCTCCTCGAACCTATCTGTTTCCTCATCTGTGAACTAGAGTAGTGATAATGCCTCTCAAAGGATGTTGGGAATTGATTGACATGGGCATCCAGATTCTGAGTACCTCCTGTGTTCTTAGCACTGAGATATACAAGAGTCAACAAATGGGTCAGAATTGCCCTGTTCCTGGCGCTCACATTCCAACGGAGAGACAGATTCCTCTGTTTCAGTCTGTCTATCTGCCTTCCTCCTTCCTGAAAGCTGCATGGGCATGACAGCAAGTGCTGTGCTGCTGAGCTATGGCCCCAATAGAGCCTGTGAGCACTAGAGGGGTGGTGGGTGAGCCGTGCTGAAATGATCTTGAAGCTGGAACCTGGATGAAACGAAGACTTGGCTTAGATTTCTGAGGAATGAGGAGTCAGTGAGCCAGCTACTGAGCAGGTGTTTAGTTCAAAATCTCTTTCCCTTTGGGATCATTTCCTCAAAGCTGGATATGACCAAAAGAGTGTGTGTGGGGGGAGGGCATACACATCCACATTCTCTCGTTCAAATAATTATCTTGGGCTCCAATGAAAAGGGGATCCAATTGTTGCTTGTTGAGCACCTGCTTTGTGCCAGAGGTGATGCCATTTGAGTCTCTAGACATTACATAGACTAGGAAACTAAAGGGTCCATTGTAAGTTCCAGGGACTCTAATGATTACATTTGAACTGTGGTGGAACTGGCAGGGATCAAATCCCACCCTTGCCACTTCGTAGCTTGGTGACCTTGGGTGAATTTCTTGGACCACCATCCCGTTTCCTCTTCCATAAAAACAAAGACAATAAGAGCAGCCACCTCAACGTAGTATCGTGATCATCACGGAGATAACTGGCTTAAAGGTTCCATTTACTACATACAGGCGAAGGGTTAGCTGCTTTGGGATGTGCTGTGGGTTTAGTTGGCAGAGCAAGGAGCAGGGTCCTGTCTGCTGCATCAGGCTGCCAGCTGGAACTGTCTTTCTATGCAGTTCCATTTCTGAACCTTCTGCCCATCAGGAGGGACGCTTTTCCCCTTTTGTTTCTAAACAATGACTTAATGTTCAGCCTGAATAGAACCTATTAAATACTTACTGAAAGTGCCAAAGACTGGGAACTCTCTGGTTACCAGGGGTCTTGGCAGCCAGCTAATACTTGGTATGTGGTTGGTATTGAGTCTAGGTGTCTTCTGTTGTGAGTCAGATCAGGAGTC
This sequence comes from Arvicanthis niloticus, assembly GCF_011762505.2. Taxonomy (NCBI): domain Eukaryota; kingdom Metazoa; phylum Chordata; class Mammalia; order Rodentia; family Muridae; genus Arvicanthis; species Arvicanthis niloticus. The sequence continues at coordinate 13,286,929 of NC_047659.1, read as the reverse complement.
TGTTTATGTGTTCTGTTGGACAAACCTAGATCTCTCTTTGCTTCTAGGGCAGGAGTTGTGCTTTCCTTTCTTCTTCCCCCGGAGTCAGAGTACACCTCTGTTGTGTGACTTAGAGGACAAAGCAGCAGTTTACAGTTAACTACAGCATAGAGTTTTGGGTTTTCTGAAATATTAAAGCTGTATATAAACTGAGTATAGGGTCTAGGAACAGACCCCAGGGGTGGGGCTGGGGGGGGGTTCCCTTCCACTTTGCAGTCAACTAAATTCAGTGCTTAGAATCTGATTTCAAATAATTAAAAAAAAAAAAAAAAAACACCTTTGGAGCCAGACTTTTAAAAAAATGTGCAGACAGTTATTTGAGTAATTTGAAGCTGTTCAGAGATTTCTTGAACACCCAGGGAGTTAAGAATCCTCAATTAAATACGATTGCCTTACCCTGCAGAAGAGAGAACAGTGTCTCAGAAAGGCACAGTGACTTGTCCCAACTCATCACTTGCAAGTATCTTGTCTAGGCTCTTTCTGTGATCAAGTAGGACAGAGTCTAGAGAAGAGACAGGCGGATGAGAGCTCTGCTGGAGTGGTAAAGTGGCTGCAGTGCAAGGGATTTGGATCAGAACCAACGATGAACTTTCCTCATGAGGCTTTTGTTGTTTTGTTTGTTTATTTGCTTGTTCGAGACAAGGTCTCTCTGTGTAGCCATGGCTGCCCTGAAACTTGCTCTATAGACCAGGCTGCCCTCCATCTCAAAGATCTTTCTGTCTCTGCTGTGGGAGTGAGTGTTGGGATTAAAGGCATGCGCCACCACTGCCCAGCTTTCCTCAACAGTTTTGGATGTTGAAATAGGATACAGAAGTTCATTCAACAAATATGTATAGAGTACTTTGCAGGGGCTTGGAAAGACGGCTCAGTGATTAAGAGCACTGGCTGCTCTTTAAGAGAACAGGGGTTCAATGCCCAAAACCCACATGGCAGCTCAAAACTGTCTATAGCTTCAGTTCTAGGGGATACAGTGTCCTCTTCTTTCTTCCATGGGCACAAGCCATGTAAGTGGTGCACAGACAAAAAAAATGCAGACAAACATGCAGGCATACATGTACACATACATGCAGAGATACATACAGGCATATATGCAGGGATACATGCAGAGATACATGCAGGCATACATGCAGGCCAAGCACCCATATTCATAAAACAACATTTAAATTAAAAAAGAGTGCCTTGTATATTCCATGCCTCATCCTGAGTACTAGAAAACCAGAAAGGTTTGGGGGAAAAAAAAATCATACTGTCTTAGAGCCTGCATTCTAACTGATGAAGAGACAATATTAAATAAGCAATGAAGTTATATATAAGTCAGGTGATTAGGGCTAATCAAGAAAAGATGAAATGCAGGAGGACAGGGGCTGTTTATTGGGTTGTAGTTATGAGCAGGGCGGTGACACATAAGAACTGGATATCCTAGGAAGCAGTTGGTAAACTGTCTTGGTGATGATGCTCTGGACATCAGAATGTGAGGATGAGGGTCTGAATAGGTGGGTACATCCTTGTTTGCAGGAGGGGGTTCGTACATATTCATTTAGGAGTGTCCACTTATCAGTGAGCTGGGCCATAGCACCTGATAAAGCCCTTCCCATGTGTAGCATTGCAGCCAGCTCAACTGGACCTTTCCCAGGGCCATCCAGGCCAGGCAGCAAGCAGCGGAGACAGAACTCTGGGTTAGTGATCAGCCTTTCAGCTCGCAGAGTACGCAACAGGTGGGGATCCTGTGTGGAGCCTGGGGGATGGGCTCCAAGGCATCCTCTCGTCCACAGGTCAGGTACAGTGCGGGCAGGTGCACTGCCGACTGCCTTACACCGCACCCCCTGTCCACCTCAAAGCCGACATGGATGGGCCGCTCTCCAATCGGGGTGAGAAGGTAAATGGAGCCTGGCTATGTTTGGTGGGTCAGAGCTTTCCTGCTGGGAATGGGTTTCTGGCAGCATTCCCTACCACTGAGTGGCAGATCACTCGGGCACCCAGTGTGGCCCCAAGGCAGTCATCAGAGCAGCTACTTGTATGTTTCGTGTGCCCGACCTCTCTGAAGCCCTCTTTGTAGCCCTGTCCTCCCTGTCCCTTGGCAGTGAGGCCTTCTTATTTACTTACGCTTTGAGGTTCTGGGGAGGGTTTCTATTTCACACTATTCTACTTCCTCATATCATGTGCTTTTCTTCATTTGTTACTGTCTCGAACTTCTGGCAGCAACTGTCTAAGGCTAGTAGATCCCAGGACTAGCAGGTTACATGTAACCGAGGGTCAAATGGCAGGGCCTTCTCTGTGGATGTGAATCCGTGGTTGCTCCAGGTATCAATACTGAATATCCTAAAGGATGCATAAATGGCACCCAGTCTGTGGCTTTGCTTTAATCTTGCCTACATGATAGTTGAAAGTAGCTGAGTCTGCTTTAGGTGTGCCCAGGAGTGGGTACGAGCCTTATCACTTCAGTTCTGAGGTACCACAAAGCCATCACTCCCAAACAAGTCTTTATTTCAGATGTGGAGAAACAGAGACTGGGTGAGGGGACAGTGATGAGAAACGAAGCTCTAAAGATGCTAGGTGGGTGTGGGGAATTTGGATTTTACCAGGCAGCAGGGACGTGGGGGTGGTCCCCAGTGAAGCTGAGTAGGGTGAACACATGAGAAGCAGGAAGTTCCGAGCTGCCATCGCTCTTAGCAGCTCTCTACTCCAGCAGATCTCAGTCTTGGTGCACTTCAGAATCCCAGAGGCATTTTGGGAAGACACAGATCCCCAAGCCAGGGGGAATGAGGAGCAACAGAGGCCAGCCTGAGTAACACTGGCTCTTGTCATTCTGAAGGACTACTCAGGGAAGAGAACGGTCCTTCAGGGCAGGTTCTCTGCCATTGCTTTCTGAAACCTGCTGTGTGCAGAGCTTGCTAGGTAGTGGGCACCATGGGACAAGGGCTGGAGGCTGGGGGTCCAGACAACCCAGTGGGACAGTACGATAATACTGCATGAGAATCTGGCGAGCAGGCACCAGGTAGACACTCTCTGAGCTGCTAATCCACAGTGAGATCTGCTGATTGCTGAGTTTGAGGTTGGCACTTGACATACAGTGGTTGACACTCCCCAGCCAACTTTGGTATGGATGTGACCTTTTCATTGTAAAGACAGAGAAACAAATTCAGAGAGGTGGTGCTATTTGTCCTAGGAGTGCCAAGTATTGGGATCTGAAGTCTGCATGGTTTGGTCATTGCTGTTTTTGTGTGGCACTTTGCTGTTTATACAGCACTCTCTCTGACCTCATCTTTCTTGGCCTCCCTTAGGGGCCTTATAATGCTCTCCATTTCAAACCCATAGAAACTGAGGCTCAGAGCAACAGCTCACCCAGGCCACAGCCAACACGGCAGAGCTGACCTGCATCCTAGCACATCATTGACTTGAAGCTGGAGGGCATTTGTCCTTTGAGACCCAACATTGGTCCGGAGGAGGGAGAGTACATAACCTCTGCCTTCAAGGGCTGTGTGGTTTAGACCAGGTTTTGGGAAGTTACACTATAGGGTGATGGAGTAGATAGAATCAGGAAGATTCAGAAAAGGGTGTGGCAATCTCAAGGGGAGAGGCAGGAAAGAGAAGAATGTCCATGTCAAAAGAACAGCTGATACAAATGCATGGAGGAGAGAGAGTTTGAAGGAATCCGGATGTCCAGTATGGCTGAAGCCCAGGGAGGTAGAGGGAACTGGCAGAGGCCATGTCACAAAAGGCCTAGCCTGTGGAGTGAAGGGTTTGAGTCAGGGGAGCTTTGAAAATGCACAGAGTTGGACTCAGAGGAAAGCCTTTTTTTTCTCAGATGCTAAGCTGAACTGTGGTTGTCTCTGGTTTCAGCCTGAAAAATGTGTCAGGCTGGGTGATGGCAGCTTTGGCTCTGGGTTCTTGGCCTCTGGGTTTGTCTGTTGAGCCAGAAGCTCTCTTGCTGGGCTATGTCCCCAGCTTTGTTGCCAGGAGCTCTGTGGTACAGTCTGTGCCCTTCCCTCATGACCTACTACCCTCTTTTGTTGGCCCTGCTTGCCAGCTCCTAAGCACCTCTGCCAGTCACATCTGCTCACATCTGCATGTGAGTAAGGTCTTCTGTGTCACAAGTGTGGGGCAGGACAGACAGCAGAGGAAGGAATTAGCTTTCTCCCATGTCCTCCTGGGAAACCTATGGGGAGACAGAGACCCCATGGGGCTGGTCCACTCATATAGACTAGTGCTGGCCTGGGTAGCCCTGATCTCTCGGACATGGTGGAGCTTCCTATCTCCATGGCAGCAGCATTTGGCCCCACAGACCTGTCATGTTTCCAGAAACATAACAGTTATGAATAACATAACTGTTACTCTTCCTGGTCATATACCTGGATCCCACAGCTTTACCACTTAAAAGGGTCTTAGAAGTCAGGGCTAAGCTGGCCTCCGTCAGGTGGGAAGAATGCAGCCCTCAGAAGAGAAGGGTCTGACCAAAGTAGTTATTTAATAAGAGCTCAAGGCCAGGTGCCCTTCAGGCCCAGAGGGAAGCTATATCTAGGGTTGGGTGAGGAATGTAGTATGAACTGCTGGAGTCAGGCCACCCAGAGTCTCAGATCTGCTGCCTCCTCCCCCTAAGACCTTCAAGTACAATTAGCTTCTTGCAACTTCAGTTTCTGCCTATGCTAAGTGGGGCTATAATAGTTACTGCCCTCCTATGATGCTGTTGAAAGGAGAAGCAATGTGTGTGAAGAGCCTAACACACACGTGCCTGGTGCACAGAAGGTACTCAATAGCTTTTGCTCATCAAAATCTTCTCAGTGGTCCTCTGTGTATGGAGGCTATGGATGCCTGAACCTCTCCATATATATATGTGTGTGTGTGTGTGTGTGTGTGTGTGTGTATACATAGACATCCATGATAAAGCACAATTCGGAATTGGGCAAATCAGGGATTAATAAAATGGCGGATAATAAATCAGCACAGTTGCAATGTGCCGGGGTAACAACGCCACACATGTTCACGGGGTCCAGAGCGAAGTGCATGGTGGGTCTCTGCTGCTGCTCTTGCTCTGGGAGAGTTTGCCATCCATATTTACACATGAGGAAACAGGCTCGGGGAAGGGAAGTGAAGCTGTCCCAAGGTTTCACAGCACGTAAACGGAGCCCAGGTCTAAGTTCTGAGCCCACCACTCTCTGGGTCTGCAGGTCCCCCAGGGCTGCTGCTTTGCAGAAGGCACCAGCTTAGCCACCTCCACTGCTCTTCTCTTGCAGGTCATCCTTTTTCAGTACTAACGCTGCCGGCACTTGCACATCTGTCCATGGGCACCACACAGCTGCCCCTCAGCCGCTGAGATCCAGCATCCAGCTGTGGCCAGGGATCCACCACCTCCACATAACCCTCACCGGCTGCCATCCTGCCCTCTGCCAGTGGCCCCATCAACCCAGGCCTAGTCTTCCCTCTCTTGTTGAGAACCAGAACCCACCAGGAGCAGCAGAGTCCCACTCTGGGAAGGCAGGCTCCCTGAAATGTGGCATCATCGTGAAAACAAGCAGCCTGTCTTTCCTCATCAACTGGAAGTCATGCTTAACATCAGCTGATCACAGCAGCAATGGCTAATTCAGTCGCCAGTCAACAACAGCCTCCTACTTCACAGGTTTTCTTCTCCCCCATATTGGTCTTTATTTACTACTTCCTTGGAACCATCTCCGAATTCTGAATAGCCAACAACCCCCAACATTATATACTCTGCTGCTTTTGTCTGGAAAACTCTACAGTGTTTGTGGGATGTCCCCAAAGGAAAGCTGTGTTCTAATTTTATCATTTCCATCTGTCTGGTTATGTCAAGTTAACTCAGAAAAAGAAGAGACACTGACCAACCCTGAGAGGCCCAGCAGGCCAGAGATGGAGCCCTGCCCAGATGAAGAGGCAGAGGGATAGGCAGGGATGGGTGCCAAAGACCCCCCAGTGGCTTGGAGGAGAAGGACTGGGTACACTGGACTTGGAGAGGTGATGAGAGTTTCATGGAGAGAAAAGAGGAAAACTTGGGGGGGGGGGCTTCCCCCACCTAATTACCCAGCAGGAGTCATGGAAAGGATGGCATCTGAGCTGCACGATGACACCGCTGAATGTTTAGGTGGGCTAGCATTAGGGACCCTTGTTGGCTACTTTTCAGTCCTGAGATGAGGGCCTTCTCTAGGGGTGGGGTGAGACTACTCACGAGGACCAAGGAACAGAGCCCAGAGAAACGGCAGCCAGAATACTAGTTCTGATTCATCCCCGAGGGAAGAGAGGTGCTCACGGCCTCAGTGAGTACATGCCAAGCCCAGGATTCCAGCTGGCACCTCTGCCACCCCCACCAACTGCACAGAGCCAACTCCTAAGAGCAGAGGCCAACTCCAAATGAAGGTCTCAGGTTACACAGGTCCCCAGTTTATGTTTTCAGGGGATGCCCATTTGTCCCAAGCTTATCCTGTAATTCTAGTACCACTTGGTGGCCTGATGCACTTCTAACCAGAGGCTGCCTAGCAGCATGTGTTAGCCAAAGTCTTCCTCCTTGTTTTGAGAAGACTCCAGGACAGGAAAGGCAAATTCATAGTATGTATGCAGTTGCTGTCCCTGCTTCACCTGTGGCAGACATCGATAATCGATCACAGCACTCTATCTCTCGGAGTCTGGATAAGGTTTCAGAATTCCCATGCTTGAAGTTGGGATGAGACCAACTGTGCTATTGCTGTGGGACCTGGAGGAGGGTTAGGCACGGGTGACACTTCAGAAGGGAACTTTCATCCTCTCCCTTCCAAAAATTGGCAACTGACTGAGGACAAAGAGAAAGCACCTCCCAGAATGCTGTGAGTGTGGTTTGGTTCAGAATTCTAGCACCCTGTGCCAGGCAAGAGTCACCCTATGACTCAAGCAAAAGAAACCTGGCCTGATCCCTGACTTTGGGGAACCCAGATCTTTCCTTTGATTTTTGCTCCTAATGATCAAAACCCCAATTGCAAACATGTGGCAAGTGGCCAGCTGAGCCCAGGTTACTTGGTACCCACTCTGCCTTGAGCCTTTCCCCAGGGTCTATTTCTTGTGTGGATCACGTGGCAGTAGCATGTTGCAGTTCAGATGTCTCCACTACCCTGTCCAGAGCAGCCTGGGAATGTACAGGCCATCAAGGCTATTTATTTAAACACACACACATGCACATGTGCACACACACACACACACACACACACACACACAAAGGGGGGAACACACACAAATGGAAAAAATTGTAAGCACTTTTTTTTTGTAAAACCAATGTTTGTTTTGTTACATACCTTTCATGTTGTGCTTTGTAAATGTCTTATTTGTGTAATAAATAAAGTTAATGCAAGTAGAAGTGCCGGCACTTAACCCAGAATGCCATGGGATTCCATTTTTCTCCTGCTAAACTCTAGTCAGTTAAGGGCTTAGGACCCTAGCGTTGGTGTGAGCTGCTGCTTGACATAATCCTAGAAAACTGGTACCGCAGGCAGTGGACTAAGGCACTGTGCTAAGGCACAGGGATGGGCTTCTGCTCTGATACTGTGTTGTATGGACTACGTTGTGGGAAGTCAGGCTGCTTGCTGACCTTTGTTCTGCTTTCTGAACACCAACTGTCTGCTGTGTCCTCTGCTGCTCTGCAAACTCGGAGTCCAGTCCTGCCCTGTCTCAGAGAAGCTCTCTGTCTGGCTAGTGCTGTCAACAGACATCCGTCTAGTATGTTGGGGGCCTGAAGGGGAAAGCATGTGAGCTGGATCCAGTCCAATAAGATGTACAGATTAGGTATGAAGGCGAGAGTATTGGGGGACTGCAGGGGAGAAGGGAGACAGGGATGTGCTGGGGAAAAGAATCTAACATGACAGCTTCAGCTTTAGCACAGACTGACTCTCCTGGAGGCTTTGTCAGGTTCTAGAGTCACACACATGCTGGACAGTAGTCTGGTGGTTGTCTGATTGGTTCCTCTGTAAAAATCCTTTGTTCAGCTCAAAGCCTTAGGCACGGAGGGTAGAGCTCCCTGCAGGGTATGGAGGTGTTCTCACCGGCTGCAGCCCTGGGCATGTTGCTTATAAGTCTTGCATGAAAGTTCACAGTGTGTGTGTGTGTGTGTGTGTGTGTGTGTCTGTTATTCTCTCTCTCTCTCTCTCTCTCTCTCTCTTTCTGAACACAGAGATCACCAATTTGCTAGACCAGCAAGCCACAGAGAAGCTCCTGTCTCTGTCTCCCCAGCACTGGAATGACAGGCCCAGACTGCTGTGCTTGTTTTTTTTTTTTTTTTTACCTGGGTGCCAGGGAATCAAGAGTAAGGACCCCAGGCTTCGTGTGGCAAGTGCTGGAGCAACTGAGCCATCTTTGCAGCACCCTTTTTCTTTTTTGTATCCTCCACCCCTAACTTTGTTTCTGCCTCTCTTTCTAGTCTATATTTAATATGGATATGATAGAGAAATATTTGTATATATTAGAGGACATACTTAGTTGTCTGTGGGTTTGGCTGATGTGCCTTCTGTTTTTGAGAGCCCAGTTTGAGAACAGCAGCAGTGCTCTCCCCGGTCAGTTTTCTAGGGTAAGTAAAGCCTTAGAAGGGAGAGATGACTTCCCCAGGTCTACTCCATGGTGCCGTTAGCTAAGGGACCTAAACCTCCTTTGGCTGATGTCTCTCTCTCTCTCTGCACATCCAATCTGAATTCCTAGTTTGAAGTTTGTTTTTTCCCCTGCAGATTTCAGTTGATCTCTCCCTAGCCTGACCTCTCATATCGCCACAGGGCAGCTCCAGTAAACCATGGATCGTAACCTGGGGTCTAAAGGGGAGTAGCCTCCATCAACAAATGTCATGCAAAGATACAGGATGCTTAGGGCTCAAGAGTAGCCCTGGGACATTTTACCATCCTCTCTCTGGGGTGATTATTATATGCACAACAAACAGATTTATTTTTATTTCTGTTTCTGATATGTAACCTTGGCTGGCTCTGGGGCTTGGAGTCTGTCTGATTTACTCATCCAAGTGCTAGTGTTATAGTGACACAAATTGATCATCAGGGGCAACATTGATCACCTGCCAGGTGCCGGCTTCTTGAACTCACATTTGACTCACTGAGCTGCTCCGCTGTTTGAGAGGTCAACAGCAACACTCCCTCATGGTTTTATAGACTCGAAAGCTGAGGCTTAGGGAAGCGACTTGCCCAAAGTTGCACGGTGGGTGGCCGAGATAGAGCTGAGATTTGAACCCCAAGTAGATACCAAAGTGCCTTGTAGATCCAGTGTCCAGAGGGAAAGGTGGCCCTGGGGGAAGGTGCCAGTGGGGAGCTACCAAGACCTAGTGAGTCACCCAGCCAGTCACACTTCTCTGAGCCACAAACTTCCCATATGTGGAAGACTCTCGCCTCTTAGTTATTCATTCAGCAAGACATTTATGTCCTGAGATGAGGGTCCTTGAGCTTTCCCATGTATAAGAAGTCACTGGAGATGCACCTGCCAAGCCCCATTGCCAGACTTTCTGACTGGCAAGTCTGGACTTGGGCCCAGGTCTACCAAGGTGGCAGTGAGACAGGTGAAATGGGGGCACCTTCTAAGAAATTCTTCTAAAGCACTCACCCTTGGGGCTATTCAGTGCAGAAAACCTTTATTCTGAAACCCAAGTTGAAGCTAGGACTGCAACCAGTTTCCCAGGCCAGCTGTGGGCAGAAGGAAGTTCCTGGTGAAATCTGAGGCTCAGGGATGGGACTTCTGTGTGGGTGTTGCCAACCAGCCCTTGCGGCAGGTCCTGACAATCCACTCATGTTCGTCATCATCTGTAGGGAGAGAAGCCAGTTACTCCTGGTACTCACTAGAAACCGCCCAGCCTGGGAATTTTCTCAGATGGGATCTTGGGAGTCTGCTGGGCCTTCCAGCACAGACCACTGGCCCAGGGGGTTGTTTAGCTTTGAATGCATGGAGCAGACCTTTTAATTGTTATAGCATCCCTCAGCATAGTGGCTAGATGGGAAAACTGACCTCTGAATTAGAGAAGAGTTCATGGTGTGAACGTGGGGCTGAGGAAGATAGAGCGTTTGGCCACTTTGAGTTGGTTTGATCCTGACAGGCAGAGTGACAGCCTTATACTCAGGCAGTCACCTGCTGACATCCCATATGAGCTGCTGTCCCGCTGCACTGGACCAGACCTTAACACAAAGTACTAGGATACACGGCCTCAGGTACGAAGTGGAGGATGCAGACAGAGAGTACAGTTATGCTGGTATTTATACCCTCAGAAGCCCAAACACACCCTCTCCCTGCACTCTACCTCCAGGGCCTCTACACAGTGTGTCTTTCCCACTGTTGGGCAGATGAACAGTGGCTCACTAGTGCCCAACCTCTAGGTTAGCATGTGGGATTGCCCAGAAAGATCTGAGCCTGTGGCTGCTGCTTTTCCAAGACTCACAGTTGACTGAGTCCCAATCTTCAGTCTGCAGGGCAGCATCTCCGCCTCTCTGTCTGGGACCCTCAATGGATTTTTGTTTTTTCATTTTTCTTTCTTCTCTCTTTCTCCTCTACACACATATCCAGATCCAGCCCCTCCCTCACCACAACAGGGGCCCACTCTAATGGCAGGGCAGGCACCCCTAAAAATGCATGCAGTTCTATAAAATTTGCCCTCTTGTTTTGTGTGCAAATGTGTTTTTAATTTATGAGAATGGCATTGTGCTGTGAGCCACATTGTGTGGGGCTGCTTTTGCTCCGCTGTGGTTCACTTTTCCTGTTCTTTGCTTGTTACCCATGCCTCGTGCTTTCTTAACTGGCTGCACCCATGGCTGACTCTGTCCTCTGTTGCTTCTAAGTTCCCAAATCAGGGACAGCAGGAACAGCACTGGGGCAGAGTTCTGGGGCTCCTGCCTTGTGGACACATGGGAGAACTTGCCTGGGTTTTGTTCTGAGAGGAGCACCATGGGGAAGCATAGATGTTACTCACCTGTGCTCCCAACAACCACATTATTACCTGTCCTTCCTTGTCCCTGTCCTTCTGTCCATCTCTATCCTCTGGCTGGCTTCCTCTAGGCCACAGAGATGGGGGTGTTTTCTCCTTACCTCTCTTTAACCCACTGCCTCAGGTAGGAGGAAGGGACTCCCCATTCTCTTCAGGTGATAAAGGCTGGAAACTAGGGACCAAGGGGAGTCACTGAAAGCTGCAAAGCAGGTGGCTAGTAAAAACCTTCCCTGGCTAGCCGGGCAGTGGTGGCACACGCCTTTAATCCCAGTACTTGGGAGGCAGAGGCAGGCGGATTTCTGAGTTCGAGGCCAACCTGGTCTACCAAGTGAATTCCAGGACAGCCAAGGCTAAACAGAGAAAACCTGTCTCTAAAAACCAAAAAAAAAAAAAAAAAAAAAAAAAAACACAAACAAACAAACAAAAAAAACAAACCTTCCCTGGCTTAGGGAACTCCTAGGAAAAGCACCCGACTCACAGTGGGAAGAGGCTTATGAATAGTTGGATGTACCATACAAACCCTGCATCTCATTGGGTCTGTAACAATCCAGCAGGGGTTGGGAAGACTATGCTTATTCACAGAGCTTGTCTCTGGCCTGTGGACTCTCCACATGGTCATCAGGCCCACAGCCTGACTTCTCACCCCAGGGTAAGATTGATGGTGCTTCCAGAATGGCTATCCCCATCTACCCTCGTTATTTCTTTGCACGTGACTCCAGGCAAAAAGCTTGTTGTTGAGCATGCTCTGGGAGACTGACTTAAGCATTGGCCTAGTGACCAGTGGCCTCAGTTTCCCCTAGCAGGCTGCCTGATTGTCCCCCTAGCAGGCTGCCTGATTGTCCCAGCTGAGGCTGGCAACCCAAGGGTGTGTGGTGGGGTGCTCCACTGATGTGTCAGCACACAAGGAGTTAATCGCTGGTGGAGCCCACTTTCGCCACACTGTGAGCAGCCTGGTTGATAATTACAGTTCTGAAGTCTCCAGGCTATTGGAATCAGTGCAGCTGCAGCCTCTTCAGCGGTAACCCCTGAAACCAGACAAACTGGGTGTATTGTGCTGAGCCAGTCCTCGGGCCCCTCCCTGATCGTTACAAATTGACAGCAATGGACTTAACAGCCCTCTTTACTACCCTGTTCACTCTCTACCTGGCTGCATAGCCACCAATTTGAATCACAGATGCCTTCTCTCGGGCAGCTGCTCCTCCACCCTCCCTCCACCTCCTGGCGCCTCCTTGCTGGCCCTGCCACGCCAGGGTGAGGCTGCCGGAGCACATTTCATCAATATTTAAAATGGAATTAAACCTGTAGCTTTGATTAATGCCTCCTGGAGCCCGAGAGTAGTGATTACTATTTTGCAAATTGCGATTGTTGGAATATGTTAATATGATTGTCTGAGAACATCTTCACCTTCTCGGGTAATTTTCCTCCCTTTTTTTGGTAGGAGGGGAGGAGGAGGAGGGGAGGAGAGAGAAAAAAAAAAGATGGGGAGAACACCCCCACGAACTCTTTAATCAATTGTAACCGATCAGCCTTGGCAGAGGGAAGTGGGGGTGGGAGGGTGTGTGTGTGCATTTAGCAGCGTCCTAAGGTTTAGGATCTTGTTGGCCTGGCAGTGCCACTCTGGGACACTGTCCTAAGGAAGTCATCTAGTTGTCTCCATGCTGTTTAAAATCAAGAGAACAGAAAATGGCGTCTGTTTCTAAACTTGGGAATGATTACTTTGCTGTCCATACAATTCATTCATTCATTCATTCATTCAACAAATGATTTCTAAGTACTGATCATGCCAGCAACCTGCTGGCCTGGGGAGGAGAGCAGCAGGCTCTCACTGTAAGCCATGGGGAGGGGATATTTAACAGCCAGCAGAAATGATAGTTGTGAAGTTTGTATGGCAACACAGGGGAAATGCTTTTGATGAGATAATAAGCCAGAATAAATAAGATAATGCAAAACAGCAACCCCCCCCCCAACAATAACCACAGCCATCCATGGACTTTTATAAATAAGATGCTCCATGTACAACTGCGGCTCGAATGGAGGTTAAAGGTGACAAAGTGAATTGTGGCAAGTCAGCAGTGGATGAACCAGCTTTCCCTTCCTGTCCTTGGTGCTCCCCACATCTTCTTTCTTTTATGGGTATTGATCACAGAAGAATTTTAAAATAATCCTTGGCTCTTTTTGTCCTGACCTGCAGTATAATGTCTTGGGGATTTTTATGTGTTTTGTTCATTGAAATACAAGATTTCTAGGTTTCTAAATATACTAATACTCCTAAAAAGTAAAACAAAACAAAAAACACTAGCATAAAAATATTGGCAAAAGTGTACAAAAATCTGAATAGATGTCCTGCCCTCCTGCAGAGTAACTGTTTCCCCAAGGAAGGGAGATGAAAACCTTGCGGTAGAGAAACCTGGCCTCAGCCAGGTGTTCAGGGCTCACGCCCAGTACCAAGGAAACCCCAGGGAGCCTGTCCCCTCCCCTTGTTATGTTTGGATGAAAACGACCCTTCACCTCTGTGGTCTTCTTCCCCAACCCTACAATCCCACTCTAATCATAAGAGAAACATCTAAATGTCCTGAATCAAGGAACATCCTACAAAATAGCTGACCAGTGCTCCTTAAAACTGTCACCCCAAACAAGAAAATCTTCATCTGGGGTGTAGCCTAGTGGTAGGAACCCAGTTCCTAGCGCTGAAAACCAAACCAAAAGCAGAAATCCTTGCCAGGTATGGTGGCACATGGCTTGAATCCCAGCATGTAGGCAGCAGAGGGAAGAGGCTCTCTGTGAGATTGAGTCTAGCCTGGGCTTATGGTGAGTTCTGGACCAGCCAGGGCTACACAATGAGACCCTGTTTCAAAACAAACAAACAAAAACACACTAAAAAAGAAAAGCTGAAGCGACTGTCACACCTAAGATGACACAACTACATGTCATGTGACGTCCTGGAAGGGACTCTGGAACATTCTGGAACAGAGAGTGAGCACGGGAAAGAAAGAGGGTTCGAATACACGATGGGCTTTTAGTTACACCACATCACCAACATTAAGACCAATATGAAGGCACTAATTTGCCAAGGGTACCACACAACAGTGGCTTGGAGTAAGAGAGGAAGTGGGCATGGGGCATACGAAGAAATGCTGTAGGATCCTCACAGTGATTTTGTGACTGTAACTGCTCTAAAATAAACAAAATTTTATTAATGCATGAAAATCCAGTGTGCTCCTTACAGACCAGACATCATGCTCTCCAAGAGAAACCAAAGCCCTTCACACAGCCAAGCAAAAGCATTCACTGCTTTTCTCTCCCTTGGCCCCCTCAGACCATAGTTCTTCAATCTTTTCTTAGACAGTGCCCCCTCTTTCCCATTAAAGCAACACTTTTCAACTTGTGGGTCACAATACCTCTGGGGGTTGTGTATCGGATATCCTGCATATCAGATATTTTCATTATGATTCGTAATGGTAGAAAAATTACAGTGATAAAGTAGCAATGAAATGACTTTATGGCTGGGGTCACACAGCATGAGGAACCGTCGGCCACATCTTTGGGAAGGGTGAGAACCACTGCTTAGAGCTAACTTCTCAGTGAGAGACCATTGCACCCAGCACGCAGAGGTGGCCAGTAAGTGCTTTGCCAGGTGAATCTGAATAAACCCTTTTCATTCTGATTTGCCTCAGGAGTGTGAAGCAAGAGAATAATGAAATTCCTAGCTAGCTTGGGCTACATGACCTTCTGAAAGAACAGGCCAGTATACAGCTGAATGGGAGAAAAATTCCTTAATATGCACAAGGAGAACTTACGTTCTGTCTTCAGCAGAAATAAAGAATCAAGAAAGGCCTAAACGAGATAATACCAAAGTGTGGCTTACCTTAAACACTGACATCTAATTAATCTTTTTAATACAAAGGACTGTTGATATAATGTGATGCTCTGAGATTCTTTCAGGAAAAATTAAGTTCCTATAGTGGATGGCTGTGGGGTTGGGAAAGGGCCTATGGATTTACTTGTCCAGAGACAAGGCGCCTCATGATCTGTGTGGGCTGGGCCCTCCTGCCTCTCAGGCCCTGTCTGGATGGCAGCCTTCCTGGTGAGGAAGCCAAGGTCATGGTTGCTTCAAACAGATTGGAGCAGCCATGTCGTCAGGGCCTAGCACAGATCCAGTACATTTAAAGCACTTAATAACTACATGGTGAGCTAATGAATAAAGACATGTAAACTTGGGGACATAAAAGTAACAGATTTACTCTCTGGGACTGAGATCAAAAGAGAAGACTATCCTCCCCTCCTTGAGCAAAGTGAGCTCCTCAGAAGGTAGGGAGGCAAGCCAAGTGCAGGTCCAAGACTGCCAGCTGCGGCTGTCTTTGTGTCCTGAGGCCCTAGGTTGGGTACCTCACCACCTGGCCTTGGATCATACCTGAGGACTAACCACTTGCAGAAAGCTCTAAGCCTGGCTGGCCTATGGCTTGCCTCCCAGCAAAGATGGAAAGGGGCCAACCTGCATAGCCCAGATCTGGGCCAGGCCTGCCAGGCTGTGCCTAGGTCACAGAAGATGGCAGTAGTTTAGTTTGTAGGCCACCTGACATTGAGGGAAGACTGAAGTCTCACGAGGGCTGCAAGAAAACAGTTGCTTTCTGGGCAGCTAGCAGGAAGGAAGCAGTATGGTCGCACACTGGCTAAGAGTGAGGCTTTTGAGGTCTGGAGAGATGGCTCAGTGGGCAAAGTAAATGCTTGCTCCACAAGTATGAAGACTTTAGGTCAGACACCTAGCATCTGTGTAAGACTAGCGTGGACAGGTGGATCCCTCAGGCTTGCTGGCTATGCTGTTTAGATGAGATTAACTTGCTGGCCAGCTCCAGGTTCAATGAGAGACCCTTTCTCAAAAATAATAACGGAGCAATATCGTAAGGTAACTGAAATTAATCTCTGGTCTCTGTATTTGCAATGCACAAGAAAGCACACACATACAATACACACCTACAACACACACGCTGTGGCTTTGGGCCTCTGTGCCACTACTTTGGGGAAGATGTTGCCACCTCCCTGGGCCTGTTTCTCCCCCTACAAATGTCCCTGCTAGGAAGCTTTGCCATGCAGTCACTTCTCAAACATGCTTAGGAGAGCTCTTAATGCACAGGAGATGCCAAATACCCAGAGAGAAGCCAGAAGTTAGTTGAGTTACAAGATGAGACTTCTGGAAGCAGCCAGACACACTTGGGTCAGATGAGGAACCACCCACTTGCTGGGTGACCAGCTCTACTCCATCCCTGAGCCAGGATCCCATCTCTACAGTGGTGAGGCCTGGCCAGGAAGAAGGGTGCTTCATGAGTATTGAGGAGGTGAAAGCTAGAGCCATCATTCTGATGGGTCTTTCATTCCCAAACTGGATGATTTGGGGTGGAGGACCACAGAAAGGAGGTTCATATATAGGATGAGCACCAAGAGGATCAAAGGGCACAGCTCAGCTAATGGGTTCTGTTCAAAGCCATGAGGACAGGCTGGGGCAGGTTAGCCATGGTGGGCAAACAGGCAGATTGGAGTCACTAGGTACCCACAAGCTGGGCTCTTGGCACACCTTTGGGCTAGGCAACCCTGTGGTCACCACTCCCATGCAGATCCTATGCAGATTAGTGTGAGGGGAGGGGTATGGACTGAGAAAGGGAGGGGACCAAGAATGAACACAGCAGCAGGCCTCTGGGAGGGGAAAGAGGCTCCCCAGCCTAGAGCCTAGGGGGGCTGTGCTTTGTGTGTTCAGGAGTGTGTGTGTGTGTGTGTGTGTGTGTGTTCATCCTCTCTCAATGAGAGAGATGGGATTGCCATCACTTACCCTAAGGAGAGCTTAGGAGATGGAGTGAATTCCTTCTTTACTATTAAAGCAGAGGGAGAAGGCTCAGGGAAGGTGCTAGCGTATATACAGGCAAGTGCCCACTTCTACCCAGTTGCTCTCAAATATACAGCTGTGTGCCTGCCAGTGTGCCAGTGGTTATGTTTGAGGGTGCCATGTGTACACTGTAAGACTTGGAACTCTGGTGTATACGTGATGCGCTGTGTGGGGCTGGCTGTGCATGGCAGTGGCTGTATCTGAAATCTGATTGTGTGTGATCACAAGTACACGGAAGATGTACTTGGGTCAGATGAGGAACCACCCACTTGCTGGGTGACCAGCTCTACTCCATCCCTGAGCCAGGATCCCATCTCTACAGTGGTGAGGCCTGGCCAGGAAGAAGGGTGCTTCATGAGCCAACCTTACTATCCTTACTGTCAGACTGGCAGTGGGCCAGGGCCAGGCCAGGCTCTGAGAGAGGGAACCTCTGCCATGGGACACTGTCCCTTACCCCAGGGGTCAATGCTAATAGGAGTCTAGGCTAGGATGGAGAGTCATACTAAATCAGACTTTCACCCCATGGCAGGTGTCCACCCCATAGCTCTGCCCCACCTTCAGTTCAAATGCACAAATGCACGAGATGGTGGAGATGGACCGGTGCCACCATGCCTGCTGTTCCTGTCACAACTCCCGACTAAAAAGGAGGCTTTGAACTTTTCTGGCAGTGGTGACCAGAGGCAGAGACCTCAGTACTGTCAATATTGACTGAGAAGTCACTGCCCAGGCAGAGCATGCTGCGGGCAGGTGGAGGCCCTAGGCTGCTCAGCTCTGCCTATTGTGGAGTGTACCCTCTTGGGAGTGGATTAGGACAAGCCACACGACCCCTTGGGAACCAGAGCTTCAGAACCCAGCACCCACAAGCTTGCCAAGGCCCATTCAGATAGATGTAAGAGGCTTGGGAATAAAGGAAATGGCAAAACTAACTAACTAACTAACTAAATAAATAAATAAATAATAAGATTAATGCATTCAAACTTGATTAGTTATTGATTCTAGAAGTCAAAACAATGTTATTATCCTTGAAATCCATTGGCAGGCTCTGTTTCCTCATTTTGCCAGAGTTCTCTGCTTTATACAACCCTCCCAAGAAATCATAGCCAGGGTAAGAGAATTGCAGTCAAATAATGGCCCAATATATTGAAATGGTGAGGATAGTGGCTTGGAGGTTTGGGGGTGCATTGGGAGCTACCATTGGGGAAAGATGAGTTAAGAATTCTAGGAAGCACTTCCGGGGTCAGGTACAGGGCACAACAGGCATGCTGCATACCATCCCTCAGTGGAGCTCAAGAATACGTCTGAAAGTATTGCTGTTGTGCTCCGGGGTGGGAGTTGCTGGGTAAAGGGGAAAGTGCCCAGGGTCAAAATGATCGAAAGTCCTTCAGAAAGATCCTAGGCCTCAGGGCCACCTCACGGAGTGCCTGACATTGCTGGAAGGAAGCACAGAGCCTGTTGCTGAGGTGGAGACACACATGTGGCCTGTGCTTGTGGGTGATGCTGATCTAGAGCCATCATCTGTGCCTGTTGTGGACAGGAGGCATTCAGGAATGCCTGTCTGTTGCTCTTTAAGGCCAGCCTTAGCACCTCATTCTCTGGGTCATTATCCCAACCCCGTGGGTCACATTCATGCATCCACTACAGCACACTGCAACCCCAGGGCTGGGTACCAGAGAAATGAGGGCATTCCTGGCTTTAGAAGAATTCGAATCTTTTAAACTGTGAGTATGGACACCACAAGCTACATGGAGGTGTTGGTCTCCTTTCCACATGTCACTTGTGGTTTATCTGAGCACTTGGGCTCCCCTGAAGGCACAGGCTTCCTGTGTCCGCTGTGTTGTCAGGGGTCTTCTCCACACTACACTGATTTGGGGTGTTGGAAACAGACCTCATGCACACAGGTGCTCAGTCTGGGGTACTGGGGGGTCTGAACTTCTAAGTAGATAAGAAAAGATGAGAATGAGGGGCCCATGCCCCAAACCCAAACGCTAAGGAGAGATCTGCTAGCAGCAGCCACTGGTTCTGTTTTGACAGTGGCATCAAAAGCAGCTGGGTGGAGGCCAGAGAACAGCCTGCGAGGGCATCCTGCCTCACTGGGTGTGAAGTGCGAAGGACACACCTGCTTTCGACTTTTTTTTTATCCCTGGCACAAAATACCCACCATGGTGGTGATCACTGGGGATGCACCATGCCATGGTGGAGCCACACACTGCTCCCATTAGGCTACTTGCATCAGCTTCACACTCACTATAACTCTGTAAGACAGGTCCTTTACTAGCCCCAACTTTCACATAAGGAATCTGGATTTAGGGCAGATAAGCTACCTGCTCGAAGTTGCCCAGCTTTTAAGTGGCAGCTCCAAGAGCTGATTGTGGGTCCTGCTGCCCCTCAAGCCTGGGTCATTAGCCTGTCCCTCTTAGGTCTGAGAGGTAAGGCTTCTGCCCATGAGCCATGGCCTTGCATTTACTTCTATTAAAGAAGACAAAGAAACCGGTGCTGGCCAGGCTCATTCCAGCTGCGGAAGGGGAAGCTGTGGCCTCTGGATGCCTCCAGGAGGCTGTCATGGGGGCAGGGAAGCATTGTTACTAGAGTCCCTGGGCCCTGCAGGCCGGCTGGCCAGAGGGGGATTTCCAAGGCCTTTGGAGTAGTGAGGTGAGAGAGTGACAGTGGGCAATCCCACAAATTAGGGAGGGACAACGCTGGCAGGCTTTAACATTGCTAAGCATGGATCCTGACAGGGACCCATGGGTGGCTTCCAGATGGTTAATCTTTCCCTTTCTTGGTCAATTTCTCTTGGTGGGTTCAACAGTATCTTTCCGGGGAGAAGGTCCTTAGCTTTACCTATATTAGCAGAGAGGTCTGGGTTCAAAGGTTGGCTCTTCACTTTAATGGGGGCAACTGTTAGCAAATAACATACCCCTCTGAGTTTCCCCATCGGTCAAGTAGGGAAAATAGCATTTCCTCAAAGGCTGGGGATGGGGTAAGTTGCTGGTCCAGTGGAGGTTTCAGTGTTCCTAAAACTCCTTCCTATGCCTCCCCATGCCTTCTGCAGATACCCATGTCTGCAGGGAGGGCTGTGTGATCTGTGGAGGCATTCTATCTGGCAGTTACAAGTGTGATATTATCCCTCCACAAAGCCCTTATTATAGTACTGCTGACAATACCACAGATAAAGCAGGGATGCCCCTGCGTGCCAGCCTCCAGGTGATTATAACATTTGGGTAAATTGCCTTTTGTCTTGCTAGAGAGCTAGCGGTGGGAGGGGCTGTGTGGGAGTCTCACTGGCCATCTTACAGAAAACCCCAGGGAGGCTCCATGGAGAGGCAGCATAGGCTTAGGGCAGGAGCTGAGACTGGCAGTGGGAAGTCAGGGTTTTACCCCTGGCTGGACCACCCTTGATGATGTGAGGGTCAGGCACAGGATGGGCCCTGGTGGGGGAAGCAGCTGCTTTGAGATTAGAGGAGTCTTGACTTTCCATAGCACTGGAGGACTCAATTTTGAACATAAAGTAAGCAGAGAACCTGTCTAGGCGAAAATAGCCATCTGTGGCTTTTTTTGTGCCGGTTTTGTCTCTCTGGCTCTGGGCAAGCCCTTGGTTCTGTCACTAGTGAGAACCCCATGTTCTCACTCAGAGCCTGCACAAATGTCATTGTTACTTAGCTTTGGGGCTACCTGGATTCATTCCAGCTCTGCTGACCTCGAGCCAGGAATTGCACCTCACCTCAGTCTCACCATCTGCAGAATAGGCATGATCAGGAGAGCCACAGTGCTACTTATCAAGTCTGCTGGCACCATATGAGGTGGAGGCCTGTGCCTGAGACACAGCAGGGGCGCTCAGTAAAGCTGTCATAAAAACATTCCGCAGGCTCCTCTGCCCCCTCCTGTTATAGGCATTACAGATTTCAACTGTTTAATCTTCAGAACACTAAAGCGGTCTTTTGTTTTCAGGTCTACGGTCTGCAGTTGGCACGGGCTGGGGTAGACATGCCTGGTTGGGCCCCTGTGAACAGTCCTGACAGAAGGCAGCTGAGCCCACGTGTGACTCCCGTCTATGCTGAACTTCCGGGGTGTGTGGCGCGCGGGGGGTGGGGTGCCTTAGCCTCAGTGAGCCTCAGTTTGTCAAATATAGCTGACGGGAGGACTCTCCTACAAGGCGGTAGCTGTTCAGTCAGTGATAGCTCTCATCACCACCTTCCTCTTCAGCTTCCTCCCAAGCCTCCAGACGGCTTGGGTCACAGTCTTTCTTCCCACTGCCCACTGAACTACGCGTACATTCAAATGAGGTTCGTGGTCTTCATTTCGAATTCTGTCGGGGACCCGCAGGTTCAAGCGTAAAAACGGGCCTCTCTGCAAATAATCACTGGCGTGTGATATTTTTAAGAAAGCAAAGCCATTGTTTCTGATTGAAGGAAAGTCGGCGCTGTTTTGAAGAGGAGCTCGATTAGGCAGTGGCGCTCTCTCGTTCACCACTGGGAATTAGACGCTGTTTGAGAGATTTGTGAGCTCCAGGACATTTGCCAGATGTGCTTGATTCAACATTTCAGACAACAAAGGGGATAATGTTGGCGGGAATCTCGACGGCACTGCTGCTGATCGGGATATTCTTTGAGGATGGGACTGAGACCTTTCAGGGGAGGATTTCAGCTTTTACATAAACTAATTTGGGATGCTCACTCTCTGTCTTGCACAAAGCAAATTTAGTTCATTGTTAGCTGTATCTGTTAAAATGGCTACAAGGGTTTTTTTTTCCTTGAATATTAATAATGCGCCTTTCATTGGAGATGCTTGCATGGGGTGTCATTAATTGGGGGGAGGGAGTAAGGATTAGTGGTACAGTTCTCTCCAAAGTGATTGCTACTAGTACCACGAGGCAAGCAACAGCCACAGGAAAGAGCGGCATCAACAAAATGCCAGCGTGGCCTTGGCTCACTCTTCCTGAGAAGGGGGAAGGCAAGGTGTGTGCAGGGGCATCATTAGTTAATCTCTTGGGTTTTCATTGTATTAAAGGTAATTATCCTGAATATCTTTAAATGCTCCCATATTGGGTCATAAAGTGTATGAAGGACCTCTTTTCAAATAAGGTTACATTTAATTTGGGAGGCTGTGATGGCTTTGTCTTAAGACTCTAGAGTAGACCGTTTCATCCATGTAGGAACCTCACTGAGCTCTAGGTGGGTGCCAGTGACTGTTTTTGGTAGAGGAACAATTAAGAATCAGGCATGACCCTGTCTACAGAGGAGATCTATGCTTACAAAATGAATTTGTGCACCAACTGGCAAGAAGGAAAGAATAGTGTAATTAACAAGCTTCCTGTGACTGTAACAAAATAACAGAGACAATTAACTTAATAGAGAAAGTCTATTTAGCTCATGTTGTAAAAGGTTCCAGTCCAAGATGAGCAGCCTGGGTGCTTTGGGCCTCTGTTGAGGGTAGCATATGAGTACAGGGTGACATGTGAAGGTCAGACTGTGAAATTGCAAGCCAGAAAGCCAAGCAGAGAAACTGGAACTGAGGTCTCACAAGGCCTCTCAATGCATGCTTCCAGTGATCTAGGGACCTCCCCTAGGGGTCTACCTCCTGATGATACTACCTGAAGCCCAAGCCTTCTACCTGTGGGCTGTGAGGGACAGGGTCTACATTTGAACCATAGCAACAGACTTTGGGTGTTGGCCTAACTTTGTTAACAGCTGTGTGACCAACCAGAAACAAAATTTGTTTTTAAAAGACTTATTTTTTATTTTATGTGTATGAGTGTTTTGCCTGCCTGATGCCTGTGCTCCACATATGTGTCTGGTGCTCACACAAGCCAGAAGAGGGTGTCAGATTCTCTGGAACTAGAGTTACAGAGAAGGTTGTGAGCCACCATGTGGTGCTGGGAATTGAACACAGATCCTCTGTAGGAGCAACAACTGATCTTAACGGCTGAGATCTCTCTCCAGCCCCCCAATAAAAAAGTTGTTAGCCTGTCAGACACTAGCTACCACATCGCAAACTAAAGGATCTTGCAGGTTTTCTACTTAGAGCAGATGTGAGAGCAGGTCCTAAGCACAGGGGCTGGCCAGACTCCTCCCCACTGAGCATGCCTGTCCCAGCCTTGCCAACTGAGCGGTGAGTGTGCAGGTAAAGCCACTCTGCAGGGGTAACAGACAGACAGCTTGGCCTTTGGCTCTTTGCTGAGCACCAGGAGCTGAGGAGGCCAGCGGTAGGCAGAGGAAAGAGGGAAAGGCTGTCTGCAGATGCTCGTTCGTGGACGTGGTGTGGAGCACACAGGAGAGTGGATGGCAGACCTTCGACAAACTGAGCCCTGTGTTCTGAGTGCTGTAAGTGAGGGGCTGGGGACCCCAAACCCCAGCAGCATCTCATTTCCCAAGCAGAAGCCTGAGGAGTCGGCGAGATTAGCATAGCCAATCACACTCGCCTCCCAAGAGACTTCTTTGCTCCTCAGCACCCAGAGAAAACATAATAAGCCCCAGGGCCCAACTCACTCCTCCTTCCTGCAGCCTGAGTCAGTAATCATCATAGTGACGGCAGCCTCAACCCACTAATCACGGAACACCTGTCTGGGCCAGGTGCTGGCCTGTGTGTTCATATACTTAATCTCCCTTTCTCCCCAGCTCCTTCAGAGAGGTGCTATCACCATACCCGTTTTATAGATGAGGAAACTGAGGCTCTTAGAGGGAACATGAGCTTTCTTTCTTTCTTTTTTTTTTGTTTTTGTTTTTTTGTTTTTTTTTGTTTTTTTTTTTTTGTTTGTTTTGTTTTTTTTGTTTTTTGAGACAGGGTTCCTCTGTGTAGCCCTGGCTGTCCTGGAACTCAACTCTGTAGACCAGGCTGGCCTCGAACTCAAAAATCCGCCTGCCTCTGCCTCCCAAGTGCTGGGATTAAAGGCGTGTGCCACCACTGCCCGGCTATGAGCTTTCTATGATCATATCTGTGGCCTGTGGCGGATCTCAAACTAGAAGCCTACCAGTGATAGGGGTTCCAAGCCCTGAGTTTTTAATCACTCACTACATCACTAAGTCCTCATGTCTTCCACTGGATAAAAGGTCTTAGATAAGCCTGCTCGGTTTTACTGCTGTGCTTAGGGGTGTATACAGTGACCGTGCTCAGTGGCTGTTACTTACAGCTTACAGTCACAAAGCAGACTGGGAAAGAATGGAAAGATCATTGCTGGGGGAGATGGAACAATTCCACTGTCACCAGCAGACCATCCCCACTCTGAGGCCTGACATTCTAATCACAGGACATCTCCATTCCAGCCGCCAACACACATGGAAGGTTTCCATGAGGCCAGGGAGCATGAGCAGAGGCGTTAAGGTGGACAGAAATGACTAATGCCACTGGAGTTATATAGCAGGGACTCAAGTAGTGTGAGCCCCACCTAGTCACTCCAGCCCAAGCCAGTTCCAGCATTGGACCAACCAAACCCAAACTCTCCAGATTAGATTTGACCCAAGAGTCCCCAGATTGTGACCCGTGATGGCTGGCCACACACAAAGATGGTTTGAAACCTTGGTGCTACACAGAAATAAATGGTTTGCTTTTATTCAAAATAGCAAGCTATCTGTCTACTACATACAGGGAATTGAATTTTAGTTCAATTTTGTGGGAAGATATGTGAGACATGGGAGGAATAGCTCTGCCTGCCTTTTCCTTTACAAAGACTTGATCAGCTCACGTGAGATGCTAAAAAACGGTGGTAAGTTAGGCATAGTCACAGAACCCCTGGCCTCCTGAGCTCCCAAGTAAGGATACTTCACTGTCACAAGCTAAACACTACTTGAGAAGCTTATGAGGCCACAAAGGAGAGGAAGATAGGTGGCCAGTGGAGAGAGGTAGGCCAAGAAAGGCTGCCTCTAACAGTCCTTGGAGAGAGGTGTGGAATCAGCTTACTGCCTACCAACCAGCACGTAATAGTAAACAGAGTGGAAAATATTGAACATTCTGTGTGAACACACACGCACACAGGCTTGCGTTATGCCTGCAGTCACAAAGAGAAACACTCCTGATGTGCCCAAGGGTCCACGCCTTTCCTAGTGTTATGACATACATAATACCCTGACAGAAGCAACTTATGGGAAAAGGATTTACTTGGCCCACAGTTCTGGTTTGTAGTCCTGGGAAGCCAAGATGGCAGGAGCTTGAGAGAACTGGTCAAGTTACACCAAGTCAGGAGCAGAGAGCAGTGAATTAATAGATCCGCCACACTGTGAGCTTGTTTTCTCCACCCTGATACAGTCTTGCCCAGGGAATGGTGCGGTCCACAGTAGAAAGGTCTTCTTATCTCAACGCAATCAAGATAATCCCCTACAGACAGGGCCACACTGATAACCTCTTCCTAGGTGATTCTCAATTGTGTCAAGTTGATATTTAAAACTAACTGGCATGGTCTAAGAGCCAAACTCAAGAGGGCCCAGGTTGTCTGCCTGATCTCTTGGGGTTCTGGAGGTTTTCAAAACCACTTTAATGAGTACAGGGGTGGATTTAAATGACCTAAAAGCTTGCATGCTGGTACTAGCTATTCAGAAGGCTTTAACACGAGGTTTGTGTGAGCTCAGGAGTTCAAGGCTAGCCTGAGCAACATAGCAAGATGTCTCAAAAGAAGAGTTGATTTTCATAGTAATGCAAGGTGCCACAGGTTAAGAAAAGGCATCTCTTGGGGCTGTTGAGATGGTCTAGTGGTTAAAAGCACTGGGTGCTCTTCCAGGGGACCTGGGTTCCCTTCCCAGCACCCTCAGTGGCTCACAACCATCTGTAACTATAGTTCCAGGGGATCTATTGCCCTCTCCTGGCCTCCCTGTGCACTAGGCATGCAAGTGGTGTACAGACATAATGTGCCAGCAACACATGGTCCACAGTAAAAAAGAAAACAAAGCCATCTTTAAAGTCCATGTCCAGACAATTTGTGGTTTAACAACAGCTGTGGCTGCCCAGTGAGGCCTGCAGCTTGCTTCAGAGACAGGGAAGAAGTCAAGGCAGTGTAGTAAGGCAGATGGAGAAAGAAAAACCAACCCCAAATGAACCAACCAACCAACCAACCAAACCCCACCCACCCACTCTTCACTAGTGCCCCAGCCCATCACTTTCTTCAGAATAAGTGTCCACAGAGAAACCAACTTCAGATTGACTAAGAAACTCTTTTCCTGCTGGATAATTTAGATATTGCCAGAAGGTACCTATAGGATGCTGGGGAAGAAAGTACAAGCTGGACCCCCTGCATCTTACAATGACAGGGGGACGTGGGGGGAGATGTGCCCTCTGATGCAATAGTGGTATGAAGGTTATGGGGATAACCAACTGCTATCTGACTGGACATGAGGCTTGCTGGAATGCATACCTCATACTGTAAAGCAGATCAGAATTCATGACCGAGAGGCTCATGGGCCTGGGCAGTGGGCTAGGTGGTGTGTACATGGGGGGTGGGGGTGGTGACAGGAGACACATGGGACAGTACAGGAGGGGACCATGACCTACAGCTGTCGTTTTACTAGATGGCCATGCTTTCAAACTGCATTCCAATTACTTATACTCATATATGTGATCTCAGTTTTGGTCAGAGGAGCTTCTTTAAGCACTGGGTAGTGCTTAAAAGCAGAAGCTCATAACTAGACCATGTGCTGGGCATATGTAACTCTTTCACTGTCTTCAGGCACACCAGAAGAGGGCATCAGATAACATTAGAGATGGTTGTGAGCCACCATGTGGTTGCTGGGAATTGAACCCAGGACCTCTGGAAGAGCAGCCAGTGCTCTTAACTGCTGAGCCATCTCTCCAGCCCCTATATGTAACTCTGAATGCCCAGCGATGGGTGGGGTCAGTTATACCAACCTCCAGCCATCCTAGACTCAGCAAACTGTGTGAGAGGGGAATGGCCACATGAGGCCCCCAGGCCAGCAGTTCAGGCCCCAGGTTACAGAGGGGGAGCACTGCTAATGGCACATTGGGATGTAGGGAGAGGGCTCCATGGAGACAAGGTGGACAGAAGTGCGGTACAGGTCAGTTTTCTAGTGAGGAGGTGAATCAGGATAATGGCTAGTTGGTCAGAGAGACTCCCCTTTCATGGTGTTCTAGACACTCCAAACTTTACCCATCTTACATCAGGACCAATATACTCCTTGGTTCTGTTTCTCTCTATTATAGACTTTTTAGGGTTAGAAGGATACTTGGGATTATCCAGCCCAACCACTTCATTTACAGACCAATAAATAAATAAATAAATAAATAAATAAATAAATAAAATAAAATAAAAAGCCCAGAGAGGGAAGACTTCAGCATTCAGAGAACCAGAACTTTAACCCAAGTTTTAATGGGTCCCCAGCCTATGAGAGGCCTCTAAGTTGCCTTGCCCCCACCTAACCATCTTAGCAGAAGGATTGCCTATGTAATCTTAATTCTTTTACCCTTTCTCTCTATGTAAATGAGTCTTTCTAAAGGATAAATCAGGCGCTATGCCACCTGAAACACTCCCTTCCTCCAGTTGCCCCTCCCCCCACCCGACTCCCCATCACTGCATATTTTCT
Source organism: Arvicanthis niloticus (assembly GCF_011762505.2). NCBI lineage: Eukaryota > Metazoa > Chordata > Mammalia > Rodentia > Muridae > Arvicanthis > Arvicanthis niloticus. Next base: position 13,259,565 of record NC_047659.1, on the reverse strand, counting down.
TAGTTCATGTTCTTGAGTCACTCACTGTAGATCCCAGGATGTCAGACATCCTCTCCCAACTCTGAGCCTTTTAACACTCTTCCCAGCCCTGCTGTGTCTGGTTTCTCTTGATGTTCTGTGAAGCCACCCTGGCCTGCTCACCTCTGGGGCTGGGTGTACGGTGGCAGCAACTCTGTACTGTCAGGACTGCTTTCTCTCCAGTCTTTCCTGCTCCCTGGGGAAGAGTCTGGGACACTGCTCGGTCCACATACTTAGCCAGATCCAGACCCACAAGTGTTAGTAAATACCTGCCAAGCAAACTATTAGTGTCCATCCCCCAGTGCCCTAAAGTTTAAGTACGGCACTGACAACAGCTTCTGGAATGTTCTGGTTCCCCAATCATGACATGTATCTTTATGCTTCTGTGTCTTTACACTTTCTCTCTGCCTGAAACGCCCTTCCTTGACTTCCGGCTGATGTAATCACTGTATATCCATCGTTTGTTTTGACCAGGCTGGTCTCAAACTCTCTGTACACATGAGGATCACACATGCCCTCCTGGTCCTCCTGCTGCCACCTCACAAGGGCTGGGATACAGGTATGCAGCACCATGCTTGGGCTATGTGTACTGTCACCTCATGCATATGAGACAAGAACTCTACCGTCTAAACTGCACCCCTGGCCATATATCTTTTAAGACCCGTTACCTCTGGGAACCCTTTTTTCTATTTCAACCTATTCCCCTCTCCTTCATCTCCTACTTATCTACAAAGTCTGCCTGTTGGGGTCCATATCCCATTATATTACAGTTGAGTGCTTCTGTGTCTGTCTTGAACATTAGGCTGTGACTCTTCATTGGACCAGGATGCCACCCAGGGGAGACAGCACTGGAATACAATTCAAACTTAAAAGCTTCAAATGAATTACTTGCATTCTACTATAACTGTAAAAAGATGGAACTAACACACGGTGCTCCAGGATGCTCCAGAATATACATTACATAGACTTACTTCTGCAAAGATGTTCTTACTGCCCCACCTCCTAGTGAACTTCATAGTCAAACACACTGGAGACATGAAAGAGACACACCTCCCCTGCCCCAGTACAGGTTCATAGCTCACCTTCTTTCCCTGGTTTATCTGGTTTACAGGTCCTTACTTTTCTTTGTTGCCCTCAGGATTGAAACAAGGCTTTGTGCATACTAGACAGGTTCTCACCACCCCTGAGCTACATCAGCCCTGCTTCACACCTATTTAGTAAGCATCTGCGATGAGCTAGCTTTATGTTATTAGGAAAGCCCCCTGTTTGGTCCTGAGGCGTGCCTGAGTACTGTGTCGGGCTTTAGGAAGATTTTTTTGTTCTGTAGCTTTGAACTTTACTAGTTCATAGGTCTCAGTTCTCGAGGGAGCATGGTCCTGTCAGGAGATGCAATGGTGGGGCTCCAATGAACTTAGCATGGAGGAGAGCGCTGTACAGGCTGCAGTAACTGCTCCTGGTAGCTGGGCAAACTGGGTTGTTGTTATACAGCCCAGCAAAGGAAACTCTATGTAGAACACACTCCTTAACACTTCTGCTGCTGGTAGAAACTTAACAAAAATAGAGTTAACTGCCGGGCAGTGGTAGCGCACGCCTTTAATCCCAGCACTTGGGAGGCAGAGGCAGGTGGATTTCTGAGTTTGAGGCCAGCCTGGTCTACAGAGGGACAGCCAGGGCTACACAGAGAAACCCTGTCTCAAAAAAAAAAAAAAAATAGAGTTAACCAACGGAACAGCCAGACTGTTTTTGTCTGGACATTTTGTCAGGACTCTCAGGATTCAGACCCTTTGTAAATGACAGTTTAGGTCACCTGCCAGATTTCAAACAAACAAAAAAAAACTAGAGCAGAGGAAATGTCAAGCTAAGAGGGCGTGATGTAAGAGTGGAAGAAAGAGTTCACAAAGGTTATCTTCAGCCTCATCCCCCATCCAAGATCCAGCGATGAGAGTCCTCCCCCAGCTTCTCTGAGGAGCTTTCTCTGCATCCACAGCCTTGGTATCTCTTTCTGTGTATCTCCCTAGGTGTGCATGCACACCCCCCAGAGTATTTCATAGAATTATAATTGGCAGTGGCTGACTGGGTATAGATTCTTCAGGAGGACTGATTAGAAATTAATATTAATTGAACATGGTGCAGGGTCTTTGGGCTTCTATCTCTCCTGTTAAGGGGAAGTGCCAGTATCTTTGTATTTATAGAAAGGACAGTTCAGCTGATTGACAGCCTGTGCTAGCCTTGAGTTTGAGGCCAAGGCTCAGAACTGGGACACAGAGGACACATTTTGGGGGAAGTTCTGATATCTGGAGAAGAACTCACCTGCTCAGAAGCATTGTGAATGGGGACTGGGCCAGGCAGGAGTTACTTCTGTTCAGCTCTGCTCTGTGTGGGGTCGGGGTGGGGAGGTGCAACAATCCCTGGCACGGACTGGCAAAGCAGGTGCAGTGTGCTCTGCCAGTCCGTGCTCTGACTCTTTCTGTTTTGTTTGCTCTTCACACCAGTGTTGCTTAGGGGTGGCATTTTGTATCCAGTGTCATTTTTGTTCTACACTTCAAGATACAGCATCATTACACTCCTCGGCGACCACACTGGGCAGCATGGCCGTGGCCCCTTCTCTGAGCCCTGGACTGTAGCTCCTTACTGCTTCCACTCACTTCCTGTGACCCCACTGTTGCCCTTGGCCCTAGGCCTGGAGGTGGAGCTGCTTCATGTGTGACTTTCTCTGCTGTCCCTCTTGGTGCTTTCTCAGTGCCCAGCTCCTGACAGGCGCTTCTTCCAATTTTCTTGACCAGTCCTGACTGATATAAGTGGAGAAGACAGAGTTTCTTCTCACATGGACCTGATGGCCATGAAGCCAATAGTACCATAAATGGGTATTTATCTAGGGTTGAAATAAATGTGGGGGGGACATTAGCATATGATAGGCCCTTTGGGAAATTGCTCTGCTTAGCACTGGCTGAGGTGGCTTTCTGAAGCTCACCTGGTCCTGTGGCACAGTGTCCACTGCTTCACACGGTAAAGGCAGGCTTGAGCCACCGGGTCTAAATATTTAGCATGTTCCTTTCAGAGAAGTTCTGGACCCAAGCCTTGGAATCACCACATAGTTCCTCAGCTCTATGCCAGCCCTACAGGCAACACTCTGATAACATCCTCACAAGTCTCTGAGGAAAGGAGATGCTATCTACTGCATGGAGCCATTGCTCAACTTGATACTTCCTCACCACAGAAAGGCTTCTCCACAGAAATGGCAAATTCCTTAACAGTATATGCTGGTCTCACTCTCATTCTGTCTCTGTTTCTGTCTGTCTGTCTGTCTGTCTGTCTGTCTGTCTCTCTCTCTCTCTCTCTGTCTTTCTGTCACTCTCTCTTTGTGTATATATGTGTTCTTTCTGTCACTCTGTGTTCTTTCTGTCTCTCTGCCACTCTGTGTATGTGTATCCTTTCTGTCTCTCTGACACTCCCCCCCGTGTGTGTGTGTGTGTGTGTGTGTGTGTGTGTGTGTGTGTGTGTGTATACATGTCTCTGAGAAGGTCTCTAGCTGTTGTTACCTTGATGGGCCTATGATTGCAGAAAAACAACTGTGACCCCTGCATTATGGGAATGCCCATGCTCCTGTCCATTGTCTCCTGGGAGTGTGGTCACTGTGCTTGGCCTTAGGATCTCTTACTAAAATAAAGTTATGTATCTGCCAGCTAGCTGGGGGCAGCCAGCCATCCTGGACTACAAGGAACCATTCCTCTCTGGCCAGGCCTATGCTTCCCCCCTCTGTCTGACAACTTTTCTCCCCATGTCCAAGGTCAATTGCTAGGTGCCACCCGAGATGCCATATCCTCAAAACCTCTGATACCTTGGTTCTGGACTTGGGACCCTAAGCCACCCCTTCATGGTGCCCCAATCCTTTACTTCCAGGGCCATGACTTTCTTTGATGGTCTGCTTCAGGATGCTATCAACTATTTGCAATCCTCTCTGCTTCCCATCAGACATCAGCTGCAGCAGGAAGGGGCCAGGGGCCAGTTTCTCTTTGCTGTACCAAGCATGGCATCTAGACCACAATAGGAGTCAAAGAATGCTAGATGAAGGGATGGATATCAAAGAATGCTCTTCGATCTCTCAGGGGCACACGCCAGGGCTACCACAGTTAAGCCTTTGCTCTTACTCTGTGGCCGTACACAGGCTTACCAGCCTTGAATTCTAGGAGACATTGGATAACCCACACTTGTCTCTTTCTTAATAGATGCACACACATGTGCACACACTTGTGCAGCCATCCCTATAGGTAAAGATAAAGAGTGTCTGAGGTGTCAGCACACACCTACCTGCATTTCTCAGAAAGCGGTTTCGGTAGTCCTTGATGACCCTGGTCACGGGGTTATAGAAGCCATCTCCACAGTCATAGTAGCCCAGGGGAATTTTTCTGGGTGGGTCTATGTTGGTGAGCTGAGAGATACCTTAAGGAGACACAAAAGACAATTAGTACATCAGTAAGGCCACTTGCCACACCAGTGCTCACCACTAGCTGATGTTCGTGTTGCTGGCGCCACTGTGGGACCAAATGCTCCTTTTAGCAGGGCCAGGAGCAAAGTCAGCAGGAATGGGTCCCAGGGAGCTTTTGGAAAGGGGCTGTGGACAGGGCCTGGGGAACTGGACCCCTGCCTTCTCTGACCTCACCCTCATCCATTTCTTGGGCCACCACAATGAAGTTCTGAGTCAGAGAAACCCTGAGGGAGAGGGGTGCTCAACATGTGGGCAAAGGTGACATGTGTGAACCCTTGGCCACACTCAGGAAACCTGGGAGCAGAACCTAGATGAGGGAGGGCTCTTGAAAAGGGTAGACAGAGCCCTACATCTGGGCTTTCTCCCAAATGCCACGGTGGTACCATTCTTTTTTTTTTTTTTTTTTTTTTTTTTTTTTTTTTTTTTTTTTTTTTTTTTTCTTGTGTGCTAGACATCTGGCTCCTCCTGCCTCAGTTAATCCCCAGAGCAGCTCATCTTACAGAGAAGAGAGCTCACATCAGAGGCCAAGTAACAGGCCCAATGCCAGCTAGCTAGGAAGCAGCCTGGCTCTGGGACCTGGGTGCTAAGTGACACAGCAGGGAAGGAGTGGGTCTGAGCCTGATTCCTAAGCCAGGGGTGCTGGAACCCCAAGGGGGAAAGAAAATTATACAGATATTTCAGGTCTTATAATGTCATGGCTGGAGTAAAGGGGGATGCTGGAGTTTCTCACGTTTTATTTCATTTTAAGTCTTGAATTTCCCTTTCTCTGAGCAGAATGCAGAATGCCACGCCCGCCCTCCCCCCTCCCCATGCTGTGCTTACAGGTCTGCATCCTGCAAGAGCAAATGTTCCAATGTTTTCTAATTATACACTTGACCCTGACTCTAGCCAAACCACATGTGTATTGGCAATGATTACTGAACGTCTTTTCTATGCCAGTGGCTTTGAAGCCATTCTGTGGCTCAAACCTCAGGCAGGTTGCCATCTTAGAGATGCATGGAGAAGTCAAGGTCACCCTTTAACCATCTCAATTTTCTACTCTGTGATGCACAGCAGGCGAGAGTGACCATAAAGGGCACCCTGAACAATCAAAGAGACAAGACAGGGACTAGAGGGAGCTTCGGCCAGCACCCAGCCCACAGAGAGCAAGTTCTACCAGTCTCCCTCCTCCTTTCCCACTCTCTCTTGCTATAATACTTGCATATTTTTAGCATGCTATCTGTCATGTGCCATGCACCTGATATCCATGCAAAGCATTGCTCTGGGTGCAAACTCTCTTATTGCTGATGGACTCCTAAGACAGGAAACACCACTGCCGGTTTAGTAGGGGAAGGCACAAAGAGACAGAGTCCCTTGGTCTCGTTCTCCTGACCAGCTAGCAGGCCTAAGGTGCGAGAGCTGGCTTCTGTGGCTCTCCTGGGTCAGTAGGGACCAGATACTCATCTCTAGCAAGCTTGACCTCCTTCCCTGTGTAGGTGTGCTACCTGAGGGCTTCAGGCCGTAGCAGATCTCGGTGTAGAACCTCCGGTCATAGCTGTCACAGTAGTGCCAGTGCTTGTCCTCATACTGCAGCCCGTCATTGAAGGTATACTTGCCCTGGGAGAAAAGAAGCACACAGGCACAGAGGAAGCCAGAGCCAAAGTCTTTCTGCTTGTTACCAAGGGAATAGTTGGCTTCTTACTGCCAATAGGAAAGAAGTGACAGTTTTCACCATAGTCTTGGTTGTGTGGATTAGGGGAGTTGGAGACATAGCACTGAACCCTGTGCTTGAACCCAAAAGCATGGTGACTCTGCATGTGGCTGGGTAGGCAACCTAACTCTCTTGGCTCTCAGATTTTTCCATTCATAGAATTGGGATGGTGATGGTGTCCCTCTAAAAGGGGTGGCTGGGAATTTGGTGAGATAGGTACATGCCAAGCTTAGCTGGGAGACATACGTGTGTGTGTGTGTGTGTGTGTGTGTGTGTGTGTGTGTGGTGTGTGTGTGTGTGTGTGTGTGTGTGTGTGTGTGTGTGTTTCTTAAAGAGATTAGCATTTTGTGTCAGTGGTCTGAGTACAGAGACCACTCTCACCCATACACATGGGCACTGTCTGATCTGCTAAGGGCCTGAGCAGAACACGGGGCAGAGGCAGGACCACCATGCGCTCTCAGCTGTGCTGGGATACTCATTTCCCTCTGGCCTTGGGCATCAGCACAACTGGCCTCTGTCTGAGGCTCACCCCACCACTTCTCTTTCAGTTTGGACAAGAACTACAGTGCTGGCTTCCTCTGGGCCTCCACCTTGCAGAAGACAGACTGTGGTCCAGCTTTCGTTATCTCGTGAGCAAAACTCTCATCATCTCTTTCCATATATTTGTTGGTGCCCTTCCCTGAGCACTCTAACACACACAGCAGGAGCTCTTACACAGGTTGCTGTTTTCCTCTTATTATCATAGCTAGAAAGGTCAGAGCCACGGCCTGTTGTTCAGACGTGTGCACTCTGTTCTTGTTGCTTCAATGCTAAAGGAGCCTCAGGATATGAGAACTGTACCAGCCGAGGTACCAGGAAACATGGGTGGAAATTCCCACAGTACTATTTGTTCACTGTGTGACCTTGGGCAAGTCACATCCCTTTCCTGAGGCTTCGATTCCCCAAGCTATAAAAGAAGTATCTCTTAACCTTTTTTTAGGTCATGAGTCAGGCCCAGCACACTCTCAGGGAGACTCGTGAGAGTCATTTCCCAAGGAAAAAAAAACATAGTTTCATATCCACAGAAGTTTTTCTGAGTAAGCCAGGGGTCCCACTGACCCCAAGTTCTACTCAGGGCCCATAAGCCTCATTATGAGAACCTTTGGATTAGATGACCTAATAGAGGTGGTGATAGTGACAGCTGATACTTTTGTGTAGCTACTGTGTGCACTAGGAAACGGCTGAGAACACACACCTTTCCCTTTAGTCACCCTCAGCACCATTGTGGTAGGCTGAGCTATGCCATCTCACCCTACCTTCAAAAGGTGACCACAGCTGCTGGAACTTGTGAATGTGTTACCTTGCATAATAATAATCTAAAAAAAGGAACTTTTCTAGAATCGTCCAATGTGAGGATCCTTACAGGAGAAAGGTAGACAGGAGAGAGGACAAGATGGCAGGAGCAGGGAGGAGGAGGAGCAACTTGGTGCTGTAAGCAGAGACTGCAGTGATTCCTGCTCATGAGCCAAGGCATACAGTCAGCTTCTAGGAGTTAGAAAAAAAATGTGAGGAGACAGATTCTCCCCCTGGAGTCTGCCTGCTGGCCCTGTTTAGACTTCCAGTCCCCAGAACCATAAGATGGTGAATGGAGGCTGATTTAAGATGCTACTTTGGGGAGTGAGGTAACCCATCATGGCGGCACTAGGTAGCCAAGGTGACTGTCCCTAGTTTAAGAATGAGGAGTGTGAATTTCAGAGATGTAGAGTAACTGGCCAAAGATCAGGCAGTAAATGATACAGCAGGGTGGAGGAGATCCTAGAGTCCTGGGAGAATGAGAGGTGGAAAACGGTAAGCACCAGGCAGGGAGGGGAAGGGGCTACAGCAGGGCCTCTTCCTGCCTGGGGGACCTCCCTCAAGCCCCAGCTTGTCACCTTCACCACCAACCCCTTGTCCCAGATGGCATCGAATCGGCTCCCACTGGGGAAGAACAGGGTTCCGTCTCCGTGGAACATGCCGTCCTTCATCTCCCCGACGTATCTCGTCTCAGTAGGGAGGATGTACTCAGCATTGCCCTCCATCCTGTAAGAACACGGGAAGCCACTGAGCTCTGCCTGGCAGCCGGGGGACAGAGAGAGACGTTCACTCTCTCCATCCTCAGATGCATCACTCGTCAATATGCTCTCAGAGCTTTTGTGGTGCTTTCTTTTCATCAAAATTTCAAAAAGATGTTGTTTAAGATGGGACAACCTGGGGCTGGAGAGATGGCTCAGTGGTTAAGAGCACTGACTACTCTTCCAGAGGTCCTGAGTTCAATTCCCAGCAACCATGTCATGGCTCACAACCATCTGTAATGGGGTCTGATGCCCTCTTCTGGTGTCTGGAGACAGCTACAGTGTACTTATCTACATAAAATAAGTAAATCTTTAGAAAATAAAAAGGATGGGACAACCTTTGGTCTGTTATCCTCCCCTCCCTGAAGTCTGTCCCCGAGTTTATGCTGTCCACTGAAATACCTCCTCACTAGCATCAAAGCTACAGAGTTAATACTGTGAAAAGACCAGCAGCCCAGGCAGCCAATTTGTGTTTCCTGAGTCCGTTATGACCAGCTCAGCCTTGCCAATTAATTCACAGTGGTCAAGTTTTTAAGAAAAATCCTTGTTCTGCCAAACGTTAGTTTGGGCACACTACACTAATCCCTCCACGCCTTACTTTTCTCATTTGACAATTGAAATCACTGTGAGGGGAGGACTGATGTGTAGTCTTGTCTGCTATAAAATGCGGGAGGTCTTTCTTCACTCCCTGTGTTCTGAAATACAATTATCTAGACCTCAACTGTGCAGTGCCTCAAATAGAGAGAGACAGAGGCTCTTTCTCTAGCCCATGCTGCCTGGAACTCCTTCTGCCTCAGCCTCTCAAATGCTGGGATTATAGGTATAAACTGTTATACTATATTTTCCATTTTAATATTTAGATATGGTACAAGCAAATCATGGATTTTAATGTTTGGCTAAAAAAGCTTTCTTTTTGAAGCACGGTTGACATACAAAACTATACACACACTTAAAGTGTACAGTTTGAACATTTTGACACATATCCTGGAAACCGTAATCATAGCCCATATGATTAATATATCCACCGCCCAACTTATGCTTACTCTTTTTAAATTTTTCTTGTTTGTTCCTCCCATTCCTCATCCCTAGGCAAAAACTGATCAATTTTCATGAACTGATTTATATTTCCCATGATTTAATATAAAAGGTATCATATAATATATATTCCTTTTTCGCTGGACACTTCTGATTCCTTTCATTCAATATAATTCTTTAAAGATCTACTCATGTTACTGTTGTGTGAACCAACATTTTCATTGCTCTGTACTATTCCAGTGAATGGATATACCACATTTGTTTGTCCACTCACATGTTGGTGAACATCTCGGTTGATTCCAGTTTCCAGTTATTACAGTTTCAGTTATATGAAGCCATTAGGAGTACTCACAAACATGCCTCTGTATGGGCATAGATTTTCATTTATCAGGTTAGTAACTAGGAATGAAATGGTTGTCTTACTTTTTAAGAAACTGCCAAGCTTTTCCAAAGTACTTGTTCAATTTTATATTCCCACCAGCAATGGGGAGTCTATGTAAACTAAAGATTACGTTTTAATTTAGTCTACATATGAAGCATAGCCAGTGGGCAGTGGTGGCTCACACCTTTAATCCCAGCACTTGGGAGGCAGAGGCAGGTGGATCTCTGAGTTCAAGGCCAGCTTGGTCTATATAGTGAGTTTCGGGACAGCCAGGGCTCTTATACAGAGAAACCCTGTCTCGAAAATCAAAACAAAAATTAAGAAGCACAGTCCACTATAAAGATGTGTGTGGGTCCTCCAGTTTCTGTGCCTAAAAGCCTAATTCTTCACCTCCACCTGACAAAACGTTTGCCTTGTGGAAGAAATGATGTGGTTTAGACACAAAGCTGGGTAGAAGCCCTCGCCCCCCTCACTTCCTAGCTGTGTTCAGAACAGTGAGCATGTTGTTTTGTTAAGTTCCACCATTTATTTGCAAGATCAGCCTGACCTGTCTTCACTGTCATGAAAGACATTGCACACCCAAGCACCTTTGCCACTTCCCGAAGGCTTAGACAAGGGTCTTGAGTTCTCTAAGGCTCTTTTTCATCCTTTCCCCTTGAGGTTGAGATAATACTGATCTCCCTTGCAAAGCTGACTGAAGATTTGGACAGCATCCATAGATATTACTACCCTTTTCTCTAGGAATCTGTCCCTGTGCTTGGCTAGACCATTACTCCTGCTTCCTCAAAACACCCTGCAGTTCCTCTAGCCTGTGCACGCAGACCCTCCAAATCAGACCCTTCATCTCTACAGCCCCATGGAGTGCTCTATAGCCCAAACAACTACCACTTATCCATTACTTTCCCCAGCAACAGCCTCTCCAGCTCTAAAATATATTCTGCTTTCTTCATCCAGAGATGCTGGCAAGGCAAAGTGACCACCTCACATGTGCTCTGTCTGTCTTGACCACAGGGCTGACCTTGATTAATTGTCATAACTGTGTTATTCTTGCCTGTCCCACTATGTCTGCAGGGATTCTGACCTGGGTCAAATCCAAGATCTGGACATGGAGAACAACCAGCATTTGCCAAATAGCATTTTCTAGTTTTCTTTGTCTGCATAATTTTAAAAATATTCATTTTTTTAATGTGTATGTTTTGCACTCGTGTATGTAATGTGCATCATGTGCATGCTTGGTGCACACAGAAGCCAGAAGAGGATCTTTGGTTACAGATGGTCGTGAGCCATCATGTGGGTGCAGGGAATATGCGTGCACGCGCGCGCACACGCATGCACACACACATACACACACACACACAGAGTGAAATGAATGAATCCCACCTATTTGGCTTATTAGATATCTATGCTTGAGCACATTAGTTGAACAAGTTTTTGAAAGCACTTGGCTGAGGATCCTTGGCAGAGACCAAAGGCAGCTGTCTTTCACCAGCCTGAGAGTGTGGACACATGGACGAACGGGACCTTACCTCCCGTTTACGTATCCCCCGATATATCGGCTCCCGGTGTACTGCATGTTAGCAGCTAGTAGTTAACGGACACCCAACTTCAGCAGTCTCGGCGTCACTATGACAACCAGGAGATTATGGGCGGAGCCCAGTGAAGCCCCGCCCCGCGGGGCCGGTAGACGTCCTGGAATGGCGTAGGCTCCGTCTCCCCCAGCGGCCCCAGAGCACTGCGCTTGCGCGTCGCCGGAAACGCATGCGCAGATGGTACTGGGCAGTCTCGGAAACCCAAAGGGGACTTGAAGGAGACGGGCAACACGGCCGAGGGCACCTGGTCAGGGTCGCGGCTGCCGCCGTCATGCCGGGGATAGTGGAGCTGCCAACTCTAGAAGAGCTGAAAGTCGAGGAGGTGAGGCTCTCCCTGAGGGCAGGCAGGAAGCCTGGGACTGCAGCTGTCAGGCGGGCCCAGGCTCGGTTCCGGCCTCTGCGACCTGCATGGTCACATCCCGCCTTGGCTCGAGACATTCCTGTGCGCACCGCGACTGGCCTCTCCTCTTGGGAATCGGGTGATACTTTCCATTAGTACTACCTGGCCCCTTGCTCTCCCTCCCCGTGAGGCGAATCTGCCTCCCCAGGTGCTCACCTTTCAAGTCTTGTCAAAATCTCGGTGCAGAGCAGGCCAGGGAGCCCCGGCAACACACAGTGGGTGTTGGACAATGAGTCTGGCTGGCATGGGCCAGGGTGTTTTGGTAATGGGACACAAAGCATTTACTTCTTCGTGAGACATTTAAGTATTTGCTGTGTGCACATGCAATGGAAAATAAGAGACAGTGCCCAGCTTTTATAGTTTTATAAGGAGACAGATAAAGAGGCCGTACAGCACAGTGCACAGCGCTGTGAAAAGTGAAGTAAAAGTGGTATGCTATTGTAACTATCGCAAACATGATCACTCCATTTCTAAAGGCCAGGCCAGGCTGCTAATTACTTGGAACACACAGTAAGGTAGGGTATAACTGGTCTTCCCTTGTAGACCAGAAATAGGCCCCAAGAGTAGAAGTGATTTGCCCAAGGTCACATAGACAGTGTATGGAAGACTTGTAACGGGAACCCAGATCTGTTCTGAAACCTAGGCTATTGAGCTATGAGCCAAAGTGCAACACAGTGAAGACCATGTGTGTTGAGCTATCTGATGTCAGCCGACTGTAGCAGTGCTGAGCTTCTAGAGAAGTCGCTGGCAAGGCTGGAGCAGTTTGGACTTTATCCTGTGAGACAAGGGAAAAGATGGATGTGTTAAGGCAGAAGGACTTGTCATGGCAGGACTAGTAGAAAAAAACCAAAAAACTGGCAAGACTAAAAGTTATATGCCAGGAATCACACACTAGGCATTGTGTTAAATGTTTTCCCATACTACTTCATGTAGGCTCTCATAAACATGTGAGGATGGCAACTTGGTATTTTCCTCAGATGGAGAAATGCTTACCTGTACTCATGGGCATTATGTTAAAGGGACTTAGAGGTGAGAAGAGGGATTTTCCCATGAGCCACTCTTTTATTCTTATCCCACCATGAAACTTGTCAAACATGAGTTGACATATTTTGTTAGACTTTTAATGTGGCTCAGCAAGCGTTTTATGCAAAAGCGTTCTAATAAATTTGTCTTTAAAGTTTGCACAATTGGTACATATAATTATGTAAATAACCAGAGTGTAATAAAAGTTAAAACACACGATTAATACTATGAAAGACAGACAAGCAGATTTGATGTTGGATCTGATGCCTGGGCCTTTGGTTTGGTCCAAAGTGGAAGTAGGAAGTGGTCAAAGATAAGTCAGGGGCCTGAAAGGGGATCCTGAAAGTAGTGAGTTGAGTTGCATCGAGAGAGCAGCACAGGGCCCTCTGTGAAGTCTGGTGAGAAGGTGGGAAGATAGTTTGGGCCCAGAAAACCTTGAACAGCAAATAGGAAGCTCAGGTTTTACTCTGTGGCTAAGCATGACTCTTTCTGGGGGCTAGTTTCTGATTCGCAGTAACAGCAGATCGAAATAAGAATTGTCATTTAAAAGGAAGGTCACTTCAGGAGCTTTACAGAGACTAGATTGACAGCAAGAAAAGCAGGAAGACTAGCTTCAGTGGCCATTACAAAATAACCCTGACAACTTGCAGCTGTGCTTCACAGAGTCAAAAAAATAAGTCTGGCGTGAGTCTGCTTGCAGTGGACTACTAACAGGCACAGAAGCTGAAGAACCTGGGTCAGGTTTGCAACATGACACAGACCCAGAGGCCGAGAGTAGCAGCGGCTTTGGGGAGCAGGTAAAATCCACCTTGGACTTCATTCACCAAGGAACCAAGTCATGTCCCCATGGAAAAAACATCCAGAAGCTTTGGGTTAAAAGATCTTAGGCGTGTTGATAATTTAGAGTAAAAACTAATCAACAGCCAATATTGACATACATTTTATGTGTCACGTACATCCTTAGCATGTTCCACAGATGAGTTCATTGGATCCTCAAGTATATCATACTCCAGTTTACATAAATAAGAAAACAGGCCTGCCGTAAGCTAAGTCTCATGAGAAGTGGCGCAGACATGGGTTTTGGAAGCAAGAGCAGTACTGGATTTGTCTGGCTCAGTCTGCATACTTGCTGTCTATGGAAGGCGGCACTGTGGAGCAGCTGTGTAAGAGCTTATGAGGAAGGATGCTGAAGTTCTGTGTTCTGGAGACAGAGGATGCTGCATGAATTTGAGAGGGAACTGTTAGACTTCAGTTATGAAGAAGTGGGTTAGGGGACACGATTACATCTCAAGTTCTCTGCTTTCTTGGTGATAGTCATGTTACGGCAGAGTCCTGGTGAGAGCCACAGTCTGACAGATGGCTGGCATGTCAAGTGCAACTGTTTATTTGCTGTTTAGGAATTGGCTCAGTGATTGTGTCTCTTCCCTGTTTTCCTGTGACACCATGAATATACCTTCATTTTTTATAAGACTGCCATTTGTGTAGGGAAATAGAGCAACTAAGGCTGCAAGCTTTGAAGGGCTGCCGTCTTGAGGAGTAACCAATCAGCCACTTAAGGATATTTTTGAGGCGATTGACAAACAAGTAAAATGGTGTTCAGTTTTTTACTTTTAAAATTTTATTTTTGGATTTATGTATATGAGCATATATGTGCCCACATTTATGCCTGGTTTCCATGTAAGCTGGAAGAAGACATCAGATCTCAAGGAACTGGAGTTCTAGGTGGTTGTGAGCCACCATGTGGGTGCTGAGAATTGCACCCAGGCCCTCTGGAAGAGCACCCAGTGCTCTAAACCACTGAAAACTCAGTTAAAATAATCAAAACTGTGAAGCAGGGTTTGTAGCGCATGCTTGTAACCCCAGTTCAGGAGGCTTGAGAACAGAGGCCTATGATAGAACAGAGTTTAACCTACACAATTCAAAACCAGCCCGAGCTACTTGAGAGGCTCTCCAAAAACCTGAAACAAAACAAAAAGGTTTATACCTTCTATTTTCCCAACTGGCTGTGGTAATAAACAAATATGTATCAAACTTAAATACAAAAATTTAAAGATTTGGAGTATAAATTTGTTAGAGTTGTCGTGGCAGATTTCTTTTGTATGTAAGTGTACTTTGCATTGATAGCTGCAACAGTACCATGTTGGTGGGCAGTCTGGATCTAGTTGCCTTCCTGTAGGGCAGCAATTCTCAACCTGTGGGTCGTCACCCCTTTAGGGAGTGAACTGACTTTTTCACAGGGGTTGCCTAAGACCATCAGAAAACACAGATTTTATGTTATAATTCACAACAGTAGCACAGTAACAGTTATGAGGTAGCAATGAAGAGGATACAGGTCAGGATGAAGATGATACCTGAGGAACTGTATTAAAGGGTTGCAACGTTGGGAAGGTTGAGAATCACTGCTGTAGGGTGGATCCCGCCTTTCTCCAACATTTGTCTTCTTAGTAACTTCTGGATATGAAGTGCATACAGGTAAGACTACAAACTTTTGTCATGTTAAAGTTCTCCACTTTTTAAAAGTCCAGTTCAGTAGTGTCTTAAAGTATGGTAGCCTGACAGGCTGGGTTTAAACAAACATGCTAATATTGTCTGTTACATTTCTTGATAAGTCAAGAATCTGAAAATTCCCTGGTGGAGAAAACAGCAACTGTAAAGTAAAAGCACACTAGATCAGAAAGGTGGCCCTGAACAGGACTATGGAACAGCCCTCGCCCTGTTGCCAGCAGCAAACACCCCATCCTGCTGTTGATAAAGTTTAGGCTTAAGAAGTTGCCATTGGCAGATGGCTGCCTGCAGGATACAGAGCAGAAAGATGGAAACATTGGAAGAGAAACAGAGTAGCCAGAATGTCTTGAAAAGTGAGAGTAAAGATGAGTTCTCCCAGATACCAGACTTGACAGAATTGTTTTAAGCAAAATTCTGTAGAGTCTCTGTCTTCATCTCCAAGAGGAAATGGGGATGTTTCTGTCAGCCTAGGAAGACATATGGGAGAGTTGTGATACTTAAGCACTTGATTGTGAAGGATCCTGACAACCTGTGTCTCACTCTCTGAGGAGAGCTCAGTGTGTGACTGCCTCTCACTTTGCTTTCCCAGGTGAAAGTCAGCTCAGCTGTGCTTAAAGCTGCCGCCCATCACTATGGGGCCCAGTGTGATAAAACCAATAAGGAGTTCATGCTATGCCGATGGGAGGAGAAGGACCCGAGGCGCTGCCTGAAGGAGGGCAAGCTGGTCAATGGCTGCGCACTGAACTTCTTCAGGTAAGAGGCACCTGAGGGCAGGGCCTTCGAGAGTTAACGTCAAGGTATCCTGAAATATTCTGACGTGAGGAAGTGATTTCCCACCAGTTTAGTAGAATTACAAGTGTGCAGGTTTTGAAATCAGGCCGAAATTAAGGGTTTTTTTTGTTTTCTTTTGGATTTGTTTTTATAAAGCAAGTTCAGTAAGTCCTGTGAATGTCAGTTTTCAGCTGTGAAATGGTGTCTGTCCTCTGCAGTATTGCAGTGGATATTTTGAAAAGGTGTGTACAGCTGTCTCAGACCAGAGCTTGTTGACAGATAGTGGACATCGACGATATTGAGAAAGCATTGAGTTTGTTTTCCTTTGGGCCACTGTGCTCACTGCTTAAGTGCAAGCCCAGGTGTGTAATTAGCTCAACAGTGTTGACTGGGCATGGTGATATGTATGGTCTTGTAATCCTGATGTTCAGGTGGTGGAGGCAGGAGTCTGAGCAAGGGCAGGCAGCCATGGCTAGCTACACGGGGAGTTTGAAGCCAGTTTGGGCTGCAGGAGATGCTGTCTCAAAAAATGTTTGGTTTTATTCAGCCAGCCTAGAACTCACTGTGTAGGCCTGGAACACACAGCTCTGCCTCAGCTCACAGGTGCTGGACCTACTGTGTACACCACCTCACTCAGCCACAGAAAAATGTTTTTAGACCTCTATTATAATAACAAGGGCAGAACTCGACTCAAAGTTAACTGTAAAGTCCAGAAATAGTCATGGTGTCAGGCAGGACTAGATTCAAGGGTCTTGGGATGGCAGAACTGTGTGGTTCCTTCTTCCTGTTCTCTGCACAGTCTCTTGGCTCAGCATTTCCCTGTTGACCTTACTTTTAAGTAGTCTTTCCCTTTGCTATAGCCTAAATGGCCTCATTACTGAGCCCTGAGAGAATGTCACTGCTGCACTGCTGTAGGCAGAGTCCCCACACAGCCAATCACACTGGGGTCGATTATACTGTCCGTGGACTTTGGATGCTTATTTTTGAGCCTTGGGAGACAAGTACTCTGATTGGTCAGGCCTGGAGTGAATCAGTGTCTGCATCTAAGAGGGCATCCTGCCAAACAGGGAGGGGTTGTTTCTCAAAGGAAAAGAAGAGGGATGTCACTAAAGAATGGGGCTGACTGTTGGCTGGCACAGCCCACAGATGCCAC
Organism: Arvicanthis niloticus; assembly: GCF_011762505.2. Classification (NCBI taxonomy): domain Eukaryota; kingdom Metazoa; phylum Chordata; class Mammalia; order Rodentia; family Muridae; genus Arvicanthis; species Arvicanthis niloticus. The sequence goes on along the minus strand of NC_047659.1, from coordinate 13,242,423 downwards.
TGCAGCAGCATTAGAGGGAGGAACCAATAGCAATCAATAGCTGCCTTTCTTCTTTCTTGCCGGTGCTGTCTGTCTACATGCAAAGAAACTTTTGTGGTTGTAATTATAGTGTGCATATTTTTGAACTTATTTTCATTTGAAGTTATTGAACAAATTATTTTGTACCATATTTTTATTAACTACATAGTACTACACTAGTAGATGGAATTGCAATGTTCACTCTTGTCAGTGATCAGACATCTCTACTGTTCAATCTTTTCTTATTTCTATCTTACTTATTTATTTATTTATTTGGCAGGGCTTCCAAGGTAGCCTGGCTGGCCTGGGATTTGCTGTGTAGATAAGGGTGGCCTTGAACTCAAGGAGACTGGCCTGCCTCTGCCTCCCAAGTGCTGGGATTAAAGTTGTATGCCACTCTATCTAGCTTTTTATCCTGTAACTAATTCCTTGGTATACATTTTTTAATGTGTATGTGTCTATTTATGGCCTTGATCATTGGTTTTGGCTTCTCAACTTTTATTGATATATATATTTTAAAGAAATTATTGATTAAAATGTTTTTAAATATATTGGGTGTTTCGACTGAATATGTGCTATGCACCATGTGCATGTATGCCTAATGCTGGGGGCGGGGTCAAAAAAGGGCATCAGATCCCCTAGAACTGGAGTTACAAACAGTTGTGAGCTGCCGTGTGGATGCTGGGAACTAAACCCATTCCTTGGCAAGAGAAGCAAATGTTCTTAACTGTCGCACCCCCGCTAGATCAGCAAGGAGGATGCGACAAACTGGATCCTTCTCAACAGCCTTTATTGGAAGCGCTCTTTGAGGTTTTTGGGAGAGACCTCGAATGCCCAGAACGGGCTGTTTATATACCCTCAGCCCTGGGCGGGGCAAAGCGCATGGAGGTGCTTGATTGGTCAATTTGCAGTGCCTCATATGCATACACCTCAGCATACCCCGCCCAGGAGGGGGTGATTGGCCAGGTTCGTGGTACCCTAGTGGTACCTCATTTGCATGCCCCGTTAGGGAGGGGCTGGAGTCAAATTCAAATGATTCAAATAATTTTCTAAGAGAATATTGGCAAAGCATTTTCCTGAGATGCAGAGATGGAGTGTTTTAGGTGGGAAATGAGAACTCCCTTGGTCCTGACAAACACCCCCCCCCCCCCAAGGGAGGAAGCCCTTGGTGCTGGATCAGGGTCTGCAGGGTATGGTGAGCAGAGGCCAGGCAGGACTTCCCACTACACAATAGAGGGATGTGCAGGTTACACAAGGTGCTGGATCATATTGGTGAGTCCTAGGACGGAAACTCCTGTGTCAGAGGAGCAGGCATGGAAAGTAGGCTTTTGCTATGAGCTTAGACTCTCTGAAAGTCAGCCTTAGACCTTTTAAAGGAGGGCCATGTGTAGGAGGTCCTCAGGTTCTAGAATAAGGCAGGAAGCATGTTCAGTCTTTAGTCCATTGGCAGAAAGATATTCTGAGCTTTCCCCACTGACTCCAATATGGCTTTTGCATAAAACTGTGCTATTTTGTGCTTGCCTAGAAGGCCCTGAGTTCAGTCCTCAGCTAGGGGCTGGGGTTGGGGTACATAAAATAGTGCTATTCTTCCTTGAATTTGTATTTGTTTAGTTCTTCACAGGTTTGAATGAAAAGGGAAGGGGAAATTTGCTTCATCCATTTTTCCTTCTCTTCCTCTTTACCCTTCCTCGGGGTTAGAGGAACAGGGTCTCATGTAGCCCAAGCTGGCCTCAAACTCACTCTGTAGCTAAGGCTTGAACTCTTTGTCTTTCACTTTCCACATGCTGGGATTGTAGTCCTGTGCCCCACACCTAGTCTCCTTAGCTGTGTGTTTTCTTTGTGTGACTGTGTGTGTACTTGTGTCCACATGCATCCAGAAGCTTGAGGTTGACATCAGGAACGTTATTCTCTGAGGCAGGGTCTTTGACTTAGCAACATGGCTAGTCTCCCTGGGCAGGTTGCTCTGGGATCTCCTGTCCCCTCTTTCAGGGGACAAGACTACAGTGGGCTGCCAGGTGAACTTTCCCCATTCCAGCCTGTGACTTGTGTGTCGAGTGCTCTAACCACTAGCCGTCACCCCAACTTCCTCCAGCTGCTTTTGATAGTTCAAAGTGAGTTCTTTGCTGCCCAGCTTCCTAGCGGCCCCAGCTTTTCTGCATAGAGAGGACTCTTTCTGGACTGTGCAGTATTGAACTAAGCCAGAGCTCTGGAGTGTCTTCCAGCTAGTTAATGTATTCACTTTTGAGGGTCTGTCACCTCTGGCCTCTGTCAGCATGCCAGGCTCTGACAACTTCCTTCTTTGCTGGGTTTGCTTAGCAAACCAAATGATCAAGCAAAGCCAAAACTGTGATCAAAGCCATAAACAGACACACACACTCACACACTAAAAAATGTATATACCAAGGGATTAGTTACAGGGTGAAAAGCTAGATGTAATGGTATACTGCTTTAATTCCTAATTACTTTAATCACTTGGGACGAGATGTCAGGACGACACAGGCTCCAGGTGAGTTGGCTTGAGTAAAATGCCAGTGTCTTAGGCCAGAGTCTTTTATTTTTGCTGGGTAAAAAAAAAAGGGCTCAGAAATCTTCCTATTTTTTTTAATTACAAAGTGTATATAGAAAGTTAGGTTTCATTATGACATTTTTAAAACCAAATTTGATTTTGTTGTTTTTCTTTTGGCCGTTATGATCCTGCTCCCTGTGTGTCCCCCCAGTGTCAGCCTTTACATGTCCATGTCACACATGACCTTTGTGATCCTGCTCCCTGTGTGTCCACCCCAGTGTCAGCCTTTACTTGTCCATGTCACACGTGACCTTTGTGATCCTGCTCCCTGTGTGTCCACCCCAGTGTCAGCCTTTACATGTCCATGTCACACGTGACCTTTTGCACCCCAGCACACCCCTTGATCCCTTCTCATGGTCTCCTGTTCTAGTCTGAATCCACTCTTACAGCCCTTCACTTTTATGCATACATTATGGCCTGCTATTCTGCTGTGCTAATGAGATACCATACAAAAGTCTGAATTCACATGAGATATGACAGAGGACCTGCAGTTGGTGTCAGACTGTGCTCCCTTGTTTCATACCACACTTCCCAGTTCTGTTTTCCTGCAAATTTCTTATTTCTTAAATGCTAAGTAAACCAAGAAAGGTGGCACACACCTTGAATCCTCAGCACTCGGGAGGGAGAGGCAGGCAGATCTCTTGAGTTCAAGGCTAGCCTGGTGTACAGAGGGAGTTCCAGGACAGGTAGGGCTATATAGACTCTCTTGACAAACCAAAAATAAATAAAAGCTGAGTGGAAATTCCAGTGTGTACATGTGCCACAGTTTCATTATCCAGTATTCCCTAGATGGCCATCTAGGGTGATTCCATTTCCTTGCTTTTTTTTTTTTTTTTTTTTTTTTTGGTTTTTCGAGACAGGGTTTCTCTGTGTAGCCCTGGCTGTCCTGGAACTCACTCTGTAGACCAGGCTGGCCTCGAACTCAGAAATCTGCCTGCCTCTGCCTCCCAAGTGCTGGGATTAAAGACCTGCGCCACCACCGCCTGGCATTTCCTTGCTTTTGTGAATGAAACAGCACTAGACCCAAATGATCTGGTCTCTGGTATACCATAGAGTCTTTTGGGTGCAGCCTGGGAGTGGTGCAGACGGTCACATGGTGTTCCCGTTTTAGGTTTCTGTGGACCCTGTACACTGACTTCCACAGTGATTACACTGGTTTACATCCCAGCAGGGGAGTGGACTCTTTCTCCACAGCCTCAGCATTTGTTGTCATTTTTTTACTGGAAGGTGGTACGTGGGCTAAGTATGTTCGTTTGACATCTGTGTCTCTGGCCATCTCTGTTTTGTGAACCGATACTCCTAACCTCCAGCCCTCCTTCCCAGGCAGATAAAGAGTCACTGTGCGGAGCCTTTCACAGAGTATTGGACGTGCCTGGATTATTCCAACTTGCAGCTGTTTCGTCACTGCCGCAAACAGCAGGCAAAGTTTGACAACTGTGTGCTGGACAAACTGGGCTGGGTGAGGCCTGACCTTGGGCAGTTGTCTAAGGTAAGGTTTCTGCTGGGCATTGTTCTGGCCTGGGGGTAGGGGTTGGACAGGGGGGACAGGATATGACAGAGGCAGAAGATGGTCTGAAAGGGGTCCCTCTGAGGATAGAGAGGGTGTGAGTTGTCCCCATTTACAAGACAGATAAAAAAGGACTAGGCATGTCCCAACATAGGTGTTCATCTGCTTTGGGTTAGCTAGCTCACAGGAAGTAAGTAGAGTTGTACAACATGTCAGCGAGGTCCCATCAGGTGTATTCACTGGGGCAGTAGGGTCAGGTTGTGCCAGACTCCTGAAACACCAAGAATTTAAAAGCCCCAGCTCAGAGTGAGAAGCCTTCCCTCACTTTCCTGTGTTAGTTATTTTGGTGATGGCTCTGCTTTGGGTTGAAGTGGTAGTGGAGGCCTATACTGGTGTCTGTATGCTGTGCTCTTAGCACAGTAGCATCTAAGTGTTGATTCTCCTAAGGCTGCCCCACCCCACCCTCTCCCACGGTTGCCTTCCTGGAGAGTTCTTGCTGAGCTGCACGTTTCTGGAAGGGATGGGCCTACTTGGGCCTTTGAAGATAGTTCACCCTGTGAAATTGAAGAATTTAGGGCCAAAGCTCTATGTTCACTGTAGGGATGAGCTGTGTGGGAAAGGAAAAAATGTTTCATTAAACTTTAAAGATCTGTAGAGACTCCCACCTCCCCTGAGCTGAGTGCTTCTCTCTAGCTGTTACAGCATGCAGCCAAAGAAGCTTTACTCACAATGGTCCGACAGCTCCTGCTGCTGCAGCTCAGGCCCCCACTCTTAGAGCCAGAGGGTCGAGCTGGGAGGGAAGGACAAGCTGGGTAGACACAGTAGTTCTGAATCTTGCTTCCACAACCTCCTGTGGAATCTCAACTACCCTACTTCCATGCAGCCCTGTCTGCAAATGAGGCTGAGGAGCCTTGCTGCCCTGTAAGAGCAGTGCCCAAGAGCCTGTGTGAGCCTGCACTGCACCAAGCACGCAGGCTGCACATCTCTGTTCCCTTCCCTTTGGGGCTAGCATCCAAGAACAGTTGTCACAAATAGAGTGGTAGCATAGCTTTTTTGTTTGTTTGTTTGTTTGTTTTTCAGTCTGATATACTTTGTTTCACTTCAGACAAATTCTTTTGCTAAACTGAAATAATTATTTTAAATAGTGGCGGACTCAAAGTTAAAAGTGATAGGACTTACACATTTAACCAATAAAACTGCCTTTTCTTGCTTCTTCCTTACCACAGGGGAAGTGGTGAGTCAGGCTATCAAAGCAGTATTTATTCTTGAGTCTTTCTATATGGACATTGTTTTACTCCCGCCCCCAAGTTACCATATTAGTTGTCTCAAGTGTGTATTTCTTGACATGTTTTATCAATTTTAGTTGTACTCTGTCCACTGTTCCGTCTCCTTCTAGAAAGATCATAACCAGCAGAGAGAGGCCTAACCTGCCGCTTCAATCTCTTTAATTCTGTGTGGCCCACTCGAGTCTCCCTCTGAAGAGCAAGCTGGGCCCCAGCACAGACGCTATACCCTTCCCTAGGCAGAGTTAACTCCTGCTCCTACTTGGCAACCAGACCACAGAGAAACTGATCAGGGGCCTCTTTCACTTCCTAGTTCATCCTGGGAACCCCATTTTACATGTGGCCGCTTCATCATCAAGTAGGCTGCCTCAGGCCTTCCTTAGGAATGGCTCTGAGGTGCACTACAGAAGAGCTCGATGCTGTGTTCTCCCCTCAGCCGGCTGTTCAGGATCCCTGGTTACTTTATGTTCAAGGACATTTCTTAAAAACAAAGAATGGGGGCTGGAGGGCTGGCACAGTGGTTAAGAGCACTGGCTGCTCTTCCAGTGGTCCTGAGTTCAATTCCCAGCAACCACATGGTGGCTCACAACCATCTGTAATGGGATCCGATGTCCTCTTCTGGTGTGTCTGAAGACAGCTGCAGTGCACTCATTCATATAAATAAAAAATAAATCTTTTTTAAAAATTAAAAAAAAGCAATGACAGTGTTCTACATTGATTTCCTAAAAGCCTTGAGTGAGGCATTTGGAACTGCTCTGTCAAACAGCAGGAACCTGAGTGACCTCCAGCTATAGTAGGGGACAGGGACCTGTACTTGAGGCCTTGGTTTCAGCTCCAACAGTTAGCCAGCCTCCTGTGAGCTGGAGGTAGCATGCACACAAAGGCTTATCGTAACTGCGTGCCCAAGAGATCTGGCACAGAAACAGACAAACCTAGCCTCTCGTGCATGCAGACGGCTTCAGTTGGTACCATTAGAGTAAAAGCCAGGAAACAGTTTCTGGTGGCTTCCTAGTTGAGATTTTGGTGGCCACTGGGGTGGCAATTGTAGAGTCTTTCCATCTTCCTCTCAGCTGCAGTTTGGAACCCACTATCTAAGTTGTCCTGTTGACTCAGCTCTGAATCCTTCTGTTCCCAGCCATCAGGCCTAGCTTCCCTGCCTCCCAACCTGCATGTAGTGATTGGTTGCTTCCCTGTAACAGTGGCACCTGTTGCCATCAGGTTAAATCTAAGCACCTTTGCACAGCATTGCATAGTGTATCACCCAGCCCTGTGCCCTGGCTGTGCGTGGCATTTATAAGCACAGAGCACACAGACCTGGCATTGTGTCCTAGCAAGGGGACCTTAGTGAACATCTGTGACATCACCTGGTGGGGCCTCGCTGGGAAGAGTGAGTGGAACAACAGGCTCAGCATCTCCGCATCAGTGCTGATAACAGCAGGCCCGTTCAGGCCTACAGTCTGCCTCTGTTGACTTCTGTAGACCTTCCCTCTGTCTTGTCTCTGCTCTCTTACACTGTCTTCTCCTTTAATCATCCTGGCTGACTCCCAGTTCTCTTCAGAAATAGCCTAGGCCCCAGACTTCAGTGTGAGTCATTTGTGCAGGGTCCACCCTTCTCCACTGTCACTGGGCAGCAGGGTCTCGGCTGATAGCTCCATCTTGCTCACTAGCCGGTGAGTTAGCCAGAGGATAGCGTGTGTCTTGTCCCTGCTGTGTCCTCTGCTCCTACCATACAGAATGTCAAAAAGTCAGCTTCTAGACATTCACTCGGGGATTAAACATAGCTAGCTACGTCTGCCCAGGGGTTTGAAGCTGAGGAGTAGTTGAGGCAGCAAGGGCAGCGAGGGAGCCCCCCAGCAGTCTCAGGGTTACTATTGTTAGAATCCCTTTGAACCCTGACTTTCTTCTTCACCCTTCCCAGGTCACCAAAGTGAAAACAGACCGTCCTTTGCCAGAGAATCCGTATCACTCAAGACCAAGGCCAGAGCCCAACCCCGTGATTGAAGGGGATCTGAAACCCTCCAAGCACGGCAGCCGCTTTTTTTTCTGGTCCGTGTAAAGATGGATCCATGGTCCACACTTGGTCACCTCGGTCATGCGCCCAGACGACAGACGACAAAAACACCCATGCCGAGATCTCGTGTTCTTTCCTGGATCACAGACGTTAACAAAAAAGTTAATTTATGTGACTTGGCAATTATTCTATACATTTCCTGTCCATTAAAAATTTTAAAGGAAACAGTTGTGTTTTATTATGTTCTATGTAACCTTTTAGCCTTTAAAGATGACTTCCCCTTGTTCTTTTTTGCGCCCCTGACTGTCCCACTTGCTTTGCCCTGAGGAGGACCGGCCGCTGTGGCAGGAGAGCCACATTCCCACAAGGAGAAATGACTGAAGGAGGCTGTTCTACCTGAAGCAGCATCTCAGTTTGGCATATAGTGCAAAGCCTCAGATCTCTCTTCTCCTCTAGCATTCCAAGCTTATAGATTTCACTAAAAGTATTTCCAGAGAAACATTCAGGACAGAGTAACGAAAGGTCTGACCTATGACTCAGGCACGGGAGGGGCTGCTGGCTGGGTCTAAGGCAGTGGTTCTTGAAGCTCCTTAAAGAACCTGACTTCCACCATTTCCCTTCCATAGCCCATCGCCCGGGTGTTATAACCCAGATGTTTTTCCTGATAGACAAGGGGGAGGTGGAGGCTGAACTCCCAGCTCCAAAGCCAGGAAGTTGGAGGTCTGAGTGTCAGTTCCAACCTTGGGTGTGTTCCTTAACCTCTGGTGAGAGGTTGAGTTTGAGGACAAACCAAAGGGCACAGGCTTAGCTACCTCCTGGGCAGGTTAGAGCCCGCTGTTTATAACGCTCTCCCGTTCAAAGCACCAGTCCCCCAAGTCCCTTCACCCCATCACAGTTCCCCTCATCCAGTTGGTCGTTTCCTTTACTGCACGTTCTGGTCGTGGCATTACATTGCTACATAAGACTAAGTCATCTGAGCCTACTGGGCTTTGAGCTTTTCTGTAGAACTGTGAAAAAAAAGATTTGAACTAGTGTCTCCTTCAGTTCATGTGGAGGGAGTGAGGCGTTAAGGAGCAGGGGCTGCTGTCTAAAGGATCTGAGGCCAGTTCAAGGGAAGAGACTGATAGTTGGCCATAGTGCTTATCCCACCACTGGGGCGTTTACAGTGAAGCTCCCACTTGGTCCACACAAGTTCCTTGCTAGCACCTCTGCCTCAGACTTTTCCAACTCTTAAATAAGCCTCTGAGGTTTAAAAAAAAAAAAGCCGAGGCAAAGTCTTGGTGGCTGAGGAATTGGAAACCAGCCGCAATACCTGAAGTTGGTCATGGTCACAGATTGACAGGCATATGGTATACCGCCTGCCACATTTTACTTCCTCAGTTCCCTCCCAGAGGAAGCTGGGTCTGTCATAGCTAACAGTGTTCACCCAGCACTTGAACTGTGCCAAGTGTTTCACACTTGTCCACTCCTTTGTGTCCAGAGCTGTTTGTAAGGGATATTGTTGGGTGGAGAGAGAATGTATGGCTCTACCAAAGGACTCAAGTTAGGTCCCCAGCACCCACATCAGATGCGTCACAGCCGCCAGTAACACCTAGGGAATCCAATACCTTCAGACTCTGGGCACTTACACAGATGTGGCATATGCGTGATTTAAAATAAAGTTTTTAAGGAAAAAAAATGTCAACTAGCCCATCTCATAGATGAAAGAACAAATGCTTAGGGAGAGGTGGAGAGAGCCCCTCCCCACTTGAGAAATACAGGGTACAGGGGAAAGATTTTCTGGTTCTGATGACCATACTCATCCATTAAAACCATTAGTAATTCACATCTGATATCTGGGATCTCACTGCCCGGACTGATTTCAATGCTCTGTGGTGTTGACTGACAGGGTTTAAAAGTTCCCCTGATGTGAAACCAAGGTGAAAGGCTCTGGCTGACTTTGTATGTGAGGAAACCAGTGAGTGAGCAGGTCACATTCTGGCTGAGTGGTAAGTGGCTAAGCTGAGATTTGAACCCAGATACAGCAGGTAGCAAAGCCTATACCATAATGTAGGTCAGGGCACATGCACCACAGGGAAAATTCTGCTTCAGTGGGTCTGTACTGAGACTTGAGGTTTGTAACAAGCTTTCAAGCAGACTGCCCACTCCTTACTGAGTGGGGTACAAGAATCTGACTGATGTAGCTTGCTTCAGGTGATCTGTGGCGTGCTCCTCCTCGAATGCTAATCCAGCCCTGTAGAATTAGAGCAGTGCAGCCTGAACTGTTAATGTCTTCAAATTCAATTCTAGGATGTTTTAACTTTTACCCAAGTTGGACGGCAGCTGTGTCTTCCACCCTCCCCACCTTGCTTTGAATTCTTTGAACAAAGGAACCAGCTTTTGGCTTTCCTGTGCTCTTCTTGATGGGATCACACGACACCATACCCTTCTAGGACAGAAGGGTCTAGGTAGTTAAAGATAATAATTTCTTACAACAAATGCATGTCTCAGTGGCAGTAGGGAAAAGGTCACGGAACAATTTGAAAGCGGTTAGTGTGAAGGTCCCTGAGCAGGGCTTTTGAATAACAGAAACTGTCTTGGCCTGAGGGTAGTGAGACTAATTCTTTGCATTCCCAAAGGAAACATATCTTCCCCTTTCCCTGCCAAGCCCATTCCTGTCTTCCCTATCTGAGCCCACACTTGTCTCCATCCTCCTAGTGTCAAAACACGAGATGCATCTTTGGCTCCTTCCGATCGTTCCTGTCTAGCTCATGGTCCAACAACCAAGCGCCCTGTTGAGTTTCTTCTGTAGCACATCTCATGTTGCTGCTTCCTCTCTATCTCTCTGCCCTCGCCCTAGGCTGCTGTGTTTCCCTTGCCTGGATTATTAAAATAGTTTCCTAACTGTGGTCTAGTCCATCTCCCAATTTGCTGTGTGTGCCTCTGCTGCTCAAAATCTTCAGTGGCTCCCAAATGCCTGCTAGGGAAAGCCTGAGCCCTTGCTGGCATTCTGACACTCCATAATGTGGTCCTAGCCTAGCCCATTTCCCATGTTTATGTTAATCTTACAACGAACCCTGAAATCTATAGAAGGCCAATCCCAGATTGATTTCCACTTTTTCTCCTATGCTGGAGGTTAAACCCTCCCACTAAGTTAAATTCCCAGTCCCAGTTTGACTTTTCATGTTTGAGACATTTTCTCAGCTAACATGCTCAGGCTGGCGTTGAATGTTGTGATCTTCCTGTCTCAGCTTCTGGGGTAATTGGGATCACAGAACCGGGCTTAGATGCTTTCCAACGTTTAAGTCCACGGGGCTGCTATCTCGCCAGGAAACCATCCTTCCTCCACCTCTGCCTCTTGAACCTCTAGCCATCTCTCAAGGCAGACACTAGTCCTGTCTTCCCCAGGAAGCAATGTCTTCCTACATCCTGCCCCATTGTTCCCGTGACACAGTGTATAGCATGATAGCTGAGGGCAAGAGCTCTGGAATTCCGTTGTTTGGGTTGGAATACACTCAGGAGCTGTGTGACCCTATGCACGGCTGTTAGCATTACTGTACCTCAGTCTCTTCACCTGTAAATAAGGAGGGAGGATCACAGAGATAGTACCTACTGTCTGGTGTGGCCATAAATACTTGGTGAATTACACACAAAATGTAGCCTATTGTGTTGACAAATGGCAGCAGCATCCTAACAGTGTGAGCATGTAACACCAGTGTTACATCACTGGGTACACACCAGGGATCTCCCCTTATCCCAAACTACAAGGGCTAAATGTCTGTCCTGATGCCCACTGCATGATAGACATCTAGGAAAATGACTAACTGGCCACCACATTAATCTTTCCAAAGCCCATTTCCTACCAAACAAATTCCTTCCATTTAGAAATGTGCTTAACTTATTCACATTAAATGGTTTCCTTACAGGGTGAAATGCTTTGAGTGTAACGAAGGTTGTATTCTTAGGCCACAAAACAGGCCGCTTTAAAAGGTTGCTTATATAGATGAGTCTGGTGGCTCATGCCTGTAATCCCAGGTTGCAGAAGGCTAAGCCAGGAGGCTCACTGCCAGGTTCAAATGAAACCCGAGCTGCAGAGTGAGATGTTGTTTCAAAACACAATGCCAATTAAAAACAAACAAACAAACTAACTAACTAAACAACAAATCTGCTTCTACCACCTGGGAAAAAATCAGTTTGAAGTTGTGATGTTCTTATGGGTCTTAGGCATTTGTAATGTAAGTCCCAAGTCACTTTTTTTGGTAATAATGAAAAGCTAGGTATGTTGGCATATGCCTTGATTTACTTTACTACTGCTGTAATAAAACACCATGGCCAAGGCAGCTCATAGAAGGAACATGTTACTTGGGCTTACAGTTTCAGAGGAGTAGGGGTGCATCCTGGTGAGGGGCACAGCAGTGAGTGGAGGCATATTGGCAGGAGGAGGAATAAGTATCAGTAATAACCACACCACAGGCTCGACATCATACAATGTTGAAGTTTTCTACTTCAAAAAATTAGTTCATTTTGTGTGTGTGTGTGTGTGTGTGTGTGTGTGTGTGTGTGTGTGTTTAATTTAGCCTCAGGCAAGTTCTAAGGACAAGGGCAGAAGGTGGACCGATTCTTTGTCAAACTTTCAGAGTAATGCTCTCTAGCCCAGCTGCTGCTAAAGTCCTTCCTTTTTTCTGAAACCACTTGAGCCAGGCCTCTGGAGCCAGGACCCTACTATGATGGCCTGTTAAATTATACTCACAGCATCCAACCACTTTTCTGGTCCAAAGTTCCAACATATTTTATATTCCTCCAACAAACAATGTGGTCAGAGTCTTCAGCAACAGCCCACTCTGTGGTACCAATTTCTATATTGGTTACTTCCCCATTACTGTTATAAAGCAGCACCATGACCAGGGAAGCTTATAGGAGAAAGATGTCATTAGACTTAGGGTTCCAGAGAGGTGAGAATCCATTTTGGTGGGGAAGCATAGCAAGGAACAGGAGCAGGAATCTGAGAGATCACGTTCTCATCACACGCAGGAAGTAGAGAGTGAACTGGAAGTGGCGTGAGGATTTAAACTCTTAAAGCCCGTCCTCAGTGACATACTTCTCCCAGCAGGACTGCACCTCCTCATAACCTTTCCAAACAGCACCACCAACTAGGGTCAGGTCTTCAAATGCCTGAGCCTGTGGGGAAGGAACATTTCCCATTCAAACCACCATACACCTGTAATCCCAGAGCTTAGGGGTTGGAGACAGGAAATATAATTACAGATGATCAAGGCCATCTTCAGATGTATAACAAGTTCAAGGCCACACTAGGCTAGGTGAAACGTTTCAAAAGATTATTAAGATTTGCAAATATGTGACATGTGCTTCACACACATGAAGTGGTAGATCTGGGAAGCAATGCTGGATTTCTGGTTCCAATGGTCATGCTCTTGGTCTTTGGGCTCGCCGGGCTTCAAGCCTGAGGTGTACTTTTAATGTGCCTCCGTTTCACTCCCCACCCCCATCCCCACTATGCAACATGAGTCTATGCTGTTCCAAAACCTTCAAGTGTTCCTAAAAGCATCCCACATGCCATGAGAGTCTGGCTCGTTTCTAACCTCTCCTTGCTGTGTCTCTATCTTCTATAAAACACCCCTTTTAGGAATATTGATATTTTTATCTACCCCGTGAGATTCAGCTTTACTTGGTCTGGCATATGACTTAGACATACATACTGTGATTAAATGGTACCATGCTTGCCTATTTATATTTGTAAATATATAAATGTATTTTCCTCTCTGTTCAATGGGAGGAAGGCAGTAGAGTTGCAATAGAACTCTGGGAATGTATTAATAATTTCACCAAATCACTGTTTTACAGTTTGCTGGTTGCCATGTAGTCATAGGCAACAAACAAGACAGACAGGGACCGTGCTTCTGTACTGGAGGCAGCATACGGGTAAACATGGAAGCAAGATGGCCCGAGGTTATGAGGACTGCTTGAGAAGGAGCTACACAGGGACAATGTGAGGATCAAGAGGGCAGCTTGAAGGTAGAGAGGGGCTGCTTAGAGAAACGGTATTTGAGAAAGAGCTGGTAGAAAACCATTGCAGCCTAAGGGAAGAGCTGGACCACAGCTCTGAGGCATGAACAAAAAGTTCTGACAGAAGCATGGCTTCGTGTGTGAAAGACAGGTGTGCAAATGCCCATGCAGTCTATTGACTTGTGCTTTTAATCTGACAGAGACATGTCCTGCCATGGATGTCTTCAGAGTCTGCTGGATGCAGGGTGAGGCTGAGAGTGTCCCCAGAGCAGAAACTAGAAGTCGTCTGCCTCGGCCTCACCACTGCAACCCAACATCCATCTGTGAATGTCTACTCACTACAGCCTCTGCCCAAAGTATCTCCAGCTCTTCTTGGGGGACCATGTTTTCGGGAGTCTCAAGCCGTGGCCCCTCTGTGAAATAGCATCTTCCTTCTGTTCAGGAACACCTTGCACTAGTGACCTCCTGCTCACGAGCCAGAAAGACATCTTGTTTCCTGCTGTTCTGTCCTTTCAGGCACTGCAGGGCTTGAGAAGTATTCACTGAATGTTCTACAATCCAAACTTCTTCCAAGAAGGGCAGCCTGGATCATCAAGACACATGTGCCACTCTGCAGAATACACACAGGGAAGGCCAGTGTTAACTTAGTGATTAGCGTCACCGAAGAAAGGAAGAAACTCACTCTTTTTTTTTTTTTTTTTTTTTTTTTTTTGTCAAAGCCCAGAAATCCCCATGGCAGTCTCAGGAGAAATGCCATCTGTGAACCAAAGGGAGGATACATAAAAGGTCAGAGTAGGCTATGGTAATAAGAAATATAATTGCATGCCAGTGTTCCTTTAATTTGAGGATTGAATGCAAATGAGGCAGGCGTGCCCTTTCTTCCAGCCTTATTTTAATCAATTCTGTTGCTCTTGTGGGAAGAGTTGATGTTTAAAAGAAAATGATAATAGCATTTCTTTCTCTTACCATCCAGAATGAGGGCATTACAGGATATGACAGCTTGATTTAAAGACATTGTTTATCCAATCGTCTGTTGAACATGCAGCTTATGTTACTGTGGTGGCTTCCAAGGATCCAAGGGTCCCAGGTGTGAACTCAGTAGAACTCTCAGGAAAATTCTTTAGTGTCTGACCTGCCACATCAGAGTAACAGGCAACAAGGCAAAGAGGAGGCTGAGGTAGAGGAATTTTGCCCATTTTGTCCCTAATTCAGAACATGGTCCTAACAAGCTGCTTTTACATCTGAGTCTGCTTCTTTACCTATAGAAGGAAGGATTGGTGGAAGTGAGCATCTGGGCTCTTTTTTCCATACCAAGAATTACATGTCACAAGTGGTTTGAAACTGGAGAAGGGTACTGGGGTTTAAAAGGCTTAAGCAAGGTTGGGAGCCAGGGTATGGGTAAGAGGAGGGAGAGGGGAAAAGTTAACCAAAACTAAGGATCGATGAAGGAGTCTTATGGCTAATTAAAATATCCATCTTTTAAACAAATGAAATCTGGCTGGAAGTACTCACCATGGATAGACAGTACTTCCCCAGAAGGCATGGGTTATCAAATGAAAATTTCCGTGCCAAATGTGGGATGTCCCCATATTGGTTAGGAAGGTACCAGAGCATCCTCCTCCCATATAAGCCATTGCCTTCACTCTTGGTTGCCCACAGAACTAGATGGTAAGACCCAATTGCTGAAGACACAACACACGCTGTTTTGCAGCATGTTGAGAAATAAAGGAATTGACGTAGAAAGTTTCTTTCTGATGGTTAGCTTTCATAGTGCCAAAAGGTCTGTCATGCAGGCTGGGGGTGGGAAAAAGTCATCCCTTGACTTCCACAGTGATGGACCCTGAATGCTACCATACTGTCTTAGTTAGGGTTTTACTTCTGTGAACAGATACCATGACCAAGACAACCCTTATAAAAACAGCATTTAGTTGAGGCTGGCTTACAGGGTCAGAGATTCAGTCCAGTATCATCAAGGTGGGAGCATGGCAGCATCCAGGCAGACATAGTACAGGAGAAGCTGAGAGTCTACATCTTCATCTGAAGGCTGCTAGCAGAATACTGGCTTCCAAGCAGCTAGGATGAGGGTCTTAAAACCCACACCCACAGTGACACACCTACTCCAACAGGGCCACACCTCCTAATAGTGCCAATCCTTGGGCCAAGCATATACAAACCATCACACATACCAATCTGCCAGACAAGATACACCTACTGAAGCAATAGTGACAAGACTGTTACAAAGGTCACCAACTGTTCTCTGATTGTATTTGAACCTGTTCTACAGGAGCAAATTCATGTCTTATACTGTAAACCTGGTCCAAAGTCATGATTCAGGGGGTCATAGGCTCTGGGGAGGGGAACCTATTATCTTGATAACCAGACACGTTTGTCAAACTGCCTTCTAAATATTTATGCTGAAGTCTGTAGATTAGTGTTGCTCTCAACCTTGGTTAGAGAAGCTTTTTTTAGCAGTGAGCAGCAGTCGATGCAGAGACTCGTAAATGGTTGAAGTGCAGAGAGTATGTGCCTGGTGAGTGTTCAGCCCCACATGAGACATGTCTATCAACTTCTACAAGGTTCAAGGAATACTGTGGAAGGGTGGAAAGCCATGTAAGAGCTGGAGGACAGGAGAGGGCACTGCAAACAGGCCGGCCATTGTACTCATGGACTCATAACAGCTATGGTTTTATGCACACACAACATCAAGCCAATGGTTCTGGTTTAGAGGGGGAGGGGCTCCTGAGGATCCACCCCTAGCTGGGGAGGGGACAACAGGGACATGAAGGTAGAAGGTAGAGAAGCAGATGTGTGTGGACATTTGCAGATGTCCAAGAGGAGCAGAGATAGGAATATGATCATTGTATATAGTATGAAATTGTCAAAGGGTACGTAAAAATATTCTCAAAAGGAATATCATGTGACATGTTTTGCCTTTTAGCTGACCTGTTACAGGTAACTGGGATTCTGGCCATTTTCTCAGATTAGATCTAATCACCTGGGTGATTCTGTTTGGAAATTTAAATAAGGAAGACATTTGGGTTTGTATTTTATTTTTATGTATGCATGTATGTGTGTGTTCTGTGAATGTGTGAATGTGCAGGTATATGCACAGATGTGTGTGTGTATAGAGGCCAGAAGACAACCTTGGATGTCAACCTCAGGAACATCATTCACTTCCTTTGAGGTCTCTCGTTGGCCTGGAGCTCACCAATTAGGCTAGCCGGAAAGACCCATAGATCATCTTGTCTTAACTCCTCGGCAATGGTATCACAGGGACATGTCATCAGGCCTGGGATGGTGGCACACGCCTTTAATCCCAGCACTCCAAAGGCAGAGGCGGTGGATCACTGTGAATTCAAGGCCATCCTGGTCTACAGAATGAGTTCTAGAACAGTGAGAGCTCCATAATAGACCCAGTCTCAAAAAACTAAAACCCAGGGGCTGGAGAGATGGCTCAGAGGTTAAAAGCACTGACTGATTTTCCAGAGGACCTGGGTTCAATTCCCAGCACCCACATGGCAGCTCATAACTGTCTGTAGTCTGTAACTCCTGTTCCAGGGGATCTGGCACCCCCATACAGACATACATGCAATCAAATCACCAATGTACATTACAAAAAAAAAAAAAAAAAAAAAAAACCAACCAACCAAACAAACAAAAAAAACCTAAAAGCCAAAAACTAAAACCTAAAACAAATAACCAAAAATATAAAATAAGTGCAGGCCACCATTTCTGGCATTTTAACATGGAATCTCCAGCTTGCAGAGCAAAGCACTGTGCTGACTGACCTCAGCCCCAGGTCTTGTTTAAATAGATCACCCACACTGACGTTTGAAGGACACAGTATGGAAAAACTTCTAAGGTTTCAATATCCATTTCCCTCACTGAAATTATATGTGATGTTGTTATTGTTTAGGGATGAGTTGGTTTAGAGCATTTATAGAAAGCTATCTGTCTGTCTGTGTCTGTCTATCTACCATCTGTCTGTCTATCTATCTATCTATCTATCTATCTATCATATCTATGAGTGATTGTATTTTTTATTGTATTTATGTGCGTGTTTGTGTGACTGTATGTACAAGTGCCTGTGGGTTGTCATGGAAGCCAGAAGAGGGTAACAGATCCCAAAGGTAACTCCAAAGCTGGAGTTAAAGGCACGGGTGAACTGCCTCAAATGTTGGAGCTGGGAAGTGAACTCAGCTCCCATGAAAGACCAGCAAGTGCTTTTAAGTGCCAAGCCATCTCTCCAGTCCCTACTAGGAAGCTTTGGACCTTAAAAACCAACAGAGAAACCTTCTGGAAATCACCCCCTGCTTGAACTGCCTCTCACTGAGCAAAGCCGAGTCAGAGAGATCCTTTGGCCCCTTGGGTTCTGCATGGGTGAACCTGGAGGCTGACACTGTGAATCAGGACGACTATCGAACAGGAGTGAGGCGTGGCAGATGGGACTGCTAAAGGAGGTCCAGGCATAAGAAACCAGAAAGTCAGGTGTGCCATCAAAAACTTGAGATAAACATGATATAAAGACATCCACGAAGCCTTCGGGCAAGAAGTTTGCAGAAGAGACTGTTTACCTAATGGAGCATGCAGGATGTCTAACCAGCGGTCAGAATGGTGCGCGTTAAAAGCCACGTGGTGCCATTTTATTTGTTCAGCAAAAGCGTAAGAGCCTGATGGTCCGTTTTGTGAAGAGACGCTATGATCATGGCAACTCTTATAAGGGACACACACATATAATCGGGGCTGGCTTACAGGTTCTGAGGTTTAGTCCATTATCATCATGGCAGGAAGCATGGTGGCATACATGCGGCCATGGTGCTGGAGGAGCTGAGAGTTCTACATCTTGATCCTCAGAGAAGCAAGGAGAGACTGTATATCACACTGGGTGGAGCTCGAGCATACATATGACCTTAAGCCACCCTCACAGTGGCACACTTTTTCCAACTCGGCAACACCTACTGCAACAAGGCCACACCTCCTAACAGGGCCTCCCCTTATGGCCAAGCATTCAAATGCATGATTCTACAGGAGCCATACCTGTTCAAACCACCATACTGATAATATCACGTATTGATCCAGATATGACAGTCATAAACTGATATATCGATGCACTGTGTCCAGACGGTATATCTATCAAAATAACAAAGCAGGCATATAATTCCACACTGTAAAGTGATTCTACAGAAATGCTGATTGAGGTGTGCTATAAGGGTTTCAGTGAAGTGATGTTTGTAGGAAATAGGGAGGGGAAACAAGCCCCGCCCCCGCCCTCTCCCACCCCCCCTTGCCACCAGCAGCAGAACAACTGGCTTGTGGTGGCTCTGTCCAACGCAAGCCTGCGCAATCCACAAAAAGCTCTGGAGTGACTCTATATTGACACGGGAGATGTCTCTGGCATGTAGCTCCTGTCTACGTTAATTACATGGTAATTATCTGCACTGTTTGCTTCCTTTTCTTCACTCGAGTTTCTCCTGTCAGGGGCTGTGTATATTTTATCTCTGACTTCATGGGAGTTGATGAAGAAAGGATGAGGAGGGACGGGTGGGCAGGGGGCAAATAGAGAGGGATATGACTCACCCAAGGCGGTGCAACTCTGAGTTTATTTAGAAAACACTGTCCAAATGGCAGTTCTTCTGGTGACTAATGAGATGGTTTTGTGTCCTCTATAAGCCTTGAGAAAGATTTTTTTTTTTTTTGGAGGTTTTGTTGCCTTCTCTGTAGAACGGCATGACAACAGTGCTTTCCTTCTGGGTGGCTCTGCTAATTCAATGACAGGACCCTGCTACACCACCTGGTACCAAGCACACGTGTAACAAATGCACCCTTACTGAGGTGACAGGTGCACCCCACGACAGGGTGGAGAAACCACCTAGAAGAGCAGCAGAGTGGAGACTCCAGGGGACGGGACACAGGGCTTATAGAACACAGAACACAGAACACAATGCTGCAGCCACAGGCTGCCTGAACAGCAGGCCCCCAGTGTTGTGCTCCCGTTGAGTCAGTGCTGGGCTAATTGGCGGACAATGGCCTTAATGAAAAGGCCATGTTTCTTGACAAAAGCACCCACCCAGCTCCCAAGCCTGGAGACAGCTTGAACCACTTGTGTAGCCCCCTTCTTTTGGGGAGGATTCCAATCTGTTGTGGAACTGGGGACACAGACGCTGTCAAATGCTGGGTGTAGGCTCCAGCTCACTGGCAAGTTCAATGTCAGGAGGACTGGACTGGCTCTTGAAACAGCAGCGTGGGCCCAGAGAGGCCAATAAATTCCCATTGTTTTACAACAGGTAAGCCGAATGCTTGGGTGACAGATGGGGAAGGCTTGGACGAAGGGAAACCCTGGAGGTAGAGAGGGGAATTGTGGAGGCACTGTGGGAATAATAATAACAATGTTTTGGTGATAATCGTGATCGCTGACTTTTGCCTGGTACCTACCTTTTGGCTAGGCACTGAGCCATGTGGCTGACACACGTTGTCCATTTATTTCTCACAGGGACACCTAAGGTATAGTATTATTGTTACTGCTGTACTCTATAGGTAGAGAAACTGAAGATCAAACAAACCACATCATTGTCCCAGGTTACATGCTATCCTAAGTGCCGGATTTCACCTGTTCGGTTTTCATTTCTGTTGTGGTGATGAAACACCCTGACAAAAACAATTTACGAGAGAAAGGATCTATTTCAGCTTATGATTCCACATTACAGTCTAGCATAGCCAGGGTGGCACAGTGGCAGGAGCTTGCACAACACCCACAGTTAAGAGCAGAGAGAAATGTATGCGTGCCTGCTTGCTCGCTGTACTCAGCTCAGTTTCTCCACTCATACGCGGTTTAGGGGATGACACTGCCCACAATGGCCCAAGTTGCCCATAGGCAAACCCAGTGTGGACAATCCTCATTAAGATTTTTCCCCAGGCTGGGCGGTGGTGGCGCACGCCTTTAATCCCAGCACTTGGGAGGCAGAAGCAGGTGGATTTCTTAGTTCGAGGCCAGCCTGGTCTACAGAGTGAGTTCCAGGGCAGCCAGAGCTACAACAGAGAAACCCTGTTTCAGAAAAGAAAAAAAAAAAAAAAAGATTTTTCCCCAGGAGATTCTGGGTTGTATTGAGCCGACAAAGCTAACCACCTATTTTGTTTGACCCTTAAGCTGTAAGTCTGATCCAGTCTAAAATATAGTATATATAGGTGGTCACATAGACATGATCAGTAGCCTTGAAAAATGAGGTGACAATTCCATCATTTAGAGCTGATTAGAATTTTCTGGATGACTACAAAAAGGCAGATTTCCAGAACATCTGTTACCTGTGCCTAGTGTGTTAGCTACTCTTGCCATTCCTGTGTCTGTCCTCTGACGGTCAGGTCACACTAGTTCTGCAGGGTGAGGATGTGTTCCCTGATCTTCAGATGGGAAGCTGAGGCCCAGAGAAGAAAGGCACCCCATTCACAGGAATGCAGCCGGGCTGGTGGCAGAGTGGGACATCAGACTCTAAGAGATAAGCATAAAGGATGGCCTGGCCAGGTCTCAGGAGGTGGGGAGGGATGGGGCAGAACCAAGCACAGAGCAGCAGCCCCTTCCTGGCTTCCTGACAGCACTATTGTTTGAAGCGGGGTTCTTGGACATCCAGGAAATGGGCGACATCACTCCCAACAAAGGAAAGGAAACTGCCTGAATGTTTCAGCTCCACCTCACAAGCTGGCCCTGAGGCTGGAGATGGGAGCTGGGCCAAGGCAGCTTGACCCTCCACTTGGCCAGGTCATGTAGCCCCCACCCTGTGTCTGCACTGCACTCTGGTCTCTCTGCCAGCCAGTTCCAAACTCTTCCAGTCTTGACAACCAGGCCTTCCTGCCCTAGAAGCATCCACAGAGTTCCATCAATCCCCTTTTCTCTGAGAGCGGTGGCCCCGGGTTCAAATCCAGTCTCTTGTCTCTTACTAGCTACTTAACCTCGAGAAACATCACTTTACCTCTCTGAATTTTTGTTTTCTTTCCCATGAAATACAGGCTGTAAAAGCTACTGGGCAGAGTTGTGGGGATTAAATGAGACACAAGAAGCATAGCAGCATGTAGTATCTTTTTCCAGACCTGGGCAAGAACTGGGGGGAAAGACTGTCCCTCATAGGCAGCTTTTCTCATGACAGCCGGTTAGCATCTCTGTTCATGCAAGGCAGTGGTCTTGGTCTTTTCCTCTAACTCTCTGACTCTAAATTCTTCTTCTTAACAGACTGATACTGTAAACAAGGTAGGAAAACAGCGAAGCCCTATGAAGCCAAGAGTTTGTCCTACACCTTTCATTCCACAGAATATTAACCGAGACCGTGATACATGGAACATCATTGCCTGAGACTCTGCAAAGAGCCAGTAAGGAAGCATCGCATGGGGGGAGAAGATGGAGGTGCAGAGAGAGGAAAGGACCATCTCTAAACAAGATTTCACAAGGTGTGGGGTGACTTATGGGGAACTAGAACTTCTGTTGCTACTTAAAAGTCCAGAGCAGTTCTCTCTCAAGTCCCAGCCCTGCCATGAGGACTGGGGTAGGTGGGGGGAGGCAGAGAGGGAGGGGGAGAGCTAAGAGGCTTCCCATACCCCGCCACACCGCCTCCAGCCTCCCCACGGGGGAACAAAATCTCCAGGAAGCCCAGCGGGTGTCCGGGTCCCAGCCGCTGATTGCAGGAGATGGCATGAGGGCCGACGGTTGCCATGGCGACTTCCTGAATCACAGAGCCAGTTCCTGCTGAGGCTCTGGGAAGTCAAACTTACCTGGATAGCCCCTGAGGCCCACTAGGTCTCTTCGAAAGGGAAAGACTTGTGGAAACGTGGCTCGCATGCTCACAGAGGAAGGCACACGGGTTCGTGAGCCACAGTGGCTGCAGGTGTGCATCAGGGACGCTGTTTTTGAGACATAGGAATCTGGGCGCAAAGCTCCCCAGAACCACGCAACACCCAGGGATGTGCTGAACGTGTGTGTGTGTGTGTGGGTGGGTGGGTGTGTGTGCATGCGCGTGCGCACACACGCAAAAGTTGGCCAGAGCCTGGTTTTGCATGTCTGGCTGAAGAACTTGGCCCTGAACCTAGAGGTATTGGGGATCCTGAGAGGGCTTTGAACCAAGGAGGTGGCTTGGCTATACATGAAATCCCTCCAGCTGCCCACAAAGGATGAGCTAAAGGGGCGAGCCTGAAGGCAGGGGACCAGTGTAAACAGTGGTCTTCCAGCCTGGTTCAGCCTGGTTCCTATTAGTGTTTTTCCATCTAACATAGGTCATTTGTTGCTGGGATTGCTCGTGTCTTGTCTATCTTCCATTTTAGAATGTGAGCTCAGAAGATCAGAGTTGACCTCTTCTTTCACTGAGGTCCTTACTAAGCTCCAAGAAGACACCTGGATATCAGTGCCTACCAGATGTTTCCTGGGTGAATGAATGATGCCTGGGGGAAGGTAGTGAATAGAAGAGAGAAGAGATGCAGGGAAGTGTAAAGCACAGAAAAATGACTGGCTGGACTAAGATGGAGGCCTCAGTCAGATGGGAGATGGGTGTCTGAGGTTTCTAAGGACTCCTGAGCTGGTGGTCTTGGCTCCACTCAGCGAGAGGTTAAGTGTCCCTGCAAGACAGAAGTGGAGGGCAGGAGAGAGCAGCTGAGGCAGAGACCATGGGTTATTTATTCCTGGACCTGAGTGCGTTGGGAGGGCCACAACGGGTGACTTTAAGTGAACATCTGGGAGGTTCTCTGACCCTTCTGCAGCAGAGGTCTGCAGCATCTTCTAATAGGATACAGAACAGGCCTCAAGGGCAAGCGGTGTGTTGCTTACATATCCCAGGAAAAATAGGAAGGGCTAAGGATACAGTTCATTGGTAGAGCATTAACATGGTTTTCCATGTAAACAGCACTATAAAAAAAGAGAATAAGGAGTCAGATAATGCAAGGTTATTAACATATTTTATGTTATCCCACAGGCCACATGATCACCTCCACAGGTTATCAGTGGACTCATCCAGGAGCTGCTTCACCTCCCTCCTTTGGGGTACAAAATTGTATGTGCACTGTGTGGCATACCAGTTTGCATTAGTCACAGGCCAGGTGCTGGTAGCCACATGGTCAGTAGCTACTGGATCAGACAGAACAGTGGAGCCCACTCTGCAGCGATGAGCCTTGTGAGGGGCCCCAGGAACACCAGCCTGACTGAGGAGAGGGAGCTGGAGAGAAGGACTACATGGCCCTCAAGCCCTGCCCTGTGGCTTTTGTGTTGTTGTTCAGTTCTCATCTATCTGTTTGTATGGTAGATTTCTATCGAACCTTTCTATGTATGTGACTGTGCTAG
Organism: Arvicanthis niloticus; assembly: GCF_011762505.2. NCBI lineage: Eukaryota > Metazoa > Chordata > Mammalia > Rodentia > Muridae > Arvicanthis > Arvicanthis niloticus. The sequence continues at coordinate 13,218,726 of NC_047659.1, read as the reverse complement.
GCGCTAGGGTTGCAATAATGAACACGGGATTTGTTATTCGACTGCACCTCTACCCCACCTTCCTCCTGTCCATTTCCAAGGTTCATGACTTTTGGGTTTGTTTTGTGACTCGTTTAGATGAACCAGGGCCACCTGTGTGGCCATGGGATCGAGACCAGCTACTGCAGCCTGGTGGGATCACTAGTGGGCACACAGCTGAAAGCAGTGGCTGCCTCGTCCCCTGAATCCACCAGTTGGAAACAGTTTAGCAGTGAGAGTGTTAAACTCCTTCATCCTTGCCTGGCTATTGATGGACCCAGCACAGTCTAAGGTTGAAATGCAAGACTGTGTGTGGCTCTGAAGATGGCCGTTTGCAGCCTTTCTCTCTATCTGCCAGCTCCTGGTTTCTGACCACTCTTCTGCAATGTTCCCAGTGCCCTGGAAGGGGTGGTATAAAAGTCTTCTTCGGAGCTGAGCATTCATCTACCTTATGTTATGAAACTGGATCTCTCACTGAATCTAGAGCTAGACTTAACAGGAGCAAGCCCCAAGGCATCCCCCTGTCTCCACACACCGCAATGCTGGGCTGCAGCTGGGTACTGGTGTTAGATCTTAACCTAAGAGTAGTGAAGAAGCAGATGCCCAGAGAGGGTGAATTACTTTTTGGAGGGGGGGTGGTGGTGGTCACACAGCCTTTTATTGCCCCATGTTACATGAGTAACCAAGATGTAAGTAAAGTTTCACCAGGGAGAAGGCTGGACCCTGACAGGATCTCCAGACGGATGTCTCCAAGCAGGCCTGGTTCTCAGGTCTCTATACCTATGTGATCTCAGCTCTGGAGGCTGGACGAGGGACAACCAGGGTGTCTCTAACATGAAAAAGCCTATCCCTTGATAAGGTAGCAATGGGCTGGGAGCTGGGCCAGGTGATCACTGCTCTGTGTGTGAAGCCACATGTTAAAGTCCTGATCCCTTTTCTTCTAGCAGTGGGAAAGATGACTTGACATTTTAGGCTTCAAACTTGACCTTAATAAATGGGCAAGCTAGCCTACCTCCTGGATAGGGGCACATGGCAGCCACAAATGCACACAGTGCATTAGAAAGGGTGGCTGGAATAGGGCTTTGGGAAGAGTTATTTTCTAGGAAGTACAAACAATAAGTTACATGGAGACCTTGACTTGGTTGCCTCCAGCAGGGCTTCCTCGGGAGTGCAACATGGGACATGTCTGGGGTCTCTGGTTCAGGGGTGTCTTCCTTTCGGCTTCCCTTCGTCTTATCGTGCCAAGTAGATTAAATAGCTTTCTTCACGCACAGAGAGACTTGACACACTCTAACAGGAAAGTAGCCATGTAGCTTTTAACCCTAGCTTCCTGTCCAGGACCCTCGATTCCGATTCTACCCAGCACATGAAGGTGACAATCTGTCCCAGAGGTCTCAGGTTGGGGGTCAGCGTGCATCAGTGCATCCGGGGACACTGGCTGGGGCAGGGAGGCTGTGGGCCAGGCACGGCCGGATTCACAGGTTGAAGACTGTTCCTCTGGCCTTCCGGACTCTGCACCTCCCATTGCAGCCCCTTCCCTGGGCCACCTCCCTTCCTGGCCCAGTGCTGGGGGTGACCATCGGGTGGAGTGGCATCCGGGCTAGAACTGTGAAGAGAGTGTCTGGGCAGAGACTGATGGCCTGTCATTTGGCTGCCGGCACATCCTCAAATTCTTTGTCTCTTCAAGTGGAGACTGTTGGGGGTGGGGACAGAGACAAAGCAGATAAAATAGGAGGTGGAGGCAGTATATGGGGTTCTGGGGACCTCCATAGTCGGCTGCCCTAGCTGTTGGGTACATGCATGTGTGTGTGTGTGTGTGTGTGTGTGTGTGTGTGTGTGTGTGTGTGTGTGTGTGAGTCAGGCCCTGTACTCCAGCTTTGAGGGATAGACAGAAGGACATGTATGATTTCAAACCCTGCCTGTGCTCCTCAGTGGCAGGAGCACCTCCAAATAATCTCTTCCTGGTTCCCTGTCCCAGGCCTCTGTGTCTCCATCCAAGCAATGGGCTTGCAGCTCTGACATATGATCCATGTAAAACTGCTGACAGGAATATTTGGCCCTGGCATTCCAGAGAGACCTGGGGCTCTCTCAATAGTGGGAGCAGTGAAGGCTAAATCACCCACCCTCTGAGGGAAGGAGTAAAAGGCTGGGAAAGTAAGCACTCCTAGGAGCCTGCCTAAGGGGCGAAGCCAGGCTGGGAAGGGGGAGACAAGGAACTAAGGACAACAGAGCAATAGTGTGTCTTGAGAGAAACAGTCTGCCTCCATACATGATGGTTCCCGTTGGAGCTCCTAGACCCCAAAGGTTACCCTCTCCCTGGTGCTCCCACAGCCTGGGTTCCCATCACAGCCACGTCTTGGCAGCTCCAACCACTACCACAACCTTTCCATAAGTGCGTCTGCACCTGGGCTTGTGTGGACAGACTTAGTCACATGCACACAAACATGGTCATCCACAGGCACAGAGCCCCACACGGACTTGTAGAGTTACGGGTGCTTTAGGGCAGGCTGAACTGCCAGCAAGCACAGGGCCCCCACAAGCAAGCTTGCCCCTTTTGGAGGGAGTCCAGGCTGCGGCTCAGCTTTCCCAGAATTCCCTGGGTTGTCAGAGGCATACAGTATCCCAGAAGGGTCTTGAGTGGAGTGAAGAGCCATCTGCGGGTCCCTGACACCCTTTTAAAAGAAATGAATACATACATACATACATACTACATACATACATACACACCTACATACATACATAGCTAGATGGACCGGCAAGCGTTCCCTAACTCCCAGGGCTTCAGCATCGAATGCTGTAGCCGTTTTTATTCTCTCCGAAGCTGCTCACTAGTCCAACTGGCTAACAAGGGTAAACTGAGGCTTGGAAGGAGGAGCACAGATACACTTAGGACAAGGCTGGGAGTCAGAGATAGATTCAAAGGCGTATTTGTGGTTTTCCCAAACGCGTGCTGTCAGGGAACCTTGCAGCAAGCCCCCTTCCCCCTCCATCCCAGCACCCAAGGGCTCCCGGGCACAAAGCCACTTGGCGGCGCTCGAGGGGGCGCGCGTAGGAGCGCGCGCGACGGCCCGCGCCTTCGGCCAAGATGTTCCCTCTCGGCATGATTGACAGGCTCGAGTGCCGAGAAACAAAATTGTTTATGCGCTAATGAATAAGGCCCTGATTGCAAGATCCTGTTTGGAAAATTATAGTGCGGCGGCGGCGGCGGCGGCCGCGGCGGCCCAATTACAGCCCGTGCTGCATATTCATTTCGTCTCTCCTTTGCATGGAGATGAACGGGCGGCCCCGAGCCCTGCAAAGGCAACGCCAAATTTAGTCCCAGGTTCCGCACTCCTCCGCGCCATTGTCTGCCCGGACCACCTGCCTCCTGTCGGCCTGATTGCCCGCGAGGGTGCGGAGAGGGAGGCCAAGAAAGTTCTCCCTGCCCCCTCCTCGGGCCACCACCCACCTCCTGTCCTGCTCTTCGCCCTTGCCCTGTCCCCGACTTTCCTGGTGTCTCTCCTTCCTTTCCTCTTTCCTTTCTGTGTGGACCACAGGCTTCCGACTCTTTCCAGCACTCCATGTGTGCCTCCCCCAGGTACAGAATGTGAACTCGGGCGGGGATGTAGCCCAGTGGTAGAGCACATGCTTCGCATGCACTAGACCCCAGGGGCTGCCCCTAGCACCAAAAGAATCAATCAATAGAGTGTGGAACACGCGAAGGAATGCCAGTCATGTCTCCTCCCTGCTCCAGCTGCAGAAATTCCCTGGGTTCATGGATTTCTGGGCTTTAGGAGAGAGCGGGAGAGGGGGGGGGGGCGGTAAGGAGGGATAGCTGTTCCACTGCCCTCCCCCACGAGGCACATCCCAAGACTTCGGAGGTCCCTGTCTGCCTGGTGCCTCCCTTAAGTAGTCATCCCATCCTTCCAGCGTGCAAGCAAGCATCCCTCCCAGCACAGCTAACCCACTCTTCTCCAGGCAGGAGACAGTTCCCTCCCAGGAGCACCCTGTTCCCAAGCATGTCCTGATATAGCTACTAGCATAGCACACTCATGTCTTTTCTTCACCTCTGACCTGAGAGGCTCCCAGCGTTGGCTGAGTCACCAGGAGTCCTGGTATAGGGCTCGGGGTGGAGAAAACCAACACATCCTCTGCCATGTGGGCACATGCTCGCCCATCATCTGCACCGTTGGGGCTTGGTGGGCTGGACTAGGTGTGAGACTGGGCAAAAAAATGCCTTGAATCCCCATCAACCATGTCAACCTGGACTCTAGCCAGTGACAATTAAGGCCATTGCTCTGATTGGCAAGGTGCCTGAGGCCTGGAAGTAGTAAGACTTGATCAGATGTGTCCAACTTTTCTTTTGAAGATAGTCTTTTGCCCAGGCTGGCTCAAACTCCTTATGTAGCTAAGGATGGCCTTGAACTTTAGACCCCCCTATCAAGAGCTGGAGTAAGAGATAGGTGCCACCATGCTCATGCCATAGTGGGTGAGCAAGCACTCTACCAACTGAGCTACAGTCTCAGGCTCTGCCCCCTTAAAATATCATTTTTGTTTATTTATGAGTTTATGTTCATCACATGCATGCAGCTGCTCCAGCAGGCCAGAGGGCATCCAATCCCTCAGAACTGGATCACCGACAGTTTATGAGCCACCTGGTGGGTGTCTCAAAGGATCCAGATCCTTTGAGAGAGCAACAAGCACTTCTAACTGCTGAGCCATCTCTCCAGCTGTCCGTCCTGTTAACATTGCTATATAACATTGTCATCAACAAGGTTCATGCACAGAAATTATAGAACGGAGTCACAGAGTAAGATAACCATAGCAACCACCTCCCCCCAAACTCCTCCATACTACTTTCAAGAAATTTATACTTTTGTGTTGAGCAGAAGTCACAGGTCTCTTGGCCACATACAGCCTGTGGGCCAGGGTCCGAACACACTTGAAAATGATGGTGTTACAAGGCCTGAGCTCCATCCTGCCATCCTGCCATCCTGCCTAGACTTCCACAAAATGACCAGCATTCCCCTTCCTGGTGGTGGGATTTGGAGACACTGAAGTGAGCGATGGATACCACAAACACACCACCAGGAGACACACAAAGTAATACACCCACACCATCTACACACACACACACACACACACACACACACACACACACACACACACACACACGCACACACTCCCTGATTCTCAAAAGACCTCAATACCAAGACACAAAGACAGGCCTTCCCAAGGGTCGTGAGTGGGGCAGCACTGCCCTCTGGTGGTTTTTCTGGTGCTCTGCTGTACTCAGACTAGTTTCCTAGAACTACAAAGGAGCCTGTTGGTACTCATATCTAGAGAACTAGATAGGGTTCAGATGGGATCGGGTACATAAGTATCCCTGAAGGTGACATCTATTCCTCTTATTCAATTCTCTGCTTCTATTCCCCCCAGGACTAGAACTTAGCTTTAGCAGTAGCCATTCAGGACGGGGGCTCCCATCCTTGAGAAGATCTATGGGTTCAAGACCTGGTCCCCAGCTTTATTAATTAAGAGGCAATTGGATCACATGATGCTAATTGCATCAATGGCTTAATGTAAATGTAACTTTACAGTTAAGCGGGCTGTTCTAAGCTAGGGCATAGTTAGATAGAGTGGGTCACTGGGAGTGCGCTTTTGAAAGACATCTTGTCCCTGACCCATCCTGCCTTTTGGTCACCATGACATGAGCAGCCTTCTCTGTCTGTACCCTTCCATCATGTTTCGGCTCTGGCTCAGGCCTATGGCAGCGGAGGCAGCTGACCACAGACTGAAGCCACGTGCCAAAATAAATCCTTCACCCACTGAGTGGTTTGTAGTTTTCAGATCCTTTGTCACAGCAATAAAAGGTAACTGATATAGGTCTGGAAAGGCAAGCGACATCAGGGCTGGGAAGGTCTGACAGGTAGCTGGAGATCATGAGAAGCCCCTCAGGTAGAGCCCTGAGAGGTCCTGAGCACCGAAGATGGATGATGTTTAGCCTGTGCATCAAAGAGGAGACTTCACTGTAAAACTGAGCACTTGTGCTACAAAAATCCGGGTCTCACCAAATAGACCGACTCATAGACACTGACATCTTTGGTGCTCCTGGTCTGAAAGTTCCATGTGACACCCGGCTGCATGGTGACCCAGCTTCCAATGTAGGCAAGAACAGTAGGCCATAGGCTAACACCTGCTGGCAAGGGCAAAGAGACCTGCTGAGACAGCTGAGAAGGACTAACAAGGGAGGCAGGGGACAATCTAGGAGGCCAAGGACAGAGGGTTTCAAGAGAGTCATATCAAGAACAAGCGGATGAGAGAGAAGGAGGGTTGAGGATCTGCCCAGCTGTGGCTATGGTGTGACTGAACCCCGAAACTGATACTTACTCAGCAAATATAAGCTGGGACATCTTTCCAGTTTGCCTGTCTTAAGGGGGACAGCCTTGAGTGAGGACATTTCAGAGTAGGAAAAGGGAAGGGTATTTGACAGAAGTGAGAAGAGTTTTCCAGGGAAGAGACAAAGGAGGCCACCACAGGGGCAGCTCAGACAGACTGCATTTTACCTTATGGCCACTAGAGGGCAGCAAAAGCAGGTTCTGTCTTGACTCAGGCTTCTACAACTAAGGACTGGGTGGGTATCCAGATCATGCCTTCAACTGTAGTGTGTACTTGAGCTGCCTGGGCCTGTTTCTTTTCTGAAAAGTGAAGCAGTTGGACACCAAGATATGTTGAACCCTTTACTCTGAAGTTCTTAATCCCACTCAGCCCAGTGAGAGGCAACGCCACAGTCAAAGGCACAGATAGCATGGACAAGAACAGAACGTACTAGCCTATGGGCATATGCAAGCTGAAATCGAGGGAAGACCAGACAGTCTCACAAGACCTGGTTAAACCCGTGGGTGATCGTAGTCTAAAGGTGCCTCTGGCTTCCTTACACAGAGTGCTGGGGAAACACCCTCCACTCCCAGCATTCCTGTGATGACTCCCATGCTCCTGTGCTCTCTGGGCCTCAAGGCCCATCTGAACAACCAAGAGTTGGTTTCCCCAGCATCCTCAGGTGTCTGAGGTAACATGCCCTATCCTGGGTACCTCCCAGAACTGCCTGTGTGTTCTCTGATGCCTGTTGAAGACAGTGTCGATACCAAGGGTCAGGATGGGTGGTCCTGACGTGGATGTGTGATCAGATCTTCAGAGAAGCTGGGGGGCCTCTTGTGGCCTCCCTAAAGATGAAGAAAAAGATGGTCTCTCCTTCCTGTGCCTGCTAAAGCAAGCCTTAGTTGATCAGAAATGGCAGGGTTGTCTAGAGTCAGTGTCTGCATGGAGTGATAATTCCCATCTGGAGGACCGGGTTTTCCCCACAGGAGCAAAGCACAGGGCAGCCTGGGTGGAAGGTCAGGACAGCAGTCAGCGGATACTTAGCTAGTACCAGCTTTCCTGCTGTGGGACCTTCAATCAGTGGATAGCCCTCTCCAGCCTTTGCAGGGAAGTGCATCCAGGATTCTGGACAGCATCTCAGACTCTGGAGCCTTAGGATTGATATGCAGAGGGGCAACCTTGGGCCACGCAAGTGGCCATGAGGCCCAAATCCTTCTCTTAGAACACACTATGGTTCCAGATTTGGGAGTGATCTAACTCAGTTGGGTCTTGGTACCACCATTTTAGCTTGGGAATCAGAAGCGCTAATCTTAGGACTGTAATCACAAGAGTGTAGCTACTCCTTCCCAGGTGGCATCAGGGAAGTACCCTCTTGTCCCTAAGCAGACATTTCCACCCACGGCCAGGCCTTTCAGAGTCACCATCTTCCACTCGCTCCACTGTCTTCTGGGATCCAGGCTGAGTTGGACCTCATACCCTGTCTCCCTGATTGTCTCCAGTTGCTCTAAGCTTGTGTCTGCAGGAGCTGCTGAAGGGAGCTGGTGGGTCCCGGCTCCCAGCACTCAGCCAAGCTTTGTGAAGCACTCAGAAGGCCTAGCCAGCTGAGGTGTGATGAGTACCCTTCGCCCATCCAACAGCTAGCTCCTGTTCTCACAGGAGCCTCTGCCTCCTGAGTCTACTGCTCTGGTGTCTGAGCCTCAGACTCTATAGCCCAACTGAGCTGCTTCACTGATAGAAAGAAGGCTGAACAGCCTTGGGCCATGGCTGAGGAGCCAGTGATTCTTCAGACAGGAAGCTCCTCTTCTTGTCTATGCTCCCCCACCCCACCCCCACATTCTTGTACCTGGGCCTGTGCACCTGTGGGGCAGCCTTCCCCATCTGAGGCTCTGTACTCCAGGAGTCCTAGGAGAGTAGACATTACAGGCTTAGAATGGGAGCAATGGACCATCCCCATGCTGCACCCGTTCCCCAGGCTCACTGGGTAAGCTTTGAGCAGTCCTCTCTCCCTCTCTGTATTCTTCAGGCTCTGGAGTTTCCAGAGCCTACAGGTAGCATTCTTGCTTTCTCTGGGACCTGTGTTTCCTATGCTACTTGCCGGTGCCACCTGCCACATACAGTGGCTGCTGAATTTGTGCCCAGGTACACCTCCAAGGCTGGGGCTGCAGCACAACCATTGTGTATGCTGGCTCTGTGCCATAGAAAAGACACGTGACTGACTTGGGTGCAGGAGAGCCCTGTGGGCTCACACACACACACACACACACACACACACACAAGCAACAGCAGGCTCATGCACAAAGCTGTACACCCGGGGTATAAGCATAGACAGAGACATATAGTATTTGAGGGCTGGTATGTCTATAAAGGGAGGTACATGCAGTCAGGAGCACAATCACTGATAGGAAAACAGAATTCTATATGTATGCACAGATCCCAATGTCGTATGCACATTTATCCATGCTTATACATGAATGGAGGTGTCTTGGAACACAGATGCTGAGGTGTGTCAAAGAAACATTCAGGAACCAGGAAAACATAATTTATTTCTTCTGAGCTCAAAATCCTTCTTCAGGCCACTCCTGAAGACCTCCTTGGTATGGAGAAGATGGAACCTCTAGAGGACCTGGAGCAGGGAACTTTATCTTTCTTGGTCCCATATCAATAGAAAGTGTTTTGGCCACCAGCTTGGGTAAAGGATGTGTCTTCCAGAAATGCATTGCTTTTGATAATGCATATTCTAAGATGGGTAAGAAAGGCATTCTTGGCAGAATGACGTAAGACAGGCCCAATCTTGTTTATGAAATAAAAAGGGGGGAGAGGAGGAGAGCTTTTGGGCTGCTTGGCAGGAATATGACATTGGCCAAAGAAAAGGAAGTGGGCTTCAGGCAGGAAGCTGACATTAGGCTAGAACAAAGAAGCAATTTCAGGTAGGAATCTAAATCTTAGGCTAGAACAAAGAAGTAGGCTTCAGACATGAAAATGACTTTGGGCTAGGACAGAGAAGTTGGCTCAGATATTTTGGTCATCCTGATAAGCTCTTAGAAACAGTGATCATGGGAGTGTTCATGGAACTTTGTTTATTGCCTTGCTTTTTCTTTAACTATTTGTGTTTATTGTCTTGCTTGTTCCTTGACTATTTGCATCTATTGTATTGCTAGTTCCTCAACCTAGAACTGACCTTAATACATGCATGTAATTCAAATGGTATAAAAGCATAAAGTAGGAGGGGGATGGGATAGGGGTCTCTAGGGAGGGGAAATGGGGAAAAGGAAAGGCATCTGAAATGTAAATAAATAAAATATTCTTTTTTTTTTTCCAAGACAGGGTTTCTCTGTGTAGCCCTGGCTGTCCTGGAACTTACTCTGTAGACCAGGCTGGCCTCAAACTCAGAAATCCTCCTGCCTCTGCCTCCCAAGTGCTGGGATTAAAGGCATGAGCCACCACCACCCGGCTAAAATATTCAACTTAAAAAGAAAAAGAAACCAAACAGAAAAAAAAAAAAGGATGTGTCTTCAAGGCCAGTGAGTTGTGTCACACATGGAAGATTCTAGAAAAAGCAGAAGGGTGAAAGGCTGGCTATTCCTCTTAGCAGCCAGGTGGGAGCAAGTAGATGCTGTCTTAGTTGTGATTTCACTGCCTGTGACAATGATCATATCATGACCATGGCAACTTTTATAAGGGAAAACACTTAGTTGGGGCCGGCTTACACTTTCAGAGATTTAGTTCGTTATCACCATGAAGCAGCATGCAGGCCAACACAGTATTAGAGGAGCTAAGAGTTCTACATCTTGATCTGAAGACAGCAGGAGACAGTGTGCAGCACACTGGGAATGACTTGAGCATATAAAACCCCAAAGCCCACCTACACAGAGACACACTTCCTCCAACGAGACCACACCCACTCCAACAAGGCCACACCTCCTAACAGTGCCACTCCCTATGGCCAAGCATTCAGTCAGTGAGTCTATGGGAGCCATACCTGTTCAAAGCACCACAGGTGCCCAGGGCTGAAGCTACCCATGGAATCCCTTACCACGGGTAAGAGCTGTGCAGCTCAAGGGCTGAGTCCATTCTATGCAGCTCTGCCCTCATAGGAGGAGATGGGGCAGCTGACATAGAAACCACAGGGCAGAGTTCTGAGCACAGCCCCCTGCAGGAAATGGACAGACACAGGTGAGGAGCATCAGGGGTAATGTCTGGGGCTTACCCAGGGTTGAGCTCTCTATGGACTATTAGGGCCAACTGTTACTCACAAGGTAGCTATCCAGCCCTGCCCTGCTCTGCAGAGTCCTTGACCTGAGTCTTGAGCAGAGTCAGAGCAGTCTGTAGAAGGTAGAGGGCTCCATTCAGACTCTAACCATAGAGGCAAGTGAGAAGGAAGGAGCCTGGACCACAGCTGCCCTAAATCACTTGTGCCCAGCTGTCTGTACTGAGGAGGGTGCCCATATTGCCTGGCCAGAACAATCCATTCCTCCTCTGATCTTCCTCAGACTCCTGACCAGATGGGCATTGGGCATCCCTGTGAAACTGACAACATGGAGGTATAATTCACCTACTATGTAGCCCCCACACAGAAGTGCACATTGTAATGGGTTTTTAGTAATCCACAAAGTTGTATAACCGTTACCACCACCTAGTTCCAGAATGTTCTGTCACTGCAAAGAACCCCACCCCCAGATCCACTAGGAGCCCTGCCCACTCAGCACCCTGGTCCTCCAGGAATCTACACCCTGCCCTACCTTTGCCAATGGCAGGCATTTTGATCAATGCAAGCACACTCGCATGGATTTTAACACTTGGCTTCCTTCGAGGAGTATTGTGTTTGTGGGGTCTGTGTTCCCAGTCTGTGAATAGGAAATCCAGAGTAAAAACCCGAGTCAGGCAGAAATCCCAGGCAGGCTTCTGCATGGTGTTACTTCCTTTTCTTTTCCCTTTCAAGTGTTTAATTCTGAGATTTCTATTTTTTAATTACGCGTGCTATGTCTATGTGGGCATTTCCATATTAGAGCAGGTGCCTGCGGCCAGCAAAGCGTGTCAGGTGCCCTGGAGCTGGAGTTACTGGTGGCTGTGAGCCTCCTGATGGGGTGATGCAAACAAACTGGGGTCTTCTGCAACAGTGCTGAGAATATTCTTCAGGCAGTGATTCTGACAGCGAGGTTGGAAACAAAGTCAAAGAGGAAAAAGCAAGTTGTTCCAGAGAAACCTGTGAAGAAGCAGAAGCCTGGTGAGACTTCTAGAGCCCTGGCGTCCTCCAAGCAGAGCAGCACCAGAGATGAGAACATGTTCCAGATTGGAAAGATGAGACATCAGTGTTCGGGACTTTAAAGGAAAAATTCTAATTGGTATTAGAGAATATTGAATGGACTCAGAAAGTGAAATGAAGCCAGGGAGAAAAGGTATTTCTTTAAATGTGGAACAGATCTCCGACATAGATGATGCAGTGAGAAAGCTGTGAAATCTGAGCCGCATCAGACCTGCACTGCTGTAGTTGTTTTAGTCTGTCTTTCTACACTGGCTTTTGTTTTCTAAATGATGTTTTCCAAGCTGTTGTATATTTGGAGGGCAGAACAATTTGCAAGACAAATACTTTTTAAAATGTGCATTATTAAAATGTTCTAAGTGAAGCTAAATGTCAACTTTATTAAAGAGGATTGTTTTGTGCCCCCTACCTAACATAAAGTCAGATCATTACAACCTTAAAAAAACAAAAAAAAAAACCCCAAAAAACAAAACCAAAAAACAAACAAAATGTTTAATGTAAACAAAATGTTTAATGTAAACAAAAAATGTTTAGAGCATATGACTGTTAATTAAGAGTGTTAGCCTGGGACTGGTATGGTTTATAAGTTAAGATCAGGAGCACAGGCTGCCCTTTCATAGGTCCTGAGTTCAATTCCCAGCATGGTGGCTCCCACCCACCTATAATGAGATCTGGTGCCCTCTTGTGGCCTGCAGGCACACATTCAGGCAGAACACTATATAAATAAGTCTTTTTTTTTTTTTTTTTTTTTTTTTTTTTTTTTTTTTTTTTTTTTTGGTGTTAGCCTAGGATTGTGGGGCTGGGAGTTGGGGACTGGAGGTGAGTTCTCCGTCCATATAAAGGGGTGGCCGTTGTTCATCCCCGTTACTATCATACTGGCCAGGGACACACAGCAAGCTAGGAACAGCAATCCGAGTCCTTGTTCTCGTGCAGTCATAGAGGTGCACTCCCTCCTCCTGGCTCACAGTGCAGGTGTGAATGGGAAGCTCACAAGGGTTGGCAACTCACCTCAGTTGCTTTTTGGCACCATTTAGACTGCAGGTCCTGAGCCTTCACAGTTTGTTTTAACACAAGTCCCCTTGCCTCTGGCTTCCTCCTCGGCATTGCTGCCCTTCTATCTACTTCCTTGAAGAATTTTTTTTTTACAGGAGCAAGAAAGAGAGCATGCCATAGAGCACTGGGTCCAGCCGAGGGCCATGCTCAGCAGGCAGCCTCAGGACCCAGGGGTGGTCCCGTACTTAGCAGGATACTGCACCAGTTCCCGCCCCTCCCCTCCATAACTCTCCATTGCAACCTTCGGAGGGACTTTCTCATGGGGTAGAACATGCTCACATGACAGTGACACCTTCTGAGAAGCCCCATACCTGTGTTCTCATGTGTGCCTTTACCTTCATCCAGAACAAAAATCAAATGTGCTCACTACAGCTCCAAGTTGCGCTCAAAACTATGGGTACTCTGGAATGCTGGGAAATATTAATGCCTGACTTTTGTGTTAGGGCCTGGCAGAGGCCAACACCACCAATCCCCGTGCATACCAACAGTCCCACAAAGCACTGGGAGGGCTCACACACCGCCTCACTCAGTCCTAAAATTACCCAAGCCAGGAGGCCTTTTTCCTACCTGCAGATCTTAGCCATAATCTTGGTGGTTACTCACAACATGGGAAGAATTACACCCATGTGTCAGGGCTGTACAGATTCAGTAAATCACAATATAAAATAGGCAACATACCAAAAACAGTTTCTTGTGTTTGGTAAACACCACAGACACAGGCTGCTTCTCCATTGCTATTTTTCTTGGAGTGGGAGATTTACCACAGGCTTGATGCCTGCTACACATACACTCTACAGAGCTATGCCCCAGACGTTTCCTGTTCTCCCTTCACTGCTGGGGGGACTAGGAAGCAGAATGATTTGATTGGCTATAGATGGGGTTCTGTTTGGATAGCCGTCCTTGTCTTCTTCTTCTTCTTCTTCCTCTTCTTCTTCTTAGATTAATTTATTTTATGTGTGTACTCTGTAGCTCCAGAAGAGGGCATCAGATCCCATTACAGATGGATAGTTGTTGTCGTCTTCTTCTTCTTCTTCTTCTTCTTCTTCTTCTTCTTCTTCTTCTTCTTTTCTTCTCCTTCTCCTCCTCCTCCTTCTCAAAATTAATTAATTTATTTTATGTGCGTACACTGTCGCTCCCTTCAGACACACCAGAAGAGGGCATCAGATCCCATTACAGATGGTTGTGAGCCACCATGTGGCTGGGAATTGAACTCAGGACCTCTGGAAGAGCAGTCAGTGCTCTTAACTGATGAGCCATCTCTCCAGCTCAGGTGGTTTTCTTCTTGGGTGCCTTCACCATGGTTGGGAAGCTATTGTGCCCACACTTCCATCTGGCCTGTAGGGGAGTGGCTAAATGCCCTAAGGTGACTAGGACTCCCTCCTAAGCACCTTGTTCCAAGGTAACCTCACAAGACACGGCTGGAATCAGAGTTGAGTCCAAGTTAGTGGCTTTGAGGACATGGCTTTCTGCCATGTGGGTTCAGGCGACTAAACTTGGGTCATGAGACTTGGCAACAAGTGCCTTTATCTGCTGAGCTATCTTGCTGGCCGCTTCTGAATTCATCTTTAAAGGCCTTTCTGCCTTCACTTGGTCTCAATGTATTTAGTTATTTCCCTCAGGTTTAGTTGGGAAGAGAGCAAGCAGAGGGGTCAGAAAGCTAGGTGTCTTACCAAGAGGTGGTCTTTTGCTCTCCCTAGACCACATGTGAATCCTTCTGAGAAAGCCTCTTGGCTCTTCTAGCACTCTCCCAGACTCAGCCCTGCAATCTCCTAGCCTCTCCCCACACCCACCCACACACCCCTGGAATCCTCTGGCCTCTCTTCCCACACACTCACTCCTGCAATCCCCTAGCCTCTCCACACCCACCACTACAATCCTCTCTGGCCTTCCCCATCACCACTGCAATCCCCTCACCTCCCCCCCTCCACATCCCTGCAATCTCCTGGCCTCTCCCCACACCCAGCATTGCAACCCCTTGGCCTTTTACCCACCACACACAACCTACCCCTGCAATCCCCTCCACCTGCCCCTGTAGTCCCTTGGTCTTCCCGCAAACCCACCCTTACAATTCCCTGGCCTCCCCCCTTACCCAACCCTGCAATCCCCCAGCCTCTTAAGAAGCTGGAGAAACAATTGCTAATCAGCTTCTGAGAGCACTGGGGATGAATGGAAGCGAAGACAACGAGCCTCAATTACTGGCAGCTGGTCTGCTCTGGCTGCCCAGCCGCAGCGCCTTTCCTGGTACCCCTTCCTCTCCTCAGTCCTTCCTCTGCTGGTTTCTTCATGTCCTAATGGAGCACCAGCCCATGTCCTGATCCTGTACTTTACTCCTCCCCTCGTGGTGAGGCCCCTAAACCCTCTAAGTCTCAGTCTCAGGTCTGAGACCACCCACACACACATTTCCCTCTACCTGACCATCTCCCACCTGTCCTCCAAAGTCCAGCTTCCAACTTCACCTCCTTCATGAAGTCTTCCAGGCCTTTGATCTCCTCAAAGGCACAGTCCCTGCAAGGGGTCCCCATGGTGCACTGGTACATCCACTACATGGTTTGGATACACCACGAGGACAGATGCTGGGCTAGTTTGGTGTGCTGAGACGAGTTCGGGCTGTCACAGAGTGTTTTGTTCATTTCTCTGACTCATCACTCCGTAAATGACTTTCTTGGCTGTTTCTCTTCCTGCTTTTGTCCAGCTGATCCCTGACCACGGTGCTCTGGTCTTCCCTCCACACTAAGAAGGAGTCATTTACTACCCCTAGGGCAGCAGTCCTGGCTGCGCGTCCACTGCTGCAGCCTCAGCACGTGAGAGATCAAGTTGAGGTTTGCTCTGTTGCTATGGATTGTAATGCTAAGGGCAAGACCTGATTGCCCCAGAGACAAGAGAGTCTGTATGTCGACCCAAGTGATGCTATGGGACCTTGCCTCCAAGTTATTTCTGATTATTAAAAACGCCTACACCCTATAGCTGGGCAGAAGTGAGATAGGTGGTGCTTGGTGTTCCGAGCTTGGGGGTTGGGGGAGACAACGAGAGGAGGGAGAAGAAGGTGAAGGAGGAAGAGAAAGATGCCAAGGGTTAGGAGTCAAAAAAGCATGGCCCTGAGGGCTAGCCAATCGGAGTTAAGAGCAATCCAGATGAAACAGAGTAAGTAATAACTCAGGGTTATCAATAGGAAATAGATTTTAATAGCATAGAGGGTGGGTATCTGCCCAGCTCTAGTGCTGTTTAAGGCTTATTGTAAATATGAAGGTTGTGTGTGTCTTTTATCCAGGAACTAAATGGTCAAAGGTGGGGTAGAAGCCCTGGATTAGGATTAAATATTTTCTACAACAGAGAGATCGATGGATGGATGGATGGATGGATGGATGGATGGATGGATGGATGAACATTCATCTTAAAAGGGGTAGTAGTAGCTCCAATGGCAGCTGTGCATGACAAAACTTTTCCTGGGGAGACACAACACACACTTCCACTCACCCCAGATAGGAAGCCCATGACAGACCAAAGTTCAGATGCCACCAAAGTTGCGCTTGGTGACCCAATGAGCTTTACCAAGGCTACTTACAGGAATATGGGTGACAGCCACTTACAGGAGCAGAAATGACTCAGGGACAACTGCATCATCAAAGCCCACCCCAGCACAGGTGACGGTTCACAAAAGCTGAGAACCTGGAGCACATTGCACAACCTATAGATAACTCAGTAGGTTTGATAGTATCCTTTCCAAGTAACTCTTGTCTACACCTCATCTAGGTAGCTCAGCTGGTTTCTGCTACTTTGAGGCAGCTGGTCTGGTCTCAAGAGTTTGCGGCTTTGCTTCTCAGAGAGTCAGCAAATCCCACTATTCCTTTAAAAACTCACATGTTTGAACATTTAGTCCCCAGGTAAGGGCTGGCCTGAAGGTAGGGCCTAACTAAAGGAAGTAGTCACAAGGGGTTGGGTCTTGAAGTTTCTTAGCCAGGCCCCACTTCTGGTCTTCTCCCAGCTTCTTGACTGGATGCGATGTGACCAACCGTCTCATGTTCCTTCCATCATGGCTTCCTGGCCTTGATGGACTGTATCTGTTTTCAAACTGAGCCAAAATAAGCCTTTCCTTCCTTAATTTGCTTCTTGTCAAGCATTTAGTCACCGTGCAACTAACTCAAGGCTGTCTCGTTACCCGTGGAGCCCAGCAGAACTCCTGGCACACCGTAAACACAAGGCAGCTGAGTCCACAGACTGAAGAAAAACCTGAGCTTTGAGGTTACTCAGTACTCTCTGCTCTTCACAAATCCAGTACCCCAGGCTGTACGCAAGCCATAACTTCCAAAGAAGCAAATGAGAATACAGGGTTAGGACGACTTTAGTAGTGATACTGCAGTCCAGGCTACAGAAGCATGGGCTACAAGGGCTGTTGGGTTGGCACCTCCCCTGTGCTGCCTAGGGCCCATGTCGCCCCACAGCCTCGCTCCCTGCTAACACAACCACCTGGATAAGGAAGCGTCTTGCAAATGTGAGTTGTGGACACATTTGTTGGTAATTGTTACTGTTGATGCCTGGTTCCCACCTCATGCTTCACTTTTATTGTTTAGAGTCCGTTAACACTCGGGGACGGTGGGGAGGTCCTCCTGGCAGGGCTCCCATGTGACCCTCACAGGAGCAAGGCTCCTTTGTCACTACCCATATTCCTGTCTTCTCTGTGCAGTTCTTTCCATGGCTTAGGCTTCCAACTCACATCATTTTTAGCTCTCCTTCTGGTCACTGCCACTTACTGCAAACTGGTCTGTGCTGCAGCGACTCTAAGTGTGCCACTGTGGATCAGAAGATGCCACAGAGGGGGCGGGGTCAGGGACAGGGCAGTTATGGGCAGAGGCTCCAACAGAGGGTCAGGCTCCAGCACAAGGGGGAGTTCTTGCTCTCCTTCTGGAGCTCTCTTGTTTTCTTAACAACTGTAAGTTGAATTTCAGGCCCTACTGGCCTGCAGGTACCCCAAACCCCATCCCCACACTCCCCACCTCAGCATCTTCTGTCCCTCTCCTTACACTGCCCCCTTTAAACTTAACCCCACCAAGTGTTCTGTTGGGGGAAAACACACCAGAACTTCCTTGATCTCTTCTGTAAACAGAGTGTGAATTGACCAAAACAGAACCAGGTCCTTAGTCACAGCTGCTGTTGTGTAAGAGTTTCCTCTGAGATTGATGTGTCCTCAAGCTCCTTAAGCAGGAGGTAACAACTCAACATAACTTCAGGAAGTCCCTGAAACTGACCAGGTTCACTAGGTCCCTCCCTGCCAGAGTAAGCGATAAAAGCTGAGGGCTGGGCAGGAGCAGAGCACTCAGTGCCAGCCAGTCACCCCAAAGTATTTCTGGGGTAAAGAAATATGTCCAGCTGAATTTGGAGCTGTGTGCTCTTAAAGAAGCATCAGGTGACAGCAGAGCACAGACATAGACAGGATGTGCAGCCTGGCCCAGACAACTTAACCACCACAGGTCAATCAGTTGGCTCTGCCTAGAAGCTCGGACTCAGCAATGTAAAGGAAACCAACAGTATTATGACCTGTGACCCTTCTGGAAAAGCAGGTGAGGCAGAGCTGGATTCAGCTGTGTGGGCAGAGGGCCAGGTGGCCTGGCCCCTTTTGTTTTAGTTTTGAAGTAGGGTAGGAAAGCTCCAGGTTGTTTCAGGTTCCAGCTGCCTCTGTGGTTGGCTTTATTAGACTTTCCCTATTTGTCAGGTGAGGCTGGCCTGCCTGGAAATCTCAGTGGACTCAAGTATGGATTCAGCAAGGGAAAGCATGCCCCGAGCTAAGCACAGCATTAGGCATGTGGCAGGTGTTCAGTGTTGCCACCTGTGCTATGACTCAGACACGGGTCTCTGCTCAGGAGCTCATGGCCCTATTGGGAAGCTTCCCCTATTCCTGCCATGGATAAACCGGAGACCAGTGTTGCATGAACCTCTCCTGGGGAAAGAGTATCTGTTCACCCAGATAGGGCACCAATGTCAGACCAAAATAATGATTCATTCCACTCTAGCCTGGCAAACAAAGGAGTGTATTCAACTTACTGAAAAAAGAACAGGTGAGCTGGATGGTGGTGGCACATGCCTTTAATCCCAGCACTCCAGAGGCAGAGGCAGGTGGATATCTGGGTCTGAGGCCAGCCTAGTTGACAAATCAAGTTCTCAAACATCCAGAGAAACCCTATCTCAAAACAACAACAACAAAAACCAATCAAACAAACAAAGTATAGTCAAGGGGTTACTCACAGCCACCTGGGTGACCCCAATCTATCAGTATCACTAAAAGGTCTCACTTTAGCATGGATGAGGACTCCCCCATAGCAGTATACATGGAGTCCCCCACCCCAGTTATAATCTACATATAACAACCTGTAACTGTCTATACTCTACATTTGCACCTCCCAAGACCACAAGACCCTATGCTGCTGAGCAGAAAAATATACAGCTGTCAGGGAGAGGCACAGAAGGAGACACTGAACTCTCAGGTGAGGGTCTAGTGACCCATCCTAAGCCCTCACTCTGTAAGGCACCATCAGTGGACCTGATCTTTGATGTAGAATAGCATTCTATATGACCAGTACCAGAGGAAAGAGTGTGGAAGCTGACTTCCTTCTGGTCCAGGCTGGTGTAGGGAAACAGCAGCCTTAGAGGATGGGTGAGGTTCTCAGGTGGTCATTGGTTGGCACCCGGGAAAGCTGTCTTGTGATGCTCGGATGGACAGTGTGAGCTGGAAGTCTTGCATGTACCCTGAGGGCCTAGCCCAGCACCCTCCTCTGGGGTGATGTCATCGGACACTTGGTGTACACAGCGAGAGCTGAGATGTTGAAATAAACCTTTGTGTTGTGTCTGTCCCTCAAAAACAGCTTCAGAGGCAGATTGGGTGCATGGTCAGCTGGTCTGAGGCAGGCTGAACATCAGGATAGCTAAGAGGAGAGGAAGTGAAGGGCCTCTAGCCATCCCTAGCATGGGAAACATGGGTCTGCCAGGCCTTGCCCTTCTCCCCCATCCCCTCTGCCTTGCCAAAACCTGTTAGATTACATTTCCAAAGCTAGACCTCCAGGTCTATTTTCTGGTTTGGCCACTCGCTCCTCCTAAGGCTGACTATCAAGCTCCAGCTAGGAAAGTATTGAAGCCCTCTGGGGCAAATAAATCTCTTGGTCTTGGGGGTCCTGAGCAATAGGATCCTTTCAGGAAGGGAACCAAGGACTAAGTATAACCTTCAAAACCACACCTCTACCAGGAACCTGCTTCCTCCTGGTAGCCCTCAGTATCTAAAGTTTCCACCACCTCCCAAAACAGCTGGGGACTGAGGCTTCAGCACACGAGACTGTGGGAGACATTTCATATTCAAGCTATAAAGCCTCTGAAGAGACTCACCCACACACTAGAGTCAGGAATGGGAGGAGAACAGAGGCCCAGGGAAAGTTGATAACGACTAGGAAGGAGACACGGGGCCCTTTGACACTGGCATTCCCCAAGGCGGGAGCGGCCTCCCCAGTACCGCCCACACAGTGATGGTCTGAATCTGAAGTGTCTCTCATGCGTCATGTTTGGACACTTGATCTCCACATGTGGGGGCTGTGGTGTTTTTTGGAGGCAGAAATTAGGTGTTAGAAGTAGGTCACAAGGGGCAGGCCCTACTTCCTGTTGTGGCCTGTCTGCTTCCTGACCCACTGAGATATGAACAGTGTCCACCACCAATGTTTCCAGCACCACCAATGGAGGCTTTTCTCCATGCCTTCCCCATCATCATGGCCTGAAGCTGAGCCCATGGACCAAAATAAACTTTGGTCACAGCTACACAAAAGTAACTAATGCACAGACCATAGAGTGAAAAATTATAAAGACCATTTTGTGAAAAATATGCAGGCTTTTTCTTTGCCCTTAGACCTGAACAGAAAGAGTGCAAGTTCCAGAACGTGGAACTGAAAATAAGATTTTGGGCCTTCACTGCCCCGGGACACATTATGGGTGGAGGACATTATCCCTGAATCAGAGGATACTTGCCGGATTAACATTCCTCAAGTCTCAGGGAAGAAAAATAGTTAATCTGAAATAGTTGGTAAATGACAGGGTGGGCACAGTGACGTGGTAAAGCTACATTCTTGAGAGGAATGAGTGTGCAGAGTGATTTTCACATGACTCTGGATCATTTGGGCTGGATTCCTCTGGAATGTCCCACTGTTCTTGGTTACCCCTTCCTCCCTTGGTCTTCCCAGTGTTATGTTCAAAATTTGTAAAAACAACCAACCATGTGTAACCGTGAGAAAATGCAACCAATCATGTGTAACCACTCGAAAATGCCTTCCTTTCCCCACCCCATGCTATTAAAAAAAACCCTCAGCTTTCGGGCCTTTTGTTAAAATTCTGTTCCTGCGTGGACGAGCAGTTTTGACCGTTGACTAGCCAATTCTCCCCAATAAACCTCTGCTGATTGCATCCAGGTATGGTTTCTTGTGATTTTTGGGTGGTCGTGATTTCCTGAGACTTGAGGAAGGGCCTCCTGAGTTTGGGGGTCTTCAATACTACCTAGAGACTGGCTCGTGGGTGATACTGAAAGGCTGACTGGAGTACCAGCTTTCAAATGCTACTACTGAAAGCTGTGGTCAATGCTAGAGTCCTGGAAGTTAGGGCCAATCTGTAGGAGACCTGCCTGAATCCTGGTTTTGGTGGTTTCCTTTGGAAGGCTGCTTTGAGGTGATGGTAGACTGTTTCTTACCTGGTCTATTGTCTCCCAGTTATGTAGCCCCGTGGGTGGTGGTACTGGAGGAATCCCCATTCTCACTGTTCAGACCAGGCTGACTAACACAGACAGAATCAGTCAGGCACATGGCAAGATGAGGCTAGACTTGGCCTTTGTCCTAGTTAGGGTTTCTATTTCTGTGATGAAACACCATGACCAAAATACAAGTTGAGGAGGAAAGGATTCATTTGGCTTACACTTGCACATCATAGTCCATCATTGAAGGAATTTAGGACAGAAGCTCAAACAGGGCAGGATCCTAGAGACAGGAGCTAAAGGCCATGGAGGGGTGCTGCTTACTGCCTTGTGCCCTGTGGCTTGCTCAATCTCCTTTTTTTTTTTTTTTTTAAATAGCACCCAACCCAGGGATGACCTCACCCACAAGGGGCTGGGTCCTCCCACATCAGTCACCAATTAAGAAAATACCCTATAGTCCTGCCTATAGTTACCAGTTCTGGAGGCATTTTCTCAACTGAAGCTCCTTCCTCTCAGATGACTTTAGCTTGTGTCAAGTTCATATAGAACTCACCAGCACAGCCTTCAGACGGATTCCTAAGTAGTTTCCCACTTCACACAGGGATACTGTCTCTGTCGGAGGAATCCTGGCTGTAGGACAGGGACCAGAGGACAGGTCACAATGTATACTGGAGAACTGCAGGCTTCTAGATGCCAAGGTGTCCCTGTGTTCCTAAAGAACCCATGCTGGCTCCTCCCCTCATTCTTCCCTGAGTTATCCTGACCCCTTCTAGCTGTTTCTCTCCCTGGTGACTAGTTGGTATTCTCATGCCCAGCACCATGTGTCCCTTTTTACCCAGTTGGTGCTGGTTCCCTGGGGGCAGGGAGGAGGAGGCTTTGCCAAGAGCTTGGCAGAGACATCATGCAGCCTCAAGCTGGGAGGGGGGTCAGGGCTGGGGTTAGTAGATGTCAACCTGAGGGAGATGGTCTGGGGGATCGCCTGCCTGTCCCTGGAGGTCTGCATCTCTCCTTCAGTCCCTTTCTCTGACCACTTCCTCTTCCTGGTTCCCTTCAGCCCGGCTCCTTTCAAGCCACCTGGCTCTATAGAATTCTTCCCGACTGGCCTGGAGCTGGGCAGGTTTCCCAAGACTTCTTTGATTGGGCTCTAGTTCTTTCTTCAGAGTCCAACACACGGATGAAACCAAATATATTACTTAGTGACAGATTATAACTGGCATGGACTCTTGCTAAGAATTTGACTGGAATTCTCTGGTTTAGTCCTCCCCAGCTTAACCAATTTTGAGACAGAAAATGTTTAGAGGGGCCATTTGCCCCCTGCTGCAGGTATCCCTCGAAAGCTTGCAGCCTGTGTAGTCCCTCCTCCTGCCTCCACATTCCTCCCCACAGTTTGGTTCCCCTGACCTCTAACGCCAATGAAGGAATGGATTCCCACAGGTTCCCCTGTCCCACCATACACCCCCTTTCACACATCTAAACCACAGGGCTCACCTGGGACAGGACATTCAGAGCTGGGGAAGTTGAAAGCAGGGAGCCCAGCTACTAGGCTTACTGTCCCATGATGGAGATACAGATTGGGAGAGGTCTCACTGGTTCCCAAACATCTCAAAAGCCATGAGTCTGCCTCTGTTCTTAAACACCCAACCCACCATTGTTCTCCAAATGTACTTTCCTCTGGTTCCATTTTGGAAAACATCTCCATCCATCCCTCAGTCCCGGTGAACACAGTTGATTTCTACCTCAGACTCCCAGCTATTCCCCCCCCTCCCCCATCCCCAACTGTGCCCCACACCCAAAACAGTGCCTGGAGAATAGGTTTCTGCTGGGATGGTTGGCTAGGTCGGACTCTTGCAGCTGCCTGTAGACTCGGTTCCTGCAATCCAGCTTCTACTGAACAGCCAGAGTAACAGGACCGTCTTAATGTAGCCCCGTTCAAGCCTGCTGCACCCCACCAAGCCCAGAGATGGCATCCATGCTTGCCTGGCTTGCAAAACCTGAACAGCCCACCCCCAACTCCTCTCTCCACACACTGCTGTATATAGATGTTCTAGCCATATCTTAGGTCTTGCAGGCAGCCAACTGTGCCAGGCTGATGATTCACACTTTGGTTTGGCACACGCTGGTGGCTCTGCCTAAGGTTCCCTGCCCCCATCCCATCTGCCCAGTGAATGATTCACACTTCAGAAGCATGTTCAAAAGTCACGAGGCTCAATTGGACTCCTTTGTGTATGTTATAGTATTTAACTTCTGGACTTTTTTTTTTTTTTAATAGATGAGTCTGCTTAGTAAATGGATAGGATACCCTCACGCCCCAGGACCTTTCTCTCTTGTCTCTGCCTGGAGTGTGCAGCAAAAAAGCTGGCGCACAGAAGCAGTCATGAAGGACACCTCACTGCTGTGGGAAGTTGGCTGTGTCCAGGTCCTGTTCATGCATTGTTCCTGTATAGTGGCACATGCATCTTGTCCAGGTGGGAGTCACTGTGCCCGTCATTCACTGACACTCAGCAGATGGCCAACACAGACTCAATTCAAACAGTGGCCTTTTGGTGCTGATCCTGATCTGGGAGCTGGCTGGACTCTCCTGGGGATTGCTCCATGTGTTGTAGCTGAGGATGCACACCATAGCGACACTCAGCCAGGGCTGAGCACGTCATATTCTTGATGGCTCAGCCTATGCTGTCCTGGCTGTCTTTTTTTTTTAATGTTCCTCCCTTCCCTGCCCACCCCCAAGTTGATAGCCTTTTTGTTATTGTTGCATACACATATATGTATTATGTGAATGCATAAACATATATATAATATATGTGTATATATGTATATATAATATATGCATATGTGTATATATGTATATATATATGTGTGTATACGCGTGCGCACACACACACACAGACACACACACACACACACACGACCTGCTCAGTCTGTTTCTGCTGTGTGTATATATGATTCCAAGGCTGACCACTCTGCACTGGACAACCGAAAGACCAGCTCATGTCCAATTTCTAATCAGGAGCCATTTTGTACTCTCGTTCAATCAAGTTCCCGCTTACTGTAAAATTTGAGTTTCTGTTCCTCAGAGCTAGGCTGTGTCCCGACCCTGTAACCGTAGAATGTTCTGTAACAAATATTCTAGGAAGATTCCCTTAACTAACTGCCTGGTCTCGCTTCTGTAACCATGCTTGCTCCCCCACCCCATGGCTTTGTCCTACCTGTAAAAGGACACTGGTTCACGTCTGGTCTCTTGAACCCCGTCTTAGGAGGAGACAGCCACTGGCTATGTGCCATGTAAACAAATATAGCTTGCCATAATTTGGGTTGGCAAAATTAACACAACTAATAAAGGAACTCGTCTTTGAGGGGAGGCTGAGCTCCTTTCTCCCAGCAGCTGCTAGTTTCTTATAGCTCTTTGTCTAGGGAGGGAGCCCTAGAAACTTCCTTCCTCCCATGCTAACCCGTCCACTGATACTGCCTCGGTTCTGGTTCTGGTCTTAAGAAGCCATTTCTAGGAGAGACTCTTTCACAGCAGGCTTCCTGATATTCTGGCTCTTGAAGCCTTCCCACCACCTCTTCCACAGTGTTCTCTGAGTGGCAGATGCAGGAGCTGTGATGTTTACCCTGGTGCTGGGTTCCTCAGGAGTCATTGAGGTCTTCATTGTGTCCAGTGTGGTTTTCTGTGGTTTCTTTGGTGGTAGCTACACTCTCAGTGTGTATGAGGATAAGATGTGGAGTGTGCAAAGCCTGCCTGAGTCTTTACATTGGGCTTCCTTGACAGCACATCTCTAGAGGATGTGTCCTGCTGACAGGAGTGTCTGAGGCTTCTGCTTATGTTATACTTACCATTGTCCAGAGCATGCCACATGGCCATGAGTGTGTGTGTGTGTATGTGTGTGTGTGTATGTGTGTGTATGTGTGCATATGTGTGTATGTATGTGTGTATGGGTGTGTGTATGTGTGTGTGTGTATGTGTGTGTGTATATGTGTGTTTGTGTGTGTGTGTGTGTATATGAGTGTGTGTATGTGTGTATATGTGTGTATATGAGTGTGTGTATGTGTGTGTATATGTGTGTGTGTATGAGTGTGTGTATGTGTGTGTATATGTGTGTATGTGTATATGTGTGTATGTGTGTGTATATGAGTGTGTGTATGTGTGTATATGTGTGTGTATGTGTGTATATGAGTGTGTGTATGTGTGTGTATGTGTGTGTATGTGTATATGTGTGTATATGTGTATATGTGTGTGTATGTGTGTGTATGTGTGTGTGTATATGTGTGTGTGTGTGTGTGTGTTTGTGTGTGTGTGTGCTTTATGTGGGGCTGTCAAGGTCCCTGTCCACCATGGTCATGCTTCCTTCTTAAGAAATGATCCTGAATACATCTGAGCATCCTTCTGTTCTATCATGTGGGATGTAAAACCATGGCAGGAAGTTTGGTAAGGTAGAGAAGGTTGAGACCCGGAGACTCGGTGGGCACACACCTGAGGCTTAGGTGATTCCCAGCTCCCTGACAGACTACTAACTTGGAACACGTGCCATGCGTCTCACATAAACTAAACATGTCCTATGATTACGTAGCCCAAACCAGAGTTCTCCATGCTAATGAGGTACCTAGAGGCCCAGAGGGCTTAGCCAATAAGCTTCCCTTCCCAGACACTCCTCCCTGCAAAAGGTATTTAATCTCAGGTCTGCCCTGAGAAGTGAGTACAGTATGTTATGCATCCATTTTCCACCATGAACAACTGATAAACTGTTTAGAACTGTGAAGTGGCTCTTTCATCAAGATCCTCTGTGGGGAGCCATGGAGAAGGCGTTCACCTACAGAGCTGCAGCTTAATTCTCCCATAGAAGGCCTGTCCATGCTCCCAGCCACAACCTGCCTCTCTACCAAGCTAAGGACAATCACCACTGGGACAATTAGAGCTCTGTTTTTCCCCCTGGCCCCAGGCTAGATGCTGTCCCTAGCCCATGACCCCCCGATTCTGTTCTCTGTTCTTCTGAGGCTCCAAGTGGCATCTGGATATTCAAGAATCTGAGAACCCCATGGCCCTGGCCTCATTGCAGGCCTGGGAACCCCTGAACCAGCTCAGACTGTACTTTCCTACCGCTAGAGCAGTGTCTTGGCACTTCTGAACAGCCCAGCACCTGCCCTGGGTGTGTGGGATAAGCCCAGTCAAACTCCCCCAATTCATTCCTCCTCCCCAAGAGGCAGTGCCCAGCAGTCAGGTGGATGTGGACTGACACTACCAGGTGAAGGGCATGTTGGTCTAAGGTAGTTTGAAGTGGGCTGTGACCCTACTTTAGTCCAGACCTGGTCTCATTCACAAAGGATGAGTCTGAAGGAGACAACAAGAACCTTGACTCCCATGATACGCCAGCATGGGGGGTGTCTCTGCCAATCCCCCATGCTGCATCCACAAAGCTCGGCTGAACCCCAGACAATATTTGTCATCCTTGCAGTACCCGGTAGAAATGAGACTCTTAAAGCTTAATGATTATCTAAAGGATTTATATATATAGAAATGGTCAATCAACAAGATGCCCACACAATTAGAGTTGTTACCCAATATCTAATCTTTTGATAGAAGTTGCTACTCAGGACAGCTTTCGACCCATCTGTGGTTTTCCATGGCTGATAGCCTCCTTCTCCCCTTTCTTTCTCCATTTTCCTTCTTTTTCTCCCCTCCCCTTCCTCTCTTTTCCCAGCTCCACCTCCTCTTCTACCGCCTAATCACCAGCTCCACTGCGAATACAATGTAGCAAAGTAAGTATCCTGCTACAAAACCTATTTGTTTTAATGGATGTTAAGTCATGAGCTGATGGAGAATAATAACAGAAAACCTACTTTGGGGATGAGAGATGAAGGACTCTAAATTTTTGGGGTGGCTAGAAAAACGGAGATACTGCCAGTAAGTAGCTAAAGGAGTTGCCATCGAGAAGAGGACAGATTCCTTGATTGGGGAATTATATGTGGGACTGGAAAAAACTGGGCAGGGCTGGTTGAAGAGAGAAAGCTGTGAGCAGGAGGTGGCTGGAGATGCCTTAGCTTCAGAGCAGTCAACAGTAGAAGGGCAATCAGGAAGCGGAATTGTGTGTGGTAGAAATTAATTGATGTATCTGAACAGCTCGGCTGCAGGAAGAGCTTGAAGGAACCTGACATGGGCGGGCAGGTGTCTGAAGTGAGGCAGACATATTCTGCAGAAAATGGAAGCCGTCACCTACCCATCCACCTTCATCTTCCCCATCCTTGGTAAGACCTGACTTGGTCCTGGGGAGGAACCCAAGGAAAGGGCTGATGAGGATGGAGCCACCGAGGGGGTTGCAGGGGCTGCAGCAGAGGAGGAGGCTGGGCTAGGATCCAGATGCCAGGGCATCACTTGAGCTGTCAAGATGGGGCAGGGGCCTTCAAGGTTGGGGTTCGTCTTGTTGGAGGGGGGCCTTTTGGAAACCTGCTGTGAGGTGCCTGGAGAAAGAAGTCTGGGCAGAGCCGTGAGAAGGCGGGAAAGGGCTGGGAAAGGATTTGCTATACCCTTCTCGTCCACCTCCTAAGCTCTGGGGTCCAAGGTAAAAAGAAATCAGCTAGGAAGACAGTTCAAGCTGCACATGCACCCAGCGTGGAGGACCTGCACCACCCTGTGACAGGCTGCACTCGTTAGCCAAAGAGCTTAGAGACTCCACCTCCCCTGGACCACATTGGTCCAGCTTTCCCGCCCTACCCTGAGAAGCTGGGTAGAGCAAATTGGTTGTGGCCACGTAAATGTCAAAAAATGCTCCTAGTTGCACCTCCTTGATCCAGGTCAAGTGTCCACCAATGGCCAGACCTCTGCAAGAATCTAATCCTTGGCTCTAGGGGACTCCTCAGCAATCCGGTGCCCTCCCTACACAGTTGCCACTGGGTGACCCTTGATGCTTCCAGTTCCCAGGCGTGGCCCTCAGCTCCTGCCTCCCCAAACGGGATTTCCCTGGGTGTTTTCATTGGTCATGACCTTGGTGCTGTTCTTCCCCCTGCCCCCACCTCTCGATCCAACACAATTTCCCTTCTCTCATCCTTGGGATATTTTGATGTAATCGTTTGGTAAGGAGTGATTGCTCTAACACATGTGTTAGATGTAGGTGTTGCTTGAGTTACTTGAAGGCAGAAAGAGCAAGAGTTCAAATTTATCCTTGTCTACACATCGAATTTAAGGCCAGCCCTGTATAATGAGGCCCTGTCTTTAAGAAACAAGGGACTAGCCAGGCGGTGGTGGTGCATGCCTTTAATCCCAGCACTTGGGAGGCAGAGGCAGGTAGATTTCTGAATTCGAGGCCAGCCTGGTCTATAGAGTGAGTTCCAGGATAGCCAGGGACTTGAGAGCTGGCTTGGTGGTTAAGAGCATTTAGTGATTTGCAAAGGACTCAGGTTAAGTTCCCAGAACCGACAACTATTTGTGACTTCAGTTCCAGAGGATCCAACCCTTCTTCTGATCTTACATGCAAACACACAGACAGGCAAAGATTCATACACATAAAAATAAAATGAATCTTTTAAAAAACAACAACGAGGCCTGTTGTTTATATGCTTTGTGTTCTTTGTTTTGTTGTGTTTTTCTGAGACAGGATATCCTTGTGCTCTCAGACTGTCTTTAAACTACCTGCCTATCCTCCATAGTGCTTGAAATTAAGGAGGAAGCCACCACATCGGCTACTTCCTCCCTACTTACTGCTTACCTTCCCATCTCTGTCTCTAGTTTTGCTTCTAGGTGCTCTAAACTCCAGAACTAGGAGTCAACGATTTAAAATTCTTGTGTGTGTGTGTGTGTGTGTGTGTGTGTGTGTGTGTGTGCATGTGTGTCTGGGGATTAGGATCCAGGGGCTCTCACATGCCTGGCCCCATGACCCGGGTTGAATTAGGGGCACGATGCGGCTCACCTCTCTAGTGTTGAGCTGGACGTGGGCGATCTGTGTCAAAAAGAAAAGAACAAAAATGGGAGCCTCACAACCTAAGACAGGCCCCTCCCCATACTAGTGCCGGCCCCGCCCATGCAGCAATCCCCACCCTCACTGCAATCCTTGGAATCTGGGAGACTAAGATACAAACAGAAAACTCCAACCTTCCAGCTCAGCTGGCTTTCCTCAGCAAGCTCCAACTCCGCGGCAAGCCCTGCCTATTCTACCCTCCCATATCCCCCTTCTCCTAGGTTGGAGTCCCAGGACCTAGGAGCACTGTCCCTCCACTCCCTAGTTCCTGGCTCTGGTACTTTGGGACCATGTGGGCTGTCCCTAGTACCTGGTACCAACCTAGTTGGTCAGTATGTTCTGTACCTGCGACCTGGAGTTGTTGTTCACTGGGGACATTGGCGTGCTGACTGGTCGTGTAGTGGTCTCTGATGATGCTGGACCACTGTTTTAAAGCCTGGCACATGAATAGCATCTCCTTGTGGAGCCTTGCCTGCTTAGTAGTTTCTTCTATCAATGTGTTCTAGTCCTGGCAGAGTACAGATTGGCCAACAGCTTTGAGAAGTTTGGTCAGTAGGAGGGCAAAGTGAAAGAGGCTGGGACCTGACGTCTGTGTCACCTAGTTACTGACCGGAGCCTGTTGCGACTGTGTGCACAACTGAGAACCGAGGTTTAGAGTTTAACACCTGGGACCATGAGGTGCCTAAACTCACAGATCTGATCTGGCTAAACTTCCTCTTTTCCATCGAGGTCACAGATCTGAAGAGGAAAATCACCTGCATGTTGAAGTGTTAAGAATGTGTTATCTCCTTCCTGCTGCTCTTACAGTTTCACTCTTTGGTCTTCTAGAAATAGGCCCCTTCCTAGAGCAAGCATCAGGCCTTCTGTCGTTGTTTTCTACTTCCTCCCCCCTCCCCCCCCCCAACCACCCCTCTGTGTCCTCTCAGGGTCTCCAGGAGACTTCCAGGGACAGAAACACCAACCGGAAACTCCTGGTAACCTTTTGAGATGGAGGGAGGCTAGACTCCAAGTTAATAACGCCAGGCTCATCTTTCTGTGAGGTCACCCTGGAGAAAGAAGCACAGGAGAAGAGGGTACTGATGGCTGGGGCAGGGGGTGGTTACTCAGGGCTCCTAGAGACTCTCCCAGAGAGGGTCTAGAGCCTCAGGGCAGAGAGCAGCACTGTGGCGTCCCAAATTGAGTACAGTTTCCCAAGCATAATCCTTGGATGAGTCAACTTTGAAAAGGCTGGATCGTTTGGGGGCAGTTAAGGAGGAGATGGCATCTTGTGTGGGCTGAAAGTCAGGAAGATGTCTGGAGAGTCACTGCTTAGTCCAAGTTAGAAGGATAGAGATGCTGGGTGCTGATGTCAGTGAAGGATGGTGGTAAGGGGGGTGCCGGCTGCAGCATGCACCAAGGTGGGAAAGGAAGCAGGCTAAACAAAACCTTTTCCTCGGTGCCTCCTTATATCCCAGCTTCCTGGTAGAAAGTGTGGCCAGCATTCAGTGTGGCTCCTCCCACTCTAATTAAACTAATCAAGATAATCCCTTACAGATGTTCCCAGAGGCATGCCTCACGGTGAGGCTAGACCTGATTTTACATGCCATCTAGTAGAGTCTACTTAGTGGACCATTAATTAACCATCGCAATGAGTGTTGACTTCCCGTTTGCATGCATACCTCATCCTTCTGGAAAAGAGACCTAACAGGTCATCCTTACTTAAAACCCTCTCAGTGACATCAAAACTGTGCAGAGGGGCTTGTTTGGAGCCTGGCCTTGCAAGCCTCACCAGTCCTTAGCATTCCCCACTCACACCCCCACCCTCACCCCATCCTCAAACTCTCTTCCATTCCTATTCGATATCTGGGGCCTTCTTGACCCTGTTGTTTCTGCCAGGCTTTTCAGCTCTCATTTCCATCCCCTCCTCAGAAGCCTCCCTCCTGTCCTTGCTCACAGGACGTGGGGATAGGAAGAGTGACGAACTGACAAACGTTGCATGACATTTTTGCAAGCTTCTGCCGTAAAGCAGGTCCCACAGCTGTGGACATTTGCATTGCTCATTCTTACATCAAGTAGATAGTGGACAGCGTGGGTCCTTAAAATGTGATGTCATTTAAATTTTACTTTATTTTAAACGATGTCAGGTGTCCTAAGAAGAGGAGGTTTTGTATTTGGGCCTTAAAGCACTTAACTAAGTGTGGAATTTAAGGTGTTTAAGTAGGTGGGTTAAGTACAATGAAGGGGAAGGGTGTACCAGGCAGAAGATCACAAGTCGCTAAAGTCTAGCATTGTGCCCTTGTGCAAAGACAGGAGAGGCTGTTCAGTGTACGGGTTACTGTGGCCACCTTCTCCGCCCATCAATCACTAACTCTTCAAAAGTCGAGACTCGAGCGCCACCTAGTGGCAGATCTTAACAGCAACAGAAAAAAATCTGACAGTAGCCCCGCTCCTGTCCCCTAGACAACTTCTTCCTGGCTTTCCCCTCCAGAAATGGACCTGCTGTAAAAGTGATATAACAATAGCCAATTTTGCTGGGTGGGGTGGCGTACGCCTTTAATCCCAGAACTTGGGAGGTAGAGGCA
This sequence comes from Arvicanthis niloticus, assembly GCF_011762505.2. Taxonomy (NCBI): domain Eukaryota; kingdom Metazoa; phylum Chordata; class Mammalia; order Rodentia; family Muridae; genus Arvicanthis; species Arvicanthis niloticus. The sequence goes on along the minus strand of NC_047659.1, from coordinate 13,186,821 downwards.
GGCGGATTTCTGAGTTCGAGGCCAGCCTGGTCTACAGAGTGAGTTCTAGGACAGCCAGGGCTACACAGAGAAACCCTGTCTCAAAACAAAACAAAACAAACAAACAAACAAACAAAAAACAATAGCCAATTTTATTTAAAAATTAATTTTCCAGTTAGCAAAGGAATTTCATGCTTGTTGCAGAAAATTTGGAAAATATATAAAAGAATAAAGAAGAAATAAGACTCATTTAATAGGCACAACCCAGAATAATCACTATTAGTATTTGGAAATATTAATTCCCAGTGATTTTTCTCTGATTACATTCTTTTCATAGCCAATAATTAGTGCTCTCACATCTTCTATACACACATTTCAGGTGCTGTGAGCCAACCCAGAGTTAGAATCTTGTCTTTGCCATTACTGACGTGGGCAAAGGAGTTCTCTGAGCAGCAGTTTCTTTCACGTCTGTGACACATGGCTCCTGGAGCTGTCCCCAGGATGACGTTGCAGGGTATCTGCAGCAATCAGTCTAGGGCTTGTCATAGATCTGTTACTCACCAATAACGGTCTATGATGGGAAGATTTGCCCTTTCTGATTCCTGGAAGCAATCTCCAGATATAGAAGTGGTTTGGGGGTTCAGGGACATGACAAGCCACAAGGCTGCTATGACGGTTTTCTGAAACTGGAAGGAACAATTCAAGCAAGAGCCCATGTTTCCAGCATCACAGCTGTTCCCATTTGTCTCTAAATTCTTTCAGCCTCTCTTTATGTTGGGCAGTTTTTAAACACAGTAATTATAGTGCTTTTGCCAGTTCCCTTGATGTTACACCACTGGTATTTTTCTCTGGGGCTAAAGCTGTCACAGACAGTATTTGCCAAATTAACTTAGCTGCTTCCTCAGTAGGGAATATCTGAACCATGTAAAATCTCATTCATTCATTCATTCTCTCATTTGTTCATTCATTCATTCATATATACATACATACAATAGTTACTGAGTACAGCCTCTCTGGCAGGCATTGGACTAGGCACCAGGTCACTGTGGCCCTCATTTCTGGCTCCAAGACTGGCAAGACAGTCATGGAAACAGACAAGCAAGGCAACTTAGAGTTGTGAGGCAGTTTCTCATCCTGACCTGTTCTTTGCTCTCAGCAGCCACAGTGGATGCTGCTCTTGGCGGCACCTCCTACAGGGCTGGAATGTCCATTTACACCTTCTGAGGGCTTTCCAGAGAAATGTGAGGCATTTCCTGTGCTGGCCAAAGCCCAGCAATGCAGCTCAAATGGACCCTTTGTACCCTGTTCTTTCTTCTACAAGGCTTGGGTTTCATCTGGTCCAGTCATGACTGTGTCTCAGTGGGCAGAGCCTGCACTTGGTTCCTTCTTCACTGGCTCTGGCCATGGTAGAGGCCATGGCCACACCGTCTAACTTTGCCTGCCCCAATCTCAAGATTCAGCTTATATTCTACTCCTGATGTAGAGCCTGGCTTTTAATTCTCAGAAACCTCATCTGGCCTGTGCTGAAGAAGTGGGTGGAGCTAGAAGGACGTGGAAAGACTCCAGAGGCAGAAGAGACCATGAATGTACAACTAAGCAGCTATCTCTATGTGGGCTGCTCTATCCAAATTTGATAAGTTGTAAATAATTTGTTACCGCATTCACAGTGCTCTTTGTTGACCACCATTTCTGGTCTTTTCTAGAGAAAAATTAGTTCAAATTTGTCCTTGCCTAGACTGACGGGAAAGGCTGAAGTGATTTCTCTATGAAATGTCAGTCAAAGAGTGGTGGAGGGTTATCATGTTACCATCAGTACAGACCAGAGCTATATCTGCCAGAGGCACTAAGAAAAGCTGCTCAAAAAGACAGCTACCAAGACAACTCTGAGTTTCCGAGGCAGAGACACATCCAGGCAGAGGGAACAGTGTGTGCAAAGTCACAGAAGCAAAGAGAGGGTGTGATTTCAGAATTGAGGACAGAAAGAGACAACTGATGTTTGAAATTTATCTAGAGAGGTTGGGCAACTAGGGGATGTCTCTAAGCATGGAGGAAGCAGTTTCAGCTGGGGTATGAACAGACAGGAGTGTAATAGAAATGTATGGTACCCATGAGGTGGCTGCTGCAGCAGCTCAGAGAAAAGGCAGAGGCTGACCTGACACAATGGTGACAGGGATGGCAAGAGAAATGATATCTCAATGTAAAAGCCACAACTTTAGAGATGGGCTGGCTTTAAGAGAGGAGAGGGGTGGGGTACATTAAGTGTTGACAATTTTCAAGCATTAATGAGTGAAGGTTGTGGCAACTGAAACCAGAGACACCAGGCAGGACAAGATTTGGGATGCCCTACATTCATCTCCAGAACTTTCCATATAGAAAGCATAAGCATGAACTAACTCCTGAGGGAGAGTGAACGGCCAGGCAGAGAAGGGCTCTTTGAGGTACCACGGACAGCTCTAGGAGTAGCCAAAGGCTTCGGGCAAAACTCTGGTTCTTGACATTGCAGCCTGAGAATCAACAGGACAACTTTAACAACCCTCCCCCACAGCCAGTCACACCCACAGGCTCAACAGGGTGTTCTGGGTCACAGTCTCTGGAAGAAGAGTTCAAGATCCTGCTTTATAAATAACCACCCCAAGACCCTTAGTATGGTACTTGAAGAAAAGTATCCATGTCTCCTACAAAGGAGCCCTGGTGCTCTTGGTAGGCTTCAAGGCAGCTTATTCACACACTGAGATTCCTGGCCAAAGAAACAAAACTTTTTGGAGAAATGGAGTAGGGGCCATTTTCCTTCAGAACCCTTAAAACTAAATGTGGCAGAACTCACCCAAGTGCAACCATGGCCACTGGGTGCTGGCCATAAGTGAACATGGTCCAGGGTGCAGTTACAATTTCCTAATCCCATTTTCTAAAACTCTTAAGTCAACGCAAATGTGGCTCCCACAGGCAGGAGAGGAGAGCCCTCTTCTAGATCAACCTTAGCTGGTATAGTAGTTCAGCACTCAGGAGGCAGAGACAGGCTGATCTTTGTGAGTTTGATACCAAGTAGTTTATATAGTGAGTTAGTTTCAGGACAGCCAGGCCTACGTAAAGAGACCATCTTAACAAAACAAACATATGACAGCCATGATAAACTGAAAGCAGGGGCTTGAAGAAATACTTGTACATAAATGTTAATGGCACTATTAGTCACAAGAGTCAAGGGATTAACATAATCAAAAAGTCTGCAGATAGGTCTATGGAAAATAATCGTGCATGCACACATAGAATAGTTGGAAGCTTTACGATGGAATGAATTTCTGACACCCACTGTGATAAAAACAAAACAAAACAAAACAAAACCTCGAGAAGCCAAATGAGACAAACACAAGAGGTAGCCCAGTGGTTAGATTCAAGGGGGGGGGAAATAGAACTTGTGGTGGTCAGGCCTGGGGTTGGGGTGGGGAATCCAGGAGTTAGTTCATGGGTTTGCTTTCAATATGGAAAGTTCTAGAGCAGAGTGGGAGAGACGGCTTGCACCACAATACGAATATACTGAGTGCTACTGAGCTGTGAATTAAAACTAGATCAAATGAGGGCTGGAGAGAAGGCTCCGTGTTAAAGAGTGATGGCTGTCTTTCCAGAGAACCTGGGTTCATTTCCTGGCACCACACAGCAGGTCACATGAGGGAATCTGATGCTCTCCTCTTCTGGCCTCCTCCAGCACCAGGCGCATACATGGTACACTTAACACACATGTAGGCAAAACTATACATACACATAAGATAATAAATTAAAAAGCAATTAGTATATTTTGTCATATTTTCATTATAATAAAAAGTGTTGCTGTCCTCTACAAGTCTAGGAATCTGAAGGGCTTCTCCATTCTGCGGATGATACCTGAAAAGCGATAAAGGTGGCCTCCCGCCTCGCTCTGAGGCTCGCAGAAACGGAGTCAGATGAAAGTAGTAGGTCTGGAGTTACTCCAGTGTGTAGGACCAGGGAAACTGAGTCTCGTGTTTAAGGAAGATGTCTCTCTTCCCAAATCCTTCCCTTTCCAGGCTTGAGAGCAGGACAGGAGTGCAACACCCTTTACCCTCAACCTCACTATCAGCCGTTCCTGGCCAGGTCCTAAGCGCTCAGAAACTTTGCGGCTTCGGTGCCAGGGCCCCAGCGGCTCGCTGCCCTCTTCCAAGATGGCCGCCGCCGCCTCTGTGACAGGCCTGGTCACGTGGGCGCGCTCGCTTGTGAGGTCGCCGGGCCCCGGCAGGCGATTGTCCCTTGCCGGGCCCCGTCCCGAGGCGGCGACTATCCCTGTCAACCGGAGCCTGAGAGATCATGGCAACGGGCTCGGGCGGGGAGCGCGTGGCGGCGGCGGCGGCGGCGGCGGCAGTTTGGTCGCGGGCCGGGACGGCGGAGCGGCGCAGGCGGCGCTGGCTGTGGCGCCGGCACCGGCCCTGAGCGTCATGAGTCGCAACAGCCCCGAGCGGGAGCCGGCGGCCGGGTGGGAAGTGGACGCGGCGGCAGCGGCGACCGAGTCGCTAGCGGCGGAGGCAGGAGAGCAGCTGGGCGTGGACGCTGGCGCGGCCGGGGAGCCCGAGCGTCCGGAGCGGGAGGAGCAGCCCAAGGCCGTGGGCCGGGCCCCGTCCCCGGCGCCACGCCGCGCGCCCGAGGAAGGAGATGCCCGCGTCGTCCGGCGGCTGCCACCCGCGCCGCCCCTGGTCCCGCCGAGGCCGGCGGCGCGGGCCCTGAGCCAGCTCGTGAAAGCCCGGGGCCGGAGCCGGGGCCGGGGTTCCCGGCGGAGCTCGGGCTCGGTGCGGCCGGTCACCGTGGACAGCTCCAAGGCCCGCACCTCCCTGGACGCGCTGAAGATCAGCCTTCGCCAGCTCAGGTGGAAGGAGGTGAGGCCCGCCGGCCCCCGCGCGTGGGCACAGGGGGATCGTCCCTAGGCCTGGCCCTGGAGCCACTTCCCAGGTCAGGTCAGCCGGTCCCTCCCCTGCTCCCCTACAGCTTTTCCAATGTCTGCAGCCCCTGGTTTAGCTGTCTGCCTTCTTCGCCACTGAGCCCCCGGGGCCAGGAGCCACCTTTCGCTTTCTGCATTTAAATCCTATTTAAAGTTTAGTAAACTTTAGTGCTTAGAGTGCCACTCTTGGGCCAGGTTTGTACTCGACAGCACCTCACTACACTCTTCAACTTAGCTGTGCGACCTTGAGCAAGCTGCTTTTCTTCTCTGGCCCCGTTAACCTCGTTAACCTCGGTAAAGCGAAGCCGGTTCCTTCCTACTGGGGACTTAGTTAAGCCTAGGGATTGCACAAGGTTTCAGCAAGTGACAACCTACTTTGATCACCCTCCTTTCTCACCACCACCACCACCACCACCACCACCGCAGACACTGATTCAGGGGATGGAGCAGGTGACAGTAAGTGGGGGTGAAAGCATGAGTTAGGAGATGAATCACTCACCCTTGAATTAATTTCAGTCCTTTTAGGGGGCGGGGCGGGGCAAAGCACCAATGAATCCAAGAGGTTTCTATTTCCATTGGCTGAGTAAATAAAGCTGGCTGACTTTATTTAGAGCATAGATGCCACTGGTCCTCCAAAGATTCCAGGGGCAGATTCCATGCTCAGAGAGCATGGGTCTGAGCCTTGTGCTGAGACTGTGGTAGAAGTGGCTTAATGGAGACTGGGGAGAGATGACCACAGGAAGAACTGCATCCCAGTGGAAGTTTGGTTTGGAGGGAAACCAAGAGTCAGGTGGGGAGGGGTCTGGCAATCTCAGGTGTCAGAGCCCCCTCAGTCTTGATTTTCACACCTTGGAAACTGGGGGAGGATTGGGAAGACTCAGTTCTACAGTGTCTAAACTATAAAGTCCCATGTCCAGCCCAAAGATAAGTGGGCCAGGAAGATAAACTTGGACTTGTCAGTGCTGCTGAACCTAGTGAAGAGACCAGGGATAGAAACTAGCTAAGAACTCAAGTTGGCTAGCAGGTGCTCCCATCTCAGCCCCGAGAAAAGACGGAAACAGACTTGATCTTGCTCAGCCAACACAGCACAGGTTCCTTCTCTTATTTTGTAAATATCCACTGTGTTGATACCAAGTTCTGTGCTGGGCCTAAGGAATCACACTTTATGTACCCTTCAAGTGTTCCTAGTTCACTAGGGAATGAAACACAGTAAGTAGTCCTGGCATCTGCAGGGCCACCGCTGCTGCCGCTGCCGCTGCCGCTGCCGCTGCCGCTGCCGCTGCCGCTGCCGCTGCCGCTGCTGCTGCTTCAAATGCTCCTTTCTCAGCTAGCTATGTGCATGGCTTTCTCTGTCACCTCTTGAGACTGCTGATTAATTAGCACATCCTGAGAGCGGTCTCCTGGGCGATGTTCCCAGCCATCTCCAGCCCTTGCTGTTCATAGCATGAGCCTCTACCTGACACTGTGGTGTATTTGTTTGTTGTCTGTTTTGCTCACCAGAATGTAAGCCCTTCAAGGGTAGGTATTTTGTTTTGTTACTGATGTACTCAAAGTTGTCTGGCATATGGAAGTTGCTCAATAAATATTTGTTGAATGCATGAACATATTATTTGATGAGTGTTTCTATGTGCTGTGGGAGGCAGAGGAGGCCAACTCCAGTACACCTCCCTGGGATAAGTGAAGCCCAAATGAGTCTTGAGTGTTTAGTGGTGTGGACTTTGGGTCTCTGGTAGAGGGAGTGGTGTGGGCCCAGCAGAGTGCATGCAGTGCTTTGTAATAGCACTGGCTGGCTGGTTCATAGAGAGGGATGGAGCATGGTGAGAGATAGGCAGTAGAAGTGAGCTGGGGTCAAATCATGTCACAGGACTTGGGCCCATTCTTAAAAGGAAAGATTGCAGGCCATTTCAGAAGTCCAAGGGTCTACAATCCATCAGCTATACTACTGTGGACAAGTGAGTGGACTTCTTCAGACCTGTTTGCTCAGCTGAACAATGAGGGTAGGTTTAGCAAATTCAGGCTCCCAGCTTACCACTGTAGCCACAAAATGACAATGTTAAACCCTTGTGCCAGTGAGGCCAGCAGAATAGGTAGTTTCTAGGAGCCTACCTTGACTTCCCCTCTCATCCCAGGCCTGCCTTCTATCACTGTAACGCATGTTAGCTTGCAGGTAAAGGTGCTCATTCCAGTGTAGTTGAACACAACTGACTCCCATCAAACAGCCTTCATGGTGACGTAATGCCACTCTTCCTAAAGGCAGGGTAATATGGCTTGTGTCACTGGTGTCCCTGTCAAGAGATACCCATCAAATGAACAGTGGGACATTTGTAGCACAAGATATATGTCATCGGAGGCACTAGGACATAGTTGAAAGCACCATCCTCCAGAAGCCTTCCGATCCTTCTGACTTTATCCTTGATCATTGTATTCTTACCATCTAAGAAAAAACAAGTGCATGACGAGGAACATAGAAGAACTTGGTACTAACCAGGCACAAATGTTTCCCATCCCTTACGGGAATGGTGTTGGACCAGATCCTTTCTAATTTGGAGCCGGCGGGGGTGACTGTGTGTCAGGATTCTTTGAATGTTTAGCTGCTCAAGAGTGTGGGAATTCCTGCTGGCTGGCTTTGGTGGAGGTGAGTGGGTAGCCCAGAAAAGAATAAGGGCAAGGCCAGGAGTGGTGGCATGTGCCTCTGATCCCAGGACTTGAGAAGCCAAGGCAAGAGGATTACAAGCTCAAGGCTGGGTTGGGCTACATAGCAAGACCTTGTTACAAAACAAAACAAAACAAAACAAAACAAAACAAATAAATGAAGGTCATAGCTGCCAATCAGTGTGAATGTCCCTGCTCTCTGCAGGTATGTAGGAAGAACCTTTCCACTGTGGTCTACTTCACAGGGGACCATGAGCTAGCCCTCGAATCCAGAAGTGTGCCAGCTACCGGGTGTACATGTTCCCATCTCTTTGAGGTTTCTTTTTAGTCCCACATGTATCTAAACCCCACAATGATGGCTGAAATAATGAACCCTTATGCAGCACCTGCTCTATGCCAGACAAGTATTTAAACCTAACCACCCACTACAGGAAGCCCATTATTGTATCCATTTTGTAGATGGGGAAACTGAAGTACATGAAGGCTAACTTACACAGGGTAAGTCAGTGGCTTAGAGACAGAGAGCATTTGCAATAGACACCCCACCTGAGTCCAGGCTTCAGTTCTTGGCTCACCTGCAAACCGCAGCAGTGGGTGTGAGGAAAATAGGCTCCTTGTGCAAAAGCTCTCACTGAAGAGGCACAGAGCTGCAAACAGATGGTCACGGTCCTGTCTGGGATCTGAGTGGGCAAAGAAAATCCCACACAGTGGGAACAAGGCAGGGAGTGGGGACCAGGTCCCAGATACAAGAGTGACATAGTTTAGGGAACATGTGGGGAGCAGAGAGATGCAGAAAGGACCAGCTTAGAGAGCCAGCAGTAGACCATGCCAAGAAGTTTGCACCCCTGTCTGCACTGCTTTGCAGCTTATGGCTGTTTGTAGACCCAGCTTCCCTTGCCTGCTGTCCCTCGTGCTAAGTCTGATTGGTTAAGTTTTCAGCCATTCAGTTCTGGGCAGGTCTAATTCACCTGTGTCCATGGAGGGTTTTCAATTTGTTTCCGCAAGAGGAAATCCACAGATGGTAGCTCTGTAAACTTGTGGATGTGAATACGTTATTCCAGGCTAGCTAAGGGAAATCGCCACTGATGAAATCGATGGTTCTCCCTCACATTTGGAGACTCTAGAAAATTCTCTTCCTATCTCCTACGTGTTTTTTGCTTGCTTGCTTTTTAGTTGTTGCCTTCATTAAAGGAGACCTTGGAGAAAAGACACCACAGAGAATGGATGTTGAGTGTGTGAACTACCTTCCTTGGAGACAGCAGTTGTGAATGGGTGCCATGATTCCATGGACATGACAACATGAATGGGGGCTTGAAGAGATTTGATAGGAGGACATGTGTTGGCAGTGGTTTGTGTAGTCCCTGTCCTGGGAGCTCTTACAGTGTGAACTCTGTTTCAGACACTCCAGTATGTCTTTGAAAGGTCCCTGACTATCTGCAGCATATGCACGTGGCTGTCTTAACACTTGTAACATGGGAAGTCCTTTTTATTAGGTGTATGTACTAGGTATGGTACCAAGTACTTAGTGCTCATTAAGAGGATTGAGACCAGAGCATGGTGGCACATGACTTTAATCCCAGTACTGGGGAGGCAGAGGTAGGCAGATCTCCGAGTCCAAGGCCAGCCTGGCTACAGAGAGAGTTCCAGGACAGCACCAAAAGTAAACAAAGAAATAGTGGTTTGAGGAGCTGGAGAGATGGCTCAGTAGTTTAGAGCACTAGCTGTTCTTCCAGAGGACCCAGGTTCGATTCCTAGCATGGAAGCTCACAATTGTAACTCCAGTCCCAATAGATCTAATGCCCTCTTCTGGCCTCTGTTGGCATTGTTCGACCATGCACAGACATACATGCAGATAAAACACCCAAGCACACACACAAAAAATATGTGAATGAATGAATGAATGAATGAGCATTAAAAAAAAGAGAGAGTGAATTGAGGGGCTGGCTTAATGGCTCAGTGGGTAGAAGAGGTTGGCTCCAGGTCTCATGACCTGGAGTTTGATTCCTGGGACCCACATGATGGAAGATGAGAACTGACTTCTGATCCCTGTAAGTTGTCCTCTGCCTTCCACACAAACACCCTGACATGCCTCTAATGTAAACACACACACACACACACACACACACACACACACACACACACACATTGAAGGAGTGGGGTTTGGAGAGATAACTCAGCAGTTAATAGAACTCAACCGATTTTCCAGAAGACCTGAGTTTGATTCCCAGCATCCACATGGTAGCTCACACTGCAACTCCAGTTCCAAGGGTTCTGACTCCCATAGTCACCAGGCACTCTTGCAGTGCACAGATATATACATGTGGGCAAAATACCCACACACAAAGATCAATAAAAAATTAAAGATGAATATAATTGTAGTAAAATATTTTTAAAAAACCCAAGTGGTTGGAACACTTCCTGTGGGTTCTTTTATCTCTTCCTCACACTAACCTCAGGCAGATGCTATCTCTCATCATCTCCAGTTCAGAGTTGAGAAAATCGAGGTTTGAGAGAGATTGGTACAGGGCTAGCCCAATGCTACATAGGTGACAAGTGGCAGAGCCACCCAGGACTAGAGTCTGTCACCAAGGTACAATCCTAAACCATCTTTTTTGCTATTCCTTTGCTAAAAGCAAGGAATTAAACCATCGCCACCACCATTATTACTCCCAGGTAAAGACTGGAGAAATGAAGCAGGCCCAGCATCTAAGCAAGAGAGAGAATCAGGTTTACCAGCCAGCAGTAAGTAGCGTTCCAACACTCCTCTGTGGGAGCTTCATAATTCTCCACTTTCTATCCCTCCCTTTCCTTTTCCAGCCTGTAACTCTCAAATGACAGCAGAGTCACTCAGAGCCATGAGAGCCATATGACAACCAGCACTTAAACTAAAGCACGCTGGAACACACCCTGCCTGGCAGATGAACACTCAGCACCCACTCCTTCCAAGTCCTGTCTCTCCAAGGCACAGAGGTGACCTCTGGGCTATCAGAAGGCTCCTCTGTGGAATGTTATAATGCCAGCAATTTGCATCTCCTTCTGAGTCCTTCTGGAAAAAGGCAGAGTACAAAATGAAAACCAGGGTGCTTTTGCCCTCCCCCACTTCCAGTTTCAATGATAGTGCAATTTATGTCATAGTTCTGAAAAGAGCATTATACTTGAGAACAGTTTATGCCCCACTCCATCAAATGTTCTTCTTCAGCAGACATGTTATTTTAACGTCTAATCCACCAGAATTTCCCCTTTGATAGTTAAACTTGTCATCACAGAAAAATCACAATTCACGGCTGCTGGTATTTGAACAATACATGTAATAGCTTCAGCATCCAGACTAACTTCTTAAAGAGCCCCTTCAAGACAGTAAATTCCAGGATTCATGTTCAGGGTCTGTAACTTTTGCACATTATTATTATTATTTTTTTTTAGCAGGTGTGGTATTTTCTGAGGCTGTTTTTTAAGGTACAGAACACATACTGTGTGCATCGTCTCTTTATTTTGCCTGCAGTTTTAGATCCTGGTTTTCTGTCAGCTCGTGTTGAATGGAAAAATCCACCCATACATTTTGTTTCCCTTTCAAATCTGCTTCTGAAGAAGAGCATATTGTAAAACTAATTGGACTCTTTCAACTGTCTGCTCCAAGGGGAAGGACCAGGTGGCTGAGGGTTAAAAGCCTCGCCATTAGCTGCTTAGAGTGTGGACTCTGTACAGACTCTCTGAGTGTCAGCTCCTTCAGCTGTGGTGACACTTGCCCCGTCAAGTGTGTCTGTGAGAGGCATGGAGGATGGTGCGGGCATCGCCTTAGCCGAATGCTGGGCATACTGCTGGTTTTCAATTGGAGTTCCTTCCCTTCTACGGGCAGTGAAGGCATTGGTTTGTATTTGTATTTAATCTATTTCATTAACTAGAAGGAATAGAAATGTCAGTCTGCTGATGAAGCTTATTCCAAACACATACAACCATTCTTCATCTCACAGATATTTGTGACCCACATGTGCCTGCTCTATCTGGGCTCTAGTGGTATGACAGATGGCAGATCTGGGGTGCTGGGGCTGTTTGCAGCACTGGGGAAGGACCCAGGGTTGTGTGTGTGAAGGACCCAGGGTTGTGTGTGTGTCTGTTGCTCCATCCCTGACCTCACCCTCACAATAGGTAACAGAACACTCAGAGGCTGTGTAACTAGTGTGGAGTACTAGTTACATTTGGGTGAAAGCCAAGGGGGTGGTTTAATGTGGGATTAATTCTTTGTTTATTATTTATTCACTTTATATCTCTATCGGGCCCCCCCAAAGTCCCTCCTCACACAGTTCCTCTCCCTATGCCCCCTCCCCTTCTTCTCTGAGAGGGTGAAGGCTCCCAAGGTATCCCCCCACCTGGCACATCAAGTCTCTACAGGGCTAGGGGCATCCTCCCCCACTGAGGCCAGACAAGGTAGACCAGTTAGGGGAACATATTCCAATGTTTTTAAGTAATGTAGATTTTAATTTTTTAAAGATTAACTGCATTTGGGGGTGTCTGTGACAAGGTGCTTTCGGACTGACCTCCAGTTTGGGATTCTACCTTCATAGGCCTTCCTAGGGCTGGGATTAGAACCATTCCTAACATCAATTGTAATTTTGAAATTCTACGAATTCTGCAAGAATCAGCTTTTAAAGACTCCATTGTGGACTGAGCGTGGGTCTCGGACTTTGTATATCACATCAATCACCATAGGAAACTTATTGTAGCATCTGCACACCATCTGTCCATTGTCTTTGAGTTCACAAACAAGTAGACAAACAAGTAGGTGGCTTCACTGGGGAGAGTGGAAGGGGTGCTATACAAACTGGAGAACCATGCACTTCCTGGGCTGTGTGTGTGTGTGTCTGTGTTTTGTTTCTGTTTTGATTTTTTTTTTAGCTCTTTCCTTTAAGACCTCAAAAGGAGACTCGAAAAAACATAGACATGGATTTGACGGTTGCCTCTGTCACATGGCTTTGCAGCCCAGACAAGCAGCTTCTCTCTGAAGAGGTTTCTCATCGCTAAAGATGAGCACAGCCATGAAGATTGTCATACAGTCTCGAGCACTTGGTACTTTGAACACATGAGGGTGGGTTTTAGCTTCTCCAATGACTTTCTGACGTCTGAATTACATTTTATAACAAATGTTGATGACGTGATCAGGTGCATAAGCTTGCTGTTCCTTTAATTTATTTTGGGTCTCCCACTCCTCCTTGTGACTGCTCCCAGAGAACCTGCCCAAAGGGCTTTTTTTGGGGGGGGGGGCTGGAGAGAACGTTGGCTGTGTTTTTGTCTCAAGGAGGTGAAGGAGCATCTCTGTGCCTTGTGTCCTCAGGAGCTTGGGTACATGTGCTTCCTTGGGCTTGGGAGATGCCACCTAGTAACATTTAGGAGTGAGTTCCAGCAGATATTTCCGCCCTTCCCTTTGCTTCTGCCATCTGAATATACCCCATCATCCTTGAGGAAGCTGGGGAATATGGTTGTTTGCCCCCCATGCTGCGCTGTCTGTCCTGGGGAAAGCCAGTTAATCATTTTCAATAGGAAAGTAATGAAGACAGTAACTTTTATAAATATTCCATGAACACTTGAGAAAAATGCGTGTTCTTCAGTTATTGAATGTAATATTTCATACATGACATTTGCTTCATTGGGAATTGCATTATATACAGTTTATGGCTTTAGTTTTGAGTCTGACTTATTCATTTATTGGAGTTATGCTAATATCATTTCCTGTAATTGTGGATTTTCTACCTTTTGTTATTTTTTTCTTTCCCCATTTTCTTGCTGCACTAGCCTGGGAGTTACATAGTCTAATTTTATTCTTATAAAACTGTATGCTAGAAAATTTGACGTGCATGTAGTTTTACATAGTTTAAAGTCAGGCTCATGATGCTCTTTTTAATGTTTAAAAAGATCTAGTTTCTTATTTTTAAAATTTTATTTCTTTATTGTTTTGAATTTAAATACAATTGCATCTCTTACCTTCTTTCTTTTCCTGCCTCTCCCATGTCCCCTCCCTCCCACCACCTCCTATGACCCTCCCTCTAACTCCCCCTATGTCCCTCTCCTCAGATGGCCTCTTTTCCTTTGATTATTATTTACACACACACACACACACACACACACACACACACACACACACACACACGCATGCACAAATACACAAATATAACCTACCGAGTCATTTTTGTTGCTTGTGTAATTTCAGGGCTTAGATGATTTCAGGGCTGACCACACTGTATTGGTTAACCAGTTAGGGCTCATCCCTGGAAGAGGCTAACTCTCCTTCTCTCAGCAGTCAGAGCGGCCTGTAATTCTTTGCCAGGGCTGGGACCCTGTGAGATTTCTCTCTCCCATGTTAGTCTGTCTACGGATACTGCCATTGCTTAGATCACATTGTTGTGGTGTCATGAATACAGTGTCCTTGTCATTTCTAGGAGGAGAGTTTCACAGGAGACTTCCTGCTCCTCTGTCTCTGACAATCTTTCTGCTGTATTCCCTGAGCCTTAGGTGCAGAAGGTGTGTTGACAGTGTATCCACTGAAGCTGTGCTCCCCATGGTCTGTTGATCTCTGTGGTCTTCTGTAAGGGTGTTCATTTTCTGTAAAGAGAAGCTTCCTTGATGAGGAGTGTCATTTATCTATGGGCGTAGGGTAAGTTTTAGAATACTTCAAGAATCATGTTAGTCTAATAAAGTGGTGGTAATAAGCTCTCTTCTAAATCTGTCACCTTACTAGCCCCGGGCAGTTGGCTAGGTTACTGTTATTGTTTTTATTATGTGTATGTATTGTGTGTGGGTTTGTGCGTGTAAGTGCAGTGTCCCCTGGAATTGGAGTTAGAGGCGCTTGTTAGATGTCTAATGTGGGTACTGGAAGCAGAGTTCTTGTAGATACCCTGCTAGATCAGTGTGTGTTTTTAATTACTGAGCCATCTCTCCAGCTCCTTTACTTATTGTTGTTGTTCTTGTTGTTTTGAGTCAAAGTTTCTTTGTATAGCCTTGACTGTCCATTTCTCTGTGTAGCCCTGGCTGTTCTGGAACTCACTATGTAGACCAGGATGGCCTTGAACTCAGAGATTCTTACCTGCCTCTGCCTCCCAGGTAATAAAAGATGTATGCCACCACTACCTGACTTTGCTTGGTTTTATGTCTGTGCCTGTGCACATGCTATGATGCACATGTGGAAGTCAGAGGACAACTGACCACAGTCTGTTCTATCTGACCATGTGGGTCCTGGGGATCGAGCTCATAGCATTAAGTTTGGCAACAAGCCCCACTAACTGCTGAGCCTTCTTGCCTGCCCCATTGCTCTCTCAGCAACTAATGACCTTAGGGGGAATCTTCATTTCAACCATATTTTTACATGCTTTTGTAGCAGATATTTTTGTTACTTTATCCTTTCGCCAACTTCAAAAGTTGGATATTATTTTATTTAGCCTTGATGGCTTTTAGATTTACCCACAGTTGCTATTTTCTTTGTTTTATTTTGATTAATTTAATGAGCTGCTATTTATAATAAATTCTATCAGGTTTTATTGTGCCAAAAAATACCTTTATTTCCCCTCATTCTTGGGGGATAGTGTTGCACCACATGCAGTTCACATGGCTCTGTCTTTATAGTCACATGATTCTGTCCCTTTGAAGATGTACGTTTTCTCACGATTTTGCTGTTGGGGTGAGTTGGCAGTCTTTTTCCTTTTGCTGGTTGGATGTGCTTTTCCTTTGGGTATTTCTAAAGTCTCTGTTTGTTTCAGATGTGTCCTGAGTCACTGAAGCCCTTCCAGGAGAGGGGGTTTTCTTTTTGTTCTATTGAGGATTTAGGGCGGATTCTGTTTTCCGAGTTCCCCATCCTATCAACTCTAGAAAGTGCTTGCCCATATTCCTCTTGCAATATTCTTTCTCTCCCAGTCTCCTTTTTGCTACCTTTCTCTTTGGGGTTTTTGATTGAGGTCTCAAGTTTTGTTTGATGATATACTTGTGCTTGGAGCTTAGATCTGTGGCTGATCTTTGAGCTGTGGGTCAAAAGTGAGAATTTTCATTTTGTGTGGCTCCTGCAGAGGCTTCTATGAACCACAACACTTAATACTAATTGTGTGTGTGTGTATGCATGCATGCATGCGTGTGTGTGTGTGTATATATATATGCATGTATGCATACCTGTTTACATGTATGCATGTATGAACATGTGACTGTGTTTGTCTTTGTGGTATCTTTTGAACTCTAGACACAGTATGAACTTTGTCTCCAGCATCTTCTGCAGGAAATGTTATGGTAAGCATCCCAGGGAAACTTTTCTCTCTTATTTCTCCTTGCTTTCACCAAAGCCACGACAAAACAGGATTTCTTCTAGTTTACCTACTGAAGACATGGCATTTTAGGGGGCGTGGCTTGTATGGGAGTTTCTGATCTGGTTCTCACCTTGCCAACAGGCATTCAGAAGCCAGAACACATTAGGCTAGGCCATTGCCTAAGTACAGGAACAAGACAATTAGTTATTCCATTGACTCTTCCGACCATAGAGAAGGGAATTACAGGGAAGATACAAGGCAGAGAAGTAGGCTAGGGTGTTACTGTAGACTGAGTCAGGGTTAACACACCTGGGATGGGATGGTGATGGGTAAGAAGAGTAACGGCCTGGACTGTTAGCCATTCAGTGGAAGGAAATTCATCCTATGCATCTGCAGGTGCCGGGCACAGAGGCATTGGGGGTGACAGCAGGCTTGAGCTGGGCATCACTCATGCATCTGGTGCAGCTTCATGGATTACCTTCAGATGACGATTTTCTCTAAAGGCAGACGACGTAGAGAGATTCAGGCGGTGTGTTCATGCCCATATCTGGCATTGCAAAGCTCAGGCCAGAAATAAAGAGCCAGCTGTCTGAGAGCCCCGACAGCCTTCCGTCCAGCACGGCTGGTTTTCCATGTTCACACAGTTTTCTTTAGCTTGGGCACTTGTCCTTTATCAGGAGTCCCAGGCTGTCTGAGAGTGCTCACACAAAGTCTTACCATCTTCCTGGATTTTTATGACATTTCTCAGAAACAACTAAACTTCACAAGCCTTTTGGCACTCTGCAAAGCTGTTCCTCTAATGGCTGTTATTGCTCAGAAAACGCCCTACTCCTAAGGTGTTCTGTGTCTGGGGATCAATGGGAGAGGCAAATGGTCCCTGCCATGTGACACTTCAATAAGCCTCATATGGCCACTGAGGGCTGCTGCTGTAGGAGTTTATGCAACAGTATTCTGTTAGAACGACCAGAGCATTTCTAGAAAGTGAGGTGAAATAAAGTATAGAGAGGCAGCTTAAATCCCTTGGCCTGGGAGGTCTTTATTATCACTAAGTGAATATGGGTTGAATATCAGCTGTTCTCCAATGTCTTTAAACCAGAACCACAGATGTCTTATACCTTCCTTTTGTGGGAATTAGAAAAGAGGCTTCCTCTTCTGGGAAAAAAAAATATACTAGCCAATATACTATTTATTGACCAATTTGTCAGAGTAGTATGTTATTAATAAGTAGATGTTGGTTATTAAATAATATCCTGTTGTATTGAAAGGTCCGGGACTCCCCAGTAAGGGGGTCCACTTAAGTCACAGGATAGCACGCACCCAAAGGACACACGAGAGACCGTCTTGCTGTAAAGCACATGAGGTGGTTTATTAAATCAGAGCTCTGGGCCAGCCCATATTCCCATATCTCACATAGGGGATAGAGGGACTGACCTCGTGGCTCAGGGGCATAGCGCTTATATATGGGCGGGGTGGGGAAAAAGCGAACTTTCGAGAGGATGCACAGGATTGGTTGTTTTACTTTTTTTTTTTTTTTTTTTTTTTTGAACACTAGTAGGCTGTACCATGGGGGCAGGGTGTAGTTCCTCCCTTGGCCAGTCAGTTTCTGGGATGTTCTTAACAGGCCTTTGTCCTGTAACTCCCCCTCCTCTGTAACTAATTAGATGGACCCAAACCTGCTGGCAGGTGCTTTTCTGCCCAAGGTCTAAGGCGAAAAATTCACACATATTTCATAAGATGGCCTTTATAATTTTTCACTCTACAGTATCACAATGGAGTATTTGTTGATTTGAACTTGGAATTCAGAAGTAAAGAAAGGATGACTGAGTTGCAATATGAAATCTCAAACGTAACTACTGCACTGATTCTAAAGAGGTGATTTCCAATGACTTTCAGTGTAGCCTTGAACCACTTCTCACCTGTAAAAGTGAACCCGTGTTTAGAAAAACAGGCTGCTGTTAGATCAGTAGAGTTTTCTGCTTGTCAGACTTGTCAAATTGGCTTGTTAGAATAAGATACTTGATTGCCATCTGCCAGAAAGACCTCCTTATAAATATCAAATCACCCAAATGGAAAATCACCTGTTTGCTTACCAAGATGGAATGCTTCTCGATGTTAGTTTAAAATCACAAATCATCTTATTATGACAGTATGTCAATACTACATAATAGCTCATAAGCCACGCGCTGTAGACTTCAACATAAAATATTGTAAGCTGTCCCTTTTTGGCCTGAGCCCAGAGACCCAACTATTCTGGATGTCGAGGCAGGAGGATCAATTGAGCCTGGAATTTAAGACCAGCCTAGGAAATTTAAGGAGACCCCCTTCTATGAAATAAAACAAGAAAATTCCAAACATTAACAGAAAGCCTGCACAGAAACAGCATGTGAATAAGAGACACACCGACAGCGAGCCCATGCTTGGTGCTGAGATGTGGCAGGAGATAGGAGGGGAACGTGTGTTAAAACATGGAGGCTCCTGGGTGAGTGCAGTGCCTTTTCCACTGCTTTGGCCTCTTCCCTGATTCCTGCTGTGTCCTGGATAATGGAGCCAGCTCTGGTCTAGATTCCTGGTATGTTGCTAGTTTTGGAATGTGCTGTTCTTTCCTCTGGCCCATACCTCCTCCATCTTCTAGTGTCAGCTAAAACCTCACTTTCCAAGGAGACTTAACCTGACTGCCTTAGATGCTCTTTCTCTGGGTTTCCCTCCCACAGCATGTGTCTGCTTTATTGTTACTGCTTGCTGAACTTTCTCTTTCCCCAGCAGACTTTAAATTCAACTAGATTCAACTAGGGCAAGGACCGTGTGTGTCTCTTGTTTATTATTGGATCCTCACACTCCATGCACAATGCCTGAGATAGTCAAGAATCAGATTCTGATAAATAGTGGCTGGAATAATTTTTCCATTCCTTCCTCAAACAATTCCTCAGGCTTGACTTTGTGCAACAGACTCTGCTGAGCCCTGGGCAAAAAATAGCAGTGGCTCTCTGCAGGGGCTGTTCTTCAGGGAGCCCATGGTCTATTGCAAGACCCAGTAGGAAGGGCAGAGGTAAAGGTGGGGACACCCTGGCTAAGGGTGAGAGAGGAGACTTCAGCTGGAAGGAGCCTCTGGGCTGAGTCTGGGGCATGGAAGAGTGGCTATCAGGGGATAGGACTGAGGTGGTTCCAGGGTGATGGGACTGACTGGGGAGGGGACTGCTGGCAGTTATCTCCATCAGGAGCACAGGATGTGAGAGTAAATCGACATGAATTGGCCCGAGATACATGCAGTAGCCAAACTAGAGACATCTGAACTTCAGACTGAGAGCTCGGGGAGCTGCTGGAGAAAGGAGTATGAATAGAGGAGTGTATGTGAGTGCATGTGTATGCACGAGTGTGTGTGTGTCTGTGTGTCTGTGTGTCTGTGTGTCTGTGTGTGTGTGTGTGTACCTGACTGAGGTGCATGTGTGCAAGCCTGAAAAATCAGATCCATAGATTTGCAGATGAGAAAGCCCCTCTGGCTGTGCGGTGGACGTATATGGTGAACAGAGTAGGTAAATCCTCCTTAGGGGCAGAGAGTGTAGTCTCTTGTGGTCTAACATCTAAAGAGTGGAACATGGTGAGGAAGCACTAAGGTGACATCTGGTGACCGAGCCAACTGTGGAGACTGGCAGAGCAAGATGTACGAGTCCTCAGCACAGAGTGGGGATGGTGTCACTCTGCCCCTTATGAAAGTTAGGCACCTGCACTTGGCTCCATGCTCCTCAGTACATGTCTGAGGCAGGATCGACCAAAAGGCTCATCCCCCATCTGTTTAAATGAGCAAGAGGCAGAACCTACACCCAGGTCTTCGCTTGGTGCAGGGTCAAGCACAGTCTGTCCTTGCCCTGGCTATGCCTAGAGAGCTCAGGGAGAGATGTCTCTCTTTTTAGGGATCTCTGTCCTTCTTTCTGATGAGTGGGGGTCCCAAAGAGACCTCTCCAGGCATCCAGCCACTGAGGGCTGTTTCCCATGTTTGCCTTAGGCTGTGATGCCCTCTTTCCTGAGTGTCCTTTCAGAGAGAGAGGAGAAGGCCCAGGGGGCAGCTGAGTGCTGTCGGCCCCAGCGCCACGGGGAGAGATTTGTGTACAGCTTCCACCCTGTGCCGGGTGTTTGGCTGCTATTTAATAAAGGCCTCGTGGCAGGGAGGGTCATTAAGCAACCAATGATGTATTTCATCTTCACTGGGGAAGAAGCTGCTGAATTAAATCAAATTCAGACCATGTGGAAATAAAACAATAAAAATGCTGTCTATCCACAAGCATAGGCCTCTTCCTGAGGGGAGAGGGACAGGAAGCAGCTACCCAGAGTCCATGCCGATAGCTGCGTTTGGGATGGTTTCTTACTGAATACTTGCAGAAATGCTGACACCGATGCAGTGATCTGTGTTCTTCTCTAGTCTCTTCACACATGTGCACATGTGTGAAAGCATGTGTAGGTATGTGTGTGTTTTGTACATATGTTTGTGAATACATGGATGCAAGTGTGTGCACATGTATGCACTGTGTGTGGCTCCCCACATTATCTTTTGAGGCAGGGTCTCTCACCCCCTTGGAGCTAGCTCATCAATTTGACTAGGCTGGTAACTATTAAGCCCCCAGGAATCTCCTTATATCTATCCTTACCCTTGTTACCTTGGTTACAGACATACAAAGCTCACCCTGTTTTTATGTGGGTGCTGGAGATCAAAACTCAGGCCCTCGTGGCAAGTTGTCTCCCCATCTGTTCCCACCTCTCCCTGTCATCGGTAAAGGGTCATTTAAACCATTTAGAGTTCTATGGCAATGTTAGTAATGTGGCCTACAGATTCCCGATCCAGCTTCTCCGTAGTTCTCCACTTTTTCAGCTGGTGTCAGCGAAATCTGAGGTCTGCAGTCCTCTCTGGAACTTGTGATCAGTTCCCACAGCTCCCAGAACAACCTCTTGTTTATGAGTAAAGTTCAGCATATTACAGGCCACCAGCCACCCTTGTGCCTCCAGGTACAAACATACCTGAGGACCCAGCTGTGGTCCGTCCACTGTCTCACTGGAAAGGGCCATGTTATTCACATGCAGAACAGAATATCTTTATTAACTGTTGATTTTCTATTGGCACCAATATCATCTCTCTCTTACTAAGTTATACATTTTCTTGTTTTATTATTTATTTGTTGGCCAATATCTGTTAAGGGCCCAACTGTCAGACCACCACCTCCATTATTTTGTGTTCCTGAGAATATTCTGGAAAGCAGGACTAATTAGACACTTTGCAGATGGACAGAGTGAGGATTAGAGAGGTTCATCAAGTGGCCATGTTTCATCTTAAGTGGTGGTCTGGGATTTGAACTTAGGTTGCCTTGATTCTGGATCCATGGTTTCTCTCTGATGGAAGCCAGTGGTTTCTTATGACCTAGATGCTTTGGTTTCTCTGTCCTGAGACCTCTGTGTGGGAATGGGCTCTGTTCAGAGAAGGCATCACTTAAACCAGAATGAGAGAGGGTAAGGTCCACAAGGAATGGGAAAGACAGGCGAGCAGCCTTTTGTTTTGATTGGCTGGCTGACTGATCTCTATAAGGCACACTCTGTCTCTCTGTCTCTCTGTCTCTCTGTCTCTCTGTCTCTCTGTCTCTCTGTCTCCAGCTCCAGCTCCGGCTCTCTGTCTCCCTCTCCCTCCCCCAACCCTTCTCTCTCCCTTGTCCCATTTGTTTTCTTAGAAAGCTGAA
This sequence comes from Arvicanthis niloticus, assembly GCF_011762505.2. Taxonomy (NCBI): domain Eukaryota; kingdom Metazoa; phylum Chordata; class Mammalia; order Rodentia; family Muridae; genus Arvicanthis; species Arvicanthis niloticus. The sequence continues at coordinate 13,165,255 of NC_047659.1, read as the reverse complement.
TGACTTTAAGGGCTTCCAGTCTGTTCTTAAAAATGGCCCGGAACTCCGAAAACTCTTATGCTGGGTTTTAGGTTTTCTGAAGACAGGACCTAACTAGCACTCCCCAAACTTGTCTGATGTAAGAATTACCTGGGGGACCTATTAACATCTAGTTCTCCAGCAGGGGTGAGTCCTGGGGGATCCTTATTCCTTATTTGTAACAGTCCCCCTAAGGTAGACTGTTAGGGTCAGCTTAGGTTGGGAAATGTTAATCGTCAAAGGTGGGAACTAAATGCCATTCGCAGAGTGCACTCTTCAGATTTGAGACAGAGTTGGTCGTGTTGGACTGTAGGGAGCATGAGCCCTAAGGTGAGCATAGTGTGCAGAGCCCCAGTCCCGCCGTCTGCACAGTATCACCTCTGTTACCTAACTGAGCATTCTTCTCTCAAGGCCTTGGTGCCATTTATTCTCTGTTGAAACATTTATTCTGAAGTCTCCCTTCATCGCTTCTCCTCTCTGTGTTCTGAATTCCAGTTCCCCTAAGCTCACTACCATTTCTATATGAGTTTGTCTGTTATCCCTCACCAGACTCCAAACTCCATGAACGCAAGAACCATGACTCTAATTTGTCATTCTGTGCCCAACACTGGACACAGTAGAATGTGAGTGAACTCTGTCTTTATTTGTTTTGTTTTTTAATTTGTTAAATGGATGAATGTTGTCGATCAGTGGGGGTGGGCAGGAGGTGAGGGCAGTGAGCACGGAAGCAGATGGCACACAGTGAGCTCCTTCTACTGTTTGCCCGCCTTTGCTGATGACCTTGTGTGCTCACACTGAGCAGACTAGCTTGTAAACTACCCCTCACAGCTGGCTGCTGAACCTGGCGGTCTACAGACTTTCCAGTGTTTTCAAAGTCTTATAATGTGTCTCCCCTAAACACGTGCGCGTGTGCGCGCACACAGCTCTCAAAGACTCTCCTCCAGTGGTCTTTCCATTTAGTTCTGGTTGAGCCATTTTGAAGTCTCCAGTGATTCCACCTGATCTTTCAGCTAGCTAAGCTGAAGTCTTCCTTATTGAGTCCAGTGCTGAAAATGAAAACAATGGAATTGTGGGCTGGACTTAATGGTTTAAAAAGATTACGATACTGGGATGGCTGTTGAAGTAGACTCTGGACGTCTCTGCCTGGGATTCTTTAAGAAGAGAGAAGGAGCGCAGACTGCTGAAGACATTCTCTAAGCTTTGTGAAAGGCAGGTCGATGCTGTTAGGTGATCTGAATACAACCTTGTGTCCTCTCTACCCAGCTGGACATGGCTGCCCAGAGCAAGGACTACCACTCAGAATTAGGCTTACAAGAGGAACCTGGACAAGTGGCCGTTGCCCTGGCATGCAAGTGACCAACAGTCCTTACTGGCTTAGCACCGGGGAGACTCGGCGTCTTAAGGCCAGGAGAGCTCTGGGCAAACTGGGGCAAATTAGCTGACAGTGCACATGGTAGCTCATTCAAGAAAGAGAGGTAACAGTAAAGCAAACATTAACATTAGCTGTGTGCGTGTGTGTGTGTGTGTGTATGACCTAGTGTGTACAAAAGCATGGGGAAGGCTTTTTGCAGGCATTTGTACCCTTTCTCAGTGGCTGCATCACCAAAGAAAATGTCTTTCCCTTCACCAGCAGCCGTTTGACTGTCTTTAAATCCTTGGGAGGCGGCTCCTCTCGATGCTCCATGATTGTGGACAGGTCTGTGCAGACACTCTCAGCTGCTGTGACATCTGGAACCTTCCGTAACACCCCACTCCTCACATGGCCTCTTTCACTTTTTCTGCCCCCTCCTCTGCAGTGTTCTCCCAGTTCAGTGGTTGGAGCTTTGTTTTATATCCCAGCATTTAGCCTAGAAGCGAACATATCTTAGGTACTTGACAAACGTTTCTTTTATGGATAAATTAATTAGGACTAGAGTCTTGGTCTGATTCTCAATTCTCTGAAGTTTCTACTGGTCACCTTTTGCAGCATGATACAGGTTTTTCTTAAGTGACTTTATTGGCCCAGTTTCTTGAGGCTGCTCTTTGGGGAGCCGACAGAAGGTGGCTATCATCCTTGCAGCCATCTTGAGCCATATACCCTGACAAGAGATTTGATTACAATAGCCTACAACAACAACTGAGCACACTCTGATAACATCTTGTTTTAGATACCCAGGATCTTCCCTTGGGTGTGTGAGACTTAAAGCTGTGATTTAGAGCCGAGACTTAAGGGCGTGATTTAGAGATCAGATTTAGAGACAAGACCTAAGGAGCATGACTTAAAGGCATGGCTTAGAAGTGAGACATATAAAAGGCAAGAGGCAGACAGAAGAGTTGAGTACAACTTGGAGTAGGAATTAGGCATGAGGTAGAAGACACTTGGACTAGAGAACTTGGAAAAAGAATTATTATTATTAGGTATTAGGCACTTGGCACTTGGAAGAAGTAACTTGGAACTTGGAGGCACTAGGGACTAGGAACTAGAAACTAAGAACATAAGACTTGGGACTTGGACTAGGAAGAGAGACTGAAGAATAAACAGGATTGAATCACACTCTGTCTGGTCTCCATTCCTTGAGTCCATCCTCATTCTCACTCTTGCTGAACCCTGACCCTTGGACTGGAGCAGCTTGGGGCAGTGCGGGCTCTAACAATTTAGCCCCCAAGGCTTTTGGCAGTGTGGGTTCCAACAATGACAGAGTGGTCCGTAACATTTTGGCCCCCAAGCGTGTGGCAGCTCGGGCCGCAACACTGCTCCAGAACACAGCACCTCTATGCAGTGTGCAGACACAGTGGTATGCAGATTGCAACGGGGCTGCTTGCAGACCTGCATGTTGGGGAAGCTGAAAGTGCTGCTGGCCTAGCTTTGTCTTACTAGCCCCTGTCACTAACTGAGGTGACACACCTCATTAGCTGGCCACCAGGGAAATGCCAGCTGTCGTTGCTGACTGAGCCGGGCCATCAGTCAGGTTGTCCCAAGTTTATTAAGTGAAGTGAAAGGAATTGCTTACATGCTTTGTCTGAGAGGGAGCCAGTCAAGGGCAGGTGGTGCTCCCTCCTGCGCACAGCTGTTGGCTGAGCTGCACTGTAAAGAGTGAGAAGGTGGGGACCTGGCCATGGGGTCCATCCTCAGGGACAAAGTATGGCTCCAAACGCCAACACCAGTATCGAGACTCTACCCTTCCCTTTCTCTTAGCCTGTTATGCTGAGAACTCCCTTAAAATTCTTAACAGAAGAATGAATGGGCTCTGTCCCAGCTGGGACCAGCCCAACACTTTTGATGGCCTGAGTTATGGCAAAAATATTTCCCTTTCCACATTGGCTTAGTTTGCCTATGGGAGATGGACATGTCGGTTCTTGTCCACTATTAACCGGAGAGATGGTGGCCAGACCTGCCTGCCCATGTCTGCCATGTACCCAATTCACTCCAAGCTTTCTTTAAAAGATTACTTACTTGTATTTTATGTGTGTGTCTTGTCCACATTTATGAATATGCACCACATGTACACGGTGCCCTCAGAGGCCAGAAGAGGGCATCAGATCTGTTTTACTTTGTATGAAGGTGTGTCTATATTTTCAATTGTTAATTCTGTACTGGCAGAGAGCTAAGTGCTGGCAGGATTTTGGTACTGCCATTTCTATGCCCATCATTGGGTTTTCTATATTTGTCCTAAAGGCAACCCAGAACTGTAGCAGAGGTTGTCTCTTACTTGGTTATAATAAAAATCTGATGACCAATAGCTTGGGCAGGAAGGAGGAGGGCAAAAATTCTGGGCAGAGAGAATGCCACAGGAAGAAAAAAAGAGAAGCAGGAGATTTGAGAGCAAACATGGAGGGGAAGAGACCGCAGCAGAGAGGTATAAAGCCAGTCACATGACGGGCCATAGGCTAGACCAGTTGGGTTCGGTTAGATGAGCTAGCCAGAGACTGTCCCAGCAAAAGGCCTAAGCTTTAAACTATAATAGAAGCCTCTGTGTCATTATTGATAGTGCTGGTGTGTGGGACTGTGAAAGGATAGCTTGGTTTCTGATGGAGCACTGGCTAGAGACGGCCGGAGACCCTGCAAGGGATGGCATACATTTCGCCACACTCCCAGACGCCAGGCTCCTGACACGCAGCCAAAGACCTCCATTGATCCGTGCCTTTCAGTCACGTAGGGCAATGCCCCTATAGCTCCTCTCAAAGAGAGGTTTGTGTCACCTAGCACAGGTAAAGGGTGTGACTACAGGCCTCAGCCTCAAGGGATCTCCATATTAATGAGATACCTAAAGGCCAGAGGGTGTAGTCAATTAAGCATTCCTTCCCAGGCCCCCTCCTCCTTCCCTATTTAAGTCAGGCCCACCTTGAGAAATGGGGAGCGGGGGGGGGGGGGGGGGGGAGAGAGAGAGAATACAACCACATCCACTTTCCACCATGACAATAAACCTTTTACAACCATGGACTTTCTCATGTCTTTGGGGACACGAGGAAGTCCATGGTTTTAAAAGGCTGTGGAGGAGGCCTCTAACTACCGAGCTGCTGCTTAATCTCCCGATAGAAGACTTCTCTCTGTTCCTGCTGTGAAGGCTACCAACTCAAGCAAGCTAGCCAACCCAGCCAAGTGAGTCCCAGTAACCAAGAGCCTCTCACCCCATGGGGCACCACCAGAGCTCTCCCTCTCATCCCTCTTGGCTGCGGGCCAGTCCAGCCCATATGCCCTCGTGTCTCAGTTCTTCCACAGCTTCCAGCAGTGTCTGGGAGTCCAAAGACAGAGACCACTGGTCTTCTGGTCAGCCATTTCTGCCCGGAGACCCCCACTCAGAAGCTCTGCCCCCGCAGGACTTCAGGCTGAGACCTCTCCATGCCTGGATGGAGCCCCATGGCTTCTCAGCCCAGCATCCGCCCAGTGCAGCATAGAGTGAACTCAGTCAAATTCCCACGCTTCTGACTCCCTGAGCCATGGCAGACACGCAGGATCCAAAATTCCACTCAACAGGACTTATGCCCACACACGAGCTACAGCCCCGTACTAGTGGGTCAGAAAAAGTCCCGCTATAATAAGATCACTAGAGCTGGAGTTACAGACAGTTGTAAGGTATGGGTTCTGTGTGCCTTTAAAAAAAAAAGTGAAAGAGCCTACTTTTATGTAAGGTGTGTAGAATGAGGTGGGGATTTAATTACAGAACAAGAGTTCTTTTGTTTGTTTGTTTGCTATATCAAGACAGGGTTTCTCTGTGTGGCCCTGACTGTCCTGGAACTCAATCCATAGATCAGGCTGGCCTCTGACTCAGAAACCCTTCTGCTTCTCCCTCCCGAGTGCTGGGATTAAAGGTGTGCGCTGCCACCACCACATAGCTAGAAGTGCTATTCTTATGCCTCTCTCACCTCTAGTGAGGTGAGGTGGTTCATAAATATCCAGACCTAATATCTGTAGGTCTTTAGGCTCCATGGTCTCAATGGCTGAATGGAGGCCCAGGAACTGTCTGGGTGACTTCTCTGTTCACCGAGAGGTACCTTACTTCCACTAAGAGTATGACGGGGGTGGGTAACTTGAATCATATCAATTTTCAATTGAACAATCTCAATTTTTCTCTTGGTTGGGATTTTTCTCCAGAGGGGCATCAAAATCAGCCCTCCCTGAATCTTTGCACATTATTAGTAGAAGCAAACATTTGTGCACCCACAATGGAAAAAAAAGTATGATGGTTCCTCCAAAATTGAAGGAAGGCTTGGTGAGATGTTGGCTCTATGGGTGGAGGTGCCTGGCACCAGATATGTCAACCTGAGTTTTGTCTGCATGTCCATAATGGAGGGATGGATAAATAAAATGTGATGGTGTATACACAATGGGATACTATTTATCTAAGAAAGGGAGTCAAGTCCTATGATTTGCTGGACTGTGGGTGGAAGTGGAGATGACTGTATGGAGGAATAACTCAAGCACAGAGAGAACTACCACTCACATGGCATTTAACCATCTGACAGATGCAGAGAGTATTATAGCAGTTACTGGACACAGCCATGAGTGAGGTGTGGCTGTGGAAGGATGTCTGTGTTAGGTTACAGTTAGAGAGGGACATGATGTCAGGCGTGTTGTCAGGCAGTGTGGTGACCATCCTTAGCAATAAGTGTGCTGGACACTCCAAGAATCTAACAAAGGGCTTTGAAAAACTTTACCATAAGCAGTGTTTTGGGTGAGAGCTATGTCTAGCCTGATTTTAATATTACGCAGACAGTACATGGCTCCCTCTTTGTATATGTAGTTTCTATATTTTTATTTTTATTTCTCAGTTGAAAATACGTAAAAATGTGAATACCTCTGAATGCCACAAGGAGCTTAGTTATTTGTTCTGAGTACCCACCACCCTGGGTGGCTCAGGAGAGATGCCTTTCCTTCTACATCTCTGGGCTCGTCTACCCACCCACTCTCCAGCCTCTGCTTTGTGGCTTCTGTTTGCTTTGGCTTCTTTCTCTTCCCATTCTTGTATTCCAATCCTCTGGAGGATGGCTCCACCCAGGCATCTGTTATGCACGTCTGACAGCCATGTAGAGCCGTGTAGAGTAAGATGCACTCAGGGACTCTGCTGGGCACTGACAGCAGGGGGTGAGAGCAGGCCAGGCAGAGATGCAGGTGGACCATAGATGTGCTCTGGAGAGCTGCTAAGAGCTGGCAGTTCCCTTCTTGGTCCTTCTTCTATCCTCCCACCCCTTTAGCATAGGCACTCAGGATAAAGTCACTAGAATGCTATAGTGGTTGAAGGAACCCCGCTTCTTACTACTGGGCTTAGTTATTTGGGGACTAAGGATTTAATGAGGCTGGGACCTGTCCTTATTCTACTCCCATGTTTCATTACAGCGGCTTGATTGTCTAACTGCTTTGAGTTCTGTTTTCTTCATGTGTCAGACAGAAATAATATGTCTACCTATTTCATAGCATTGCCACGAAGGTGAGTTAAATAGTATATATAAAACACACAGCAAATCCCGTGACCTCAGTAGGTAGGGGCCACTACTTTAAGTATAGGAATTACTGGCATAAGATTCAATTTCTTAACACATGACCTATGACATCACAGTGAGGTGTCTCTGTGCATGACTCAGGGTCAGGAGGAGAAAGTAAATTTAGAGGAACCCTAAGCCCATCCTCTGAGGGCTCTGAGTCCTCTGAGGAACCTCTTCCCCTGGGGACATTGTTTTGACTGCACTGGGTGCTTCAGAATGGGGCCAAAACATCCTCAATTGTTGGAAAGGAAAGGAAGATCGGGGCTTTGCAGGTCTGAGAATAGTGACAACCTACATGTGGCAAGGGGGAGGCAGCCAAGATCTCCAGAGTGGACCCAGGTCACTCAGCAGCTCAGGGACTGCTGAGGATGACCTGCAGGTGTTGGAATCTCCTTGTTTAGTCTCTGCTCAGACTTTGTTTCCTCCTGTGGGAATTTTCCATCTCTGTTTGTTGTTTGTTTTTATGTTGTTGGGGTTTTTTTTTTTGTTTGTTTGTCTGTTTGTTTGTTGTTGTTGTTGTTTTTGAGACAGGGTTTCTCTGTGTGGCCCTGGCCATCCTAGAACTCACTATGTAGAGATTCCCCTGCCTCTGCCTCCTGAGTGCTGGGATTGAAGGACTGCACCACCACCTCCTGACCCACCTCAGTTATCCTGACAGCCCCCCTCCTTCTCATTAGACGTGACCTCCACGTCTCCACTCCCCAGAGGCCTCTTCTGTGACGTGGGGAGAAGATGCTATCCCTCGGGCACTCTCCACTTTTTCTTTTCAACACTGGCCTGGAATTTGCCTCGTGGGATTATTAATCCAGTAGGCTGGCCAGGGAGCCAAACCCTAGGAATCCAGCACTCTGCTTCACTACAGTGCTGAGATGACAAATGAGCAGCACCATAAAATGACTTTCTTGTCTCTTTGTTTCAGTGGGTAAGTGAGTGTGTGTGAGTGTGTTACAGTGTGTGTGTTAGTGTGTGTATGTGATTGTGTGTGTTAAAGTATATGTGTGTTTGTTACAGTATGTGCATATGTGTGTGTGAGACACTGCATGAGTGGGTGTATGTATGAGTGTGTTAGAGTGTGTGTGTGTTTGTTACAGAGTGTGTATGTGAATGTGTTTGTTGCTGTATGTGCATATGTGTGTGTGTGAGTGTGTTACAGTGTGTGAGTGTGTGTATGTAAGTGTATGTGTGTGAATACACATTTGAGAATCAGTTCTTTCCTTCCACCTTGGGTACCAGGAACCAAACTCAGGTCCTCAGTAGCAAATGCCTTTCTTTACCTGATGACTTATCTCATCAGCCCCTGACTGTTTTTTTTAAACATCAATTCTGGGACAGAACTCGAGTCTCATGCCTACAAGACAAGTGCTTTACCACTGTGCTGTCTGTCTGTCCCGCCCACAGTCTTCATACAGAGTAGCTTTCCTCTGGGAGCCTCTGCTGGGAGTCTCAAACCAACCAGCATGGGTTCTGGCTAAGAGGTGTGAAGCATGACTTGAGATGAAGCCGTTTCCTGGGTGGGAAGAAAGTGCTTGTGAAATGGAAGGCTCCTCAGCTTTGCCCCATCACAATTAATAAACACATTTAAAGTTCTGGTAAGAACGAGACTCAGTAATTTGGGATAGCAGTGAACTGACAGTTCACTCTGCGAGGGAGTCAGGAGCAGAAAGACGGCTGTTGATGGCTTCCGGGGTGTTCCGGAGCTACGCTATAGTTTATCACTGGTATTGAATCTATGATGTGACAGACTTGGAGACATTTAGCATGGAGATTTTGCTGTTTGTGTCACCCTTATAGATTGGAAAGTGGAGAAAAACACAGGGCTAAGTTGGTATCTAATCTTCCCAGAGCTATTTGCTAAAGAAACTGGAATTTTAATTAAAACTGCAAGCCAAGAGGTAAATCGCCGTGGAAGTTTGTGGATGTTTTTCTCCTGCCTAATATAATCACCACTAATAAGATTCTTCGTGGGTGGGAAAGTAGATGGCATAGTGGTGGATATCCTGAGGGAATGCTGATGTCATTACAGTGCACGGTCATCACACCCTCCAACAGACACGGTTCCTCCTTACACTAACACTATTTGGCAACAATATTGATCTTATTGAGAGACTTGGGACCAGAAGCAAAGGTGCGGTAGATGACAGACCCCGTTCCCCCGCCCCCCTGACAGCTCTGCCAGGCTGTAACTCCTAGGAGGGGATGACAAATGGGCTTAATATAAATACAGTGTGCTTTGGCGCTGACTTGGTGAGCAATGAATGGCACACTAGCCCGGAGTGTCAGACTGTATCTACAGTAACATAGGGGTGAACGGGAACAGGAAGCCCCGTAGATCACAAGAAGTGCCACTTTCCAGTAAAAGGTTGTTAATTTAACCATCCGCAGGCTGTATTGACTCTATTAGAGGGTGAGTAATTGTTGTGCTCCCGAGAAACACACTGGAGCCAGACAGCACTGTTATTAAATTGGAAGGCTCCTCAGAGCACCAGTCAGCCATGTGAGAGCCTCTCCTTGGGAGTCTCAGCCGCTTGCATCCTGGGGAAGGTGATACAGGAACAGTGGCTCATGGGCACATGAAAGAAGGCTCAGGGAGGCCTTTACACACCGGCTGGGGTCTGTCCCTGGCCCCAGCTCCTCTGTACCCCAGCTCCTCGGCGACTTGCCTTTCCCGCTTCCCAGGACATGCCTGACTGTGGCCCAGTCACCACACTGGCCCCTTCTCTTGTCCTAGTTGGCTTCCTCATGGGGTCTGCTCCCGTTTATTCTCCTTTCTTGTCACACTATCAGCCTTATCCCGGCTTCCCGTTTCCTCCTGCGCCTGCAGAGCCAAGTTCAGTCCTTAGACATCCTAGTTCTTCAGCGTTGAGGTGGGCCACAGGGAGCCCTGTGAGCCTCTCCAGCCTTGTCCCCCAAGCCCCCAGCTCCAGACACGCAGGGCTCCCTGCTTTCCATCCAGCTTCTCTGACTCCTACAAACGTCACCTCATTCCTCCTCATACTACCCTCTTTGGTTAAGTTTTCTTAACCAGAATCACCAGGGCTCATTTACATACTCTGAGCTCTGAGTTGTGGTTTCCCCAGAGAACTCCTGGAGGGGCATCTTCTGCTTTGTCTGTCATCAGGCATGGCTAGGGAGGCTCCCTCTTGGACTTTCTCACCAGGGGACCTCATTAGTGGAAGAACATCCAGGGAACCTTGCTTGGCATTGTCTCTAACTGGGCTAATTTAGCTCCTACTGTGTGTCAGGCTCCTGTGTCAGGGGCGTTCTTTCCCCTGAGTGGCTGTTTTCATCTCTCCAGCAGCCCACTCCAGGGACACTGTGCCGCTCATCTTTCTCAGATGATGAAATCATGGCCCATCACAGTTGGCAGGGCTGAGATTTGAAGCCAGGCTCTTAGACTCCAGGCAAGGGACTTGTCTGCAGTACAGGCTCCCCAGAGGCTGGGCTATGTGATTCCTCACCCAGCTGGAGGTCTTTGTCCATCACCTCTATTCTCATAAGTGGAAGGGAGCCCAGGGTCTCACAGTCCTCAGCTGGTGGCTAGCACTTCTCTGCTGTCTGGGAGGATGACAGCAACATATAACTGGCAGAGTAGTGGGGTGGGCTAGCCTTCTTCTTCCAGGGCTTGCTTTGATCTGCTTATGTTTGGCAGCCCCAGCTGTGTTCAGGATTTGATAGTTACTAAAGGTTGGCTCTGAAGTGTCCCCCAAGGGCCACATGGGAAAGGCCTGGTCCTCAGACCTTGTCCTTACACAGAGTGGCAGAACCTGTAGGAAGTGTGCGGCCTAGGGAGTGTGTAGGTCATCTGGAATTACCCGTGAAGAGGCTGTAGATGGGTACCCTGGTCTCTCTTGCTTCCTTGCTAAGAGACAAATGGATTTGCTTCATCATGAGCTCCCTGTTGTGAAGTGCTTGTCACCTCAGGTGCAAAACCAAGATTGTTAGCCAACCATGTCCTGAAACCTCCACGGTTGTGAGGCAAGGTAAATACTGCTTCTCTGTAAGGTTCGTCATTTCAGGTACTTGTCACAGTGATGGGAAGTGGCCTCAGACCTCAGATTTCTCCCAGCCACTGGTCAGCTTGCTTCCTGAGGGTCAGGGGTGCGGTTTTTAGTCCGGTTCCTGATTGTTCCTGTGAGACATTCTTTTGGTATGATTTTTATAGTTTCTAGCTGGGTCTTAAACACTCTGATTGAAGAATGGCCACAAGGGTGACAGTGGCCAGGAGAGCAGTGGCCAGGTGACCGCTGGATTGAGATGTGTGAATGAGATGAGCCCAGTGAGGGAATGAAACCACACGCACAAAACGAAGAGGCTAGAGGTGCTGCTGGGGTTCCGTGGGCAGCACGAAAGCTGCAAAGAACTCTGGGAGGAAGAAGGCAAGGAAGAGACAGTGGGACCGTGCATTTCTTAAGGTCTATGGGGTTTATCCTTTGGGCTTTCTTTCTGTCTCAGGTTGTAGACGGCCTTGTTTCTAGAGCACAGATGAGAAGGGATCTTAATCATTTATTTTACCCCAATTTTGAACACTAAGGTTTTCTGACCAGTTGACGATGTGCTGGGTTTGGGTCAATAGGATTTGCAGCATACATGCTAGATCAGAAACAACCCAAACAGCCATTCGGGGGGGGGGGGGCAAGTTTCAATTAAGCCAAAGGTGACTAGGTACCACTCACTGGGTTTCCGCATCATTTATATCAGACCCTAAAGCTACAGGTCTGTAGCTATATTAAGCACATTTATGACGTCTTCCTTGAGGCCATACTGCTGGATGCTTCTGCTTGACCTGCTTGACACACGTTAGCTGCCAAGCCATGTAGCTTAGTAGAAGTAAAGAGCACAACCTTTGGGGAGAGACCAACATGCCTTCCAGTTCTGAGTTTGCTACCCTTGGAATTATATTTCTTGTGTAGAATGGAGGCAGATGTGCAAGGAAATTAGCATAAATAGTAGTTGTTACACTCACTAGAAGGATCCATTCAATTGAAACGATTTATTTATTTTTAATTTATATGTGATTTTGTCTGTATATGTGTGTGTTCACCATATATGTGCAGTACCTGTGGAGGCCAGAAGAGGGGAATTTGATCCCCTGGAACCAGAGTTAAGGGGCTGTGAGTAACCATATGCTGGAAGTCAAACCCAGGTCTTCTACAAAAGGAGCACATGTTCTTAGCCACTGAGCTCTCTCTCCAGCCCTTGGGCCATCCGTTTAAAGCACTGGTTTGGATGATCTCCCTGTCTACGTGCTGTACATGTACTTGCCCAAAACAAAGTGTATTTCCCACTCCTATGTAAAACTACTTTTAAAAGTGGCAGTATTCCTTTATTCCTGGCTAGTTCCCAAATGAATTAGACAGAGACTATTTGATTTATACAATCAACTTTACTGCACAATACCCGGCAGTCATTGATCTATTCTAATCTTCTAAACTAATCTGGGTACCACCTTCCAGCCGACATCCCTGAGATACTTGCATTTTAGTATTGGTCTGGCTCGCTAGGCTTCAAGTGTGTTTTTCCATGATGTCTCCTCCTGCCCTCCTTGTGGCTGAACCCCCCTTCCTCTCTCTCCTGCCCCCTCCCCTGGCTGGGAGGAAATCCAGCTCTACTCTTCCCCTGTTCATTCATTGGCTGATCAGCCTCTTTATTGAACAACCTGGGAATAACTGGGGAGCAATGTACACACCATTGAGACAGGAGATTCTCAGAAGAAGAATTGTAGCCAGATGTAGGGGCATGGAAGTCAGCGTTTGAATAATACACGGGTAATCTTTACACAGTGCACAATAACATACCTACACTTTTATTCTCAGTCAGTAAAAGAGTTTCTTTTTGCACAGCAGCTTTATGAATAAAAACGTTCACAAAGTACAGAAGTGTGAATTCTGCTTTCATCAGCAACAGCCGTGAAATTTCCTTCTGTGAAACCATGGGAGGTGAAGCTTGAATCCACCTTTTGGATTAAAAGAGAGACCTTGGCATCCGTTGCTCAAACACAGATATGTTCAGAGGACATTTAATGGCTCCGGCTCTTGGTTTAGCCTGTTTTGGAAGTGTTTTCAGTCCTCTGGACAAGAGAGGGAAAGATTTTGCATCCATCCTGGTGTATCCTCTGACAGAGACTTCTTTGTGTCAGAGCTGTTGTATAGAAGAGGGTAGGCTTGTTACAATATTTTACATCGGTCTGATAGGTAACTGTAATGATTAGTTCAGAATGTGGTGCATAGTAATGGATTAGCCAGTTTTATATTACCATAATGAAATACTGGAGACACTTTGCTAAGGAAAGAGAAAGATTTATTGAGTGCAGATGCAGGGTTAATCTGCAATCACCACAGCCTGCAGAGTGATAATCCATGAGAGATAAGAAGGCAGTTGGGTCCAGCATGACTCAGTAGCCAACGCTGGTTCAAACTTAAGGAGTCTGACCCGAGTAGTTTATTTTAGGCATACTTAATCACAGCACAATTTCGTGAAAACTTTCTGGTGATAATTTAGTCAATTCCATGTGCACAATAAAGCATCCATAAATCTCTTTGAGAGTCAAAGAAAGCTAAATAAACAGATATAACTACATTAAAACTATTTGTCATGTACATGTGACACCTTCCATAAAAATGAGTTCTGTAGATTGACTGAGAAAAATGAGCTCATGATGAGGGTCTCAGGGAGGATCCAGTATGGTCTCAGACACACAGAGTGCAAAGGTCAACCGGGCTATTAACCACTGCTGCTCCCAGCCTACTGGGCAGGCACCAGGTTATGCATCCCTCCCTCTGAAGGAACAAACCCTGTCCTTGTGTTTAAACCCCTGGTTCCTCTAGTGCTTTTCTGTGAGCACAGTACCTCTGTGTCTCCCACAGTTGAACCTCATCATGGTCCTGGAGGTCTCAGTCTAAAATCACACAAACTTGAGGACACACATCCAAGCATGTGACATGTTCAGGTGCTTTGGTCTCTGAGTCAGGTCTTTTCAAATGGTGTGGGTGAGTACTCATGCCATGGATCACATGTGGCGGTCAGAGGGCAACTTGGTGAAGCTGGTCCTTTCCTTCCACCTTCATGTAGGTTCCAGGATGGTTTCACAGGGATGGAATTCAGATCACCAGGCTTGTATGGCAAGAGCTTGTCCACTGAGCTATGCTGCCAGCCATGTTTAATTTTCTTGTTTTGTTTTGTTTTGTTTTGTTGAGATGGTCTCACTGTGTAGCCCTGGATGCCTGGAGCTTGCTATGTAGACCAGGACAGCCTTGAACTCACAGAGACCTGTCCGCCTCTGCCTCCTGAGCTTGTAGTACCAACTGAGCTTAGAGGTGCATGCCACCATGCCTGGCTTGGGTCTTGGAATCCAGGAGACCAGTATTTGAACTCTGCCTTTACTAGCCCTGTGACCCAGAGGAAGTCATTTATCCTTGCAAAGCATTATGTCCTCAAGTCTTATAAACAGGGTTCATGGTGCTGTTTTTCTCATAAGACTGCCACGAGGGCTGAGTCACTACACACACCATGCTGGGCACACATTACTAAGTCATTAAGAAAAATGGTGTAAAGGCAAACTAGCAGTGATGGTGTGTTTTTGAGTGCATGGTGCTCTTTGTAAGCTCATGTGTTCATGGGTATTTTTTTTTTTTTTTTTTGGTTTTTTTTTTTTTTTTTTTTTTTTTTTTTTTTTTTTTTTTTTTTTTTTTTTTTGGTTTTTTTCGAGACAGGGTTTCTCTGTGTAGTCCTGGCTGTCCTGGAACTCACTCTGTAGACCAGGCTGGCCTCGAACTCAGAAATCCACCTGTCTCTGCCTCTCAAGTGCTGGGATTAAAGGCGTGCGCCACCACCGCCCGGCGTTCATGGGTATTCTTGATGTTTCACATTCTGTGGGTTTGGAGGATGAACAATAACCTGTGCTCTTCACTATAGTCCCTAAACGCAGTCTCACTATCTTGAGAATCTTCTGTGCTATGTGGATTCATCCCCTTCCCACCCCACCCCCCAGGCTCTGACATCTACTAATGGTTGTATCATCTCCACAGTTTTGCCTCTTCCAGAGTGTCTTATGGTGGGAACGATTCACTACGTAGCCATTTCAGATTTGCCTTTTTTTTCTTTCAGTGGTGTACAATGCTTCCTCTACAGATTGCCATGACCCAAAGCTGATGACCCAATAGCACCAAACAGTGTCTCATCATCCGTCTGTACCACAGTCTGTCCGTTTACCTGCTGATGGAACTGGCTATAAACACTTGTGTTCATGTTTTTCTGTGGGCATTATTTAAACTCACTTAAATAAGCACCAAGAAATATGATTGCCAGATACTGTGCTAAGAGTGCATTTGTCTCTTAACTAACGGCCACCTGTCTTCTAAAGTGGCTGTGCTGTTTTACAGTGACGCCAGAAAAGAGTATGTTTGCTTACTCCGCACGTCGTTGCCAGTATTTGGTGGTGTTAGTGTTTCCTGTTTGGAGCAGTCCCACAGGTGTCTATGCGGCTGTATTTTGTTTACAGCCGTGTAGCTTTGTTTCAAGCTTTGACATTCCGAGTGTGAGGTCTCCCACTGGGTTTATCTTTCTTAACATTGTTTTGGCCAATTAGAGATTTTTGTCTTTCCGTTTAACTATAAGATTATCTTTTCTACTTCTTGCCCAAACCAAGTCATGGCTGTTTTGGTAGAGACATTAAATCTATAGCTCGCTTTGGATAATATTGTATTTGGCATCTAAAATAATACTGTTTTCCAACCTGTGAAATGGGATTTTCTTCCCTTTATTTGAAGCTCCATGAATTTCCTTGAGGAACATTTTGTAGTTTTCACATTTACCCTCTTTCCAAGTCAATTCTTAACTATTTTATTCTTTGGGTTTTATGTCATGGTTCTCTTTATTTTCTGTAAGCTTCTCACGCAGTCTCTAGGGTTTTCTACGTGCAGGATCCTGCCATCCACAAACAAGCCACTTTCCTTCTCCTTTTCCAGTAAGAGTGTCCTTAGTTTCATTTGCCTGGTGCTCTGGAGTTGTTAACCCTGTGTTGAAAGAAGGGAAAGTAGACACCCTCCCCTTCTCAATCTTAGAGGCCAAGACTTGAGCTTTTTACTGTTGAATATGTTCAAGCTCTGAACAGCTTTAAAAGTGTGCTGTTCTGTATTCCTAGCACCTACATTAGAGTCTGGAACATGACAATTACTGAACAAATGTAGCCTTTTAAAACTTAATGAGCTCCTGGCTGTGGTGGCGCACGCCTTTAATCCCAGCACTTGGGTGGCTGAGGCAGGTGGTTATTTATGAGACCAGTCTGGTCTACAGAGCAAGTTCCAGGATAGCCAAGACTACCCAGAGAAACCCTCTCTTAAAACAAAACAAAACAAAACAAAACAAAACCAACAACAACAAAAAACTTATTGAGATAAAGGTATTATTTTTATCCTCTGTGTGTGTGTGTGTGTGTGTGTGTGTGTGTGTGTGTGTGTGTGTGCTGTTTTTGTTTTTTTAAGATCAGGTCTTGCTCTGCAGCCCAGGCTGACCTCAAGCTCATGACAGTCCTCCTGCATCAAGTCCCTCAAATATGGGCATGAGCCACCACACCTAGTTTTATAAAAGTTAGAGGGCAATGGTGTGAGTAGAAAGTACCATTAGGCGGCACGCTAGCAAGGAGCTGGTGTTGGTCACTAATGACGGGCACCAAAGTCACTGCAGTTATGGTCCAGTTGCTCCACAGTCTACATTAGAGCTTCTGTCCAGTTGTCTTTTCCTTTTCTATATCAGCACTTAGCAGCTGGAGGAACGTAGCATGTGCTCCAACTCTTCATGTTAATGGCTACTGAATAAATAACTTGGCACCCACTGGAAGCAAAGCAAATGAACAAAAAGCTATAAATTATAGATAGAAGCTGTTCGCGTCCATAGATAGCAGCGGATGCCTCACTGTGGTACAGCTCTGCAGCCACGTAGCTGATTTAAAAGGCCTGCATCTGCTGGCCTTGGTCTTAATTGGGATGGTTGGAAGCACCACTTACCATCATTTCACCAGCTGTGCCATGCCAGTCCATCAGGATGTGGCCCCTCAGCTCACAGCAGATAGAGATTCTGACCAAGTGTCGTCTCAAAACGGAACGTCAAGGGGCTTTACTTAATGCACGGTCATCTCTCTTTATGTGGACTTTTAACAAGCAGGTTCTAAATATGAGCGAGCAGGACTTCAGGCTTCCCTTTAACGAGGCCGTCAGAGTCACATTTTAAAGAGCCTCATCTACAGATGCAGAACTCACTAATGACATTGTGGGTGACTGAACAGAGCAGAAAGAACAGGCCTTTTTGTCTCGGTGAGAGGTTTTCTCCCTGAAAATAATTGAAACCCTGGAGCTTATGCCAAAGAGAAACTTAGAACACTGGGAAGATGCAGGATTATTATCTTATAGGACCGAAGCCACTGGCATGCCAGGCAGCCAGGCTGGGGAGAACAACAGGCCAGAGGCCCTCCATCTCTCCATCTGTCTCTGGGAGACATGGCCATATCTCTCCACAGCTGCCCCCTCTCTCAGCAGACTGGCTGTCCCTTCTTCCCACCCAGTCATCTCCAGCTGTTCAGCTTTGTCTTCTCATTGCTCGGGTCCAGGGGCCAGCAGAGGTTGCCTGGCATCTCTGACTTCCACATTCCTGGAAGGCAGATTCTCGTTAGCTTATTCTGAGTCAGGTGACCACGCCTAGCTCATTCATTTATGAACTCAAACATCTGCACTAAGGCACGGGAACTGTCTCAGCAACTGAGGACACATCCTGCAATGTGTGGGGAGCAGGGGGATGGAGAGAGGAGGAGCTGTGTGTGAGGCAAGGGGAGGGAGAGCGGGAATGCCTCCACCATTTTATAGGATCAGGATGAAGGTTGCCATTTTCAAAGAAAGGGAAGAAAGTGTGGACTTTGGATTTGGGTTGTCTTATCTTAGGTTCAAATTCTGACCACCACCACCACCATACCCCCACACCACACACACACACACACACACACACACACACACACAAACATCAAACATCAGCTATGCATGAACTGGAACACATTAAGTGACTTCTTTCAGCCCTAAGTTTTTAATCATAATTAAGTTTTTAATTTATAATGGGAATAATTCTTTATAAAGTAAGCATGAGACTTATTAAGGCAAATCTGTGCTCGCCAAACCAGGAGCGTATCCACTACTACCTTGACCCCTGTGTGAGCATGTTTCTCTGCTTTCCACACTTGATTCGAGGATTAAAATGTGGGATGTTTGCCAAGTGTCGTTTGTAAACCCCGAGACTCCAGTGCGGCTGCTGCACCTCTTTTCTTACTATGAATTACATCTCCCCCTCTTTTTCTAGTTCCCATTTGGCCGGCGCTTGCCTTGTGACATCTACTGGCATGGAGTTTCATTTCGCGACAATGACATACTCTCCGGTCAAGTGAACAAATTTCCAGGTATCTGAAGTTATTGTTGGTGTTTAGAAGTATCCCTAGGTCCAAAGTCTTCTGCAAGAACACAGCACTGTTTTCAGATCAAACTTGAGGACTGTTAACTGAGACTCTCTGGCCAGGCTCTGCTGGGCTGCTGTTGCCATGGGGAGGAAGTCAATGGGAAGTCCTGAGAACTAACACTCCCGAGTCTGAAGATGGAGACTGAGCCCTCACTGGTTAAGGATGTGCTTTGTCAGTGTAGTTTACACTGGCATGAGAACATGGGTTAGAGGGTCAGAAGGTGGCTCAGGGTGAAGTGCTTCCTGTGCAGACATGAGGACTAGAGTTCCAGTCCCCAGCATGCAGGCATGATGGTCCACCTGTAATCCCAGCCCCCTGGGCGTAGATAGAAAGGATCCTTGGGGCAAGCTGCTAGCTAGATTAGCTGAACTGGTGAGCTCCAGGCTTAGCGGGGAACCTGCCTGAGCAAATGAGGAGGAGGGTGATGGAAGAAGATACCAGATATTAACCTCTGGGCCTCTGCACATGTGTGTAAACAAGTGCATGTTCATCAGCACACATGTGCAAGTGCACACATGCATACCACCACACACATAAGTAAAAATATACAAAATAAAAGAACATGTCTTGAACTTGCCAAGTTAGAGAGATAACAGTGAAGGGACTCTAGTGTCTAAGGAAAGAAATATGGCCCTTTCTAGCAGGACCCAGAGTTCCATGACTAGTCATCACAGAAACGAAGACCCCTCCTGCTTCCTCTTCAGGTATCACAGTTGAAGGTACCATGAGAGTGAGCTCTGCTGGTCTTCACTGAGCACCCCAGGCTCTCTAAGGGTCTCATGATGAGACTTACCCTGCAAGGCCTTGGTGGCAGGAAATGGTTAAGGTCATCTCTGTGTTTGCTTTCCTTCTGTCTTTCAGCCTTTACCTCCATCTCTTGTACAGTCACCACTCCTGATGGCTGTGTGACACAGAGCACAGGGCAGTGGGACTGCTTAGAGAAGGAACATTTGCCTGAACTTCTAGATACAGGCCCCACACTTATTTTGTTAATGTGTTTTACCACAATGTCACATTAAATACTATTAATAATTTTAAAGAAAAAAATCAAATTCCATCCCTCATTTAAGATTACATGTTTTCCCAAAGTGTTTGATTTCTTTTTTATATTATGTATATGAGCTTTTTACCTGTATGTATGTATGTATGTATGTATGTATGTATGTATGTGTTTGTATGTGTACCATATGTGTACAGTGCCCATGAAGGCACTTAGAAGGAAGGCATCAGATACCCTGGAACTAGAGTTACAGATTGTTGGGAGCCACCATACGGGTTCTGGGAACTGAGCCTGGGTCCTCTGAAAAAGCAGCAATGTTCTTCTCTCCTACGCCATCTCTCTAGTCCCAGTTTTCTCAGACTTTACCATGGCTGCCATTTTTATAGTACAGCCTCACAATGCAGTTGCTGTAGTAGGACGCCTTCTAGTGGTGTCATATATTTTGCACTTGTATTGAAGGGAGAATCAATTTGCCTGCTTGTTTTGTTTTGTATCCTATCCCATATCTTCCAGAAAACTCTCAGCTAGCCAGATGTGGTGGCTCATGCTTGAGAGGCTGAGACAGGAGGATTGCCATGAACTGGATGCCAGCCTGGGCAACATAATGAGCTGCAGGCTAGCCTAGGCAATGGAGTGAGACCATGTCTCAAGACCAAAACAAACAAAAGCCTACCATTTCTCAGTGTCCACATTGCATACACTGAGTAGTTTTTCCACGCACACCACAGGGTTTTAACTTAACCACTCAGAAATACAAAGTTCTACTCTAGGCAGTACACTGTTCACATGGAGGGCTGCAGGGTAGGAAGCAGGACACGGCTGCTGGTCAGAATGGAGCACTTCGCTTTAGTAGAATATTTGCAAAAGGTCCAGGGACTTGTCTCTGGCCCTTAGTTAAAGCAAGATTTTGACAAGTAGACAAGGTCCACATCTGACTCAGCTTAGACACCAGCAGATGCCAGCATCTTTCCTAGTTCTGCTGACAGAGCATCCCCTGCAAGGGTTATGCTGAGTTACAAGAGTCACCACACCAGAAACCTGGGCCTCAGCCTCCTGCTGGATGTTCACATAGTTTACCAATCTGAGTTTATGTTAACCGTGTGCCCTGTTCTTTGACAACACAGCAGATATCTCACCTTTATTGTTTTTGTTTGTTTGTTTGTTTGTTTGGTTTTGGTTTTGGGGGTTTATTTTGGGTTTTTTTTTGTTGTTTTTGTTTTTTGTTTTTTTGGTTTTTTTTTTTTTTTTTTTTTTGGAGGTGAGCAGAGCTAGAAGTTATTTGAAGGTCAAATTTATCCTCAGAGAGGAGAAAAGATTTTATTATCAAGAGTGAGCCTTTATAGCCAGTGTCCTTGAACATTGATTTAATGGCCGTGCTACTACTTATTCTGTCTTGCTGCTTACAAAAAGGCTACCCAAAAAAAATTTTTTTTAAAAAAAGGGTCTTCTTGGGGTCCTGGGAGAAAACAATTTGCATAAAAACAACACTCTGCATAGGCAGAATTGTTGAGACATGATTCGTAATTCATTGGATGAGGTTGTTATCTGTTTTCTTTCTGTCCTGTTTCCCCGGATGGCTGAGGATGAGAAGTAGCCTCAGGGTCCACATCAGGAAATGAAGCATGGAGGAAGGGTCCTCCCAAAAGACTAGCCTCACACAAGGACATTCATTCCAAAGCGAGCCCGCTCCATCCTCTACCCAGCATGCCAGTGACTGGGACTCGCAGTTTCCCACTTTGCAAACAGCAGTTAATTAACCGTAATGACACCTTGGAAACCTCTAGGTAGGGACCGGCTCTGCCACGCCCTCCGCCCTGGACAGACAGAAACCCGCCAAGGCAGGGGGCCCAATTCCAACCAGGACTGACTGACTGTTGTGTCTGGGTTTATCTCCTGCCTCACACATACCCCATTATTCTAAGCGTGCATTTCCCACACACAGCATATGCCCTAGAGTAAGTTCTGGTGGATGCTCCAGGAGAGAATGTGCTAGAAACACAGCACAAGTGTGCACTTTAGGATCCTCATGGAATTTACCTTCTGTGTGTCACTGTATTCAGTATTATTTGCTTTTCTATGGGTAATTTTCTTAGTTCAAATACATTTTGTGTCATAAGTGAGGTATTAAGATTTTTCATTTGAATATTCTGATTTAAATATTTAAATATTTTCATTTAAATATTTTGGTCTTTGATTTGGTGGGGTTTTTTATTTGTTTGTTTGTTTGTTGTTTTGTTTTTGAGACAAAGTCTCTGTGTAGCCCTGGATGGCCTGGAACTCACTGTATAGATCAGACTAACCTCAGAATTGCTGATTGTCCCTCCCCCCCATGCAGGAATTGCAGAGTTGTGCAAGACACCTGGAGCTGTCTTTTCTTTAAGAAAGTCCAAGATTATCATTTCTTGCTCACAAGTGGGAGTTCTTTGCTGAGTTCCAAGGTCTGAGACGTGAGGCCTACAGGACAAGAGATAGCTCCAAACTGACCAGTGGGGCAGCGGGGAAGGAGCCTGCAGGGATCTAACCACAGCACTGCCGTGGCCTGGGGGTCAGTGTGAGCAACGAAGACCCTTTTAAGCCAAAGTGTGACATAGGCCACCTCAAACTTTAGAAAGCTTAGCCAGGGGATAACATTAGAGGCAGTGGAGAGAGGAAATGGACTCAGGTAATAAGCTGGGGCACTGTCAGCACAGAAGGTGAACTGTGACGTTGAAAAACGGAGAAGATGGGCCAGGAAATGCTTATTTGTTGTTTGGCTGTTGTCATGTGGCTCCTTATTTAATGACAGGAACTATGGGCATAAATGATGCTTGGATCGAATAGTGCTTCAAGTATAGCTGAGTTTGTGATGTAAGGAACAACCTGTATGCTCTTTGTTGACTCCAGGGGGATAAGACCCATCCGGCCTTATGACTGCAACAGAACAATGCAGGGCTAGAGGCAAGCACTTGGGATCAGTAGCTGTGACTTGAGACAGGGGAACTGCCGCCATAGGAGATGTCTAGGGGCCGACCTCTGTGAGTAGTGACCCAGGGAGGCAGTCAGCCTCAAGAGTCTGGTAATAAGTGGCAGGATCCCAGATGCTGGCTATAGTCGTAGGCAGTCAGACTGTAGCCTTTTGGGCAGGCTAGGAGGAATGGACACAAGGTTGGGGAGAAGAATAACATGAGAGAGAAGGGGCCTCAGTCCTGTGGCTCAGGTAGCCACTGAGATACAAGGAACAAAAGATAAGTTACAAACACAGAGGTGAGAAAGGCACATAAAACCTCTCAGCCGTGGAATAGAGCCAAACTTGTTAGCAGAGGGAAGCAGACTTAGAGCATCCACTGTAAGTCAGAGGGCTCCAGAGCCCAGGGAGGCTCTCAAGTGAGGAAAGGTTGTTTTAAGAACAGAGGCAGAGAATGGGGGCCTACAGGGCCTGGAGCCTAAAGGACACAGAGCCTGCAGGGCCTATGACTTCTGTTCACATATTTATTCTGGGAGCATGAGCTTGCCTCTACTGGAAACTCAGATGACCCTGGGCAGGGCTGTAGTGTGAGTAGACACCACCCCTCACATCCACCTGAGCCACACACAAAGAATGCCAGTGGCCTCCATGACAATGAGGTATGCCACACAAGCGTGGGGACCTGAGTTTGATCATCAAAATCTACATCAAAGAGCCAGATGTGGTAGTGGGTACTGGGGAGGCAGATCTCTGGGGCTCCCTGGCCAGCTCTCCAGATCAGTGAGAGACCCTATTTCTAAAAAACAAGGTGTAGAACTGGGGCGATATCTCAGCAAAAAATGATCTTGTATAAACATTAAGGCTGGACTTCAGATCTCCAGAACCCATGTTGATATCTGCTGGGCATGGTGGCCTGTATATATATAATTCAGATGCTTGGAAGACAGAGGATCCCCAGAGCAAGCTGGCTGGCTAGACCAACTATATCACTGAGCTCTGAGTTTGGTGAGAGACCCCACCTCAATGACTAAAGTGGAGAAACATGAAGGAAGACTCAAACAACTGTCACAGGCCTCCACACACACATGTACACACACATGTACACACACATGTATACACACACACACACACAGAAGTGAACAGCTCCTGTGCAATGACAGTGTACCCAAGGTTGCCTTCCAGATGTGCAACCATATGTGCCAACCCACACACACGTACACACACACACATGTTTATACAAATACACATAAAGATCAAAATATCCACGTATTTTTAAGAGACATATTTTAGAGAGCCGGGAGTTGCCCAGGACAGGACCCAGCCCCAGCGCACCTCCCCCAGGCAATGCTGTAAGTTACACTGGGGAGGCTTTCTCACTCCGTGTCCTTGTTTCAAGGAGAGAGAGCTTATGCTGAAAGGTGTGTGGTTTTCTATTTTATGTCTTTTAATAGTCACGAAAGATTAAATAAAACAAAGCAGCTTAATTACATTTCTCATAATGTCACCAGAGTCCACTAGATGATCTTCCCTGGGGAACATGAAATAATGTACGCTGGCCACGCATTAAAGGGGGGCTCAGTTCCAAGTGTGTGATAGAACTTCCTTGCCCACAAAGATGACAAAGGATAGTCATAGACAGAGGCTCAGAGAGGGGGTGAAAACTCGCCCTTACACCCCACCCACCCACCCCGGTCCCACTCCGCGGGATTAAGGAGGGAGGATGAATTTACTGATTCTCCTTCCTTTAAGATCCTTCTAAGCCACAAGTCTCTGCTGCCTGAGAGGCTGAGAAAGTGACCATGGCGTGAGTGGGGCGGGGGAAGGCCCCAGACAATGGCTGCCGTGGTGAGCCTCACAGCTTCCCCTCTCCCCAGGCATGACTGAGATGGTGCGGAAAATCACCTTGAGCAGAGCGCTGAGGATCATGCAGAACCTGTTCCCGGAGGAGTACAACTTCTACCCTCGCTCCTGGATTCTGCCCGAGGAGTTCCAGCTCTTTGTTGCTCAGGTAGAGATGGCCTGTGGCCCTTGAATGATAATTATGTCCGTGTGCTGGGAGCTGGGCCAACCGGGGCACCCGGAAGTTGAGCGACTTGCTGGTACACAGTTTGGCAGCCCTCAAGGCAGCTTGCGGAGTTGAACGGCAGGGCGACAGGTGGGTTAACTGGAGAAGTTATGTTGCTAGTGCTGGCTGGTGGAGACAGGAAGCCAGCAGACTGGGGCATGGAGGAGGCGTGGAGCCCACACGTGGAATGGTCGGTCCAGTGGAATCTTGGGGGTGGGCTTCCAAGACACCAGTGTAGTTGGGGGTGCTTAAAGGCCGGCCGCTGAGCAGGTCTACCAACCAGACATGGGAAGCCTTTTATGTGTCCTGCTTTAAACTTGTGCCAGAACCCACTTTCTAATGGTCTATCCCTTCCACCTTGAAAAGCAGTGTGTTTGAGCCTAAAACTCTGGAGCCTTGGCTACAGTTTGAAAAAGTGGTGGTGGGGTAGTAGGGCTCAGAATCACTGTTCACTTTAGGTTTTGTTCTGGACAAGTTAATTTCTAGACCACATCAAAACCTTTGGCAAGTTCTGCAGACCATGTCATAACTATGAGTTTCAGCAAAAGAGGAACAAATGGGTCAGCCACTTTTACTAGTTTTATAGTCTGGGCATTGTGCTTGCAGCTTAACAAGTTCCTTGTAACCCTAGAATGATTTTATGACATCAGTTATATGAATATCCCCATTTTACAGATGAAAAACTGAGGCTTTGAGAAATTATGGCATCTGCTCAAGAAGTATGATTTAAATCTAGAGCTAACACCGAGGCTTAGAGTCTTTTCAAATGCCTCAATGTTGTCTGGGGGTCTAATATAAAAATCTAGACCTAGAAATAAGATTAGGATTTACCAAACACAAAAATAGCTTGCTCATTTTGGGGCTAGAAGCTCATGGGTCGATACCTTGCCCTGTGTGTGTGAGACCCTGGGTTTGGTCTCTAGCACTGCAATAGATAGATAGATAGATAGATAGATAGATAGATAGATAGATGATATAGAAATGATATGATAGGTAGACAGATGACAGGTGGATAGATACATAGAAAGATGATAGATAATAGTCAGATAGATAGATAGATAGATAGATAGATAGTAGATATAGAAATGATATAATAAGTACAGATGACAGATGGATAGATACATAGAGAGATGATAGATAATAGATAGATAGATGGATAGATAGATAATAGACAGACAGACAGACAGATGGATGGTGAACATGTGGATCTGTGTATTTATTGACTCAGGTGTATTTATTCTGTGTAAACTTTGCTTCAATAAAGTTAATTTTAAAAATAGCAATCAGCTCTTCCATTTTCACTCACAGTTCTGATCAACCCTTCCCTCCAGATCCCTACCACTCGCTATGTTAAGGATTAAACAGTTAAGTCTAAATGCAGCTGTACTTAAGATCTCATGAGAGAAGTGCGGCCACCATCCATTCCCCACAGCCCGTGTGTGAGTCCTTGTGGTCAGTCCTCACGTCCCTACTGCAGTATGTAGCCTGGCTGTCCTGGAACTCTCTCTGTAGAACAGGCCGACATTGAGCTCACAGAGATCCGCCTGCCTCTGCCTCCCAAGTGTTGGGATTAAAGGTGTGTACCATCCTGCCTGTAATATATTCAAATATGGAAAACTCATGATTATGTGAATATAGCTGTAGTAGGATGCTCATACCATGTGTTACCCCACACCTTGTGCCTCCAGTCAAGCCTGTCCACACCTCCTCAGTAAGCCAATCAAAAGATTCAAATTAAACATTGAAAGCAGAAAAAAAAAAAAAAAAGGAAAGAAATTTATTCAGTGTGGCTCCACTGGAGGAGGGGTAGAAAGATCCAGCAAAGCCCTCAAAGGTCCTGAAGTGAGATCAGAATCTAAGTAGAGGGCCAAGGTTACACACAGGTAGGTAGCCCTGTCCAAGTGAGGTCCCACCCACCACAGACTTGTCGCCGTCTGTGCTTCAGTGTCATTCTGCATGCTAGTCTACAAGTTGTTAGACCTATGTGCAGTCTCTGAAAGACAAGTTCCCACTCTGCCCGGTTCTTTTCCTTCCCCCAGAATGAGACTCCCAGGGTTCATTGTATCATTAGCCAGGCAGATGCTGTGAGCTGAGCATCTCTTCAGGATACCTTTATTTCTGCCAGGTCTGTGACAGTGGCTCCCGTGTGGCAAGCAGAGTGCTTTCTCTCTTCCCACCATGCTTTGAGGCAGAGCCTCTACGGTATGGTTTCCTCCCAGCCTGTCCGCTCCACTATCTCAGGTCGTTTTACATTTGGCATTTCTAGCATCACTTAGTATTCTCTGCTCTTCTTTGGGAATTCTCTTTTTCTCCTGGGTTCTTTATAAATGTATTGTTTAGTTTTCCAACTATTTTTATATTTTCAAAATACTTTCTGTTGTTGATTTCAATTTTATTTTGTGAGTGTTGAAAATGGTATGCTTTATTATCTCAAGCTCTTTAATTTTTATATGACATGTGCGGTGGTTTGAATATGCTTGGCTCAGGGAGTGGCACTATTTGGAGGTGTGGCCTTGTTGGAGAAAGCGTGTAACTGTGCGCGTGGACTTTAAGACCCTCATCCTAGCTGTCTGGAAGCCAGTCTTTTCCTAGCAGCCTTCAGATGAAGACATAGAGCTCTCAGCTCCTCCTGTGCCATGCCTGCCTGGACACTGCAATGCTCCCTTCTTGATGATAATGGACTGAACCCCTGAACCTGTAAGCCAGCCCCAATTAAATGTTGTCCTTATAAGAGTGGCCTTGGTCATGGTGTCTGTTCACAGCAATGGAAACCTAACTAAGACAGTATGATTAAATTTCTTTTCTTACATCTTAATTTGTTTGTATCAGTGTTGGGGTGGGGTGCTCACATGTCATGGTGTATGGGTGTCAGTGTTGGGGTGGGGTGCTCACATGTCATGGTGTATGGGTGTCAGTGTTGGGGTGGGGTGCTCACATGTCATGGTGTATGGGTGTCAGTGTTGGGGTGGGGTGCTCACATGTCATGGTGTATGGGTGTCAGTGTTGGGGTGGGGTGCTCACATGTCATGGTGTATGTCAGTGTTGGGGTGGGGTGCTCACATGTCATGGTGTATGTCAGTGTTGGGGTGGGGTGCTCACATGTCATGGTGTATGGGTGTCAGTGTTGGGGTGGGGTGCTCACATGTCATGGTGTATGGGTGTCAGTGTTGGGGTGGGGTGCTCACATGTCATGGTGTATGTCAGTGTTGGGGTGGGGTGCTCACATGTCATGGTGTATGGGTGTCAGTGTTGGGGTGCAGTGCTCACATGTCATGGTGTATGGGTGTCAGTGTTGGGGTGCAGTGCTCACATGTCATGGTGTATGGGTGTCAGTGTTGGGGTGCGGTGCTCACATGTCATGGTGTGTGGAGGTCAGAGGACAATGCTGTTTGGGAACAGATTTTCTCTTCCTACCTTATCAGTCCTTAAAATTGAACTCAAGCTGTCAGGCTTGGCAGCAGGCACCTTCTCCTGTTGAGCCATCTTGCTGGTCCCTCAATCTTTTAAAAGTGGTTGAAGTTTTCTTTTCATTTGTTGTTTGTCTTCATGAACATTTTGTGTACACTTGAAATGATCTGTATTCTGGTGTAGCCGATGTAGCAGGCTGTGTCAGGTTGAGTTAGTTCTTCTGGTAGTCTGACCTTCTTTACTGATATATTTCATTCCCCTATTACTAAAATTTTCAACTATGGTTATAATCATGTTTCTTCTTTAAATTCTGTCAATGCTCTTTGCATACATTTTGAAATTTTCTTAGTTTAATGGTTAGACTCCTTTACAAGATGATTTCTGTGTCTTAATTCTACTTTCTGTGAAACTGGCAGGTGCCTTCCAGTTTTTACTGGCTTAGTATTTTCATGATAGACTTTTCTATTCTTTAATTTCAAACTTCCCACATTTAAAAGAGTGCTTTTTGTTGAAAGCATCTATATAGGCTATCGTCTTTTATCCTGCTTGACAGTCAGTACCTTTTCATTATTGTTTGTAATCCACTAATACTTAGTGTGTAATATTGTCTTAAATTTGAGGCTGGACTCTTGCTACTTATCTTTTATTTGTCTTGTTTAGATTAGTTGATTTTTAAAAATGTTACTTTGTCTCTTCTTTAGTTTTATTAATCATATCTATTTAAAAATGGTTTTCGTTTTAAATCCTAATCCTATGGTAAAGCCTTTTACCTTAAAACATCTTTAACTTATAATATTTACCATTAATTATTATTATATTCCTAAGAGCCAAGCAACTTAAAACAGTACAGACCTGTTCTTACCCTCAACCTACATGCTTTTGCAATATATTTTACAGCTAATCCTACAACATATTTATTATTATTACGCTTCAAAAATTAGGTTTTGTTTTGTTTGTCTCATAAAGTCCAAGCTGTTCTCAAATGCACAACCCCCACCCCCACACACTGCTGAGATGACAGGAATGTGCCCCCAGGCCTGATGAAAAGTTGCTTATTTTAAGGAAACTGAGAGCTAAATATATTTGGCTTTGGTGATTACCACGTATCTTTAATATCCCCAGCACGCTGAATTCTTTCCATAGATCTGGGCTCCTTATTATTTTTGTTTGACCTTCAGGATTTTCATTAATGCACTAATTTTGGTAGTGCAGGTCTGCCAGTGGCAAAGTCCCTCGTCTTATCTGAAAGTCTATTTTGCCTTTAGTTTCTAAAGTATTTTGAAATGGTTTTAGGTTCATAAGATGTTATAAAGCTAGGACAGAATTTGTTCTCCCATCTGTTTCCTGTGTCCTCAGCAGTGGGCACTGTACTAGGAGAACACTGGCGTGCTGTTAACTGCCTGCCATCGCCCTCTTCTGCTCCGGGTCTCTCCGTGAGCCCTGAGTTGGTTGAGCCATCATTTCCTGCTCTCCTCCTTCGAGCTGTTACAGTTCCTTGGTCTCTGTCTTTTATGCCTTTGACTTTCTGAGCGCCATTGCTGGTTTCTTGTTGTTTCAGAAAGATCTTCAATTTGATTGTATCTGATTTCTTTCACAATCCAATTTAGATTACAATTTTTTACAAAATATAACTCAAAAAGATGTTGTGACCTCCTCAATGAAGCACAACAGGTGCCAGGCTACCAGTGTCATATTCCTAGTGGTGCTGGTTAAATTAGTTATTACAACATCTGCTCTGTTTCTCCACTGCAAAGTCGTTCTTTTAATCTTTGCAGTCTGTAAGTGTCTTGTGGGGAGGTTGATATTTTTAGACAGCACAGATAGCCTGCTTGCATTATAATCCCTCCCAGTTGATGCTGTTGTCAATTCCTGTATCCCCCTCCTCAAGTCCCACGGGGACTGTGAGTGAGATTGTAGGTCGGTCTTTATTATCATTTGAGAACAACTGGCACTTCTGATCCGTGGACATGAGCCATTCCTCCTTTAGCCAAGGTCGTCATTAGCTTTTGCTCGTGTCTTTGAGTGACCCCTGCACAATGTTGAACACAGAGATGCATGCAGACATCCTCGTGGTGTTTGCTTGGGGTATTTTTTGTTTATATTATTTTTGGTGTGAAATCTGTTGTCATCTTTATTCCTCGGCTTTACTGGGGAGTGCCTCCTTTCTGTCTGCCTCACGTTCTTTCTGTGTATGACTGACTTCGAACACTTGATTAGATGTGCTCTGGGTATAATTTTCCCTCATGTTTCTGATTCATTAAGTTATACATGGATTTATATTTTCCATAAAATGTAGAAAAGATCTGACCTGTTATTTCTTCAGATTTATTTTTCTGTCTCTTTTCTCATTTGGCACTTGGATTCTACATATATTAAATCACTTGAAGTTATCCCACAGTTCACTGATGTTCCATTTACTTAAAAATGTTCTGGGTGGTAGGCTGAGATGGCTCAGCAGGTAATGGTGCTTGTCACCAAACCCATCAAATCTAAGTTTGATCTCTGGTACCCACATGGTAGAAAAAGAAAACCAG
The DNA here is from genome assembly GCF_011762505.2 of Arvicanthis niloticus. Classification (NCBI taxonomy): domain Eukaryota; kingdom Metazoa; phylum Chordata; class Mammalia; order Rodentia; family Muridae; genus Arvicanthis; species Arvicanthis niloticus. The sequence goes on along the minus strand of NC_047659.1, from coordinate 13,134,835 downwards.
CTCCTGCAAGTTCTCCTCTGACTCCCATATGTATTCTCTCTCTCTCTCTCTCTCTCTCTCTCTCTCTCTCTCTCTCTCTCTCTCTCGCACACACACACACACACACACACACACACACACACACAGAGGGTGGGGCATAGGAAATCTAATCTGAGTCTTGGAGATTGTTGTATCCACACACAAACTGTTGAACTGCACTATAGGATACAAAGTAAGTGACTTGGAAACAGATTACAGGTTTACTTTCTGGAGTAATACTTAACCTAAATCGAATTATTCCCTTTCTATTAAGGCAAGATTTTTGCTCTTGGTCCACCTGATGTCCCATGAATCCTGATGTTTCTCATTCTGGCTGGTGAGAGCATGCTATTCCGGGTGCTGTGCGGGTACCAGGCATTGCCATCTCCAATCCTTTTGGATGGTGCTTTCTTTGATCTAAGTTTCTTCACAAGGGTGTGCTGATCTGTCCTTGACTGAACATCAAGGGAGTTCACTGGGAGAGGAGATTTTGACCAGACTTTAGAGTGCTGTGTTTACCACCAGTAAAGTATTAGTCAAAGCCTGCATTAGTTACTTTCTGTTGTTGTGATTAAAAAAAAAAATACTATGATCAAAAGCACCTTGAAAGAGAAAAGGGTTTATTTTGGTTTGTCGTCCCACGGGGACAGAATCCATCATGTGGGTCACAGGAAGCATGGCTGCAGGAGCAGGGAGCTGGATGATTCTTTCCCCAAATGGCACCACCAACTGGGGACCAAGCACCCAGATACATGAGCCTCTGGGAGGCATCCTCACTCGGAACATCACAAAGCCTAAGTATCACGTACAAAAGCACAGATTCATGAAACAATGCGGCTGGCACACTGAAAGCACAAGCAGGGGGAACCATGGCCAGGAAATGATGAGCTTTTCGGTGTTGGTGGAGTTTAGAAGGAGAGCATTAGGCAGTATGATGAACTGTGTGTCCACTCCATTCAAGACCGTGGACAAGTGGAGGCCATGTGGAAGCTTCCAGTAAAAGATGGGGTGGGATGGTGAGGGTTTAGAACGGGGAAGGGTCACCTGTAGAGTAGATGGATGAGAGAAGAAGTGTGGTGAAGGAGAGAAGGAGGATGGTGCTGATGGTGGAGCTGGGATGGAGGCGCACACCACCACTTGATTCTGGTACCCTGGAGGGCTGAAAGTTGAAGGCCAGCCTGGCTACACAGTAGTCCCAGGGAGCTGCCCGCCTCTCCATAAAACTCAGAACTTTAAACTGTGACATGGAGACAGGGATCTTGAGGAAAGGAGGGTTAGATGTGAGAAAGATTCACTGGGTGGTACCAAAAAGACCCTGGCATTGTGGAGCCGGAGAGGGCGGGACACTTGTGAAGACTGGTGAAGTGTTATGATGAAGTGCCCAAGAAAAGCAGTTGATTTAGTAGGAAAAAAAGGAATATGGCTTCCCTGGGGTTGAGGAGGTGCCTCTGGCTTTTTCTGTGATTGTTTGCATCCATCCAGGGAGACAGTTTTCTCTGCAGTAAAAGTCAGCGGTTGGGTTAAGAGATAGCCCCAGTAGCTTCCTGTGTTAGCATTGTAAGCCCTGTAATATCAGTGCCCATTTGACTGAAGCTGAGGTGTTAAGGACTGGATAGTCCCTGATATAATTTGCAGTCTCCTAACTTTGGGCCTGACACTCATGCCATCTAAGCTTCTGGGGTCTCTGTCCTCTTCCTTTGGCTCCGTTACTGCGTCTCTGTGCATTGGTATTCTGTCGCTGTGACAAAGTGCAGAGAGCAATCAACCTGCAGAGGGAAACGGTTGTTTGGCTCATCGTTTAGGGAATTCAAGTCCCAGTCAGTGGCTAGTGCCCTGTTGCCTTGGGCTTTCTATGTGGTAGCACACTGTGGCAGGAACATGGGAAGGATCATCCACCTCATGGCAATGGGAACCAGAATGAGGAGAGACCGACATTCTACATTCTCTTGAGGGCACACAGCAAATAACACGATAACCTCCCAGGAGGACTCCCCTTCTTCAGCCCATAACAGCACCACAGGTTGTCAATCAATCCTGTAAGCCCTGGGCCTTCACGATCCAACAGCAATATCTAAATAGGAAAGCACTCCTAACTAGAGTGCATATGAGCATCCAGTGGACGTTTAATGATGGGCATTCCTTATTAGCTTCAAACCTGCGTTTTAAATGTGGCATTATTATTTCTATTGACTTCTCTGGTTTGCCAGAAATAGTGTCTTCACTTTAAGGATTTGACTAATATATGATTGTGTGAAATAAAAAGTGAATAAAGGGGGCCTGGAGAGATGGCTCAGAGGTTAAGAGCACTGGTTGCTCTTCCAGAGGTCCTGAGTTCAATTCCCAGCAACCACATGATGGCTCACCACCATCTGTAATGGGATCTGATGCCTTCTTCTGGTCTGCAGCTGAATGATGTATGCATAATTCTTTTTTTCTAAGTGAGAAAAGGAGCCCATGGGTGGTGCCTGCCCTTAATCTCAGCACTTGGGAGGCTGAGGCAGGACATCTCTGTGAGTTTGGAGCCAGCCGGCCTGGGTGACTGAGTTCCAGGACAGCCAGAGCTACATAGTGAAACTTTTTTTTTTAAGTCCACACTTTTTAGCTGAAATGAGGCGTGTTTGGGCTACAGAAGAGTACCACTAATTAGAACGCAACAATAGTGTGTTGCTATAGTATCCTTTCGGCCTTTTTCTGTGTACAAGCAAATACATGTAACAGGTACAGTTTTTTCCTGAAAAACTTGGGTCATACAGAACACTGTTCTTCATTAGCTTGCTTTTACCCCTCCCTGCACTTCGACATCTTTTCAGGTCAGTGCTACATTGCATTTCATTATACGAAGAGATCATAGCTGTGTTAGGTAGTTCTCATGCTTCTTGTTATTCAGCAAATAGCATTATAAGGAACCACCCTCATTACAGGATGCTGGCATTTTGTTCAGATAGGTAGGTCATCCAAGTGCTGAACCATGTACTTTCTGGACAGGCAAACCAAGCACAAAGCTTCATCAGATATGGGAAGGGGCCTCCGCAGTGAGTGCCTTTCTGTGTGTGTGTGTGTGTGTGTGTGTGTGTGTGTGTGTGTGTGTGCTAGAAGAGGTGAAAGTCACTGTAAAACAATAAAGAAGTCTGGAGCTTTGTGATTTCTCTCATGGATTATTAGCATTTCATCCAGACAAAACCCAGTTGTCTGCTGCCCATGCACAGTCTTTACCCACAATCAACCAGCAGGTGGCACCACGCAGACGCAAATAGGCTTCTCAGTGGGGATTTTTTTTTTATAAAGGTTGGAGAAAGATGCAGGCTTGCTTTCCAATTTTAGCAGATGGCCAATCAAAAAATTCCTTTGGAGTTTCCCCCCCTTTCTTCTTTCTTTCTTCTTTTTTTTTATTTTTTGCATATGGCCTTCCATCTGGGTATTTGAGAAAAGTACAGTTTTGTTATCAAAACAGCATTTATTATGGTGAAAGAATTTGTATTTCTCAGCAAAGATTTTTTTTTTTTTTTTACTTTTTTACTTTTAGTGAATAAAGCCAAAACCTGCTCAATAATGTCCTGCAGCTTCTCGGAGGGATCCGTGGAGCTTGAGTGCTTCTGTTTCCCTGCAGTTGGTCCTAAGTTAGCGCTTATGACTTAGTGCCTCAGGGTGGAGACAAGCACATTGTTTGAAAAGACAAAACAGAAAGCAATGTTTTCCACTGGGTTTAAAAACAGGAAAAAACAAAGGTCTAAGTGGGTCAGAGTAAAGGCATGGAAAAAAAAAACAAAACAACAACAACAACAAAAAAAACCTTTTTCTCTGTCCTACAACCTTCTGTTGACTTATTTGCACAGTTGCCTGTGGTGGTTGGCTTTAACGGACAACTTGACACAAGACTCACCCAAGAAGAGTTTCAGTGAAGGATTGCCTACCTCAGGTTGACCCGTGGGCATGCTAGTGGAGAACCATCTTGGTTGCCTTCACTGATGTGAAAAGACCCAGCCCACTGTGGGAGGTACCATTCCCTAGGCTTGGGAATCCTGAACTGTACAAGAGAGGAGGAAGCCAACTGAGTACTAGTAAGCAAGTGAGCGTATTCATTTATCTCTCTGCTTCTGACTTTGGATGTGCTGTGGCCAGGAGCATAAGCTCCTGCCACTGAGACATCCCTGCAGTGGTGGAATACAACCTGGAATTGTAACCCAAAACACCCTACCCACTCCACGTTGCTTTTGTCAGGGAGTTTTACCACGGCAATGAGTGAAGCCAGAACATTTTCCTTCATGGAGACAGTATTCTGATCTGTCCTGCTTGGAGTCACCAATAGTTAGTTTGTAAGTTTAAACTTGCCTTGCCTTAGAGAGTCCTGCGTACCTCTGCAGCCTCACCCCTCACAGTACCTCACCCTCCATCTTCAGTATTTTGTGACCTACTCTCTCTCTCTCTCTCTCTCTCTCTCTCTCTCTCTGTGTGTGTGTGTGTGTGTGTGTGTGTGTGTGTGTGTGCATGAACATACATATGTAGGTCAGAGGGCAACCTTAGTGTCATTCCTCATGCAATCTGCCTTTGTAAGGTGAACTTTCTCACTGACCAACCATGCCAGGCTGGCCAGCAAGCTCCAGAGACCCATCTGTCTCTGCCTTCCTAGTGCTGAGATTACATCATCTGTGCTTTTTTTTAAATTGACTTCTAGGGGTTGAATTCAAGATTTCCTGCTTACAAGTCAAGCACATTACCAACTGAGCGCTTCCTCCAGTCCTGTGCTTGAGGTTTTTAGGTATCAGCTCCTTGAGCCCTCTTTGCGGCATGATTTTGCCTAGAGCTCAAAGACTGCATCCTTCATGTCTCCTTCAGTCCCCAACATTGTCTTATTTCATGGGACTGATGTCAATTCTTCTGTTTTTCTTTCTCTTTACCTTCATGTTTTGAAACAGGGTCCCATGAAGAGGGCTGGCCTTGAATTTGTTAGGTAGCTGAAGATGGCTTTGAACTTTTGGCCTTCCTACTTCCAATGGCCAGGTGCTGGGATGACAGGCATGTGCCTCTACACCTGGCTCAACATTGATAATTCTTTTAACTCCTGCCAAGCTTTTTCTTTCTCTGCCACACCTGCTCTGCTGTCCATGTCTAGAGCATTGAGCTGTTTTCTTTATGATACGTGTGCTTAGTAACTACATTTCCTTCTCTATCCTACTAGGAGGTCTGATTGGTCTAATTGATCATCAGCACATAGTAGACAGGCAAGTATGTTTGTCTAATTGAAAGGTTTTATCTCTTGGGAGGTTAGCCATTGAAGTTGGCCTCTCTGGTCAGCATGACTTGACCTGTTTCCCAAGAGTGTAGAACACACTTGGGCCAGAGACTTACCAAAGTAATGCCATCCAGTGAGAGGCCCAGGTGTTGTCTCAGCCTCCACCTGGTCACGTGTCTGTTTTCCATCTACAGCAAGAGAGGAAGTAGACATAAACAATGGGGTCTCATCTGCTTTTGGCACACAGCATCTTTAGAGGCTGGGGCCCATGGTGGCGGTGTCCAGTGAATAACAGACTGGAGACAGAAGCAAGGGGAACCAGATGTCAGAAGAATCAGATGATCCAAAGGCATGGCTTCATCTCTCCATTTGCTTCAACTTCTCTCTTATTTCCAAAAATAGATTTCCACCCTCCTCCCATGGGATGGCTCATGCCATCCCTGTGTCCCTTGCTCACCAGCTGGTGCATTTCCTAGGATGATGATATCATCTCCAGCTCTTGCTCCTCTCTGAATGTGAGAAGGTCTGTCTATGTCCCATGCATTAGCCCAAGCGACAGCTGGCACCTGAGTCATGCTGCCTGCACTGCCTATGAGAGTTTTTCACGCACAGGCCTGTTTTTAATCTTCATTTGGCATTGGCTGCTCCCATCCCCTGCCACCTGTAGAAGCAGAGATGAGAGGTCGGAGTGGTAAGCTTGTGCTCTTGTATATATAAACAGGCATATGTAGCCTCCTGTACACATGTACCCAGACCTTGTGGCAGGCAGACATCTCCTTAGATCTACCTAGTACCAAGTGCTAAAGGTACAAAACAGGTTAAAAATGTCCTGGCCTTTGGGTTTCTAGGGTTTCTTGAGTTACATCCATCCATCCATCCACCTACCCACCTGTCCATCCATCCATCTATCCATCCACCCATCTATCCACCTACTTATTCATCCATCCATCTACATACATACAATTCCATACATCCACCCACCCATCTATCTATCCACTTATCTCTCTATCTATCCCCATTCACCGACCCACTCACCTATCCATCTCTATCCATCTATATATCCATCCATCCATCTATCCATCCATCCATACAATTCAATATATATATATACATACAATTCCATACATACATATATAATACATACAATTCCATATATACATACATACATACAATTCCATACATACATACAAGTCCATCCATTCATACATACAATTCTATACATACATACATACATACAATTCCATACATACATACATACATACATACAATTCCATCCATACATACATACAATTCCATACATACATACATACAATTCCATACATACATACATACAATTCCATATACATACATACAATTCCATACATACATACAAGTCCATCTATCCATTCATACATACAATTCCATACATACATACATACATACATACAATTCCATCCATACATACATACAATTCCATACATACATACATACAATTCCATATACATACATACAATTCCATACATACATACATACATACATACAATTCCATACATACATACATACAATTTCATATACATACATACAATTCCATACATACATACAATTCCATATACATACATACAATTCCATACGTACATACATACTTACATACATACATACATACATACATACAATTCCATTCATCTGTCTATCTACCCACCCACCCACATTCACACCCATTCTTAGAGATGCTTATCCATCCTTCCATCCATTGGCTGTTGGCTTCTGATGACATGTAGTCAGGACTTGGACAACACTGGGCTCAGGCCTGTTTTCCCTTAGTCTTAGCAGACATTTACTGGGTGATTTTTAAATACCCAGCATCCAAGGGACAGCTCTCTGCTTTCAGTGGAGGGCACTGAGTGTGCTGGTTAATTCTATATATACTTGACATAAGCTAGAGTCATCTGTTGAGGAAATGCCTCCATAACATTGGCCTGTTAGCAAATCTGTAGGGCACTATTTGATTATCAATTGATGTGGTGCCTCCCCTGGGCAGGTGATCCTGATGGGTGTAATAAAGCAGGCTGAACAAGCCGGGAAGAGAACATCCATAGGCAGCATTCCTCCATGAAGAGTTCCTCTGTATCAACTCTTGTCTCCGGGTTTCTGACTTCCCAGGATGATAGACTACAAGCTCTAAGATGGAATAAACCCTTTCCTCCCCAAGCTGCTGTTGGTCATGGTGCTTTATCACAGCAATAGAAACCCTAGCTAAGACACTGCTGATGGATGATCCAAAGGAGATAGATGGGACAGTCTGCAATGAGCTCAACACAGGCACTGTGCAAACCAGGGTAATACAGGGTGTGAAGTATGGGAGAGAGGCAAGTCAAGGAAAGCATGGCTGCCCCCATTTAACCTGAAATGAAACAGTGAGCCAGAGTCCAAGGGACCAGGGTGCAAGCCCCCTCTATGTCTTCACTGACTGTGGGATACTGGACAAGCCACCTCATGTGTTTCACTGTTCCTAAAGGCTTCAGAAGACTAGACTATCACAAGGTGCCTGCATCCTGATCTGTAACTCTGTGGGTTTGGGTTTTCATAAAACTCGCAGCTGGAACTAAACAGCTATGCAAATTTCTGTTGTAAGGTTTCAGTTGGACACACGGGACCTCGGGCAATGCACGGTGCTAATGGTGGAGTCAGGGTAGCCAGGGGCTTGCAGAGCCCTGGCTGACAAAGGGTTGTAGACAGAGGTGTCCTCAGGCAGGTGGCAGCAAACCCTGCATGATCTTTGATCCCTGTCCCACCCCCTCCAGGGCCAGTGATTGGCTGAGCAAAGCAAAATACTGGCTAAGCCCACACATCTTTCCCATAATTCCCCCAAAGGCCATTCAGAAAGACTGCCATTTCCAAAGCTTCACCCTCTTCTTACCTGGGGCCCTCTCTCAGGGTTACTGTCGACCCCCACCCCAGCTCTGAGTCGGTTTTGTGTTCTGTGTGATGTCATCAAGCTATAAAGGCCTTTTATGGTCACACGTCCCATGTCATCTCTGAATCTGCTGCCGTCTTGGCCCTTGCTTAACCACTCTGTCCTCTGGGTCCCATTTCTGTACCTTTTTTCTATAAAAAGAACCCTCAAGTCTCCAAACATAGTTTCAGAATCCCCTGTTAAGAGCCAGTGAGTACAAGATTTGGTGTTGCTATAGACTTAGTTTGGGAGCCTTTCCTCACTCTTCTAACCCTGTACTCAGTAAGTGTGTCCAGGCTAAGCCTCAGTCTGTTCCTCCTCTATAGCAGGGTTGCTGTGTGAATCACACTGAACGTCTCACAGAAAATGTTCCCTATTCTATAGTCCCTGCTAAACTGGAACTCCGAGAAGCTGTGTCCCCAGTAAGGGGCGTAAAGAGCATGCTCAGACATGTGTGAAGTGAATGACTACTGAAAATGGCTTTGCAGTGCTAGATGGAAATCCAAGACAAGAATGCTTAGCAGGGCTGGAGAGATGGCTCAGGGGTTAGAGCACCGGCTGCTCTTCTGGAGGATGAGTTCAATTCCCAGCACCAACATGGCTGCTTATAGCCATCTGTAACTCCAGTCCTAGGGATCTGATAACCTTCTGGTCTTCTCAGGCACCAGGCATACAAGTGGTAAGTGTAAGCATGTGAGAGACAAAACATTCATGGACATTAAGTAAATAAATGCAGTTTTAACACATAATGCTTAGTTAGCATTCTGGGCATCTGTGGCTTTGGGAGAGGATAGAAATGGGTTTCTCATCTTGAGACGAATTATCTCATCTTGCCCCCATCACGTGAGATGGAATGATAAAGAGCAAGGACTGCATTTTAACCAAACTGCAGTCCAGGTTGGCTTAGCTGTGTTGAGATCTCCACCTCATCCCGAGATAGCTCCCCAACTCCAACAGCCCCTTATAATAGCACTCGTAATTGAAGGAGCTTTATTGTCTCATGTTGGAAACTCCAATCTCCCCCAGCCACATTTAGCATTTTAAATCACAACTATTATAATCATGTTACTTTGCGGTACTGATGGATCACAAGAAGCGTGGGGGCAAACTGCTCCCTCAGGCCACTGCTTTGGTGTGCCTCTCTCCAATGCAAGCTTTCAGAAAGGAAAAAGAGAGGAAGGCAAAGAGTTCCTTTCTGGGAGTGACTGTCTTAAAGGCCAAGGAGACCCAGCTTCCCCACCCAAGGGTCATCTTTCACCCTTCCATTTTTATCCATTTGTCTCATTTTGGAAAAATAAAACCTTGGTGATGGCGCCTGAGTCACTTGAACATGAGGATAGTGGAGCCAACCTTGACTTCAGTGGCTGTTTCTAAAGGAAATTATGAAAACTGCCCTGTGTTTTCTTTCCTCATCTCCAAAGAAATGAAGAAATCCCTCTCTTATTCAGTCAAGGCTTCTCCATGGGGTTGCACCTCAGACAGGCCTAATGAAAGAAGAAATGCAGTTAGAAAGGCCGCACAGTCGGGTTCGGGGGCTTATTAATGGCAGGTGCCTCTGGTCTGTGCTGTCACCTGTTGCTCATCCTTCCCCCACCCTCTGAAGACACATCTTTTCCCGAGGGGTTTGGATAGAATGAACTTGTGACTGTGCTTCTTTACGTAAGTGTGTGTGTGTCTGTGTGTCTGTGTGTCTGTGTGTCTGTGTGTCTGTGTGTCTGTGTGTCTGTGTGTCTGTGTGTGTGTGTGTCTGTGTTATATGCATGTGTGTAGTTGCATGTGTTCACAAGTAGAGGAGACGTTGGTACCATGCTCCATCACTCTCCACCTTACTCCCGTGTGGCAGGGTTTCTCCTGAAGCTGGAGCTCTGTTTCTGCCTAGGCTGGCCAGCAGTGAACCCAACAACCCTCCCATCTTCAGGCCCACCTGAGTGCTGGTGTTGCGGGCATGTGCATCCATGCCCAGCTCCACATGGGGGCTGGGGAGCTGTAGGCGGGTCCTCATGCTCGCACAAGTCCTCTCATGTCTGGAATCTTCCCAGCCCCTTAACTTTTCATTTTGATGTAATTTAAGCTTACAGTAAAACCCTAATAGTGTAATAATTTCTAACTCCTTCCCTCAACACCAAAGCTCACCATTTGACTACATGTGCCCCATTCTCTTTATCTCTCTCCTTTTTAAAAAACAGTCACTTTTACACACAATATCTCCCAAACATTTCTAGGTGCATCTCCCACATATATAGACTTCTTTTACAGGGTTTCTCTGTGTAGCTCTGGCTATCTGTTCTCGCTGTAGAACAGGCTGGCCTCAGACCCAGAGATCTCACTGCCTCCTCCTGCCCTGCCTCCCGAGTGATGGGATTAAAGGCTTGACCACCACAGCCCAGATGCATTTTTCCTTTCACAGTTACAATGTAGTTATCAAAACTGTCACATTGACATGGACCCCACACCATCCACAATGGAGTTGCGGTCCTAATTTATTCCATTTACTATAATTAGTTTTATCCACTTTCTTTGGTTATCCTAAGAAGCACACCAGATATCCTGGTGCACACCTGTAATCCCAGTCTTTGGGAGGCAGAGGCAGCAGGTCTTGCATTTCAGGTCAGCAGGCTTTGGCAAGGTCTTATCTTAAGTAAATAAAGATAAAGTGGACAACCCCGGTTATTTTTGCATGCAGAGTGCTCCCTCTGGCCATAGCCCAGGGCTGTACTATATACATGCTTGCTGTTTAGCTCTTACATTAAACATATAAGGTTTATAACACCTATTGCCACCATTTTATAAATGAAAAGCAAGCCACAAAGAGTTCTAGTCACATGCAAAGATGATGGTTTCTTGTGGGAACTTAGCAGATAATGAACAGCCGATATGTGACAGTCCTCACTCTTTGAACCATGACCTATCAGACACCAGAAGCTATGCGTTCTTAAAGATACATAAACTGGTAATTCTGCAAAAAGATAGAAATAAGACGCTTAGTTTTGAGAAAATCTTAGCAGATTCCAGGTCTAGAGAGAATCACCTTGGAAACAATTAAATGTAAACATGGGGACTAGAGAGATGGCTTGGGGGTTAAGAGCACTGTCTGCTCTTCCAGAGGACCCAGGTTCAATTCCCAGCACTCACATGGCAGTACCAGAGGATCTGATGCCTTTTTCTGGTCCCCATGGGTACCAGGCAAGCTGATGGTATGCTGACACGCACACCTATAGGTGTATTAAACCTCTAAACATATCTGACAGGGATGTTCGAAGGCATATTGAAAACTGGTCCATGATAGAGACATTTGTTAGTAGAGCTGATGATAACACTGTGCTGAAATATTTGTGTTTTGGCAGTAGCACCAATGAGCAACATATTTATTCTCTATGCAGAAGTTGGCCAACTTGTTCCTTCAAGGGTGTTTTCGGTTTTACACATCACAGAGTCTTTGTCACCCTCAGCTCAGATGTTGTGCTGTACAAGAGCCATAGATGATACAGGAATAAATGAGTGTGGCTGTGAGCCAATGAAACTTCATAACACAGCACAGTCCAAAGTCTGCCATCCCACACAGCCAACTGATGTAACCTTAGTTCTACGACTGCAAGAAAGAAAGAAAAAAACTATCTGTGCTCAAACTTTAAGCAATGCCCGACCTTCGGTTTTACAGGAGGTGTAGATATGGTTTGTTTTCTTCACTGTCAGTTATGCTAGGTGATGATTAAACAGAAAGGGACATATACTGAATGACAAAAATAATTTCTATGTAAGGCTATGCTGTAGATTGACATTGGGAAGTGCTCCTGAGACATATTAGTACATAAGGCAGGGTTCAAAGGGGGCAGAGTAAACACACCCACACACACATACACACACTCTCGACATACTGACAGTCACACAGTAGGAAAGTCTCACTTTCTGTCTGGGTCCACCCGCTCCCCAGTAATGACATAGAGACTTTTATTTATCTATGGATGCTCAGGCCTTCCATGGCACGTTACCTCGAATGCAGTCTGCATACATCTGACTTCCTCCACGGCTGGCTGGCAAATCTCGGGCCTCTCAACTCTTCCCACAGTTCCTGCCTCTGCGTGGATGTTCTGCCCTTCCCATCCTGCCTCAGCTATAGGCCGTCAGCTCTTTATTCAATCAGAGGTAACAGAGAAGAATGTTTACAAAATGTGATGCAGGTGCTGAGCAGATAGAATAACAATTCCAGACAAGTCCAGACAGCTCAGCTCTCTGCTGGTGCAGAAATCAACATTTGAATAGTACAAAGACAACCTTTACACACTGTACAAGGGATTATACCAACAAATAAACAAATATTGGAGGATTAAATTCATGCATTTATGCGACGTTACGTGTGTTTTAAAATTATTTAAATCAGGTAGTCATCTCTAGATGACAAAGAAATCGTCGTCCACTGATTAAGATTTTTAGCAATTTGAAGTCACAGAACGGAAGCCTATGCTATCTTGAAATAAGACGCAGTTGTTTGATTTGGTTTGGTTTTGATTTTTTGAGACAGGGTTTGTTTCTCTGTGTAGTCCTGGCTGTCCTGAAACTCACTCTGTAGACCAGGCTGATCTCAGAGATCCACCTGCCTCTGCCTCTCAAGTGCTGAGATTAAAGGTGTGCACCACCATGACCTGACATAAAAGCTGTAGTTTTATTACTACAGTTTACTAGGAATCAGGCACCACAATAGCTGTATATGTGTATGTGTATGTGTATATGTGTGTGTTCATACACATATAAATGGACACATATACACATACAACATTGTTATTCTAGGTATAGTATACAGAGCATGTATATTACATATGTATACATATATACATGTATATATAGTATCTATATAAGTATTTCTGTATATAGAGAGTATATGTGTAGAGACATATACCTATATATTTGGTATATAGAAAATAAAGAACACTAAGTAGTGTATTTATAATAGATGTCTACATTTGATTTTATTAAATCTTACAGCAAAAGATGAATTATAAGGCTGGGGGCAGAGTCTGGTGGTAGAGCACTTACCTAGCATGTGTCAGGCCCTGAGTTGATCCCCAGTACTATAGAAAACACATGAATAAAAAGATGAAACAAAAAATTCAGTTTTTTGACTAAGTTACTATGTACCTTTTTATCAACTGATAAATTAAAATTATATATTTCTCATGTATAGCACATATGTAGATTAAAATATATCTAAATTATAGACTGGTGAGATAGAGTGGATTACTTCACACGTCTATCGCTTTTTTTGTGGTGAGAACACTTGAAATCTACCCTCTTGGGGATAGAGAGACAGCTCAGCAGTCCAGAGTATAAACTGCTTTTGCAGGAGACTGATGTTTGGTTTCCAGCCCCCACATCAGGTGGCTCATAATTAATTGCCTATTACTCCATTTCTAGGGGATCTGATGCCTTCTTCCATCTTTCACATGCTCATACAGACACACATGCACACAATAAAAAAATTGCTCTCATTAACTTTCAAAATCAACGTACTATCTGCTGTAGTCACAGTCTTAGTTTTCCGTTGCTATGATAAAACATGAGACAACTTACAGGGGAAGTTCAGTGTGCTGCTAGTTCATGACAACCTGACACAAGCTAAGGCGTCTGAAAGGTGGGATAAGGAGAAAATGCCCCCAGAAGATCTGCTGTGGGCAAGCCTAGAGGGCATTTTCTTAATTAGTGATTGATGTGGGAGGGCCCAGCCCAGTGTGGGTGAGGCTGCCCCCAGGGTGGTGGTCCTGGGTGCTATAAAAAAACAGGCTGAGCAAGCCATGGTAAGGAAGCCAGTAAGCAACACTCCTCCATGACCTCTGTGTCAGCTTCTGCCTCCAGGTTCCCATTCAGTTTGAGTTCCTGCCTTGGCTTTTCTCAGTGCACTTTCCTCCCCAGGTTGCTTCTGGTCCTGTGCCTCACCAGTCACCTCCTCAGACACTGGCTTCTGGTTACAGTTGCTGAAGGACTAGTCTAGCTTTGTTTGGTCCCATTGTTGTGGGCCTGTGGTGAGGCCGGACATCTTGGCAGAAGTATGTGATGAACAAAATTGTTCCTTCACTGTGGCCAGGGAGCAGAGAGAGAGACAGGGAAGGACAGAGTCCCAATGTCCCCTCAAATGTACAACCCTAATGTGCTAACCTCTTTCCATGCCTGCTATGGTCCGGCCATCTCCCAATAGCATTACCAGTTGTGCCAAACCTTCAACGCACAAGCCTTTGGGGTCATTTAAGACCTGAACCAAAACGATCTCCATGTTGTAAAAGAGCTTCTGAATTTACTCTGATCTAATTTCATGGCCTTTGCCTGGCATTTCCCCAATCACAACCATCCAGCTCCTACCACCCACCAAGCTGGCCTTTCCTTATAGACCTGTGAATATGCACGTGAGAGCATGTGGTTTTATATTCCTACGCTTGGCTCATTTCCCGGAATACAATGTCCTACTGATTTATCCAGATTGCTGTTAAGCGGCAGGATTTTTTCCTTTTAAAGACTGAATAGTATTCCATTATGACTGTATACTACATTTCTTATCCACTCATCTGTTTATAGGCACTGAAATAATTCCCTGTCTAGGCTGTGAAGTGTAGGGCCGTATCAAACAGGGAAATGTGCAGGTAACTCTTCAATATACTAATCTATTTCCTTTTGATATAACATAGTAAGTGAACTGTAGATCATGTTACTAATTTTTTGAGGAACTTTACAAATTACAATACTGCTGTTTTCCACATGCACAAAGGTTTCCTCTTGTTTGCAGCCTCAGTAATGGTTCTCTTCTGTTGTTTCGGCAACAGCCATTCTGACAGGTCGCAAGGATAAAGACTTTAGCTTGCATTCTTTGATGCTTGGTGATAAGGAGCATTTTCCTGCATCCCTGATAATACTTTGCACACTTCCTGAGAGACGTCTGTGCAGACCTTAGTCACGTTGTTCTATTTTCATTTTGCATTTGTGTGGGCGCCATTTGTCCTTGTGTTGTATGTGCAGGTACACATTGGCTTCGATGTCGTTCTTATCCATTCCCCAGCCTTATTTTTTGAGATAGGATCTCTCACTGAACCTTAAATGCCATTTCAAGTAGAGTGATTCACTAGCAGTCCATGGGACCGTGTCTCTGCCTCCCCAGCACTCAGGGGGTAAGACATGTGACATTGCACCTGCCTGTTATGTGGGTGCTAGGGTTCCAAACTCAGATTTTCACGCTTGCACAGGTGTGAGTTGTTTGTGTCCCGTCTCTATATGAGACAGTGCTCCCCTATTGGATGCGTGGCTTGAAAATATTTCCTACGATTCTATTGGTTGTAACTTCACCTGTTGATTACTTCCTATTCAGATTTTGCTTTGTTTTTCTTTTCAAAGTTGTCCCAATAATGTATAGATAAGAAAGTTCTGGATCATGGGTGTCACTCGCTGTGTGCCATTTACTCTTCTCCCTGAGGAACTTAGTCTGTGTCCATTGACTGGCATTTTGATGAGCACAGGCTAGTCATTTATGTGGCTGCTTCTCAGTTTACGGTTGTCTGAGGTCACTTCATTACTGGAATCCGATTATCGTTGGCCAGAATATCACAGAAGCTGTGCTGTGTATTTCCTGGGAGGATTGCATCTGAAAGTGCCTCCTGTCCATGTGTCTCACTATTGGAGACATTAACTTGAATGGTTTGGTTAAGGTGATGTGTGCCAAGTTTATTTCTCCGTTCTAATCAGTAAACATCTTGTGGGGAGGTACTTCTGGGAAGCCCTGTTGTTCCACCAACTTCTCCTTTCTAGCTTTAGCTTTCATTAATAAGCCTTGCTCGACTCTGCTACGATGGTAATGGTTGCAAAATGGTGATCACCTAATGCCACCAACCCTTGTTCAGTTGCCTGGTGATGTCTTGCTTTGAAGGAGAACTTGGCTCTCTTCTCCTTGCATGTTAGTATGCACTTGTGGACTACTGTTCATGAGGTTATAATGTAATGTTTTAATATCATTTATTTGAATGCTTAGATTATCCAAGATTTGGCCAACAGGATCCTGAGTACTTTTAGCAGTCCCTGCCATTCTTTGTGCAATGTATCACTATGACCATAAGATGCTCCGGGTCCCTTTTGTGTTTTCCTGTCCCAGCCATAGAATCAGCCAATTCTTCAACAAATCTTAGGGTTTTTTTTTTTTTTAATGGATGCTTATTGCTACACAAGTGCTATGTGCTGGGGCATGATGGTATACACCTGTGATCCCAGCACTTTAGAGGAGGAAGCAGGAGGATGTAGAGTTTGAGGCCAGCCTGAGTTACACAGTGCCACTCTCATCTCAAACAACAGAAAAGATGAGTCTTGGCATTCTCTTTGCTATCCTAGAATAAGGATAGGTAATCTGCACACAGAGTCAAAACAAACAAAACCAAACCCTCTAACTGCAGTCTAGAGCAGACAAATAAGGAAGCATTTTTCATATACAAATGGTCCATACTTCAGTGAGTTCACAGTTACACTATGTGACAAGATGAACCACACTCCCTGGCTGGCTCCCGACCTATAATGAGCAATCAAGTATAATGGCAATACTTGATTAAGCACAGTCTCTCCCTCTATTTAATATTCCTCTATATTTGACTACACCCTCTATATTTATATATTTGACCATATTTTCTACATTTAAAACTATCTCCATAAGTAATCACTGGACATTGTATGCATGACAGATCTACCATAAGCCACCGTGCCTTTAGTAACGAAGTGTTCCTGAAATCGTTGTGTGTGTGTGTGTGCGCGTGCGTGCGTGCATGTGTTTGTGTGTGTGTGTGTGTGTGTGTGTGTGTGTGTGTGTGTGTGTGTTACCTAATTCAAACCAGGAAACTTCTCTCTATTTCTACAGGGCACAGAGGAAGGTTCTGGGCTGTCCTTATCTCATCTATAAAACAACCTTTCACACTCACGAAGCCATGAAGAGATGGCTCAATACTATGAGGTCTTTCTGCAATCCTTGAACCCTGCCCCCAAATGGCTAGTCATATGGTCCAGTCACTATGACAATGACAAATGGCACCGGGAACTTCCAAGACCCTTGCTAGGTGACAGTGCCAGCCTCCTCAAGACCACAGGCTAACCAACATGAGGCAAAACCATTTCATCTCAGTACCTTAGACATGCAAATCTCGTGTATTGCTTAGAGGCATTAATTTTTAATACAGCCCAGAATTATGTCTAATGCTATGCATTTGCCTGGTTCCCACTCTACTTTCTGAATCAAAATGACTCTGGTCTCTCTCCCTTCCTGAGTGGGGAGACAGCTGAGTTCACTAGCTTAGGTGGCCCAAACTGACATCCAGAGTGTCCCAGGAAGGCTTGTGGCTTATCGTAGCATGGAACCATCCTGCTGGTAAGCTTGTCATAACCAGTTCACCAGAAAGCATGAAGAACCTTGGAAGCCCTAAGCAGAATGGTTCTCAGAAGGGTCATCAAACAGAATCTTCCATTGTACAGATGAGGAAACTGAAGCCCAGAGAGGGGAAGAGACTTGGCCAAGATGCACAGGGAATTGAAAATACTAATTAGGCTCAGAATGGAAGAAATTGGCATCAAAGAAATCCTGGAGACTGGAAAGGCGAGAATGTGAAAGCCACTTTCCTTGTCCCTGACCACCTGGATAAGTGGTCAGACTCCAGCCTTTTCATAAGTAGGCAACTAAATGTGTTTCAAGGCAGTTCACCCAGCCACGGGGGAGTTCTAACTGTAAATTAGAACTGTATCTTGCCCTTCTCTACTCTCTTAGGGTATGATTCGGCCATCTTGGCCCCAGAGAACATGCATATTCTCTGTAGATTCTATGACAGCCCTTTACAAATTCTAAAGTGGTCTCTGTGTCTTTTGAGTGTTCTAAGCTATAGTCTCTGCATGCGATACTGCCATTACTGGATGAACAAACCTGACATGGTTCTTCTCTTTGAGGAGCAAACACGACATAAGCAGCAACACAGGCTCTGACCCCCATGTCCCTTAGCACTGTGGTAAAAAACACAAAACACCAGGCTCTGGGTCAGCTTGCATAGGATCAGCCGTAGCTGATATCACTGCCTTCAGCTCAGTAGAACTTAATAAGGACCCTCTCCGAGGGCTTTTAGAAGGACAGCAAGAGAGAGTTTTTAATAAGAATAAGGTAGCGCCCCCAGCGCTGAGGCTTAATAAATGTTAGTTTATTTCTCTCTCCTTCCCCAACTCGACATGCTTGAAGCAATCTCCTAATACTTAGCACAGAAAGTGGGATAAAAGTGATCCACCTCTGTGTCCTTGTTCTCCAGCCTTTGCCTAGGTAACCATGCAGTACTTCTAAAAGTACATGGGCAAAGGCTGGAAGATGTCTCTGGAGAAAGTGCTTGCTGTATGAACATATGAGGTCAAGCATTTGCATCACCAGATGCCATGTAAACGCTGTAGTGTAGGATGCATGTATAACCATGTAGTAGCATGCATTTGCAATCCCAAGGGTCCTAAGGAGAGAGGAAAGTTGGAAACAGGAAAATCCTGGAAGCTTACAGCCAGAAAACCTGGTGTATGCAGTGGAAACAGGCAGCAGTGAGCAACCGAGACACTGTTTCAAACAAGGTGGAAGGCAAGGTGGTCCTCTGACCTCCACACGTGCACACTGTGGCACACACCCACACCCACAATCATATGTACGCATACATCACGCACAGGTACATATATATTTAAACTACATGGGCCAAACATACACAAGGAACTCATGCTTATTTGAATTAAAGGCTAAGGAAAAGGGGAAACAGTTTCCCTGTTTGTGGTAACGTCATGTACTGACTACCTGATCCACTAGTGCTGCCATCTTGTTCCATGTCATATTTTGAGATGAAAATCAATCTACTTTTATTAATCTAAAGAGATGTGAGTGTCTATTGTTCTCCAAGCACTCTATGGCCATGCGAGCCTGGGAAATGCAGAACCTGGGAGGTTCACTGTGACCCCACTTGACAGATGAAGACATCAACACGGATGTGTAACAGACAGCGCCTCACTTCAATACATTTCTTCTGTGTGTGGCTCAGCTGGGGCATTGTATTCTGGAAGCCTGTGATGGCTGTCCTACTGAGAGTGGCACTGTTGCTCCGTCTTGTGGGTCCTAGGTGAGTCAGCCAGAGCTTGCTGCTCGTTCCTGTAATTCCGGGACTTCCAAGGCAGGGGGAGGAGGATGGGGGTGAGGTGGTTTCAAGGTCACTTGACTACACAAGACAACACTAGATTCTGTTTCAAAAAGAAAAAAAAAAATCGAGATTCCTCTGTGTCTGTTGGCAGGGATCTTGAGGACCCAAGCCTTGGGGGATCTGGATATGCAGCTGGGGTCTAGGGAACATTTCCCTCTGCCTTCAAGGGAAAAGTGGAGAGCCTCCACACTGAAGTTAGGGTCTCTTTCGAAGAGGAATTCATAGCTGTGCACTCTTTCGCTGTTGCCCTGGCTCTCCTTGAGTTACTGATTAGGCCATTTGTGTTGGGGAATAAGAGTCGGGGCCTAGGTGTGTTTCTGAGCCAAGTAGGGATCCAGCCGCCCCTCTTTGTCTTCAGCTCCATGTTATTGTGGTAACTGTGACTTGTGAGACGCTCCCCAAAGAAATATGCATGGAGAGGAATGGTGGTCAGGTCAGCTGTCACTCAGAAAGCAGTTTTCTGTAGCTCCTCTTGGGATCATCAAGGAAGAGGCTCACTTCCTCACAGACGATCCAAGGTGAAGGTTCCTGTCAGAGATGGCTGGGGAAGGAGATATTTCCTTTGAGCCTCTAACTGGCAGCTTAGCCCCAGGCTGGTTGTCCAGTGTCCACCTGCCACCCTTTCAATGAAAAGAGACACAAATGATATCCGTCTCCCTTTGCCTTTGTGCCCAGCTCAGCTTCCAGCCGCAGTCGTCCTCTCCAGGTGACCAAAGGCACATGAGAGCAGTTTCCTTTCATGTCAGTGCCTGCAGACTTCCCTTGAACTCCACACTCACCTGTGTGGGGACCAGACACTTGCCAAGGCATCCTGACCCCACTCTGCTGGTGGAGACTATCTGGGAAGACAGTCCCCATGCTGACACTTGTCAGCTGGCTCAGGGGCTCACACAGTCTACCCAGGCCTTTTCTGTGCAGTGTCCTTGCCTGCTCTGCTGTCCTTGTCCAATTACTTGAGGACCTGAGTCAGCCACACCCATCCACATGCCATGGCACCGAAGCTCAGGACAGCAAGGGATAGGATTCATAGCCCAGCCCGTGAGGTTTTGCTATCCGCATCCTCCTGACCTCTGGCTCTGTCGTTCAAGGCTCTCTTGACTTCTTCAGGCCTTGGCGCTCTCTCTTGTAACATTATTAAAAGCTGTCTCCCACCACCTCTCAACATACAGCACAAAAGAACAAAAAACACTTAATGCCTATAGCTTTCTCATGGTATGATAAGAGGATTAAGTAAAATAACAACTATAAGGCACATTGTAGGTGCTCGGGAGATGCTGTTCTCCATATGTGTTGATGCATTTTAAAGCATAAAGCTGTGAGCAGGAACTAGCCCCACAGACTCTGAAAGGTGATACAATTCAGCAGAAGTATGGCTTTGGAACTTTGAACACACACCTATGTTTAGATCCTGGTTCTCTGGAATACAAAATATGTGACTTTAGAGAAATAAATTTTCTTTTAAGACTCAGTTTTACAGTCAGGTATGGTGGTGCATGCTTGTAATTTACCCCAGCACTTAGGAGGCAGAGACAGGAGGATTAGGAGAGTTCAAAGCCAGGCACACATGTATACACATGTGCGTGCATGCACGCATTCACACACACACAAACACACACACACACACACACACACACACACACACCCCTCACCATTCTTCTACTTTACACACCTAATGGCTCCCTTGGCATCCATCACGGATGTCTCCACATTAGCTTCCCAAGTCGTCTTGAAGACTGCGATGCAGGTAGTGTGAGCATTTCCCACGCAGTGTGTTCGGTTTGCTCTTATAAGCAATACTATAAATTAGGTGCCAAAGGGCGAGCTGTATGACTGTGTATGTTCACATAGGTTCATAGAGTCCACTGTCCCTGTCATTAATTTTTATCACAAGTCAACCTGGTCGGTTTGGGTGTGTGGGGGGGTTGTTTTGTTTTTCAAGACAGGGTCTCATATAGCATTACATTTTTATGTTCTTTTGTATGTATCTCTGTGTGTGTGTGTGTGTGTGTGTATGTGTGTGTGTGTGTGTGTGTGTGTGTGTGTGTGTGTCTGTCTGTCTGTCTGTCTGTCTGTCTGTGTCTGTGTGTGTCTATGTGTGAAGGGAGAAGGCAGGTGACTCCAAATCTCTGGCATGGACATCAGTGGGTAGTGGTGGAGTTCACTGAAAAAGCACACACAGAGGAATAGGTTTGAAGGGAAAGATGAGTTCGTTGCTTGTAGCGTATGTCATAATGAGTCTGCAGCCCAGGACACCACCACTCCAGACAAGAGTGAGAGTCACCCACATGGGGCAGACTTTGAAGTTGTGGGAGTAGTGAGACTCACCCAGGACTAGCATTCACAGAATGTTAGTGTTGGGACACAATGTCACAGAACTGAACAGAGGAGATGTTGGGTGCGTTCATGGAGGCACCAGCCAAGGCCTGCTCTTCTCTCATGTAAAGATGCAGAAGGCGGGACAGACTGGCCAGAGAATCTTAGCATGTCCTGATAGTTCCCTTGTCTCCTGGAGTTAGCAGTTACTCAGCACCTCATGAGTCTGGGAGAACCTGCTAGCTATAAAGCACCCGAGTAGAATTATTCCTTGTCCTGTAGGGTCAGATTTCAGCTATCCAAGTGGATGTGCTTACACTTGTGACTAAGACTGCCATTTTGTCTGGCAGAGCATTGAGATGAAGGGCACCTAGGTGGAATGTGGCAAAACATGGCATTGATCAGTTTAATGCGTGGATTACTGCAGGAATACGAGAGCCATGGGCATGCAATGGTGGGCAGGAGGAAGACGTGAGCCAGTGATCTGAAGGGCTCTCGACTATAATGAAGTTGTATATACTTGGAAGTGAACTAAAGATTACTTAGCCAGTTCATTAGTAGGAAGTCCTTGCAATTGGAAAAGCGGCTTTAGCTGGAGGGGGAACTCACTCAGCAGTCGAATGCTGTGTTCAAGGTGGGCGCAGCTGTGAGGTTTTCTGTTATCTCACAGGAAACTCAGGGGGCCCGTGAGACCAGGATCCAGGCAGGGATCTTGAACGCTGGAGTGGGGGGGTGGGCTAGGACAGAGTGGATCCTGGGCAACATGAGCTTGACGTCACTGGGACCGAGCTGAGGGTCAATGACGGGATAGCCTGGGCATGTTCTTAGACCCCAGCCAAGGTGCTTGGGATGTACCTCAAATGGGAACCCAAGGGATATTGGGGAAAACCAAGGCAGGCTCCAGTTCAAACAGAACAGAACTGTATTAAGTGAAATGCTAGCTAATACTGGATTATTCTCTCACCGTTGGGAACAGACATCACTCTCCTGTTGGACAGGGTATTGACAAGTAGAAGATAAACAGCTTGGTCAGGGTCCAGCAGTCAGTGAGGCAGGTTGAATGTCATTTGAGCCTGTGCCCAAGGGCTGATGTGTTGGGATCTTGGTCCCAGTGTCATGTGCTGGGAGGCGTTGGACATGGAGAAAAGTCCTTAGATCACTCAGAGATTAAGGCAGTTCTCTGGGACCTTGTGTTCTCAAAAGACCACGTTAAAACAGAGTGAGCTCCTGAGTCACTCTTTGAATTCCTGTCTGGCCATGTGATCTCTCTCTCTCTCTCTGAACTACGATGTCATTTGCCATGAGACCTTCACCAGAGCCGATGTGAGATATCCTTGAACTTCCCAAGCTATGAGCTAAATAAACCAGTTTTCTTCACAAACTTCCTAGCCTATAGGAGCAGAAACAGACAAATTTTCCTAGAAAGTGTCTACAGAGACTTGAATCAATATCTGTTTGACTCTAAAGCCTTATAACCTGTGGTCCCCAATGGGCACTCAGACACATGGACTTGGTAAGAAAAGGAAGCAGTAGCCTGAGACCCTTCATGTACTCAGAGATCACCCAGGACCTCAGGATGTCATCCTTCAGGCCACCCATGTCAGGGTTAGTATACACTTTTTAGGGAAACCAAATAAGGATGGGTGGAGAGCTTGTTGGGCCTAGAGCCAGGGGGAAGAGTACCAGGAAAATCAAGTAAGGCTGACCATGGGGCTGGTGTCCTCCATGCTCTGAGCTGCAGTATGAGGGGGCTGGTGTTGAGGATGGCCTTGGGAAAATGGACAAATACAAAATGACTAGTTCCTTCCACTTAGGCTGAGTTTATGGCCCCAGATGTGACCTCAAATGGCATTTGGGTTGCTCTCTAATGATGGATAGATTCTGCCCCACGTAAAGTCACATTCACCAAGAGTGGCATCCATTAAATCGATGACAGGTATTTGAGCTAAAGCAGGTGGAAGACCCTCGGCTTTGGCTTCTCTGAGCAGTTCATGTGGTGCTGTGCCTGCTTCCCAGGTAAAAACCAAGGCATCTTCCAAAGTAAAGGCTGGCCCAGGCTGGAGCTCCCACTCCACCTGCTGTCTGGGCAACTGTAGGCTCCCTGTGTGCCTCACCAGGCCTGTCTCCTTGTTTTCTGTGGAATGGTGACTTGAAAAACACAGACTACTAGGCAGAGCCTGGGAGTATTTGCTATCACTCAACAGATGTTACATGTTGTTCGGAATGAGAGGGTTGCCCCCCCAAAACCTTCTTCAGAGTCCCAGTTCATCCTGGTAGAGAGAACTTTAGGCTGGGAGTCTGAAGATTTTGTGTTTTAATTCTCTGTTTGCCGCTAGTTATGTGACAACCTTGGGCTAGTCTCTGGGCCTCTTGGTCTTGGTTTCTCTGTTTATAAATAAAGCCTGTGCACGTGCACAAATGCACACATGTGCAGTGGCATTTCCTTCCTGGGCCTTGAAGGGCTGAGTATAGAGGGACCGCTGGATGCAGGGAAGCAGCATGGTGGAAAGAAAAAGATTCATTTGAAGAACTGCCAGCCAGGCCAGCACTCTCATGAATGGGGCAATGCATGCTGGGTAGGAATTCTGCAAGTGAAGAGGGGCAGAGGGGCCGGGGGGGGGGGGGGGAGGCCTCAGGCAAACACATGTGGAGGCAAGCAAAAGAGGGACAGGGCAAGGACGGGGACTGAGGCTGCTGGGTAGCTGAGTCAGGGCTGCCACCACGGAGGACTTCTCCATGTAAACTGTGTCACACACGAGTGACCAGCAACAGCTCCGTGGGAATACTTAGCGCTATTTCATTTAAACCAATACTCATCCATGGTGTAGCTGCAGGGCTTTTTTTTTTTTTTTTTTTTTTTTTCAATTTAAAAATTGCAATTTAGGTTTTCTTAACTGGTATCCTTCCAGAGCCAGTTACAGCGACAGGCACCTTCCTTTCCATGTGGTCCCTGGTTTCCATTAAGTCAGAGCTTAAGGACCTATCCCACCCCCCCCCCAACCCCCAACAGGAGCTATCCTGCATCCCAGCTTAAAATCCAGGTCTCATCCTGGCAGATAGCACCTCATGGTTTTTCTTTTCAGATCGGCAGAGTATCTGCATCAAAATTAATTTTCTTGAGGAAATTCTTGAACAACACGCTTGAGGAATAAGGTTGCAGAAGCTGAAATTAACTTTGTGGCAAGAGCTGGTGGTCAGTTCAGGATGACTTGGTGGAAGGACTTCTCCCTCCCCCCCCCCCCCACCTCTGCCCAGTGATACCTGCTCTTTGCTGTATTCCTTCAGTCCATACCTGGCATAACACCCCTCCATAAACTGAAACCCTAAAACCTGCGACCTTCCCTCCCCCACTCCTTATATCCATTGGTTACTAGTGGGTTCCTGGCACCCTAGCTCTTCTCTGTGTCATTCCTCTGCCTCACCGTCGCTATCCCTGCCCCTGTCCAGGCATCGGGGCTCTCGTAGCTGTGACACTGTCTTTCATCAATCTCAGACCTCCCATGTGGCAGTCTCCAGGAAGATCCATCAGTTGCCTGCAGGTCAAGCTCTGCAGGACATACCTCATGATCTTTGTGCCTTTTCCAGACTCCAGTTCCTGGGTGTGCCCATCTTTATTTTCCAAGATGACTTGGTCTGCAGCGGCAGGCATCACCATCTGCTGACTATGCATGACTCTGGACACACGTGTCCACGTGCAGGGATTTGATGAGTATGTCCTCCATAGGCATGAGCAAGTATTTGAACACTTGGTTCCCAATTGGTGGCATTATTTGGGAAGGTTCAGGAGGGACAGCCTTGTTGAGGGAAACATCTCTCTAGAGGTGGGTTTGGAGAGTTTAAAAACTCACGCCATTTCTAGTTTATGCTCTCTGCTTTCTGTGTGTCGCTCAAAATGTGAGCTGTCAGCTTGCTCTTCAGCCATCATGGGATCGTGAGCCAAAATAAACTCTGTTCCATAAGTCTCCTTGGTCATGGTGTTTTATCACAGCAACAGAAAAGTAACTAAGACATGAAGGGACCACAAACACTTCCCAGCTGTGTGTCCTTTTTGTCCCTCTATCTGGCTCATCACCTCCCCCGCCCCTGCCAAGTCTTCCCTCCTCTTAGCTCCCTAACAGGATGTTGGAAGTCGGCCCAACTCTGGTGAGAAGCCTCTGGTTTCTCATCACTGAGATGAGATGCTTGATCTAAACAACGGAAAGGAGGAAGGACCTGGTGAGGTTTTAGCCTTTTAGAGGGTTAGGCTCACAGCTGTGTATTTTGCCTCCAAAATGTTGCTCGAACTTTTCCTCTCTGTCCTTGGACATCTGCCTCCTGCAGGACGTTTTCTATCTAGCAGCTGAAGGATCTGTTACACACATCTATTAGAGTTTCTTCAGTTTCAAAAACAGGAAGTCGCCACCTTGCAGAGTATTGTCAACCTGACTCCCCAAAGGGATATGCATCAAGGTTCTTTCCAGTCAGGCTCACCTCTTACACCCAAGCATGATCTATTCATTTTGGATATGGGCTCTAGAATCTGACTGCCTGGATTCAAACACTGGCTCCGCACACTATTGTCTGTGCTACTTTTAGAAGGTTAATAGGTATCTCTGGTCCTCTGTTTTCTGGGCTACAAAATAAGACGGTTGTGAAGATTAAACGAAATGA
Source organism: Arvicanthis niloticus (assembly GCF_011762505.2). Taxonomy (NCBI): domain Eukaryota; kingdom Metazoa; phylum Chordata; class Mammalia; order Rodentia; family Muridae; genus Arvicanthis; species Arvicanthis niloticus. The sequence continues at coordinate 13,108,482 of NC_047659.1, read as the reverse complement.
ACCATGCAGAACATAGTGTCTTGAGCAGCTCTTGCTTAGTTCATGAGTCTTGTGTGATCTCATGAGTGGGAGTCTTGTGTGACCTCATGAGTGGAAGTCTTGTTTTGATCTCAGGAGAGTCTTCTGTGATCTCATGAATGAGAGTCATGTGTAATCTCTTGAATAGGAGTCTGTGTGATCTCATGAGTGGGAGTCTGTGGTCTCATGAGTGGGAGGGTCTCTTGTGTGATCTCTTGAGTGGGATCGTTATGTCTACTGACATTAGTGATCACTCTCTTGCTGTTCTCCACTGTTGGCAGTCTCCTAAATGTCTCCTGTTCTCTCCTGCTTTGTCATCTACTCAGCTTCATCTTTGCAGCCACCCCAGTCCACCTCCCACTTTGCCTCTCAGATGGCCTATGTTGCCTTCCTTGTTTGGCCTGGGTCACCTACATGACAACTGCTTCAGTCTCATCTGGCCTCAGAAATTATTGTGTACATCAAGAGTTGGGATTTCCCTTGAGTACTAGTCTCAGACCCCACAGCTATCAGGACTGGTTCCTCGTGTCCTTCCCAGTACACACTTTGTCACATTTGTTTTGTCTATCAAAGTCTTGTTTGTCCTGAAGATCCATAGCCTGTGCCCATGACACCAATGGCCTGTATTGTTAGGATTAAATGTAGGTCCTCCAGTGTAACAAAACATGGCTCTAACTAGCTTTGACATCCCCGGTGTCATCGTGATTCAGGACTTGTCCCCATGACTGCCCTTCAATGCTAATGACCCTCTGTGGCTTTCTAGTCTAGGTGTTGAATTCCCTCCCTCCAAGTGTTCTGACCTGCTTCTCCCACAGGCCTTGCCTGACTGCCACAGACATGTCATAAATCTCCCATGCCAACCCTGCTCTCATATCATCCCTGTGTGCTGGCGGTAAAGCACAGCATGACCTCTCCGGGGTGGCTCCAAGTGTTTGTGACACAGCCTTCAATAGAGGTGATGTCAAGAGGAAGCCCTGCACAGCACCTGTCAGCTGGCTGAGGCCCAGGACCTTCTAGTAAACCCTCGATTCTACAGGTGAACATGGCAGAGCACAGAAGAAAGTCCAGTCTTTCCACAGTCACATGACAGCCAGAACTGTCCTAGCAACACTGGAGCCAAAATTCATATTTTTCTGTTTTTCACTCTTTTCAACTCACCAAATGCTAACTGGTGTAAATACATGTAGCAAAAGTTTACCAGCTCCGTCATTTTTTCTTTTGTGTGTGGGTGTGTGGCAGGGAGGGTACGTGTATGTTTTCATATAGATGTATGCACTCACATGTATGCATGTACACATGGAGCCCAGAGACTGCTGTCAAGAATCTCTGAGCTAGTCTTTATTGTTGGCTTTCAGACTACCTGGAGCTCATCGCTTCCACTATGCTGGCCAATCAAAGAGCTTCTGGGATGTGCCTGTCACAGCTTCCCACCCCACCCCGATTCTGGCATTACAGGCATGTGCCAAATACCCAGCTTTTTATCTCGTTCCTGGGGCTAGAACCCAGGTCCACATGCTTGTGTGGCTACTAACCATCCCACCCCCACCCCCAACCCCTTCTGCTTTTGTGTTCTTACCACTTCAAATTCTTAAGAATTTGACTTCTAGGGGACCTTGCACGGTGGGATCTTTAAGTCCTTGCGTTTCTGTGTTTGGCTTGTTTCTCCGAACGGAGTGCCCAAGGTTTTGGCTTTGTTATCACTCCCTTCCATTTTAAGGCTAATTAATAATAGCCCTCTTAAGTAATGTTGGAAAGCCAGGCTTTCTCAGACGCCTTTCCAGAAGACCACTAGGGGGCAGTAAAGGTGCAGAAACTTTTCTATAAGCCTCCTGAGTGCCAGGCTAGTCGGCCGGCATCCTCTATGTATCTCTTTCAGCCATCCGAGTATACAGTTACAAGATAATGGATTTCACATCCGACAGCAGAGTTGGATAAACCAGAGATAGCATCAGCTGTAGTTTAAAAGCCATTTCCTTACATTCCGGCCAACACTAAGGCATAGAACTTCATTTCAGACAGTGGCTTCAGATGCTATTTTGGCTTAATTAATTCGCTTTATTCCGATGGTTCTCAATGCACACGACAGAATCACATATTCAGGCTTCAGCCAGAATCAAGTCAGAATTTCTGTGGGAGGTGAGGGTGAGGTTGGGCTCAGAGATAGACGCTATATTTAACATCAGTCATTGAACAGAAAGGTGTCTATTAAGCAAAACCAGAAAAGTTCAGAGGATATGAATTCTGGTTTTTTTTTTTTTTCCCTGAAGAAGTGGCTGAGGGGACTGAAAACAGAGGAAGCTCATTTCCTAGACCTAGCACTTGTGTGTGCATGTGTGTGGAGGCCAGAGGTCAGAGGTCAGAGGTCAAAGCCAGCCGTCCTTCTCAGTTGCTCTTTACCCTGTTTGTTTTTAAGAGAAGGTCTTTCATTGTGTCTGGAGCTCAATGGGCAGCCAGCCCCAGGGTTCCTCTTGTCTCCATTTCCCTAGTTCTGGAATTACGAGGTTACACCGCCACAGCTAGCTTTCCTGTGTGGGTGCTAGGGATCAAACTCAGGTCCTGCTTGCACAGCAGTTACTGAGCAAGGCTGTGGCACTTCTGAACACACCAGGAACCCAGACAGTAGATTTGAAGCTGGGGTATCCCAGACAGCTCAGAATTCAAAGACGAAGTTGCAAGACAGCCATGTTCAGGGTAAGGCCAGGGTAAGGTCAGAGATCAGTAATGGCTGAGATATTAAGAGAGTCTTTGCTATAGGAATCATTAAAACAGGTCTTTGATTTTATCTTATCAAAAGTAAAAATGGGACATGGATCCTGAGGTGGGATCAGAGACCTGGGTTCTCACCCGAACTGCCTCACTAGCCAGTTCCGGAACCCTGGGCAGGCCCTGCCCCTTGCCTCAGCCTCAGCCTCCCCTCTGCATTGAGCAGATGGGATGGTGTTGGTCTCCAAGGATCTTTTTGGTTCAGAAAATTCAACGATTCTATTAGAATTAATAATCTTGATTTGTAATGATGACTCTGGCACAGAGAGGAAGAACTATTTAACAATGTAATGAACGACAGAGACTATTGACCATGTAGTTTAATTTATTTAAGGAACATACCCTGAATCCAAAGGAGAAAATATCACTCCTGATAATATATTGAACTGTTAGTATCATTGGCCTAGCAAAAGCTTTCCAGAGGGAAAAATTGCCCATCAGTGCAAACCTGACATTTTTCACTTGCTGATGCATGGCTGTCATTCGTCCATAGCAATCATGTTTGCTGTAAAGGCCATGTGTGTGGATGCCTCGAATGAATATTAAATAATGACATAAGCATCCAGGTCGCTGTTTCAGGAAAGGCTCCGTGGAGGGAGGGGCCGGGAGGGAGCCCGCATTGCTGTCTTGTGAAGCTCTGTTCTGGAATCCCGCTGACATGGAAGAAACAATTGATGGGAGTCATTATCAAGGCTGTAAGTGTCCCTCCATTGTTAAGGGTCTTTTACAAGACCAAGGAATCGGCAAAAGCTTCAGCTAGAAATATAGGCCAGTCAAAGAGATAAGTACGTTCTAGGGCGCAGACAGCCTGGGTCAGGCTTACACGGCAAGGGCAAAGGCTGACAGGAGGCCAGCACCGGACCATCTCTGACTGTCGGCACTGCTCTTGGTGATGGCTCAGAACAGAGCTTCCATGCCAGGAGCTACAGAGAGCAAGGTGTTTGTCTTCACATGTCTCCACTGAAAACCTCTTCTCTGAACATTGTAGTCTATTTTCTTCCATAGCTTCCCAAAGCACCCCAACAAAGATGTCTGGACGGCTCGGGCCTTCTGAATTTGTAAAGAATAGGAATGTATGTCTTTCAGCTCCAGAGGCTAAGAAGTCCAATGCCAAGATGCTAGTAGCTGGTGAGGGGCCTTTTTACTACATCACAAGGTGGCAGAGAGCACCACAGGACAAGACACATCCAATGTGCTAGCCAGCACCAGGAGGCCTGGTGTCTTCCTGGTGCTGTCATGGGGGACTCTACCCTTATGACTTCTCCAACTTACCTGCCAAGTTTCCACCTTAAGATACCATCAATATATGCATACAGAGGTCAAGTTTCAGCATGTGAGCTTTAGGGGGAACACCTTGAAGCCATAGCCTGGAGGAATCAGGTACCCATAAATTATACACAACCACACAGGGTCAGATCTGGGCTGGCCAAGTGCCTAGATGGCTTTGGGCATGTCCTGCTGACCCAGATCTGGGAAGAGAGTAGCTGCTGTAGATGACAGAACCTAGTTCCTGAAAGGTCCAGACAGATCGAGGGAAGGGGGTTGGCCAAGTCTGTGAGATATGCATAATAAAGACGAAAACCTGTTTCTCATGTGCTAGCTCAGGGTTTGTTACTGTGCCTGGTCCTTTGTACCTCTCAGTTGGTCACATCTTTATATTGTCCCATTGAGTGTTGAAAAGAATATGGAGGAAGGCACAGGGCTCCAGGGTCATCAATCCAGTATTCAGTCCCATCTCTACTGCCTCCCCCAATTAAGCTTGCAAGTTTATTTTCTCATTGAATCCTTAGCCTGCTCAGGTGGTTGGATGCTTACCTAGCATGCACAGAGCTCAGCACAACATAAGCCAAGTGTGATATTTGCTTGTCTGTAATCCCAGCACTTGGAAGGTGAAGATGGTTGGGTAAGGAGTTCAAGGTCATCCTTAGCTATAGAGCAAATTCAAGGCTGGACAAGATGCCCTGTCTCATAACAAACAAGATCCAGAAAGGGAAAAACATCTTAATTCTATTTGACAGGTACTGAAGTAGAGAGAAATAATTTGCTCTGTAAATGATACCACCAGAGCTTGAACCCAGGCAGGCTGACTCTTTCTTCTCATATGTAACAATGGCTACATCCCTCCATAACCATGTTTTCTGGGAGGGATCGATGAGGTAACAAGTGTAAAGCACCCAGTACAATACCTGTCACATCACAGGTATTCACAAATTGTATTAAGCTGCTGTCATTGTTATTGTTACATGACTTGTTAAGAATACAACCAAGAGCTGGTGAAGTGACCTGAACTCAGATCTTGTGACTACCTTTCAAATCCACATTTCACCTCACTCTTGAATATGAGACTGAGGACAAGTCTCATGTCACTGTATCTCCAACCAGTGTCATCTCTGTGGAAGGGGGGATCTCTGACACAGCCCTAATGGTCTTTTCCCTCCCTTCCAGGTCCAAACAGTGAAAGATGGTGACCCCTCCTGGAGGCCCACTTTTATTGTGAAGCCGGATAGTGGTTGTCAGGGTGATGGAATCTACCTCATTAAGGATCCCTGTGATGGTCGCCTGACGGGGACCCTCCATAACAGGCCGGCAGTGGTCCAGGAGTACATCCGCAAGCCTCTCCTTATCGACAAACTCAAGTTCGATATCCGTCTGTATGTCTTGCTGAAGTCCTTGGACCCCTTAGAGATTTATATAGCCAAAGATGGACTCTCTAGGTTTTGTACAGAGCCATATCAAGAACCCAACCCCCAGAATCTTCACCATGTCTTTATGCACTTGACCAACTACTCCCTGAACATCCACAGTGGCAAGTTCGTCCACTCGGACAGCGCCAGCACAGGCAGCAAGAGGACTTTCTCTAGCATTCTTTGTAGACTGTCTTCCAAAGGTGTGGACATCAAGAAGGTCTGGTCTGATATCATCTCCTTAGTTATTAAGACTGTCATCGCCCTGACCCCAGAGCTCAAAGTTTTCTACCAGTCAGACATCCCAACAGGGAGGCCGGGGCCCACCTGCTTCCAGGTAACCATGCTAGCCACCACCCTGAGTTTTAGCCTTGACTGGGCCAAGGAAAAGCTCCTCGGCTATGGGATGAAGGATGGGTAGGATTGCATTGTCAGAGGTGGGGATACACAGGTGGTGGCCACTCTGGGCTTTTGCATTAAACCCCCAGCCCAACTTTCAACTTTCTGTTTCCTAGGTGACTTGGGGCAGACTACTTTTCTTCATTCAACTATAAATCTGTAAGATTCTTGTGAGAGCACATATGTCACACATACATTCTCCATTCATTGAACAGTTGTTACTGCCTACTTAGGAGAGGGTGAGGCATTATTGTAGAATCCTGCCACCCAATGTCAAGAATCCATAGTGGGAGAAAGCCATTAACATTAAGAAGCCATTGACACAGAGTTCCATGTGGTAGAATCAAGTAGGAAATGGACCAGGTGCTATGGGGCTGTGGACCCATCCACCGCTCCTGACTTAGTCCAGGAAGTCTTCTCGAAAGACATGGCAGTCCCACTGAAAGCTGAGGTGAGAGATGGATGGGGCAGGAAAGAATGAATAGGGATCACCACTGAATCCCTATTCTAGGTTGAAGACATGCTGCTTTGGAGGTAAGAGGGAAACCGGTGTGTTTGAGACACCCAAAGAAGTTCAATGTAGTTGGGGGCACGTTTTGAGGCCCAGAGGAGGAATATGAGAAAAGATGAGGTGGGGGTGAGCAGGTTAAGCCCAAGTTGTGGAGAGCCTCGGGGGCAGTGGCAGCCATCACCAGAGGATTATAAACAGGACAGATCACACTGAAAAGTACAGAGTTTCATGATCAGCACGTTATGTATTAAGCCAAGGCAGATTGCAAGGAGATTGCTAATGTATGTTTTTGTATAAGCAAGAGCAGATGCTGGCTCGGCATAGGAAGGTCATGATAGACACGAGAAGATAAAGCTGAGTCCCATCTAAGGATGTTGGATGGCTGGACTCGGTGACTGCGGGGTCTGGGGAAAGAGAAGACATGATAGCTGAGAGGAGAGGAATTTCTGGAATGGAGACACGTATGGATAGAGGCTACTTGTAGAGGGTCGGATTGGGCTGTCAGGGAAGGGCCAGGACCTGGAGGCAAGGCCTGCATGGCAGTCAAAGGAGAGGTTAGTGTACAAGTGGATATTTGGGTTGGCATTTGGGAAAGACAGGAGTGGGTTGGAGAAAGGGCTGGGAACTCATCCATTGCAGTGACTGAAGGGATGAGGTAGTAAGGAAAGGACCCCCGTGACAGCCCCCACTTAACAGAAAGATGGAAAGAGGCGGGGAACCAACACAGAAGATTGGTCAAGGGGGAATGTGTTGGGAATGCCAAGGAGAAGATGCTCAGGAAATACTTGGGCATGGACCTGTGGCTTCAAACACTGCCAGGATGTCAGGCAAGACCATTCCTGGAACTGTCCATTATGTTCACTGACACTTGTCCTGGGGACTCGAGCAAAAACTGTCTTGGGCAGCCGGCCAGTTTGTGAAAGGGAAGGAAATGGAGTATGGTGTAAAACAGCTTTTAAAACATAGCTCTCAGGGGTGAGCCAGGGGCATGGAGCCCAGGCACTTACTGGGCACACCCTTCCTGTCACCAGATCGTCAGACCAGGCAACAGAAGAGAAGATGAACCTCTGGGATTCTCTCTCCCCAATCTTTGATATTATTGCATAGCAGGATGGGGGTGTAAGGGAGGGGTGGTGTGTTTGTGTGTGTGTGTGTGTGTGTGTGTGTGTGTGTGTGTGTGTGTATGTGTATGTGTATGTGTGTGTGTCTGTGTCTGTATGTGTCTGTGTGATGTGTAAGGAATAAAACAACACAACATATTTGTAATGATCACATCTGACCCACTGCCCAGCTCCCATGTGTGTTCTCCCCTATCCTATTCCCCAGCCCGTCCTCTACAGAACCACTATTCTAAAAGTTATGTTGACCATTTCCTTGATTTTTTACAACTACACGTGGCCATGCATGTATGTCCCCCGAGACAGGACACTGCCTTATCTGACTCGCTTCCAAGCTTCATAACAGCCTTCAGTTCTTAAGCAGGTATGTGCAATAGCCATGAGGAGATGTTTAGAAAGGGCTGCTGAGGAAGACTTCAAGACAGTGCCAGAACAAAGAAGTCTTGACCCAGGCCACCACAAAGTGGGGACAGAGGAGACACTTGTGATATGATCACACCCTGGGTTCATCCCTGAGGACAAGTGTGGTCATGGCTGTTTGGCAGTGACAGCTATTCTAGGAGCATCACATGGGGCCAGGCAAGCATGGCCAGACCACAGAGGCCTAGCAAGGAGGACCGGGATGGTCATTATGTGCGTGCCCTGCAGTAGACAGGCAACAACAGCCATCGGGTTGGGGCAGGGTCAGCTGTAGGGGACTGAAGGTCCAGATCAGGAGCCACTGCTTTGGTCAAGGTCACATCTAGCAGATGGGCCCAGAGCCTCATGACCATTTGCCACTGCTTGACCACATACACTGAACGCTTCCAGGGTGAGGAGACAGGCTGGGAATGAAGCTGTTTCTGGCTTGGTGAGTACTGGAATCTTTCTCACTACCCAGAGCCTCTGAGGTTCCCGCTGCACACTCACCTGTGTGCGTGCTGGGAAGTGAGGTAGGTGAAGAGGCTTTAAGAAGGTGTCAGGTGGTATCTGCTTAGCATTTGTTGCTCTGAGTGTCTCAGACACACAGTGAGGGAGATGATTTGGTATCCTACTTACAGCCAAGTCCACTCCTGCTTGCTCTGTGTGAATCACCTTTCAGGATGCTGTTAGCTGAGCTCTAGACACCTGGGCAGACCTTTCGAAGGTTTTCATGGTATTGTTCTGATGTCCATGTGCCATGTGATCTGTCCTAAGTCACTTAACACTTCAGGAGCTCAGTTTCCTCCCCTGCCTCACAGGGTCACGTCCAACTCTCCTGAGACAAGAATTCCGTAAGAAACACTTTGCAAATCGTTGAGATTCTGCACAAATGCAGAAGTTATTTCTTTGTTGAGTAAGTCTTTCTTGCTTGTAGCAAGGCCTGGCCAGATGGCATCATTGCAGTCCGTAAACCCTAGCCAACCAAATCTCACTCATTTGGGGCATGTGACTATGACCCTGTTCCAGCCATGACCACAGTAATGACTTGGAAAACATGGTGGCCAAGCAACAGCTGGCACGGCTCTGTTGTGGTCAGATTTCCTGTAATCTTCTGCTGAGGAACACAGCTGCCCTGTCATTCCAGCCTCTCCCTTGTCATTGCCCAGGCAGCCCCAGCCACAGAGCCTCACATCTGCTGTCTTGAGGGCAGCGGTGTGACCCTGGTTTAAATATCAAGGTCGGCCTGGGTGTAGACGATCATGTGGCAGAAGCACACACAGAGGGAACACACTCTGTGGCTTGGACTGTATATTTTTCTTGTTTCCCGTGTCTAATTCTGTCCTCAGCCTTGACCCTCCTGTTGGATGTCTAGAGATAAAGCTTTCCTGAGGCCTAGCATAATCCTCCTCTTCCTCTATCCTCTGCCCTCTTTCTTACCCTATAGCTCAGACAGAAGGCAGAAGCTGAGAATCAGTGTGTGTGTAGCGGGAGTGTCAAAGGCTGGGGTTTCCTTCTCAGATGAACGGGGTTTGAGCTTCTTCCAGCTCCTGCTTACAGCAACTGTAGCTGGTGAGCTTGATAAGTCAACCTTCCCTAGTCTGGATTTCGTAGCTACAAGTATCGAGCTTGTTTGTAGCCACATTGCAGAGCTGTCACATGCTCCAGTAAGAGGGAGCTATTGGACCAGTCCCCAGCACACATCAGTCACTTAATAAGTGCGAGGATGGGTGTTTATTACTATGACAACAGTTCTCGCACCTACCCATGAGAAAGGACCTTGAAGTTATGGTAAATCAGTAACTATTCTCATTTTGATGTTAATTAGGACATTAGTGATACAAGTTTGGAAACCAAGCCCTTAGCCTGGTGTTTGTCACACCCCAACCAGGCTCCCTAGCTCTCCTGTGCCTCAACCTTGGTTCTCCCACGCCAGATCTGCTTCCTCTCCCTAGGTCATCATCAGTGCTTCCCTGGTCAGGCCATTGGTTTTCCTCTGTCTCAGCCAGGCTCATCTGCTTGCTCCTATTCACTGGCTTCAAATATTCAGTTACCTTCCCAAGTACAGCTCAAGACCTTCTTTCTCTGAAAGCCCTCCTTGGCCACTCTGACAGCTATGTTATTCTCTTCCTTTGCAATCTAGCACATTCCCTGGGTACCCACTGAGATGAAGCCTGAGATAGGTGTGGGACATGTGGCTAAGGACAAGGTGTGGCCAGGCCCTCTAGGGGGTGCTCCGGTTAGTGTAAAAGACTCAGAGAGATAATTTCTGCTCCTTATACATCATGATTCCAAGGGCACACACAGGATGAGGAGGGAGAGTTAACTGACCAACCAAAGGCTCCCGGAGGAGGGGATGCCCAAGTGAGTTTAAGGGATGTAGAAGAGGGTTTACCCAGCAGACACTGAGGGTCCCACGTTCTGTTTCCCTGCTACCTACTGATTGCTCTTCCCTGGCCTCTTCCTCTGGACCTGTCATTATTGGAGATATATTGGAGATCGATTCTTGGAAATTTGTCTTTGTGCATCTACCATCACTTCCTAAATGATCTCATCCTGCCCTGTGGCTTTAGGGATCAGCTAAATGATGTTGAGTTCTAAATTCATATTGCTAATCTTGACCTCTGCTGGAGCTCCAGGCTGACATATGCCATTGCTCACTTGCTACTGGGATAGCTAGTGGGCACCAAACACTTACCAGAGTCAATAGCAAACCCACGTCTTCCCTCCTAGAGCCTGGCATCCACTGCCCTTCCTGTTTCAGTAAGCAAGCAGCACTCACATAGACCAGAAGCTGGAATCACCCTTAGCCCTTCCATCCCGTCAATGCCACATGCAACCCACAAACAACCCAGCAGTAGCCAACAAGACACTCTAGACGTACAAGTCAGATGACGGCACCTTCCCTTGCTCAAATCCTGCAATGGTGTCTTCATTGCACCCACAACCCTGGCTGCTATGAGGCTTATTATAAGATGTTGCTAATGCATCCTCTCTGTTCTATAAGAACTCAGCTCCTGTCATGTTCCTTTTGTCCATCTACTTTGTCACTCAAATGTGGCCTCTGTGCTCAGTGCTCTTTTCTGGAATGTTCTTGCCAGCCCTTCAAACAGGACTCACTCTCTTACTTTAGTCACTGTTGACATGTCACCTCCTGAAATCTACAGTTCTGGTCATGATGAAGCCACAAAGACTCATTCTCAACAGCTAGGCTGCCAGGAGCACGTAAAAAAATCAGTATTTTTGAGTCAGTGGTTTGAGCTTTGGATGATGGAGGTGGCCTTCCACTGTGAGTCTAAGTAAAGGATGGAGTCAAAGCCAATCCCATTGATGTTCCAGCTTTCTGTTGGAGGCAGTGTCTGGCATATGGGACAAGAATGGGATGCCACACAGACCTGGTGACCTCAAGGATGGAGAGGAGTTCTAGCCTTGACAGAGTCCAGAGGCCTTGCTGGTTACTGGATGTGTTCAATGAAGATGTCAAAGATGTCCTGCCTCCGTGAGTTGGCACATGGGTTCTTCCTTGGTTGACACAGCCCATCTGACCATAAGCAATGAGATTGTAAAGTATCAGAATAACCTATGAAGACTGATCGCAACACAAGGCCCCAGAGTCTTGAGATGAATTCTAGACATGTCAGTGGTACCACCATGGTGCCCAGCATTGAACTGAAGAAATCACTAATGGTGCCCACAGGAAGGAGACATGGAGACAAGTGTTCACTCGATTATTAAAGTCTTAATAATGAAGGAATCAGCAGGAAAAGAATAACAAAATAATTATAGTGATGCACAAGAGCTCGAGGAAAATACTGTCTTCATGAAGAGAGAGCTGGAAGTCCTTAAACAGAGCAAGAGAAACTTCTCAAGAGACTAAAATCCAAGCCGAGCATGCTGGTTCACATCTGTAATCTTAGCATCAGGGAGGCTGAGGCTGAGGCTGAGGGGTGGAGGCCGGCCCGGGCTGTTGTCTGTATAGTGAAACCCCATCTTAAAGAAAAATAAAGACACAGCAAGACAACTACCACAATGGAATCTTGTTAATTGTGTGAAGTTTCACTGACAGAAGACACCAGCAGTGACCTTGAAGACACCAGCAGAGCTGTGCAAAACTACACACAGAGGTAGGACAGGGCAATTTCGGAACATACCAGGAGGCCTAACACAGGTTCATCTGGGTCCCAGGACAGCAGAGAAAAGGAAAGCACAGAAAACATGTAAAGAACTGGTAGCAGAAACTTTCCAAATTTGGTTAAACATAACAGAAGTTCACAATCCAAGAAGCTAAAACAAAACAAAAAATAGCAAACAAACTACAAACAAACAAACAAAAAAACACCAACAAACTCCAAACAGGACACACATCATACATCCCCACTCATACACCCTCACCCCACACACCACCATAAGACTTACAATCAAACTGTAAATAACCAGTAATGATAACATCTTTAAAGCAGCCAATGAAAAAAGACTGATTCATTGAAAGGAAGAATGGCATGTATACACACACACACACACACACACACACACACACACCCTGTGAGAGGCTGAGTCAACAGACAGCAGCAGACAAGCGATTCCTCCTTCTTAGGCCTTCCCTGGCCTCTACTCCCTGTGCCAGAGTTCATGTTCTTACCTTGCTCATGGCCCTCTCCTCAAACATGTGAGCCCTGGAGACATCAGAGCTTTATTCTGAGTTGCTTTGTTCCTAGTGACAAAGACATAGTGCCATCCAGGGAGAAGAGTGGGGGTCAGAAAGACACAGCAAATTAAAGCAAACTAGGGCTGTGTGATTAGAGCTCAGGGTGAGCAGGAGGGAGGGAGGAGGTGTGGGTGCTGTGTGAGACACAGTCCAGCCACCCCTCAGCTGAGGGCACACCACAGGACTTGAGCCTCTATGGGCAGAGGTGAGGCAAAGAAGTGGTCATATTCTATTTACATTCTAGAAGTTACCCTGCCACCTCACGCCAGAGATGAGTTTGAAATCAGGGAAAGATGAGAGCTGAGAGTAGCGTTCCAGAAGTGAGACTGGGCCAGATCTAGAATGCTCGTACAGGAGCTGGTGTGAGCAGGCTGCTGTAAGGGGTGAAGGGAGATGTGTTGATTTGATTGACTGTTGGGTAAGGAATCCAATCCGGGAAGCAGAGTAGACTTTAGAAGAAAACAATGCTGTGTTTGTTATCCACCACTGAGGACAGATGAGCGGCTCAAAACAACCTTTCTTCTTATCTCAGCATTCCTGGGGATCAAGAAGCTAGGGGGAGGGGCTGGAGAGTTGCCTCAGCAGTTAAGAGCATGTGCTGCTCTTGCAGAGGACTTGAGTTTGATTCCTAGCGGCTACCTACTAGCTCACAAGTCCTTTCACTCCTGACTTCAGCAGGCACCAGGCACACGGTGCACAAATGTACCAGCAAGCAAAACGCTAATGCACAGAAAATAATAAAATAAACAAATCTAAAAACACCAACATAATAAACCTTTAAAGATCTAGGGGTATAATTCTAACACTCAGGAGATCTCTGCGAGTTAGGGACTAGTCAGTTCTGCATAGGGATTTCCAGGTTAGTCAGGGTACCACAGTGAGCTCCCTCCCCCTTCTAAAAAAAAAAATCTGGGAGTAACTGATGTGTTTTTGGCTTCAGTCTGCAGGCCAGCCAGGGCTTCAGTCCTCTCAGGGCCTCCCTGAGGAAGGTGGTCCTCCAAGTTTACTCACAGTGTTGACAGGACTCAGGTCCTATCTGGCAGGCGGTTGGATAAATCAGGACAATGGTCAATTCTATGCTTCTCCACTGGGCAGCTCACTTGCATGCCTGGTGGCTTCCTTCAGGGTGGAGAGATATACACCCCCGGAAAGAAGGCACTATCCTTTTTAAACTTAATGTTGAAAGTGGCATGCCAGTTCTGCCTCTTTCTGTCAGAAACAGGTATGAAATGTAGCTTTCACTCAAGTGGGTAGAGGTGGTTGGGGGTGGGGGGTGGGGGGTGTTTCATAAACTCTTGAATCCTGGGAGATGAAACTCACTGGGACACGAGAGTCCATAGGCCATGAGTAGTTACATGTATACTTTGAGGAGTCCCAGACCTCCTTGCTGAGAATAGTTGATTCGGGTAGTCTGGAACTCACTCAGAAGAGAACGTTCTCTCTGTGGAACGTAGCTTGAAGCCTTTGTGTGAATCCACAGTTAGTCGCTCAGGACCCTCTCCCACTCAATCTGAAGCTTCTAGAAGTCAGCAGAGAAGCCCAGATGGTTTTAAATGCCAGGGAATCCTTCAGGCAGAAGCCCCTCACCACATAAGTGTTGGTTAAAAGTCTCCATAAGGCAGAAGATCACAGGACCGAAAAGTCACCTCTCCATTTGACAACACTTGCTGTGACACAACTCTGGGAGAGACTTGGAGCACCTTCCCTTTCCAAACTGCAGGCTCCTAGGGTCTCCTAAGAGAAGGAACTAGACGAGATTAGTGATTTTTCAAACAAAACAAAACACAGAAATGTCTCTTCCTGGAAGTAACATATTAAAAATTGGTCAAAGTTGATCCAATCTGGCTGACTTCCTTCTTCCAAAAGAATACCATCTTGAGAAGTTGTGAACCAAGAAAATTCCAGACATTTTTTTTTCTAGTTTAGACACTCTGGGATTTTAATGGCAAGATCCAAATCGAAATTCTTCCCAGTCCCTTGAGCCTGAGATAGTTCATCAGCAGACTGGTTGAGAGGAATATAATTCAGATGTCCTTAAACCTACAAAAACTTACAAGTATTGCTTGAGCTTCCTTAGACACACATTCCATCGAGTGCTTTTCAGAACCTTTTCCATTGTGAATCCTACTTGATGGTGCGTGGTTGTGGATACCATTCAGTAAATATCGCACTAATGAATGAGTGAAAGCTCTTATTCCCATTTTACAGGTAGAGACAGTGAGGCCTAAGAGCCACCAAGACGCTGCCTTCAGTCATACAGGCAGAGCTGGAACATGAGTAGTTCCTTATGACTCTACGGCACACCTGTGCCATTTCCATTTCGTGCTTAAGGCTTAGTTGGAAACTGGAAAGAGGGCTAACATAGATGACCTTCTACATGGTGAGCCTGGTCCTAGGTACCACTTCTCATAGCCATTATTGGTAACCCTGTAGGGCTTCCATTTTATACCCATTTTTCAATGGCTCAGAGAGGCTAAATACCTTCCCTAAAGCCTTTTAAAGAGCTGGGGAGAGAAACTGGGCTGAGACTGGAGCCCAGGGCTTTTTGACTCCAAAGCATATAAGATTCAATACATTCAAAACCATGCACCCATGTTCAGATTCTCGAATGGTTGACATCAGTGGGTGCCAAGCAACTTGGAGGAGGTTTCACTGCCCCCTCCTCCAGCTCTCAACAGTCCTCCTCATTCACCAGTCCACTGGGCCTGGGACAGAAAAGAGCCTACCTGGTTTGAAAAGTATACGTCTGTACTTCTAAGATGCAGCAGAAAGCCAGGGCAGACAGTTAAGGATGGCCAGCACGAGCGCCAGCCACTGTCCTCAGACTCAGCTGCGGCACATGGCGCAGACCAGCTCCAAAGTTACACTGACGACGTCTCCAGATCTCATAAAGGCCTCATCACTCATACGCCCTTGTCATTTATTATTAAGCAGGTCTCTGGTACATGCAGCGTGTCTACTGATTTCCACCCCTTCCTTTTCATGACCATGGGAAGAAAAATAGTTCAAGGGTGATTTTTCCAGCTCCTCATCCTGATTGCCCTTCACCAAGACAGAACTTCATTTCGAATCATTCCCAAAAATGGCCATTGAGACTTTGATTTCATTAATATAGATGAAGCTACAGTTTGATAATTATCATTTAACTAATGCATATTCTGTATGAATGAGCGAATGGATTCCCTTCATCTCTCACTCAGAAGTCCACAGATGAAGAAATGTTTACCTTTCTCTTTTCTGTCTGCTTGTCCTTCGCATTATTTTTTGAGACCCTGGGGTTGTGTCAATATTGTTGAAAATGTTCTAATGTTCTTCCCTCTCTAGAGATGATGGGGCCCCCCCTTCCCCATCCCAGAATCTGAGGCCCATGTAGTTCAAGTCTGAACCTCATGAGGAAGGCTCTCAGGGATGCAAAGTGATGCAGGTGGAAGACTGTAAGGGGGAGAGCAAGATGCACAGGGTACTTGGTCTGATAGGCTTGTCAAGGAAGGGTTCAGAGGCAAGCTGGACAGCAGAGCTCCACCTGGGGCCAGCCAGTGTTGAATTCAAGCATAGATGTTCAGCAGCTGGTTCTGGAGCGAGCCTTGAGTGCCAGCCTGGCCTGTGGTGGGGATGTGTGGAGCTGCTGCACAGGGTCCCATGTTTGGAGCGGCTTTCCAGCCTAGTTTTATGCTCTGGTGTCACCCTCTGGAAAGTGTTTTTTTTGAGCAAAGAGACACTCATATAATACTGGAGGCACATGTGACCGATTTAGATGTGAAAGCCAACACACTCACACACTGGGTAGGCAGTACTGAGGAAACTCATGGTGCTTTCCGAGGCCCAAATTCTGCTTCTGTCTGAGTGTTTTCATTGGATCTAATGAGATTCCAAATCTTTGATGTGTCATAAGTTACTAATGTCGTGTGTGTGTGTGTGTGTGTGTGTGTGTGTGTGTGTGTGTGTGTATGATGCACATCAATAGGAGTCCTAGGAACTGGAACAAACACACACCCCAAGAGGTTATATCAGGCTCACCCAGGGGAGAGTGGCTGCCCCATTCTCACACAATGATGCAGCGGGTGTGGCCTGTAGGATGAGCTACTTTGAAACCTTATAGGACACTCATACACACTGCAGGTTAAGAAGGGCGGTCTTAGGTTTCCAGAAATGCAGCCAAGAAGTAACTTAACAGAGGAAAGTGGAACAAAGGCCAAGAGAGAAGCCAATGGACTGCTAGTAGCCCTTAACATAATAAAAAGCCTGTTAGAGAGGAAAGGGGTCGTCATTTTATGGCACTTGAGATGACAGGAGAGGCACTATTGGAGCGCAACCCATTACCAGGGCTTCCATAAAATGTCTGCTGTCCATTCGGTCCAACAAGTATACCCAGAGGAGCAAGGGCTGTGGAGGACAGAGATCAGGGTCAAGGCCAAGGCTGGAGCCCAAGTTTAAATTTATTTCCCTCTTAATGTCCGTAATACCGTACTCAATTCCTGAGAAGAAATTGCGACCCCGGGGGAATAATGCTGAGTTATGTTTGTTCTGCCCAGATTCTAGGCTTTGACATTATTCTGATGAAAAACCTGAAGCCTATGCTACTTGAAGTGAATGCAAACCCCAGCATGAGAATTGAGCATGAATACGAAGTAAGTAATTGCAGAACCCCCTGGGCCGGGAGGCTGCAGCACACATACCCCTGTTTGCCCGGCATCCCCTTGGCTGCCCAAGGCTTGCCACCCTTGAAATTTCACAGCAAAGTTTCGTTCAAGTCAAATACTTTTAGTTCTGTCAAGCTCCAAACAGAGTCTATTAATATGAGACCTTTCCGACCCTTGGTAATTTCCCAGCATGCCATTCTTCTCATTTTTTTAAGGTGGGAAACTTAGAAGCAGCTGAGCCTTTCCATCAGTTTTGACATGAACTAATTAGTTAGCCTCGGGAGAGGAACTAATTGAAATTCTATGACTATGAGCCACGTCGACGTTCTTGAGCCACTAAGATAAACAGTACATTTAACAGCGCCTGTGCAGACCCTCGCAGCACATTTAAAGAGCTAGAGGAAATACCCCTAAAATTACTGCTGGGCTTTGGGGGAATTGTCCGGATTCTTTTCATTTTCTTTCAACCCTCTTCACATTCGCAGCTCTTACAAAAAATAATCCAAGAAGCACAGTGCCAAGACCAGGCATGTGGTGCACACCTGTCCCAGGAATCCAGGGGGCAGAATCATGAGTTCGAGACCATCCTCAGCTACATATCAAGTCAGTGGCTAGCCTTGGCTAACAAAATAAAACCATACCAATAACAACAAAACCATAGCGCTATTGTTTCCCTGTGTAAGTTTTCTGAATTTATAATAGGGAATTTGCATGCCAATATGGAGGGAAGGTTTAAAAATTCCCTTCTATGGATTTGCATAGGCCAGCTGTACAGTTGCACAACCATTTGAGCTCGTCTGAGGCAGTCAGGGATAAGCATCAGGACAGGGTCACAGTCAGCTCTAATTCAGAATCCTTACCTTCCAAGCTCTCCCCAGGGGTGTTTGAAAATATCCCCAGCCTGGTGGATGAAGAGGTGAAGGTGGCTGTGATCAGAGACACACTGCGCCTCATGGACCCACTGAAGAAGAAAAAGGAGATCCAGTAAGTCTCTAGTGTATCCCTGCTTTCTGCTGGTTCCTTCATGTCTCTGCTCTGTGTCCCAAGCAGGCGAATTACGTTCTTGAGAGCTAAATGACTGATCACTCATTTCATAAATAGTCCCACGTGACCAGCAACTCAAATTCAGGAGTGGTTGGGAATATAGCTCAATAGTAGAGTATGTGCCTAGCACGTGTGAGACCCTAAGTCCAAATGCCAGCACCAACCAACCAACCAACCAACCAGCCAACACACAATTGTATTGATGGGGAGCAGGAGTTATGTGACACTGGGATTCAGGGGTACATTTCCCTTGGCCATCCAAATCCTAATCTCCCACTTCCTCAGCGACAGGTTCTGTACTTGCCCACAGCTGTTTGTGGGCAGAAGTGTGACAGCATGCAGGAGAGGCCCCAGCAGCTGGACATGGAGAGAGCGGCCTCTGCCCTCCCTCATGCTGCTTTACGCTCTTGGCCTGAGCTCTGAGTTTGCAGAGTGGATGCCATCGTCTTCTGACACCTCTAGCACAGGTCCAAATTAATTTCTCCCCACACGCCCCTGCAGCCACCCACGGGGACCCCAAGAGGGACGATGAACGTCCCTGCTTCACTTTGCATGCAAGCATCCTTGATATGAAGAACATTTCACTTGGCCAGTTGGTTCTGTTTGTCCCCCACCACACACACGTCAGGTGCTCACAAAGTGTTTGTTGTTGACTGAGTACTGTTGTTGACTGAGTCTTGGCAGAAACTGGAAAGCAGGCGTTTCAAGTCGTTCTTCCCATATTTGTGATCTGTCGGACTGACCTGAAAGCTCCCAGACTTTCAGCCCTAGCTGCCATGGCTCGAGGGAGGGAGGAACGCTGACTTCTCCAACAAGTGGTGTTTGTTAAGTCCCTCTGCTGCGACTCCTCCTCAGTGGGGCTCAAGCCCAGCTCTTGAATGAGCCACCCTACAGCTGTTCTTACCCTGACTGCACAGGAGAGCCTTCCAGAGTAGCTTCCAAAATGCCAGCACAACGGCCTCCACCTCCGCAGCGCTGATTCTTACGAGCATGGCTTGGAGGTTTGTCCACACATTCGCAGGTTCCCTAAGTGCTGCTGCTTGGCAGCCATGGTCGAGCAAACATACCTTGCAGGAAATGAGTCTATAAGATTGGTCATATTACTCTCAGGCAGGCTGGGTGGTAACTGTTCCCCAAAAGCAATGTCACCACGAACATTCACTTCTGTGGTCCACGTAGCCAGTTCTGTCTGTGTGGCCTCCATGGACTTCTGCTTCAGAGATGAAGTCCCTGGGCCACCAGATCCTCAGAGCTTCTAAGGCTGGACAGTGGGCAAATGACAGGACCACTGACTAAACACACAGTTACTCTCACTACTTACCCTCAGAAAACACACGGGTTAGAGTCGCAATTTAGTCAGATTAATTGCCGTAAAGCACACTCCTTAAAAATCTTTCCTGTAATGGCTATTGATCTCAGCAGCCAAGAGGAGATTCCCAAGAGACTTTGTGCTCCACATGGAGAGAAGTAGGTGGCTTTCTGCAGCATGGGGCTGCAGATTATTTTAGGATGACCTTGACGCATTGGTATTCTGACTTCTTCACTGGAAACAAGTTCAAAATCTATTGTGTGACCTGAGCATACTTTTAAATTTTAAATTAAAAGTTTCTTCTTTTGCAAATTTCCTGCAAGGACGGTATAGTTACATCCTTTGCATTTCCCACCCATCCTCTGCAGCTCCTCCTGTGCCCTTCCCATCGCTCCATCTCAATAGTCACTACCTCTTCTTCAATACCCATATATATGGCTCTTATATGGCCATACCACCCTGAGTGTGCCCTCTGTCATCTGAGCTCAGAAGCTAAACAGTCAGGGCCTGTTAGTACGCAGATGGGAGGCCCGAACAGTCTTTATCCTTTGCTACCAAGCACAGAGAAGCAGAGGTTCCGCCCTTCCCGGTAAAGCCACACAGTGAGACGGACGAGCTTTCTTTTTCCCCTTTCTTGTTTCTCATTACCTACACAACCCGTAAGAGCAGAAGATCTGAAATTTAATTGCCAAGGATCCCGGGACCACTGATTGGGAAGATGAAAGAGGCGTTTTATAACGTATCAAGTCACAAACAGCAGCATCTCATTTGTAATTTAAAAAGCATTGATGTTCCTATCGATATCCAGGGACAGAATTTTCAGGGCTCTGGCTTCATTTCTAACCTAGAAACCCTTTCATCTCCCTTTTTCTTACCTGGAGCATAAGGAGGTGTGTGACTTGCTAAATGCCATTTACTGACTTTTCCCTTAATTTCACCTTCTTAGTTTATTTTTAGCCAGCATCCTCCATGAGAGCACATTGCAACCTGCAAAGTGCATTAATATATAAGCAATGGTTATTGTGGTAACTTTGAGGATGAACTTATTCTCCGTTCCTATGATTCAAGGTAATGGGACAAAGCACAGGGTGGGGGACATAGAAAAATGTGCACAGCTGTGGGGCCAAAAACTGTGGATACAGTTCTTAAAGCACGCCATTACAACTGCATTGAGCGACGTCACTGTAGAACTCCAGGCCAGAATTTACCTGTAGTAGCAGAGTTTTCTGTTTCTTTTTGTTGATTATTGTTTGAGTTGGGTCTCACTGTGAAGTCTAGGCAGGCCTTGAACTCACAATCCTCCTGTCTCTGCCTCCCTAGAGGCAGAGGTATTACAGGTGTGTGTCTCC
Organism: Arvicanthis niloticus; assembly: GCF_011762505.2. Classification (NCBI taxonomy): domain Eukaryota; kingdom Metazoa; phylum Chordata; class Mammalia; order Rodentia; family Muridae; genus Arvicanthis; species Arvicanthis niloticus. Next base: position 13,087,543 of record NC_047659.1, on the reverse strand, counting down.
GTGCCCAGTACTAGAGCCTATGGCATGGTCCTTTTTAGTTCCTGCTTGGGGTATTTGTCATCAAGACAGCTGGGGTAGGGAGGATTTCATTTGCCCCACCCAATCTTAATTAAGCAGATGTCCGGAGACCCGAAACCCCGAGGCTTCCCTGGAAAGGTGCAGAAGGACCATTAGAAAGGTGCCAGCAGGTGCCCATACACCCTGTACCCTGCACCCTGCACCTCCATACAACCTAGGTCCTGTAACCCCTGGGGCCTTTCCTGGTGAGGCTGAGAACAGTCATAGGTGTTCTGTGTGCAGAGAAGCCTAACCCCCCCGTGACTGACTTCTGAACATAACTAACAGCACTTTCTTTGCTGGTTCATGCTGGTTCTGCCTGTAGTCCCAACCCTCAAAAGCTGATGGGATTGCCACAAATTCAAGGAAAACCTGCACTGTCTATTGAATTCCTGCCCAGGCCTGGGATACAGAATCAGACAGTGTCTCAAAAAAAATGCTTTCTTTTGAGGCTAAGAGACAACATTCAAGTCTTTAGTCTGTGCTAAGCTACTAGTAAGGGCTTCAGCAAGTTGCATAGCTGTTTAGAGCCTCCAGGGGGCTTTTCTACATAATAGATAATGACATGTAAATAAAACAGTGATAACTACATTCAAATGAAACAACTTAATGGGCACTTTTTTATTTGGTTTGGTATTGGTTTTTTGAGAGGCAGTCTCCCTGTGTCATGCTAGCCTGGAAGTTGCACTCAGTCCTCATGGCTCAGCTTTCTGAGGCTGGAGTCATAGGTGAAATGCCGTACACTGTTGACAGAAGAATTTTAAATGTGCATTTCACTGATCACTGAGGAAACTAGCCAAAGCAAGGATTGGCTACTTTCCTTCTTGCAGAATTATGAGTTTAAAACCAGTGATGTATCATAAATCTGAAGTGGGGAAATCACCATGGACTACCACAGACAACACAGAGGGCAGTTGGTGGGCTTGTTTCCAGGCAGGAAGACATCTCTGGGACTTGTGTGTTTGGGAGGTTAGAAGAAATTACCTTAAAGCAGGGAGACCACCTCCCCAGAAAACTAAGATGACTGGAACTTTTTAGTAGCTAAAAACTATTGATTTCCATACTGGGTCTCAGTGGAGGAACCTTAAGAATGTGGAACTGAGGAGCCCAGCACTTAGAGAGTCTGGAAACCTCATCTCTGTGGAAGTAAAATTCATATACTTAAAATTTAAGAGCATACACCTTGAGGGCCTGGCATGTAGCTCGATGATAGAAAGTTGCCTAGCACGTACGAGACCTTAGATTTGATCCATAGCAACCCCTCCCCTCAAAAAGCATATGTCCAGTGACATTTAGTGACATTCGGTACATCCCAGTGTTATAGGAATATCAGTCTATTCCTGTAAGCACTCCCTGCATCCCCAGATCCCCCCTTCCTCCCTACTGACCACCACCACCCATGGGGGCTACCTATCTGCCACAGATTTCCTGTCCTTGGCAAGTTGCTTCTTTTTAAACAGAATTTCACAACAAGCAGTCTTTTGTAATTAGCTTCTTTCATTTGTGTGATGTCCCTGAGGTTCAGCCATGCATGTGTTAGAGCTTTCTATAGATTATTAGCTATCGTATAGATTAGATCCACGGCAGGTTAGTACCTGCTTGTCAGTTGATGGGCAGTTGGGCCGCTAGGGTTAACTACTGATTTGGGTCTCCTATATTAAAGGTCACTTGTACGGAAGGATTTTCTTTTCTGCCATAAGAAGCCACTAGAACCTCTGGTGTAATCCAGCCCTCACTTCACTGGCAGAGGTTCAGAGATCACTACTCTAGTCATCTGCCTGGTTCAAGATGCCTTCTCCCAGGCATCTAAAGAACATGGACTTGGCAGCGGTGAATGTGGCAGCCAGGGCTGGGTGAGGTCCTTAACGTCCCATCATGCTTTGAGCTCAGCCACGTCACTTCCTTCCCCGATGGCACTGAAAAATGCTGGCTCCTGGGTCACCAAGAGGTCAGTCAAGCTACACTTTCAAACTACCTGATGGTGACAGCCAGCTCCTAAGCCTCTGAGACAATTGATCCAAGTGATGGATAGAGTCATTCTACTCCCATGCCTGCCCCTGAGTAACCCCTCCTCACCCAGAAACTAAGCTGGAGAAGGTACATGAGTTGTCCCAAGTCACAAGACTCATTAGAGGTGAGGTAGAAATGACCAGAGTCTCCTCATGTTGAGAAGGGTTTCTGCTGCACATTGAAAGCCCAGCATCAAAGAGAAAGAGAAAAAAGCAGAAAACCCTTTCTCTCAAGGTATTTTGGTCACCCAAGTCTTTGTTTTGAAAACCTGTCAGACATAGTCCCCAGCTGTTCTCAGACAAGGTCCTAGTTCGGGGAAGGCACGTCTAAGCCCAGAGGGGCCATTTCACTTGTGTTCCTTTCCTGAATGTCTTTCTTTCTGGTAACTGGACTCTCCTCTGGACCCCAGAATTTATAAAGTGTGCCAGGGAGGTAGGCGTGGAGGAATCTGGGGAGATTTTATGGAGTTTGTGATGCCTCCTAGAAGTTGGGTTATATTCTGCTTGCCTCTGATTCAACTACAGCTGTTTGCAACATGACTTACAGAAGCCCAGAAGGCCCTCTTCCCACAGTGACTTGTCACAGTCTGCTCCCGTTTTATTTACCCCTTCTTACCACAATAACTCTGCTGTAAAGAACTGAGGGAGCCTGTCTGACGCCTCGGTACCACTGGAGATGTCTACTCTGCTTACCTTGACAAGCATTTCTCTGGAATCCTTTGCCATTAGAACCAACAGGTGAAACTCCAAAGCAGATAGATTCTACATGGAACTCAGGACAAAGGTGAGGCATTCTGAGAGAACTGAGAAGAGAACCTCCCAGGCACACAGTTGCATAGCTGGGACTCTGAGTGTGACCAAGGAATGTGGCTTTGTCCTGTCCTTGAGAAGAGTAGAGGAAGCACACGAATCAGAAAGTTCATAAACTCAGACTCCTCCCACTTGCTCTGGCAGTACTGAATAATAATAGGAAAGATATATTCATTTTTAGAAGACTAATTATTTTTATTTTATAGATGTGGTTGCTTTGCCTGCATGTCCGTAGTGCAATCAGTGCCCACAGAGGCCAGGAGAGGGTATCAGATCCCCCTGAAACTGGGGTTAGAAATGGTGGCTAGCCACATGTGAGTGCTAGGAATTGAACCTCAGTTGTCTGAAAAAGTAGCCAGCACTCTTAACTCTTGAGCCACCTCTCCAGAATTATGTGCACTAAGCATGCCATCCTAAAAACGGGTGGCAACCTTCTGATGGTGATCATGCCTCTGGAAACAGACTCTTTCAGAGGAATCATCTCATTATCCTACAGACTGGTCCTGAAGTTCATTTGATGCCAAAGAATTCTTTATGCTGAACCCCATGGGCCAGCAGACACAGACCCATGTGTCATCTCCATAAAAGAAGTCTGGGTCAAAGTAGGTGACTGTTCGGATGTTCATTTGCATTTCATTTGCATCAGGGGTGCATTAGAGAAGCAAGATTCCTTTATCTCGAGTTTGTTGAGCACTTACTGTGTGTCAAGAGGAGGACTCCAGAAGCAAATTAGCTCACAGGCCAGAAGGGGAGGTGAGACCCATACATAAAGACCTATAAGGTAGAGCAGGCGGAGAAATTGTCAAGAAGGAAGAGCCTATGGAGGCAGCATTTCCTGGCAGGAAGAACCTTTAAAGCAGATGAAGAGGCAGCACTACAGCTGAGGTGTAAAGTGTGAGTAGGGCTTGAAATACAAAGAGAAGAGGAAGGACGTCCCTGGGGGAGGAAACCGTGGCAGGAGGCTCCACAGGGAGCTCTGAAGAGTTCAGGGAGGCTGGAGAGGCAGGTGCATGAAGTGGATTGAAGAGAGGAAGGAGGTAGAAGGAAGGGCCACGGAAACCCAGAGCCCAGAGGAGGGCAGCCTGGAGTGTCAAATGAAAGAATCCAGAGCTCATTTTCAGAGTGGAATGTGCAGGGCTTTGAAGGAGCCCAGAGGTGACACAGGATCTTGTGTATGTATGTGCCGTTCCTGGTGAAAAGGCTGGAATTTTCTTATCTAAGGCCAAAGTTGGAGGCTCCACCACCGAACCCTCCGAAGGTTGGGGACATTGTAGTTTGCGTCTATGGCGGCTCTCTGGTCCTCAAAATGTCTCAGGCTCGGAGGGTTGTCAGTAAACAAGAAACATGTGGATGTGTTTCCATGGGAAAACAGACAGAAGGTGGCTAATGATAGGTGCATTTCTCTGTGTGAAACGGGCCAAGTCTTTTCCATCTCAAAATGTGGAACCGCTGCGTGAGTAAGCCTCTCCTGTGTGTAGTCTGCTGAGGAAGCCACTTCTAAGGCTGATGGGAAATGTGCATTTCCTGAAGAGAGTGTCATTCCAGAGGGACACCAGCCAGCAACTGGGTCGCTCTACCACAGGTATGCAGATGCCCCGCTCCCTATATGAGTAGAAATAGGATACAGGATGAACATACAGCCAGTCAGTTAACATTGTGGATAAAGTGCTTGCCCCGCAAGCCCCGAGGATAGGAGTTCACACTCCAGGACCCACACAGAAAAACCAGTGTGGTGTGGGATGACCACCTCTATGGTAGAGAGTATGGTGGAGGTCACCTGTATTCCCAGAATTCGGGAGGAGGGATCTCTGTGGGGCAGGCCGGTCTGGTTTCAGAGAAAGAAACCCTGTCTCTGTGAATAAAGTGGATACCTGTCGGTTTCTTCACCGTAAGCTAGAGCAGGGACTTGTCTCCCGATTTATGTGGTCTAAGAAAATGAGCAGGTGATTCTGTGTGAGAAAGAACCTCAGCCAACCAGGGGGCTTCTTGGTTTTCAACAGCGTCCCAAACCAGGACTGAAGTATAACCTGGGGTGTAGAGAGAAGTTAGATCCTTGGTAGGCAGGATTTTCATCAGTAGTCGGACAGGGGTTTGTCTTCTACATATAATTACCACATCATCTGAGGGAGGAGAGAGTCACTGAGGTCAGAGCAGAGATCCACTCATGGCTTTTGTGTGCAGATAGGGAGCAGAGTGGGTAAGCACAGGGCTCTGCAGTCAGATGCTGCAGGGGTAAATCCTGGCTCTGCCATTTTTAGCCATAAAAGGGTTTGTCTCCTCACTCTGCACTCTACTTCCTTCATCCATAAAAGGGAGTTTTTCAGTTGGATTTTTTTTTTTTAAATCTGCAAAGCAATGAAAAGTTCTTGCGTTGGAGGGAAGGAAAATCTTGCTTGTTCCTGGGAGAGCCCTAGCTATGGGAAATGTTCAATCTTAATAGTTTTAAATAAGTGGACCACTATGTAGTGTGTGTGTGTGTGTGTGTGTGTGTGTGTGTGTGTGTGTGTGTGTGGTGTTTAGGGGGAAAGGATGGGAGAAGCAGAGGTGGTGCAGTGAGTAGGCCATGACAGGTTAATCTTTGGCTGTGGGGAGGGATTTGATTTCCCTCTAATTACCTGCTAGATTAAAAGAAATGAAAGATGAGAAGGAAGGTCTGCTTCGGCACTCCCCGGAGCCCTGGGTTATCACACCAAATATTCTCCAGCTGCTCTCTCTCCTCTTCTTTTCATGCAATTTCCATTTCTTCCTTCATTTTCAGCAACTCTCAAGGCAGAGGCTAATGTGCGGGGCGTGGGAGCGGGCAGGATCTGAGCAGTTCAGAGCAGTAGGATCTGGCCCCACACTCAGCCACCCCTGCACCCTTGCAGGTCAGGGCCGCCTGTGAGCAGAGCACTACACACCCCCTCTGGCTGCAGAACCAGCTCTCCCTGGCCAAGTGGATGGCTTCCTTAACGTTGAGTGGATCCCTTTCTCCTCCAGACTGTGCTATCCCCCTGCAGCCTGGAAGCTGCTAGCATGTCAGTGGATGCACAAGGGAAAGCATGTCTGCATGTGGTCCTGTGCCAGAGGCTGGGTCAGCGCTGCACCTGAACCTGGTGAGGTACAGAATGCAGTAGGAATGCCAACAAGGAGACCAGCTGGGCCTGCCCCAGAGAATGTGAGGCAGGGTGGAGGTGGTGTAGAAGCCTCATCGGAAGCTCCAGCACAGTCCTAATGAAGCTTCTTGGCCACCAGAAAATGGGGACTATAGTATCCATAGCTACGGCACTCATGAAACTGAAAGCTAGAAAAGCAGCTGTGCCCCCCCCATGCAGCTGTGCCCCCATGTAGCTATGCCCTCATGCAGCTGTGCCCCCCATGCAGCTGTGCCCCCATACAGCTGTGCCCCCATGCAGCTGTGCCCTCATGCAGCTATGCCCCATGTAGCTATGCCCCCCATGCAGCTGTGCCCTCCATGCAGCTATGTCCCCATGCAGCTATGCCCCCCATGCAGCTGTGCCCCCATGCAGCTGTGCCCCCATGCAGCTATGCCCCCATGCAGCTGTGCCCCCATGCAGCTGTGCCCCATGCAGCTGTGCCCCATGCAGCTATGCCCCATGTAGCTATGCCCCCCATGCAGCTGTGCCCCCATACAGCTGTGCCCCCATACAGCTGTGCCCCCATACAGCTATGCCCCCATGCAGCTATGCCCCCCATGCAGCTGTGCTGCCATACAGCTGTGCCCCCATACAGCTGTGCCCCCATGCAGCTATGCCCCCATGCAGCTGTGCCCCCATGCAGCTGTGCCCCATGCAGCTGTGCCCCATGCAGCTATGCCCCATGTAGCTATGCCCCCCATGCAGCTGTGCCCCCATACAGCTATGCCCCCATGCAGCTGTGCCCCCATGCAGCTGTGCCCCCATACAGCTGTGCCCCCATACAGCTATGCCCCCATGCAGCTATGCCCCCCATGCAGCTGTGCTGCCATACAGCTGTGCCCCCATACAGCTGTGCCCCCATGCAGCTATGCCCCCATGCAGCTGTGCCCCCATGCAGCTGTGCCCCATGCAGCTGTGCCCCATGCAGCTATGCCCCATGTAGCTATGCCCCCCATGCAGCTGTGCCCCCATACAGCTATGCCCCCATACAGCTGTGCCCCCATGCAGCTGTGCCCCCATACAGCTGTGCCCCCATACAGCTATGCCCCCATGCAGCTATGCCCCCCATGCAGCTGTGCTGCCATACAGCTGTGCCCCCATACAGCTGTGCCCCCATGCAGCTGTGCCCTCATGCAGCTATGCCCCATGTAGCTATGCCCCCATGCAGCTATGCCCTCCATGCAGCTATGTCCCCATGCAGCTATGCCCCCCATGCAGCTATGCCCCCCATGCAGCTGTGCCCCCATGCAGCTGTGCCCCCATGCAGCTGTGCCCCCATACAGCTGTGCCCCCATACAGCTATGCCCCCATGCAGCTATGCCCCCCATACAGCTGTGCCCCCATACAGCTGTGCCCCCATGCAGCTGTGCCCCATACAGCTGTGCCCCCATGCAGCTATGCCCCATGTAGCTATGCCCCCCATGCAGCTGTGCCCCAATACAGCTGTGCCCCCATACAGCTGTACCCCCATACAGCTATGCCCCCATGCAGCTATGCCCCCCATGCAGCTGTGCTGCCATACAGCTGTGCCCCCATACAGCTGTGCCCCCATACAGCTGTGCCCCCATGCAGCTATGCCCCCCATGCAGCTATACCCCCATACAGCTATGCCCCCATGTAGCTATGCCCCCATGCAGCTATGCCCCCCATGCAGCTGTGCCCCCATACAGCTGTGCCCCCATGCAGCTATGCCCCATGTAGCTATGCCCCCATGCAGTTGTGCCCCCATACAGCTGTGCCCCCATACAGCTGTGCCCCCATACAGCTGTGCCCCCCATGCAGCTGTGCCCCCATACAGCTATGCCCCATGCAGCTATGCCCCATGCAGCTGTGCCCCCATACAGCTGTGCCCCCATACAGCTGTGCCCCCATACAGCTGTGCCCCCATGCAGCTATGCCCCCCATGCAGCTATGCCCCCATACAGCTATGCCCCCATGTAGCTGTGCCCCCATACAGCTGTGCCCCCATGCAGCTATGCCCCCCATGTAGCTATGCCCCCATGTAGCTATGCCCCCATGCAGCTATGCCCCCCATGCAGCTATGCCCCCCATGCAGCTGTGCCCCCATACAGCTGTGCCCCCATGCAGCTATGCCCCCATGTAGCTATGCCCTCATGCAGCTGTGCCCCCATGCAGCTGTGCCCCCATACAGCTGTGCCCCCATGCAGCTATGCCCCCCATGCAGCTATGCCCCCCCCATGGAGGCATGTACTGCTTTTACTCCTGATTCTTAGTTTCTGCCCCACCCACAGCACCACAGCAGCGTGTTCAGAGGCCTGCTTGCTGGCTCAGTCCCTGGATGTAGGGACATCCTGTCTTTAAGGTGCCTGTGATGACTCATATTGATCACTGACTTGACAGGGTCTAGGGTCACCCAGGAGGCAAGCCTCTGGGACTGTCTCTGGATGTCTGGACTAGGTTAGCTGAGGTAGGAAGGCCTATCCCGGATGTAGGCTAGGTTCCTAGACAAAATAAAAAAGGGGGCAGGGAAACTGAATCCCAGCATTTATCTCTCTCTGCTTCCTGAGTGCAGCAAGGTGACCAGCCACCTCACACTCCCACTGCCACGGTGACCTGCAACCTTATATGCTTAGTCATAATAAACCCTGAGCTCCTTCAGTTTTTCTCTGTAAAAAATATAAGAGTTTGATTCCAGCACTGTAGACGTGGTTGCCTGTCTATCATCCATGTGGCTGTAACTCACTGGTAGTCTCTCAGAGACACACAACAGCTTCGGCATATTTAAGGGGCACTTGGCTCCAGCTGTGCATTGCACCATGTCTGTCGGGGGTGGGGGTGGTGAAAGAGCTGAACTCTGGTGCAGAGGTGGAGGGCTTCTCCAGAGCATCGGCCTCTCACTTCCCCAGCCAGCTCTGTCCTCTGCACACCGTCATCATCACTATCATTTCCTACACACCTGCACAGCGCTCTGCTGTCTTACAGTCATCTCAGATTGGTTACTGTCAAGCACCCTCCCTACTGTGTGCAGCAGGCATCCTGTGAGTCCTTAGCCCATTCTATAGGCCAAAAATCCAAGGTGCAGTAAGTCTGTCTTCTGCTCTGGGTCTTAGAACCCCATCTCTTGCTGGAAGGAGGAATAAGCCTGCATACGAAATCAGCTGAGGTAGAATTTCTACACACAATGAACCCTGTGAAATGCCATAGGGGACAGAGACTAGACTCTGTCCTCCAAGGCCTGATTAAGTAGAGGATCTGGAAATCTTCTGCTAGGAAGAAAAAGAGATACACTAAGGATGTCTCAGCTCAGAGGAGAGAGAGCCAAGAGCAGAAGCTGGGTGTAGCTTCAAAGATTGTAGTGGGAGATGGAATATCTGTGCAGGTGCCAGTGGCAGAACAAGGAACTGAGGCTGAAGTCAGAGGTGGAGACAGTAAAACTTGGTGAAAGAAAAGAATAGCAAAAATCTTCCCTTGGCCTGCAATGTTACCAACAGACAGAGTTATAACAACAGAGTTATGAGTTCTATGCAGCCAGAAGTAACCAAACCAAGGACAAATAAGGCAGAGTAAAGGAAAGGCATCCCCGGGATGAGTACACATGGGTTCAGAGTTTGAGCATGTGACAGAGCAAATCACTTAACCTCCCTAAACTCCAGCTTCCCATTATCCCATTATTATGGGATAAGGGTGGGATGGTGCCTGGATTGCACATTTGATTGGAGTATTACTCAATGCTTAAGGTGGACAACTCAAAGCAGGCAGGGTTAAATTAATCTTAGCTCTCAGCTTCAGAGGAGTCGTACCCACTTGACTCCACTGTGATGTCAGCATGTTAGAGCAAAGCCACCTTCCTTGTAACAGCAGAAGGAAGGGCACACAATATCACCTTGAGAGCAAGCCCTCAGTAACCTGCTTCTTCCCACCAGCCTCCACTTTCTATAGTCCCCCAACACACACACACACACATCCTAAGAGCCCAGGAAGTATGTACCCACCAATGAATAAGCCCATTGATGAGATCAGGACCTTTGCGGTCTGGTTAGCTGGGCCCTACTTCTGAATATTGCAACACTGAGGGGGCCAAGCCTTCAACTCGTAAGCTTTAGGGAGTGCATTGTAGATCCAAACCACAATAGTTATTATGAGCAAATAAGGGATCAAAACATCTCAGGGTACATTCTCTCCAGAAGCATCTATTGGGTTCTTCCTTGGGGTGTGGCTCATGTTACCTGCATACTCATCAGTTTGCATGCAGACCCACCCCCTGTCCTAGTGATACCCTAGAGCGAGAACAATTGGGATCCCAGCCTTCTTTCTGCCAGCCTCTCTTGTCTCTTCCCACTCTTGACTCCACCACTTCAGGATGAGGGTAGATAATCTAGTTCACACATGCACACACACACACACACACACACACACACACACACAGAGAGAGAGAGAGAGAGAGAGAGAGAGAGAGAGAGAGAGAGAGAGAGAGAGAGAGAGAGAGAACTCCAACCACGGAATCTCTGCCCTACCTGGCTCTGGCTTTAGGTCTGTCCATCCATCAGACACCCTCTGGGAATCCATCCTTCAGCTCCTCCTCTGAAGTTTTGTGCTGAGATAATCAGGATGCCTCGATCCTATATGTAAGAGGTGGGCAATGCCCTTGGGGAAGGACACCCTGGACACAGCTTCCCAATGACTGCAAGAACAAGGGATGGCCCAGTTTAACTGAACTCTGTTCATAATGCCTACAACCAGAGCACTGAAAATAACACAGGGCCACACCATAAACTCAGGTTTCTGTTCATCCACTTTCTTTCCCTGCCTTTCTGTGTGGGTTTCTTAAGACAATCAAAGTATTAATGATTGTCAAACCTAACCTTTAAGGCACCGTCACATCCATTTAAAACAATTCTTCTAATGAGGGAGAAGTTGCAGCCCCTCCCCCATCCCTTTTCTTTCTCCCACAGCTGGTTTGTAGGCAAAGTCCTAGATGCATTCTTAATTTTGACTCAGCCTTTCTCTCCAGCAGAACAAGTGGCAGGGAAATTTTTTTTTTTCTCTAGGCAACAGCAACGCTTCTGTCTCATTTGTTTGGTTGGCTTTTTTTTTTTCCACCGTAACATGACAGCTTGCAAGGCTGCTGATTTGAACCTCAGTCTTTCTAGGACATTTGAACATGTCCTTCCTTCCTTCATGATCTGTAAATATAACTTGTGGATTTTAGCTGTCTAATTATTGAACGCGGAAGTGCCCCTCTGCTTCATGAATATTTTAAGACGAAACAGTAGACAAATTCTACCTTGCACCCGAATTTCACTGGATCTCTGAAGCACTTGTTTCAGTTTTATCCCATTGTCCTGACCAGGGAGCTGTGCTTTTCTCCACTCCCTGCCAGGACGAGGCCAGGATGGCTGTGGAGGACAGGTCATCTCCAACCCTTTAGCTTGTCCTTGGATCTCCTAATGTCCTTTCTGGAAATAGAATTTGAAGCAATCCTTTTTTACAGACAGGGATGCTGTCTTCTGTGGTGACGAAGGTAGAAGGTTTCAGAGTCCAGGCCTGGATTTGAGAACAGATATTTTCCCCTTGCTCTCTGTGAAATCTGGGGCAGTTGACTTCCCTGAACCTTGATTTCTCCATTAGTAAAAAGTTCGTAATGGTACAAAGCTGCTTAGCAGGAGTGTTGGGATGGCAGACTGAGCCACTGCCTGGATATGGGAAGCATTTCATGAGTGGTAACTGTTTGATAATTAGCCTTTTGGTGCGCTCATCTACCACCACAGAGCTGAGCACATAGAGCTAGTATCACTAGCATCGACATCATTACAATCCTCACAAATGGATACCTACTGAAATACAGATGTTCTTCCCAGCATCCCCCATGGTACCAAACCCTGTGGATGCTCAAGTCCCTTACATAGAACAGCAGAGTGTCTGCATGTAATGCACACATCTTCCCCCAGATACTTTAAATTATCTGCACATTCCTTGTAGTACCTGATATAATGTAGATGGCGCCTAAGCAGTTGCCATATTGTATTGTTCAGCAAATGACCCTTTGAAAAAAGGCTCTACCCAGTCAGTAAAAATGCAGCTTCTTTCCCAAGGGTTGCCCATCCTTGGTTGAATCCTTGGACACAGACCTCACGGATGCAGAGGGCAAACTGTACACAGGTTTCCTCCATTCAAGTCGTGTATTTTTTTTTTTTTTGAAGACAGGAATTTGTCTAAACAAATGGATAGTGTAACAAGAGTTCAGCAAGACTGAAGTAAGTCAACAGTGCCCACGTTTCTAGTTTAATTGAAGTGATCCCCCAACGCAAAGCATTCGGTTTGTTCGTGCCTCACATTGAAAAGGCATCCCTCTAATTTCCATGAAGTTTTTGTCACATTGCATGGGCAGGAATGCTAAACCAAGCAATCTCCTGTAGAAGGTAGCTCTGAGCCAGCTAGGAGGTGAGGGCCTGGGCTGCCAGTGCCACAGTGCACTCTGAAGCTGACCTTGGGCAAGTATCTACTCTTCCCTACAGCTTGTGGTTTGCTCATCTCTGCTCTCTGCCATGTCGCAAAACCCACAGCTTTTATAAGTACCATGATTTATCATTTGCAAGAAAGAGATAAAAATAAAAAGGAAGATTTCATCTTTTAAAAACCCTTGGACTCTGCAAATTTTGCTGGTTGCTTTTAAACCATTAGATATGAGGTGCCAGATACTGGAGGCCAGCCTAATTGGGAGCCGTAGTTCTTGTCTACTGTAGCTGTGCTTTCGAGAAGTGTTTCTGACAGTCTCTCACCACCCCGCCACTTGCTTCCAACTGCAGGGATCTGCTTCTCCGTGGCAGTCACAAGAAACACTTCAGTCCTGCTTATAAACGTTAATTAGTTTGAAGAAGAGAAACAGGATTTGTGGTTCTTAAAATAGTTGCGGATATAGAAGGCCACTTCCCCGGTGTTGTAATCTGGATGCTTCAGAAAGATACCACCGTGAGGCTTTGCATGGATCCTCTGCCCAAGTTTATGACTAGCATCTTCCAAACTGGGGAGCTAGTGTGTGCATTTAGGGAAGAGATTAGTCCTCATCCCTACACTTAGCTATTTTAGACGTGACCTCTGTGTCTTCCATGGTCTGGCTACAGGTTGTACCAGCTGTCTGTGAGGCATCTTTCCATTGATGTTGGAAGCCTGCTCAGCTGACCTTTGATTGCAGTACTATGACTGTACAGTGTTGGTGAAGACCAGACAACAGTGTCTCTATGAGTAATATTTCAGATATGATGCTCATTTATGCCATCCCAGCTTTTCCTTTGGAAGGCTAAGGCAGAAGAATTATGACGAGTTCAAACCCAACCTGAGCTATGTTGTAAGTTTGAGACCAGCAGGGAGACTTTGAGGAGCAGCCCTGGAGGCTCTACCACTGGACTGCTCTTTGATGCACGCTATGGGCCAGGTGCCATATTGGGCCTGTGGATGCAAAGATGATGCTGTACGTGCAGCTTTCTGCATCTCCTCAACTCAGGGCTTGGGTTCCACTGCTGTGCTGTTTATTTTTTATGTGTAGGAACATTTTGTTTGTGTGCATGCCTTGCACCAAATGTGTGCCGTGCCCACAGAGGCAGAAGGGAGCGTTGGGTCCATGGTACTCGGGTAACAGGTGTTTGTGAGCTGCTATGTGGGTACTCAGAATCAAACCTTGGTCCTCTGGAAGAGGAATCAGTGCTCCTAACTACAGAGTCATCTCTCTGGTTAGTTTTAACTGTTAACTTGACATCATCTGAGAGGGACATCTCAACAGAGAGATTTCCTAGAACAGACTGGTCTGTAGGGGATTGTTTTGACTGTTAACTGAGGTTGGTAGACCTAATCCTGCATGGTGATACCATGTCATGGGCTAAAGCCTGAACTGTCTGAGAGCAATGAGAAGTAGCCAAGCATATGCACCAAGCAAGCATGAGTGTGTTTTCTGTCTCTCCTCTTGGCTGTGGGTGCATGGGGACCAGTCACCTATCCTAAGCCCCGCCTTGCCCCACCCCCCACTGATGGATGTAACCTGAACTTGTAAGCTGAACAAACCCCTCCCTCCCCTAAGTCGCTTTTGTCTGGTTATTTCATCATAGTCATAGATATTAAACCAGAGCAGGTGCCGAGGACCCCTCCTCTTCCCAAAGTCCATCAACTCTGTTCTCCCCACACAGCAGTCAGTCTTGGGCTATCTGTCACCCAGGGCCACGCTCCAGCAGCAGGCAGGTTCCTGGACAGGTTTCAGATTATAGAAGCCCCAGTAAGTACACTTAGCTTGTGAGTGTGGTCACACACCACATGAGATCTGTTGGGTTTGTGAGTTTATGTATTATAAGGAGTTACTTGTCTCCAAATAAACTTGTTTTAGCTCCTGCTCTTGGCACTTGTTGGTATTCAGGTTACCTCACCTTAGATTACTGGTCTCTAAATTGGGGGAAGTTTAGTATCCTCTTTATAGACAGTGGATTCATTTGGATTTATGCTTTATCTTCTAGTTTGTTTCACACTTAAGACATTTTTGTATTACCCTATCCCCCCTTCCCATTAAACTATGTGGATTAATCTGAGTTAAGAAAATGACCCTCATACAGAATAATATTTATCACACAACTGACCACATGTAAGCCTCTTATAAATTGGAAGTCATGTGGGGTTGTAAGTGAAATTCATCCTTCTAGCTAGCCCATATAAAAGACACACAATCCAGGTATTTTATTTATTTTATTACAAGCCATAAGCCTGGGTTGGGAGCTATTCTAACTCATTTCCCAGCCATAATGTCCCTTGTTACTTGTTGTTTTCCTGGTCACGTACTTGTAGTCCATCTCCTCTCATACAGGCTTCCTCCATTCTCCTCATTCTTTCTTTTCTCTCTTTCCCTGCAACCTACACACTCGACCCTCAAATCCCACCTTTCTCCCTCTACTGCCCAATCACAGGCTCTAGTCTTTTATTGACCAGTTAAACTGGGAAGCAAGGTTTATATAGCGTTACTTGGTGTGCGTGAGGATCTGCTCATCAGTTGGGGGGCAGCCAGATCTTGAGAGCCAGTAGTTAGCATTAGAATACAAATAGCATCAGACCATGGGAGCATGGAGGGAAGCCAGAAGGAGCCCTTGCTTCCCCCTAGCTTCAGAATTATTTGAGAATTAGATAAAGGAATAAAGAGAAACTGAATCTCACCATCATTATGGAAGAGGGAACGAGAGAGACAGAGAGAGAGAGAGAGAGAGAGAGAGAGAGAGAGAGAGAGAGAGATCTTCAGGCAAATGGGCTTCCTGATGTCGAATCCAAGTGAGGTTTTCCCTTCAACCCACGTGCAGGACTGTGGGGTACCAGAGTCAGGCCTGTAAGCAGTAGGAATGAGGAGGCAGTGGGTGTCTGAGCCCCTCTGCACACTGTCTTCCTCCAAATTCACCAGTCACTAAAGGTATTCTCTCTCCTCCAAGAGAGGCCCCAATCCTGTGCGTTCGGGCTTAGATCCTGGGGTGAAATGAGACACAGGGAATAGATATTTAGAAAACGGCACCTAGTCCTGCTTATTTCCAGGCAGCCTCCGTGTTCCGACTAGCTAGATGCATGGGGGAGACACCAGTGTGAGGGATGGCTCTGCCAGTCCTCCATGCTGCATCCACAAAGCTCAGCTGAACCCCAGACAATATCTGCCATCCTCACAGTACCTGGTAGAAATGAGATTCTTAAAGCTTAATGATCATCTAAAGGATTTATGTATTTAGAAATGGTCAATTAACAAGATGCCCACACAATTAGAGTTGTTACCCAATATCTAACCTTTTGATAGAAGTTGCTACCCAGGACAGCTTTCGACCATGGTACTCCATGGTCCATACCTTCCTTCTTCTCCTCCCCTTCCTCTTATTCTCCCCTCCCCTTCCTCTCTTCTTCTCCCAGCTCCACCTCCTCTTCTACTGCCTAATCACCAAGCTCCACTGCAAATACAATGTAGCAGAGTAAGTAACCTGCTACAGTGTGCCTTGCAAACAGAAGCAGACTCAGGTTCCAATTCTAGTCTACCATGCTGAGCTGCGGGATCCCAGGTGAACCCCCTATCCACACTACACCTCAGCCATAGGAAAAGAAACGATGGTGGGTGGCTGTGAAAATTAACAGGGTTAACACATGAATGTGCACCCCACTCCCCCCTTGAGTGCTCAGTATATAACAATAGGCAGATGGCACAGCAGCATACACAGACTTCCATATAAGTATAAAGAAATACTGTTGTTTTATGATGGTTTTAGCTAATCTGGAATTCTTTTTGCTGTTTGTTAGCACTACTTATTTCAATAGTGGGGCACCTGGTACTTGCTCCCACCCTTCTCCTTGTTAGCTCTTAAAAGAAGCATCACAAGCCAGAAGGAAAGGAGACATTAAATCATTGAGAAACCTCTGGGCATCAAATGGCCATTCTCCGATTCTAGCTATTTTTATAGGTTCTCCTGGAAGCTGTCACATAATTCTGTAGCAGCCATTTCAAAGCATTTGCGCCAGTTCATTTATGCTGAGAAATTATTGGTGAGAATTTGACACAGGCCTGGCATGCCTGTAAGCCATCGGGCTTCAAGGGACAGCGCCCGTGTCAGAGGCAGCGTGTGAGGAACACTCAGGAATGAAAAGGAGTGGACACCCGTGGCTTCCTGCTGACTCCTCTGTCCTCCCTGTTATCATGGCCACTGGATTCACTGAGGGTTACTTTAGTCAGAAAATTTCTGGTTTAATTTAGAACATAACTCTACCAAGTATCATGATGCCTTTGAACTGTTTCTATATTCACCCCAGGACTTGGGCAGAGATGGGGTTTGAACCAGGCTTGGCTCATGCCAGATCCTACATCAGCCTCATTGGGAGCTGAGGTGACACTTCTCCATGTCCAGGGAAGGTCCTGTAAAGGTCTGTGTGGCATTTGTGCTGTAGTTACTTGGTATTAATCAACAGCTTCCCTCTTCTTGGTAAACATCACTACTAATGTGTTTCTCCAGCCTCCGTGCCCTTTAAAAATAATATTTCTCTTCCTTTCTTGATCCATGTGATGTGGGAACTGACCCAAGCAGCAGGGCATTTCTATGATCCATGCTACCTTGTGTTCTTAGGGAGATTCTGTGTCCGTTCTTCAGATATGCTAGTCAGCTTTCGCCCCTAAGTCGGCTTATTCTGGCTCGTGATTTTGGAAGTTTCAGTATAAAATGGGTTGGCTCTGTTGCTTTTGAGCCTGTAATGAGCCAGCACACTGTGGTGGGGGCATACAGAAGAATGTGCTCTTCTCACAGGGGCTGGGGGTCTGCCTCCATGGTTAAAAGCACATGCTGCTCTTGCAGAGGACCCAAGTTTGTTTCCCAACACCCATGTAGAATGGCTCACAACCACCTGTAACTCTAGCTCCAAAGGTTCTGGCACCCTCTTCTGGCCTCTGTGGGTCATATACACTCATAAGCACATACCTACACACAGATACACAGGCCTGTGTATATTTAAAAATAAATCTTTTAAAAAGTGTACATCCCAATGACCTAACTTCCTCCCACTAGCTCCCACCTCTTAAAAATTCCTCTACTTTCCAATAGCACCAAGCAGAAGACTGTGCCTTTTAAATTTGGGGATTTTATTTATTTGTTTTATTAGTTATTTTATTTGTTAGTTTTTGAGATAAAGTATCACTATATATGTCCAAGATTGTCCTGGAACTCATGATCCTCCTGTCTCTGTCTCCTGGGTGCTACAATTACATGTGTGCATAGTTATACCCAGCTGGAGTCCAGTCCTTCAACACACAGGCCGTTAGTGAATAACTCCCAGGAAGAACACGTGGGTGAGGGCTGACTGACAGGAACATAGGGACCTTAAGCTGTGGATCACTGAAAGCCCACCCCAGAGGGAGCTGATGTGCAAAAGCCGGAACTCTTGAGCAACTGGCAAGTAGCTTCACCAGAGTCTCCTCTCCCTGCAACTGCACACTGCTCAGGCAACTGTAGGTTGAGGGCTGGTACCCTTCTTATGGGTCTTCGGAAACACCACCTTTTCCCTTCATGAGGGTGCTTCAGTCTGGAAGAAACAGCTCTACAACAGGAACATTATTATTTAACATGACTGTGTAGACCAAAATGAGGACTAACAAAAGACGGGGTTATGTTTGGTTTTGACCAATACCAGATAAAGCTTTGTATAACTCACATTTCTTCTGAAAGTGGGACCTGCCTGTGAGGACCCAGGAGGCTTATTCTCTGTCACTGGCAGGTTCAAGCAGATGGCAGATTTTGGAATGGTGGCTTTGACACCATAGACTTTGTGTAGGTCATCTGAGCTACCTGAACACCCAATTCTCTTTGTGTATGCATGTGTATAATGCATGTCTGTATGTGCATATGTGTCTGAGTATGCACACACATGTATGTACACATTTGTGGAGGTCAGAGGTTAGTAATGAGAGTACTTCACATCAGTGTCCACACTATTTTTTGAAACAGGTCCTTTACTGAACCTGGGGCTCACCAGTTCCAAAGCCTTAAGGAGCCCGTGTCTCCCCCTCGTCAGATGAGAATGAGAGGTGCATACCAAGGCACCCAGCTTTCTGTGTGGGCATTGGGGATCAGAACTCAGGTCCTCGTGCTTGGGCGGCAAGCACTTTACCCACTGAGCCATCTCCCCCACCCCTGGATGGTCTCCATCTCTCACAGGATCCACCATGACTGTGAAAGTGGTTCATAAATATGAACATCCTGCAAAATGTTAATTACTATGCTCATTGTAGCTTCACTGTAGTTACTAGTAAACATGTCATCCAACCAATCAGTCTCGGAGTCCCGAGAGTTCTTAGCTTAATACTAGCGCATGAGAGTAAATGCTTATCGAAGGAATTAATTAGCAAATCATTAATTTCCTCGAAAACTGACCCTGAAGCTTAAACTTGGGTCTTATCCCAGGCTTGGTGCACGGTAGTCCCCAACTTAAAATGCACTGAGTGAATGAATGAGGGAAAACAGTATGTTCACTGCTGCTGCCTGAGGTGGTAGTCACTGGGATACTAAGTATGCTAATTAGGGTTCATTTAGTGCTACACATTCAGGATGCAGATGAGGATGCCAGCATTAGATGGGAGATCGGCCCAGTTGGCCCATACGTCACCCTCACTGCCAAGATGCCACATTTCTGGGGCAGATGCTCTTGGTGAGAAATGCTGAGAGTGGGTGTGCCCAGGGCGTCAGGTCCTGAGCTTGCATCACGTGACACTTCTGTCTGTACTCCCTTAACACAGGCTGTGGGGTACTGGGAGAATCCACTCCTGGGTTGCCCCTCCTTGTTGTCCATTCAGCAATGGTGACATGCACTCCCTACACCATGAAAGGCCACATGTTGGGCGGGTAGATTAGGGAAATGGATGGTGGAGCTCCAGATGCCTATATCCAGCCCGCTCCATCACTTCCTGCTCCGTGCCCTTGGGCAAGGCTGGCTTTCATGTGTCAGCTTCTGTATCTATCTATAAATCAGGAGAAGACCCACCACATCCACTGACTGCAAGGATCCAGATTATATGTTTGTGAAGTCCAGAGCTTGGCATGTGGAAGGACACAGAGTCAGCAGGCATCGACACCAACACTTTTAGAGTCCTTAGACATGGGAGATAGTATTCAACCAACAGTAGCCTCTATGTATAATTACTATCATTTGCTAGTTATAAAAATGTTCATAATGCTTCCATTTTCTCCGTCTTTGTAATAATTGAGGCCATATTATCTTTTGATAAATATTGACTAAGTGAAGGTCAGGGTTCCAGTCGATGATAATCCTTCCTTTACTGTTAGCTCCACTGGTCAGGACAGAGAGCTGACGACCCGGAGTCATTGCTCTGGCTTTTTCTTGGCATTGCTGAGTTCTCACTCGGTAAATGCAGGATGTGTTTTTTCTCCTCTGTAAAATGGGGGACACTTGTAGCTACTTCAGGGTCATTAAGTATGTTACTCCGTCTAAGGGCTTGGGGTATGGCTGAGTACCTAGGAGCTATGGAGCAAAGGGCAGTTGTGTGGCACACATATAAGGACATCAAGGTCTGTGCTTGGTGGTAGAGTAGGTGCTTGTTAAACACACGTTCCTTCATTCCTTTGCATCTCTCTCCCCTTCTGTCTTCCACTGGCGCCTGCCACTGTGACTCGGCTGCCCAGCTGTGGAGCTCTGCGAATGGCACAACCATGCTGGGGACAGAGGAGAAATGCCATAGCCTGAGCAACTTCTGTTAGTGGCACCTGTGACTCTCTACCGGGATGGTCCCATCAGGATCCCAATACTCGATGCATCATGTACTGGCAGCTAAGGCAGGGACTGGCTGCCAGGCAGTCTTTTCTGGAAACAATTTCCATTAGGACCTTGTCCACCACCATTTCCCTTTTTAATTGTCACGAAGTAATTGAGTCAAATTCCTTCAGCCAATAGCAGCACACAAAATGCATCTGTGCCTGTGTGGCAGCCTCATTAAAATTGCAGAAGTATACTTTCCATACTCTGGGGGCTTCTCTTTCTGAATTAAAAAAAAAAAAGCAACCAAAAAACCTTTCCATTTTATTTTGCTATTTGGAATTGAAATCTTTCTCTTAATACAATCTTTTTTATGTTTATTTATTTGCTGGGGATCGGGGGTGAGACATGAGCCATAGACCCGAGTGTAGTGGTCAGAAGAGATGTGTGGGAGTCACTCCTCAACCTCCATCATGTTGGTTCAGGCTCAGCAGCAGGCGTCTTGGCTGGTTCAGTCCTCTGAGCAGCCCCCTCAGAATCTTCCTGAGAGTCTTACACACCTGCTTCCAGAAATCAAAGAAAGCAATTTGACATTTGTTTTCTCTTTCCTTGTTGCCTTGGAATGAAGAGATGTGCTAATAAACTGGCTTTCAAAATACAAAACAAAACACTCCACACTCCTCCGGTTGTGTTTGCATTTTCCCCACGGTGTAAATACTCTTCCAAGCTGGTTCTCAACAACCAGCTTAGAAAGGGTCCTGAATATTCATAGGCTGCTTGCAAAGGAATAGAAGCGGCCAGCCATAGCCATAGCGAGAGTGAAAAGGACAGGCCACCAAACCCTGGTAGGCCTGGCTTTGGGACTCATCCAACACTTGAGAGCTGGCTTACCTGAAGCAAGGGGATTCCTGGAGCTTCCTTTTATGGGGGTAACAGTGACCTCATGAGAGTGATGACAAATACAAGGGAGAGTGATGCACATCAGGAGCCTCAGATTCAAGGGCCACACTGGCCAAGGCCTGAATCTGCCACCATAGCTTGGCTACAGCTGGGGACCAACAGAGAGCATCACTGGTGCCTACAGCAGCTAAACCAGAGTTTCTGAAGATGCTGGGCAGCTGTGGATAGCTGGCATGTCTGTCACCTCCCAACTGTTGTACACACGGCAGCAGCTACAGAATGGCTTCCCTGCCCCTTATAGCCTGGCATTGTGTGGCAACCTGGTTACTGTTCTTTGATTGGGCTCTTTCAGTTTGTTGTTTTCCATCTTTGTCAATCCTAATGGCTTGTCCTCTGGGTACCACTTCTTCAGCCAGAGCCCTCCCCCTTCCCGCCCCCAGTTTTGTCTTGCTGTCTGCAGTGGGCTGAAGCTGTGTTTTGTTCCACTTTTTTCTCTTAAGTGAGGACAGCTCTGCTGGGGGTTCGAGAATTTTGAGATTCTACCCCTACCCTGTTTTTTCTCTACATCACTTTCTAGCCATGGGAAGCTTGTTGGAGATCCTAAGTGTGCCTTACCCTCTCACACCTTTGGCAATACTCTTCCTCTACCCATGATGCTCCTCTGTTTCCACTGAGTGTCCTTTCACCTCCCGAAAATCAGCTCATCTCATCTCCTGAAACCCTCTTTGCCTACATAGGAAATAGGGCACATGCTTGCTTCTTGAGGGTTTAGAATCACCTAGGAGACAAGACTCTGGGCATGCTGGGAAGGGGTGTATAGATGATGTTAATTGAGTTGAGAAGAGCCATCTTAACTGAAGATTGCTCCACTCCAAGATCATCGTAGTCCTAAATCGAATAAGAAGGAGAAGGTTAGTCGAATGTAGGTGTCCGCCTCTCTCTGCCCCCGACTATGGATGCAATACTCAGACGCCTCACGTTTCTGTCGTTCTGGCCCCCTTCACCATGATGGACTGCATCCTTGAACTGTGAGCCAAGATTAATTTCTTCTCTCAGTTTGTTAGGTCAGATATTTTGTCTGGGCAACACATAAAGCAAAGCAAGATTTCTGGACCCACCGGTGGCACGAAACTGCCCTTAGTTGCTTATCTGCGTCTTGATTAGGCAAGTAGTTATTTGGTGATTTTTCTGGTGAACCAAAAATGAATGAGCTGGGTTTACGGATTAGATTCCAGCTTGTGCCTTCCCAGGTCAGGGCTGCATGGTAGTCATCTGTACCCCTGACTCTCTGCACAGGGCCATGCATGCAGAGTTGGGTTTTGTTTGTTTGTTTGTATTTTTCTCGTATTGAAAAGGCAGATGGAAGGACGGATGGCTGTGAGCCATTCCTTACTCATGTGTGAATCCAGGGCTGTGACTCAGACGGCTAAAGGGACCGCAAGAATGACTTTCTGACTAACTGATTTCCAGAAGCTTCATAGGGAGATTCAGTTCCTACAGCAGGGCTCATTCATGGGCATTACACCGTGGACCACTTTCTTTAAAGGACTTGATACTGACTTTAAAATAAATTTTCTCTGAAAGTGTCCAGGATGAAAGCAATAAACCGAGGGTGAGTATGGGAGGTTGAATGTACTTTGGATCATCCAGGGTTATTTTCAGTTGTGTTTTTCTGGGAAGAAACTGGCTAGCAATGGATCCTGACTTTGCTCAGTGTGTGTGTGTGTGTGTGTGTGTGTGTGTGTGTGTGTGTGTGTGTGTTCATGTGCACTTTGGTACAAAGTATGGAATTCAGGACCTTGCATTCACCAATGCTGGACAAGCACGCTACCACCGAACTCTCTGCTCAGGCCCATGTGTGGACTTGGTAAAGTAGGTATCACACAAAGCTTAGGGATGAGCTGCTAACATCATATCTCCTTCAGCAAAGAAACTCTGATGTTCCATTTCCCCAGCTCCTGAAAACTAACTGGAAGGCTTTTGCTGATGCCACATCTTCCTAGGATGTAACATATCATTATTACTGATTACCATTAGCTACGTATGTGGCTGTCTTGTTGAAATCTGAATGATCTTTGCCAATGCTTTCTCAAAGAAGGAAACTCAGCCTCAGAGACTAGATTACTGCCCGAGGTCCCATGGCCCAGTAAAAATCAAGCCATGCCCATGCTCAGTTTTTTGTTTGTTTTTGTTTGTTTTGTTTTTCCCACTATGCCGTGCTTGCTCAGAGCTCAGGACCCTGTATGTGCTGGGCAATGGCTGAACTCCAAGCTACACCCCAGATGCCTATGGCTAATTGATAGCGTTTTGTGCCGCAGGAGCTTGTATTTTAGCTAAACAGCACATGGAAAATAATGAAAATAATTTAAAGATATACATAAGAACAGTACAGATTTGTATTAAGTGCCATTAATACTTCTCTTGTGTTATGTAGCCTTTCCACTTGAGTTCACTTGAAAAAATAAATTCAGTATTTCCCTGCTCTACTGGTGAAGCCCTAAATTCTAAAATTACCCCAAGGGCAGGAGTTGAGCTCTCCAGTGATTACTCCTGGTGTAACCAGCTTTCCTGGGCTATATTTATCACTTAGTTAATTTGGTCATAGGTTTTCTTCCTTCCAGGAAGATGGTAATTGTATGGAATCACTTTGGTTAGGGATTTATAAGCATCAGATTAATTTGATCTTTTTTGTTCTCTCATGATTAGCTATTTATAAACTGAAGATGGAATTTTATTTTTTGAGCAGACACGAAGAAAGAATTGGCTGGAATTATAGAATCCTTGATGTAAGAAACACTTTCCCAGCCTCTTCCGTGTGTGGGGCAAATTTCCTGGGGAGCTTTAGAGCCAGTGTCAATCTGTGTGGTCTCACAGGCTAAAGACAGGGTTAGACCTTCAACAAACGTGAAGGAGAAGATTTCCTAGAAGCACTGGGATGTGTCCCAGCAGGTGCTTGCTGTTCTGGAACCTGGAATGCCCCAGAGGCTCATGGATAAGCTTAGTTCTAAGCCTGTCAGGTGGCAGAAGCTCTAAGAAGTAGGGACCAATGGGAGGTCTTGGGCCATTGAGGACAAGCTTCCAAGGGGGATTCTAGGATTCCAGCCCCTCCCTCTCCCTCTTTACTTCCTAGTTGTCCTAGAGTGAACAGCTTCCTCCACCACAATGTGCTGCCTCCCCACAGGCCCAGAGGCAGTGTTTCCCTATCATGATATGGAACCTCTAGAACCGTCACCCTAAATAGACTTTTAAGCACATTATCTCAGGTGTTTGTTGCAGTGAAGGAAAGCTGACCAAACACAGTTAGCCATGTAGCCCGATGTAGCTTGTGTCCATAATCCTAGGATTTAGGAGGCTGAGGAGGGAGGATGGCCTGGAGTTCAAGGTGAGCCTGGGCCATAGAACGGGGCCCTGCTTCAAAACATAAACAAACATGAAATAGCTTTTAAGCTCACGATTTGGGTGTTCAAAGGCACAGCGGGAGTAACAGCTGAGCTGTGGTAAGGATCCTCCTATAGAGAGAGGAAACAGTGGGAGGAAGTGGTCAGACCTCAACACACAGAGAGTATGTGTAGGCTGCAGCCAGGTTCAGCTTTGTGTCACAGTCTCCTGAGAACAGCCCTAATCCCTGCCAAGGGCACTCCCCGAGCCAGCCTTCGGCCCTGCCACCAGATCCTGCCTCCTAAAGGCTTCTTATTACTTCCCAAGCCACTAACCTGGGGCTAAGCCCCCAACACACAGGCCCTCAGGAAACAACCATGTCCAGACCATAGCGGGACAGGGCAGTGTTGGGTGCTAGTAGACATTCTCTTTTCTTTGAGGTGATCCTTGTCCAGGAGGAGACAGGCAGACTCATATTCTGTCTTCTGAGCCTCTGTAGGTCTAATCTGACCTGTTTTGACCATTCTTAGAAACCAATAAGATCTATGAAACAGCAATTTTTCATTTGCTAATCTATGATAAACTATCTCTCATTGAAAAGTAAAAGGCTTTTGTTTTCTGCTAAAATGATTTAAGCATCAGCGAGCAGATGAGGTAAGAGTCTAGGGAAGCGATAAGCCTTTCCCCTGTTCATCAGGATTGGCCACAAAGATCTAGTCCATCAATTAACCCAGATGTCCTTGAATAGTTGTCCATTATGATCTGTACACCCAAGGAGAGCTGGGCCACTCCATGGCTGCCTTGAAGGAGAGAAGTAGACAATTGTATCACTGTTGGGCCCTGACAGTCACAGGGCATACACCCTCTGGGCATCTGTGAGTTCTGAATCGGCACTGTTCTGTGGACACTCCCTAAAAGACTCATGGGCCAAGGTCATGCAAGGTGTGTGTTACAATTACCATTTTTCAGCTCATACTGCTGAGTGCCCTGTGACCTTCAGGACTGCCAAGGCTGAGGGACTGGTCTTCTAGGCACCATTCCGAATTCTGTAGCTATAGCCTAATAGTGACTGTAGGGACACTGACAGCTCACTTGCTTAAAGACTATCAGACTCCCATCCTTAGCCGTGGACCAATTTGTGAAGGCTAAATAAGGGGCACAGAGTTTGTTCTAAGTTCAGGAGAAGCCCTAATAGCATAAACTGGCTCTTAGTTGCTCTAGAAGCAGCTGGTAGAGACAGGCATGGCATCTGAAGAGTTCTTTCTGTACCGAGCAGGAGCCTGGGGGAAGTATAGGAGCAGTCTGCAGTAGCTGTGTAAATATGCAGAGAGAAAAAGTGCTAAAAGGTTGATGGTTTGTTTGGAAGCAGGGTAGGCAGACTCCCAGCTTACCTCCCAGAGAACCATGGAGTGAGGGTGAGGGAGATATGAGGGGAGCTTGGTCTGCGTCCTACAGAAAAGAGTGACAGTCCCTAGGATGGTCGGGATCAGTGTGAAGCAAGGTGCCTGCCTGCAAGACCAGTTGCTAGAAAGGAGCACTTGGAACAAAAGCCCCGAGCCCGGTCCCCTGTCTACTTAGCTGGCTGGTGTGCAGCTACAACATACCAGTAAAGAGGCCAGGGACTCAGAACGAAGGCTAGAGCAGAGCAATTTTTGTGAGGGTGACAGCAGGAAGAGCAGCTTCACGGGAGGAGAATCAGCCCTGTTCTGGACAGGTCAACTGTAAAGCACATGTCAGCGCTCAGTAAATGTCACTATTATCACCATGGTCATCACCGCCAGTTTCACAGCTGTCGGCTCATCCGTCAGCAGCCAGCAGCCTTGTTAAAGGTGAGGTCTTCTGGGAAAAGGGGAGCAGCAGAGAGGAAGGGGGACCTCAGAGAGAGCAGCCCTACCTCCATCTCTCTTAGAAGCCAGCACAGAGGCATCTGTGAGTTCCCAGCTCTCACGTTTGTGACAATGTGTCTACTTGAGGGTTTCTTAAAATTAAGTGCAATTTCAGAAGTGAGGCGTAAGCGCTAGTTCTGCCTGGCAACCCTGAGGTCCCTACTTGAAAGCTCTCACACACACTAAGACAATGACAGGCACTGCGCAGTTAAAATGTTTTAATGGAGAAAAATGGATGTGAACAGCAGAATCTTAAATGCATTAGTTTTCGACATTGTGAAATTAATTGGCTCCCAAATATAGCCCTCTCCTGTAGTAAGTGGAGCTCTGAAGAGCCTCCAGTTTTCTCACTGCCTGTAGCCAACATCTCTGGGTTCCACAGTGAATAAAGGCCTCTTTGTTTAATTAGAGTTGAATAGTGTTTGAATAAGTTGGTAATCCAATTAAAATTATATTTGCAGTTTATGCAAAATTAAAAAAAAAAGTGACTTGTTCAGCAAATGTCTTATAAAGCTTGCTCTGTAGCCTGCAGGGAGCTGGAGGCGGGGTTTCAGTGTGGCCTAGGAAACAGGCCTGCTCTTCAGAGAGCTTGGGGACTCCAGCATGACACCAACACATGGCATAGGAGGTCGAGGCACTCTCAGGGCTCAGAGGAAAGTGTTTGCTCTGCCTTGAGAAGGGGACACTTCAGTGGGCTTTGAAGAGAAGAGGAAGATGCCACTCTAAAAGGGAGTCCACTTAGGCCACAGTGATGGCCAAGGATAGAGACCATCTGAAGTGAGATGCTGAGGCAGGTGTGACAGGCACTTCGGCAGTTCCCCTGTCTGATCGGGTGCAGACTCGTGAAGCCAGCAGGAAACACAGATTCCAAGGAACTAAAAGAGAGTTGAAGCAAAGAGGGCTGAGAATACTGCTTAGAGGTGGAGCCCTCGCCTTGCATGTACAAGGGCCTGGGTTCAATCCTCAGTGAGAGGTGGGGGAGGGGTGGAGAAAAATAGGTCAGAAACACACCACCCAGAGGGCGAGATGGGGGATTCAATGAAGGGGGCTAGGGAAGAGTGGGGTACCCTATTAGCACACAATTGTACATCATTAAAAAAAAAAGGATCACAAACTCAACAAACAAACAACTTTTGTCCTTATCTGTGCTTTCAGTGACTGGGTAGCCATCTGAACCATTGCTGAAGTCCCCAGAGCAAGCTCAGTTGTCAGGACCAGCAAGGAAGGAACTGGCCAGGTGGCTGCTGTGTAGAAGGGGCTGGCTCTTCTCCACAGGTCACCTTTTCATGTAGTATAGAAGACTCTCTTGCCTTTCGTACCCACCCAGACCCCCCAGAAGCCCAGCTATCTTACCTGCTTTGCCTCTTCCTCAAGCTGATGCTCCCCGTGTCCTCTCCTTGCTGGCAGCTGGGCTGGGCCTCACCTGATGAGATGCCTTTCAGAGCCACGGTTGCATCAGCAGAACTGGGGTCCTCAGGCTGGGCTGGGCTCAGCGAGCACCAGAGATTTCCTCCATGCTGCGAGCAGGCACTTTTTGTCTGTTTCCTGCTTTTACAAAATGAAACATCTATACTATTAATCATGAAACATTTTAACTCTCTAGACAATACAATGGATAACTATGTAGTCTCCATAGAGGGACATGATTTTGCCTTATCTATTTCAAATTTCTGCTTTTTTTAATTTTAAAGAATTAATTACATGTATATTTTGACAATTTTATACATGCATATAATTTTTATAACTATTGCTCAAAAGTCACTTATGTTGTGTTCCATAAAGAACCATTACTCTCTGTTCTTTTTGCTAAAGACACATACATTCATAGACAGTACACGTGATTATTTTATACACCAGTTTTTTTAAAATCTAAATGACACAACACTGTGCCCTGTTTTAACCAGCCTGTCCCCTAGCACTGTGTTTTGATGTTTACTGCATGTGACATATTTAGACCTCTGCCGGGTGCCCATTGTTCACGCTGCTGGCTACACAGTATTTCATCTGATAAACCACAGTTTCTCTCTGTGTTCCTCATTAGCTCACTCTTAGCAAAGAGGGGTCAAGCTGCTCCCGTCACCTTCATTGTGACAAGCAGAGCCACTCTGTGACCTTCTGTGTGTCCCTGGTACCCATGAGTAAGAAGTTCTCTCGACTGGGGCTAGAGTAGAAATGGGCTCTTTACAGATAAAGGCTACCTATTTATTATGTTATGTTATTATATTATATTATTATGTGTTGGGAAAAAGAAGGCTTGGGGATCCCAGGGTTCCTCCCGCCATGCTGTGGGTAGTCGGCTGGGAACGCTCTGGGTTCCTCCAGCTGGAAGTTGGGCCCGGCTGCTCATTAACTAAAAGCCTCTCCCCGGCTCCTCACGGTTCCTCATAGCGGCGGGGCCCCAACACACGAGGAAGCCCTTGGGTTTCCAAAACTGGTTTATTCACATGGCGGATGGTGGATGGATCTGGATGCATACCCCCCTAAACCCAGGATTGACCTGAGTTAAAAAGGGGAGGGGCTGGGGAGGAATGTTTAATCGGCTCCACCTCTGGCCTTCAGGTACCTCATTAGTATGTAAATCTCTCTAGGGCCTGTTCGCCCCCTCCACCAGTGTAAGTGACTGAAGGGTGAAGGTGGAATGGAGATTAGACCTCGTGTTAGGCCCAACAATTATGTTACGTAAAATGTTATTTTCTCGCCCCAAGACTTTAGGGACCTGGTTATCTGCTCCATTCCTCCAACCTAAAACCCTCAATAAATATCTGTTCAAAGAATGGACACACTCACATGACACCCCAGAGTGACTATACTAACTTACACTCCCACCAGTTTGTGTAAACACCCCCATTTCTGGCATTCTTGCCAACACCTGTCATAGGTTAATGTTTGCCCATTTGGTCCATATGGACAGCAACATTGTCACTTCATTTGCATTCCTGGGATTACTAATGAGCCTGTCTGTCTTCAAGTAGAGTTACGGGCCATTTAGATTTCCCCCTTTGAGATACCTTGTCTGCTTTCTCTGTTGGTCCTGTTTTCTTACAGTTTTGTAGACATGTTCTCTTCATCCTGGCTTAAAAGTGTCTGGTGGCTGCATGGGCCATGGACAACAGCTGTGCCTGGACTTTATAGTTTGCCTGTTGGCAAGTACAGGCCCTCATTTATGTATCTTAACTTTTTTTTTTTTAGCTTGCTTTTTAAAATAAATACTTTAGCTTTTAAAGATAAATTAAATTTTTTTTATTTTATGTGCTTTGGTGTGAGGGTGTCGGGTCCTTTGGAACTGTAGTTTTAACACTTGTGAGCCACCATGTAGGTGCTAGGAATTAAACCCAGGTCCTCTGGAAGAGCAGCTAGTGCTCTTAACTGTTGAACCGTCTCTCTAGCCCCTTTTTAGTTTTGATACAGGCAGTTCAGACTGACCTTGAACTCAATATGTAACCCAGGTGGTCCCAAATATACAATCCTCCTGCCTCTACTTCCAAGTACTGGAGTCGTAGCTATACATACGATTCCCAGCTTTTTAACTTTGTAGCCTTACCACATGTTTGCTAAGACTGACAGTTTTAACTTTCCTTTCTTTTTAAATATTTACTTATTGTTTTTTGTTTTCTTGAGACAGGGTTTCTCTATGTAGCCCTGGCTGTCCTGGAACTTTCTCTCTAGACCAGGCTGGCCTCGAACTCAGAGATCCACCTGCCTCTGCCTTCTAAGTGCTGTTAAAGGCATGAGCCACCATACCTGGCTCTTCCTTCTCTTTTGAAATATCATTTTATCCTCATGTTTACTGTGATCATAATTTGAAATGGGATCTTCTAGTATTTTCTGTTTCTAACTGTGCCAGTGTGACGTCAGCCATGGGTTCTGGCAGGAATCTATTGTCAGGTTATCATGTTTGCAGTACTAGGATAAACATACACATTTATAGAATATATATATGTGTGTATATATATGTATATATACACATATGTACATATATACATATATGTATATATATACACATATGTGTATATATATACATATATACATATATATTCTACTGAATCTGTTTCTAGAGAGCACATCTTCAGTTCTCAAACCCTTGGGGTTTGGTTTATTAAAAACTTTGTTTTTTAAATATTCTTAGGTCAGGATTTTGTGTTTCGCTTTGTCATTTTCTCAGGCATCTTTCTCTTCATGGTTTGTACTATACTCTTCAGCTTCCATTGGTTTGCATAGCCAAGGAGTCAGTGAACATTTCGGATGCCACTGTTAGATGCCAATACAGTAGGGTGAAGAGAAGGAAAGGTTTGGGAGTCTGAAAAGTCATTGTTTGACAAACACTTTTCCCACAATTAGTGCTACTGTCCTGAAAGCCCATGGAAACAGTGCTATGCTATGGGGATTGGTCTGGGCTCGGGCTTGGGTCACATGAGCCTGGATTACAATTCTGCTCCATCAGTAACTGATCATGTCACCATGAGTGAGTGTAAGGCTCCAGTTTATCCCTTAAAGCAGGACATTAATTGTGTGCTTCACAAAGTATATCGGACTCTATGTGGTATAAAATGCTTAGCACGGTACCCAGCATACAGTGGGGATCAATCAAATGGAGCTGTCATTAATTGCACCCATCTTTCCATTTGTTCCTATAATTGCTTTATGAGATAGATTATTGTTAGCAATTTGACAGATGTTTCATGAGCATGTGGGAGCATTTACTAAAATATTGTAAAAATGTTGCTTTTATTAATATATGTAAAAGGGCTTTGATCGATGTCAAATACCATGAAGATGGAAGGTAATGTCGTTCTCCAGGATGGCTTAGGCCCAAATTGTTGTCTGCATTTGGAAGTGTCACTGCAGGAATTTAAAATCATGTATCACAAGAATCAGAGAAACAGCCTCCATGGAAGAGATGGGAGGAGACCAGAAGATGGATCAAAAAGATCATTTAGCAGGAATATCTAGGAATTGCTATATTAAAACACCAAGGCCGTTGAGTGTCTACATGTGTGCATGCTCCCAAGTGTGTGAATACATGTGGAGGTCAGAAGTCAAACTCAGATGGTGTTGTTCAGGCAACACCCATCTCCTTTTTACAGACAGCATCCCTTGCTTGCCCAGAATTCACCAGGTAGGCTGACTAACCATAGAGCCTCAGGGACCAGCCTGTACTCCCCCTGCCCAGCACTAGGGTCACAAGTGTGTGGCATACCCAACACTTGTTTTGTTTAGTTTGTTTGTTGAAACAAGGTCTCTATGTAACTCTGGCTGTCCTAAAATTTGGTAAGTAGACTAGGGAGGCCTCAAACTCACAAAGACCTGCCCCAGGCTCCCAAGTGCTGGAATTAAAGGTGTGCACCTCTGTGCCCAGCTAACACTTTAAACTGTGCCCACTGGAGATTGAGCCCAGGTATCTCTGACTTATCAGGTCTCCATGCTTGTAAGTCAAGCACTTTGCTGTCTGAGCTATTCTCCCATCCCCAAACAGTAAAATCTTAAGTGTGACCGTGTCTGACATGTATGATTATAGATTACTTTTCTTTAAACTTCTCTGACTGTTCCAAGTTTCTCCTGTGTTCTGGTCTGGTGAGGAAGGGGAGGGGTCAGCTGCACACAGGAAGGAGAGCTGGGCATTGAGTCCCAGTAAACTATCTAACAAAGCCCCAACTTCCAGCCACGTGCTGGGACTGGGGCCTTCAAAACTTGTCCTGGCTCCTCTCGCCTCAAAATCCTACTTGATACACGTAGCTTTAGGGTCCTCCTCTGTCTTTGATCACTGAGTTAGATTCTTTCTTTTAGCTTGCTGGAAGGACCTGCCTGACTCTCCAGGTAGGGAGACCTAAAGGTGTTGGCCACACCACCCTTTCTGTATATTGTCTGTTTATCTTTGACAGTCCTCAGGGTAGTCAAAACCAGTCAAGGAGTCTCCACCAGAGCACATAGAAGTTACATGGAGGTCACGTAGAGACGGCCACAGCTCCTCCCTCCTAAGCCAGGTAGGCTCTGCTCTGAGTGTCTCTCTCAGCTCTTCCAGGCACCTAAGCCAGAGCCAGCACCCCTTCCAGGTGAGCGCTCTTTGATGACCTTGGGAATTTATGGTTCATCGTTCTCTCCTTCACCATGCTTGCTAGGCAGACTGTCATCTTCTCTAGCTTGGATAGCTCTGAGCAACTCATAACCTGTCTTCTTAGCTGTTCCCACTTTCTTTTCTACTTTCCTGTCAGCAGCCAGTGCCTTTTCTCCATTTTTATGCACATGCCTGTGTGAGTGTGCGTGTATGAGCGTGTGTGTGTGTATACATGTATCTGTGTGTAGGTACACATGCACCTGTGTGTGTGTGTGTATACATGTATCTGTGTGTAGGTACACATGCATCTCTGTGTGTGTGTTTACATGTATCTGTGTGTAGATACACATGCACCCGTGTGTGTGTTTACATGTATCTGTGTGTAGATACACATGCACCCGTGTGTGTGTTTACATGTATCTGTGTGTAGGTACACATGCACCTGTGTGTGTGTGTGTATACATGTATCTGTGTGTAGGTACACATGCATCTCTGTGTGTGTGTTTACATGTATCTGTGTGTAGATACACATGCACCCGTGTGTGTGTTTACATGTATCTGTGTGTAGATACACATGCACCCGTGTGTGTGTTTACATGTATCTGTGTGTAGGTACACATGCATCTCTGTGTGTGTGTTTACATGTATCAGTGTGTAGGTACACATGCACCTGTGTGTGTGTGTTTACATGTATCTGTGTGTAGATACACATGCACCCGTGTGTGTGTATACATGTATCTGTGTGTAGGTACACATGCACCTGTGTGTGTGTGTTTACATGTATCTGTGTGTAGATACACATGCACCCGTGTGTGTGTATACATGTATCTGTGTGTAGGTACGTACACATGCACCTGTGTGTGTGTGTTTACATGTATCTGTGTGTAGATACACATGCATCTCTCTGTGTGTGTTTACATGTATCTGTGTGTAGGTACACATGCACCTGTGTGTGTGTGTGTGTGTGTTTACATGTATCTGTGTGTAGATACACATGCACCTGTGTGTGTGTGTTTACATGTATCTGTGTGTAGGTACACATGCACCTGTGTGTGTGTTTACATGTATCTGTGTGTAGGTACACATGCACCTGTATATGTGTGTTTACATGTATCTGTGTGTAGGTACACATGCACCTGTGTGTGTGTGTGTGTGTGTTTACATGTATCTGTGTGTAGGTACACTTGCACCTGTGTGTGTGTGTGTACATGTATCTGTGTGTAGGCACACATGCACCTGTGTGTTTACATGTGGAGGAACAACATACATTTGGAATCATCCTTGATTGTTTTCACCTGATGCATTGAGTTAGACTCTTTCAATCAAATGCAGAGCTCACTGATATGGCTAGCCTTGCCAGCCAGCTTGCTCTGGGGATCCCCTGTCTCTGACTTCTAAGGCTACCTGTGGGTCACTACTCCCACCTGGCGTTGACTTGGGTTCTGGGAATCCAAACTCCAGTCCTCAGATATTCAAGGCAAATGCTTTAACCACTGAGCCTCCTCCTGAACCCAAGATGATCTTTTTCAAAACTCCATTTGAAATGGAATAACTGATGGCTTTTCAGTTCCCCATAGAATGAAGATCAGACCAGGTCTAGTACCAGACAAGGTTTTACATTGTTTAGTTTATATCTTGGTTCTCAATCTGAAGTTCTTAGAGCCCCGGGCTTGCCCAAGACCTTGTCAGGGTATCTGTGAGGTGAAAGCAGTTGTCATCAGCCCGACACTAAGAGACTATTTACCCTTTTCATGGTACTGATGCTGGCCCAGCCACTGTAAACAGTGTGATAAGTAAAACCTCTGGCTAAGCATCAGTTAAGATGGTGACAGCAGAATCAGAGGATGGCCCAGCAGGGAACAGCCCTGGCCACCAAGCCTAATGATGGAACATTTTTTAAAAAATCAAAATAGGGAGCACTGTCTGCTCTTCCAGAGGTCCTGAGTTCAATTCCCAGCACCCACATCATGGCTGACAACCATCTGTAATGGGATCTGATGTCCTCTTCTGACATGCAGGTGTACATGCAGATAGAACACTCTTACACATACATACATACATACATACATCTTAAAAAATGTTTTCAAAATAAAAATTCAAATCTCAACCTTTGTTATACAGTTTCTGTTGGTGGCACTGGTAATATTGTGTGTGACAAATGGCCAAGTGACAATGGCTAAGATGCTTCTGTTGCTATCCAAGGAAACACAGAAAGCCCTTGTGTTTGTGTGAGTTGTTAATGACCACAACAGGAAGGGCTCTCCTGACAAAAAAACTGGCAGGCAATCTGCTGTTTCAAAATGAAGAAGCAAGCTTTCCACTTCAAGGAAACCAGATTTGGAGTCTTCAGGAAGCTTGTACCTGCCACTGTGTGCTTGTTGACTTTTCGGTACTTAAAGAGTTTTTCTATTGAAGTCAGAAGTCACCATGATGTCATGATAGTGTATGCTAGATGTATATGTGAAAGATCCCCCAAAACCAGTGTCTTCCAAACACCCAAACCATGACATTGCCACACTCCTCGGGGTAGAGGTTGGTCCAAGGCACGTGGTGGAGCCAGCCTCGCCTCATAGAGCATTCAGTTTGTGAACACCACTCAGGTTCTGCTTTGCCTGTCACCTAACAAAGTGGCCCCCGAGGAGACCTGGTGTATGCCAGGTTTTCATCATATAGCCCTCTTCAAACATTACAGCACACTGAACGTAGAAACAGGTGGGAGACTCCGGCTATCCCCCGCCCCTCTGGTGTGTGTAAGGTGCACACACATGTGCATGTGTGTGGAGGTCAGAGATCAACTCTAGGTACTGGTCCTCATGCCCCAGCCAGCTTGTCTTTTGAGACAGGGTCTCTCACTGACCCAGGCCTTGCCTTAGGCTAGACAGCCTGGGCACTAAGCCACAGGGATCCGCCTACCCCGGCCTCCCTAGCGCCGGGGTGGGAAGCTGCTCCACTAAATTGTAGGCTATTTTAACGTGGGTTCTGGAGGTTGGATTCAAGTTCTTGTGGTCGCAGGGCAAACGTTTTACCAACTGAGTTCGCTCCAGCTTCCCCAAACATCTTTTTCTAAAGTCATTATGAGGATTTGTAAATGTGCATTTTTTGCAGTTTCTTACAAAAATGGGATTTTCATGAGCATGTTTGTTTTCATTACTGTCTTACTGACTTATCGTTAGTAATGTATTGTTGGAAGAACTTGGATGCTTTTAAGTGTTCTGTCTCACTTTGTGTTATGGGAACTGATGGGTTGTGGGAGTATGAGGGACTTCCGAGTGCATGGCCCTTGAGAGTCGCTGGTCTAAGCTCTGTCATAAAGGTCTAAAATTCCAGCCTCCCCCCACATCACTCATAATATTCCCAAATGTCCCCTAATCCCTTCTTTCTGTCCCACAGTCACTTTCCTCAACCTGACTGCCCTGTGCTTCAAGGCTTCTTCACATGCAGTTTCTCATGCCAAAAATGGACACCCTAACCCCAGCCCTCCCCTCCCCACCTGGGCTGTCTCTTTCCAGCGCAGCTTGAGGAGGCTTCTCCTAGCCAGCATCTACCCAGCGTGCTTTCATTCCCCCGCCCCGTAGGCTCCATGTTAATGTGTTTCCTAATGATCTGTACCTTCAGATTGAAATTCTCATTATGTCCCTCCTTTATCATCTCCCTTCTGCACCTATCTTACAAGTGCCTCCTCTGCCGCCCGTTGTATCATATTAATCACCAGCTGTCTGAGAGAAGAGAGAGAAAAAGCTAACCGACATTTTCGGTGTGAGAGCAGTCAGTTCTCGGTCTTTTCCCCGAGTAAGAGGGTCTTATATACCTCTTTACAGGTGCTGGGATAATTTAGTCACTGTTGTTAGGGTTTTTTTTTTCCTCCCAAGCCCAGGAAGAAAAGCATCTGCTGTTGTCATTACTGAGGCCAATTTCCCTGTCTCTTGTAGCCGGAAGCCCCTGACGTGTGTGCTTGTTCTGCACACCTAGCCACTCCTCTCATTTTCTCAGTACAGCATCTTGTTCTCTGAGCTCCAGCCCTTATGTAAACTCGGCCCTCACCCAAGCTCAGGATCAGCGGGAATCAGCCGTAGCCTTTGCTTTTCCTTTGCAAAGAAAAAAAATAGTGGGTTATCCAGATGTCTCATCCTGCTGTGGTTCCATAAAAGGCGGGATAGGATTTTTTTTTTTTTACTGGAACTATTAGAAAGAGACCAGGCTACCTGTGCCCTTGGCTGAAGAGGTCTGGTTGTGAAGCATATCCTGATACAAATGATGCCAGAGCTCGGCTCCTCTCTGGACCTGGTTTCCCCTCTGTCGGATGAACAGGTCCCAGAGAGTAAACTCCAGGTTGCTCTTGGTGCAGAGGAGGGACACATGATGGGAAACACACCAGGGTCTTCTCTCCAAAGAACGCAGTGCCTTAGATACCCTAAAGCATGTAGGAAATGATATCCACTCTGCACTTGTGCATATTTGTTTCCATACACGTGTGTGTGCATGAATACTCTAGACTGCTTGCCTTGTGCCAGGACCCTTGCTGATCCTGGGATGTGGTGGCATCAAATGAGGAAGAGCAGTACCCATCAACTCTAAAGAGTTCATAGGCTTGCGATGGAGCTATGTAGCATGTGTGACTAGCCAGGCTCCAGAGCTCCGCGAGGAGGGTGCTGTCCTGAAGGAGAGACAGAACATGATGTCCTGATGCTTAGGGCAGGAATGGGGGAGTGGGTGCCAATTAGGAGTGGTGACAGTCTCCAGTTGAGGAACTTGAGGAAGCCTCTTGGAAAGTCATGATTTAGCCAAGGCTAGTGCCATATGCCTGACATCCCAACACTCAGGAGGTGGAGGGAGGAAGACTGTAAAATATGGTGGGGTATGGGCTACACAGTGAAGCCCTGTTTTATAGATAGGGGAGAGAGATGGGGGCAGGAGATCTATTATCAAATCTAAACCATAGAGCTCAATGAAAAATACTGCAAAAATCTGGAGAGGAGAGAAATCAAAGTGCCCTAACCTCAATAAGGAAGGGTTCTGAGAAAAAGAGAGAGGATCCATTGTACACACTAAAACTTTTTGTTTGAGATTCTGGAATCATGTAGCTAACCCAGGGTGAGTTATTATATGGACGCAAGCTCCCAACGTTCAACTACCCTGTCTCAGTAGTTGAACTACTGAGCATTTCAGGTCTGTGTGAAACAGCGATCTGGAAGGCAGGGGGAGACGGTCGGGCTGAAGACACTTAAGAACATATCACTCCCCTTCAAATAAGAAGCTCAGTCGAGCGACTTGTTTTTAATTTTTCAGCCCTGCGGCCTCCTTAGTAGTCTAGCTGGGAGAGGTCTGCATACACACCAGGGCTTCAGAGGATGCTGGGCAGTCTGGTGCCGTTAGCACGTGCTCTTTGCCCAGGGCACATTAGATCATTACCAAGCACTCACAGCATCTGACAAATGGGAGAGCTACCGCTCAGGCAATTTCCCAGTGAATGGCTGAGCCAGGTGGAGTGGGCAGATAGGCAGCCTGACTGAACAGGGGAAGCTAATACTAATCATTAGGTCTTTGAACCTTACCATGTTCCCAATTAATGGGCGAATAAAGTGAAACGAGTAATTAGATGGATTCCAACCCACTAGCTGTGCTTCCCCGCTTGGGTGCCTCCCACCTCCTTACCTCTCAAGGCAGAGCAGCGACTCCAACTCTGCTGCACAGAGAGCGAGCGAGCGGTGTGGGCTTAGGATACTCATAGCATTAATAACCGCTGGCCACTGAGAATGTAAAAAGGGCACTTAGGATGAGGCCAAGGTCAGTGCTAGGATGTTGGCGTTTGGACAGTGATGACATGCCGGCTCCTTCTTAGAGGCACAAAGGTCAGGATGAAGGAAGCATGAAGCACCACCAGGACCACCTGGTTGGGTGGCTGGCCTGGGACAGAAGCCACCCTGGGGTTTTCCCTCTTAGGCCAGGACTCTCCCCAGCTGACTGGCCCAGGCGAGCTCTTTTCTTTCGGTAGCAGGCGACCTTCACAGGCTACTCATAGGAGCTTACTGACGTGAAATCAAATTTAAAGACGTTTACCACCCAGCAGACGTTGCCATCTGATGGTGTGTTACAAGCTGTGGGGCATGGTTTTAACATTTATGTGGCTGAGAAAACACACCAGTTTACATCCGTGCTTTCTTCAGACCGATCCCATCCCGTGCGTCCCTCCAATTGTGTGACTGAAGCTGAGCTCCTGGAGGCCGAGCCTTGAAGGGTCAAAGCCTTTCTTTCTCCCTGGGGGACTTTGTGTGTTTGGACCCATAATCTACACAAATTCTGGAACTCTGTGCCTTGGGGGCTTCACTCTAGTGTAGCTGAGAGTGACGCTCACTTCATTTCACCCCCACCTCCACTTGCTCTACAGCCACCCAGGCCTCCCCTGGGTCTCAGTCTCCTCGGAGAGCAATTACATGAGCCACCCTTAAGGGACTCTCCTGACTCTCAGACTTCTGTGACCTTCTGTTTATTGACTTCTTGTGTTTATTCTCCATAAATGAAATCCTATTGGATGGTCAGTACACTTGTCACTGATGAACAAAATTTAAGTTTGGTCACTTAAAATCAGAATTCTTGAGTTCCAGGACAGCCACTACATAGAGAAACCCTGTCTCGAAAAACCAAAAAAAAAAAAAAAATCAGAATTCCTTTTCTACAAACATGTACAGCTTTATTTTCTGAGCGTCAGTACCCACTGCGTGATTTGGCTTCTTCATTTTGATCATCTCGCCAAGGACTAGTGATTCAGACCCAGTCTTCCACATAATCAGGGTGGCCCAGTGACCAGTATAGAGTTACCTCTAGTGACAGGGCAGAGCGTGTGCCCTCAGCATTGCTGTCTCTCTTCCTCACTTGGGTGGTTTGTGTGTGTTTTAGCCCTCGTGCCTTTTTGTCATCTCTTAGCCCAGAGCCCAGTTCAGGCTGCAGACAAGTATGAGTGCAGGGAACAAGAGAGCAGAGGCTTGCACCAGTGTCCCTGATGGGCGTCACCAGTCTTACTTATTAGCGTGCTGACCACCCTTGTGCCACAAGATGCCCATGTCCCCAGCCCTCCTGGAATAACACATCAACTTTTCTGGAGATTCTACATGGCTGCAGGGCCTCTGGACTCACTTCATGTTCAAGGAACCTGCTTTGGTAAGTTGAAACTGTCTTGGCCTGAAAGGATCTACTTATTGTAAATAAAGGTAGTATCTGATAAGGTAAAGAGATTTTTTTTTTCCAAAATGAGGAGAAATGAGGCACTTTATGTTAATGTGACAAATATATGTTGTCTGCATATAAAATTTAATAAGAGATTTAACACAGATTTTAAGAGACTTGGTTCTAGGTGTGCAGTGCGGTGTGTACGTGGGTTCACATGGTAGCTGTAGACTGACTTCAGGTTTCTTTCATGATCACTGTTCACTTTACTTTTTGAGATAAGGTGTCTCAGTGAACCCAGAGCTCATAGATTTAGCTAGGTGGGCTGGGCAGTGGACTCGGGGACCCTTCTGTCCTCCTCCCTTGCAGCACGTGGTTACAGGTACTTGCCACCATGGATAGTCGCCATGTTTACATAGCAAGCACCCTACCAACCAAGCTATACCAAGCCCATGTTTGTGATTTTGACTGTGGTCTCCTGGGAATGTGCATGTGCTCAAACCTGTTCTTGCATAGTCTAAGTATATAAAAGTTTTATATCCCGATAAAACTATGTCTGTCGATTGTCAGGTTTTCCCAGAAGTAGTTTCCCTTTTCAGGGAGGAGCTGACTGAAAAATTATTCAAATCAGATTTTTTGATCTATCTGGACCACAGATTTCACATTCTGCCTCCTCGATCTGCTATCTCGTCTACTCGCTCATCCCATCATCCACTGTGGCACTTTAGAACTGAGGCTCGTGAGGAACCTCAATCAGGGTCACATGGTAGTGAGGCCCAGGCATCCTTTCGGCAGAGAGCACTCATCTCATGAAACCCCTCAACTGATGTCTTAAGAGCACTGATGGTTTTAGGTCATGGGCCCCAAAGGAAGACCCATTCTCAGTCAGTTACTGAGATCATGTCTCACCACCTGTAACCTCATGTGGTCTGTGCCGTGGTGCCAAAGGATAGCCCAGCCATCAGCCCGCACAGCCATCTATGTCTGTGCTGTGCTACCAAAGGATAGCCTAGCCACGAAACCTGCACAGCCATCTATTCAGAATGCCCTTTGGACCCTTTTTTCTGCCCAGCTAACTCTGTCAGTGTCTGCGCTGGGCAGCAGCATCACCCAGGGTCTTCCCCACCCTCCCTCTAAAATATGTCTCATTTCTCTTTATTCCCGTAGAACGTGATGTTTTGTTTTGTTGTTTTATCAGTTTATGTTTCTTTTTTTTTTTCACCTTCCTGGGTGCAAAGAAAATGGGCCTCATGCATTTCTAGATTTCCTTATCCGAGAGCGCCTGCCTCGTAGTGAGAACTCTATCAAAGC
Source organism: Arvicanthis niloticus (assembly GCF_011762505.2). Lineage (NCBI taxonomy): Eukaryota > Metazoa > Chordata > Mammalia > Rodentia > Muridae > Arvicanthis > Arvicanthis niloticus. Next base: position 13,046,634 of record NC_047659.1, on the reverse strand, counting down.
ATTTTCTCAGAGTCACTGGCTCAAAACGCTGGGTTACAAAGTTCAGAGAGAGGCTGTTTATAGAGAATCGCGGTGCTGATATTTGTTGAACAAAAATGGTAAGCATGCCTATCAAATTCCAGGGGGACAAGGAAGGCTGGGAGATGGTGACTATAACAAAGGAGCCATCTATCCATCCACTGTCCACAGAGCTCAGCCTGTGCCCTGAGCCAGACCTGCACCGTAAGCACTCCTTCAGTTACTTTTCACCATAGAGCTGTCAGGGAAGGTACTTGGTGGGCGAGGAGGTGGTCCTAACTCTGTGTGACTGCTAGCTCTGTCAACTTGACACAGTCTAGAACTTCCTGAGTGGGAAGACTCAGTGATGATTTGTCCAGATTAGGTTGGCCTGTGGGAACATACTTTGAGTATGCTGACTAAGGTGGTAAGATGTGACCACTGTGGGTGGTGCCATCCTCTAAGCAAGGGATCCCAAACTTCGTAAGAGTAGAGAAATACACCTGAGTATAAGTGTGTGTGCATTCCTGTTCTTGATTATGGCTTTAGCATGGACAGTTCCTTTAGTCTCTGCCACTGTGACTGCCTTACCATGATGGACTGCAGCCTCCCCCACCACCCTTACGTTGCTTTTGCTAGAATATTTTTATCACAGCAATAGCCAATGAGCCTAAAATCCTCCAAGGCAGTGAATGGTATTAGGAGGTAGAGCCTTGGGAGTGAGCATGCCATGAGAACAGAGCCTTACAAAGGGGAGGGGTGTCTCACAAAGGGCATCCAGAGTCCCTGCTCTCCTGAGCAATCTGCTTCCAGACTCTGCCAGCTCCCGTTGGGTTTCCAGTGTGTGCCGACTGTAAGCAGCTCAGGCTGTGACTCTCCATTATAGCAGCACAAGCTGACTACACACAACTGAGTCAGGAAGCTCAGAGCTAGGTTACTCTAAGCCCAGGGCTCTTGCTTCAGCCTTGAGAAGAAAGAGATACTGAGACAGCGCAGTGGCTACTGGGGGAGAGAAGAAAGGAGCTCTGCTTGCTGAGAGAGGCTTAGCTTACAGCCATACTTCCAACCACCAACTCACTAGGAGATTGGCAGCGACCTCAGATCACCCCCACCCACTGCTTGTGCTACAGGGATGTTAAGAGCTCCGTTTCAGAAGGCTCTGATACCTTACAGCATCCTAGGGAACAAAGAAATTAATGAACATGGATCAACCCTTAGTAAACCATGTGGTGTGGAACAAAAGGAGAGAGGAGCTGCTTTCAGATTCTAAATGAATCTGAGTTCCAGCCCCCAGCAAGCCCAGCGGAAGGAGCTGAGGATCTCCTGAGTGCGCTCTGCCTGCTGGGTGGCATCATGAGCAGCACAGAGCAGTGCATCCCCAGGGATACTCCTGGCCCTGAGCCCCAAACCAGGGCTCCGGAGAAGCCAAGACTCTACATATAAAATCCATGGCTACTTCCTAGCAGGTGCATATGAAGAGGAACTTCAAAGTACATGTCAGGATCCTTATCTAGCTCCAAAGATTCAAACACCCCGTAAGAGATGGATAACCCCAGAGCCCTCACATAGGTAAACTGGGATCTTTGTGAGAAGAACACAGCACCTGGGAGAGATTGATGGAACAGGATCTTTCACACAAAGTGAGAAAGGAGAAAAAATGAATGCTTTATCTTCTAAAGATCAGCCTGAGCCTTTTATCCTGAGATTAAGGCTCTCGCCTCCGCCCCCATTGCTGCTCTTGATCAAAGTATTATGTGGGAGTAGGACAGTGGAGGCCATCTATCCATCCGTCCGTCCATCTATCCATCCATCCATCCATCCATCCATACCACAAACCTGTCCAGGCTCTGGATTAGGCTCTGTGAACAGCAAGATTCAATGGTTGAGTACTGGCTACTAGCGGGGTGATTTAAGAGTTGACATAGAAACCTGTCATGGGGAACCTGAGAAGGAAGCCTTTCACCCTCTGAGTGTCCAAGGGCTTCCCCGAAGAAGAAACCCATATATTTGAAGACTAGGTATGTGTAAGAGAAAGAGAAGAAAGGGTATAGTACCCAGAACAGGAGACAGCAGGTGAAAGGTCCAGAGTCACCCACAGGCTTGATGGCTCTAGAGACCAGGGAGTAAGTGGCTAAGCACAGCTGTAAGGCTGCCAAACCACAGGGGACCGGCAAGCAGTCACCTTTGCTAGTGACTAACTTCAGCACTGGGTGTGTGTTGGGGGGGGAGGGAAGACACACACCCCTTCCATTTGCAACGCACCTCAGACTTCCTGTCAGAAATGGCCCGGAGGAAAATTGACCTGAGATTCTGGCAGTGTTAGAGGTCTACTTAAAAAGCCATTCAGAGGAGAAATGAAGAGTAAGGCAAGCATTCTGTCCCTTCCCTCCTGGAGCCGACCTGTTCTCTTTGCAGCCATGAGAGAAAATTCCCATAAGGCCATACAGTCAGATTCAAATAGCAAAGAAACAAAAATCAATATTTTTGCAATTCACCACACAGAACCCCCTATGCCCTCACCTGCTTATGGACGCCTTGGGGGCCTCCCAGTCCCTTACAACGATTGGCTGCGATAGAGACCTAAGACGTCTCTCACAAGCTGGAGGAAATCTCTGGAACAAATTTTGGATGATAAAAGTAGCTGGACTCAACAATTTTCCTCAGGTTTAAAAAAAGAAGGGGAAAAAAAAAAAACCAAACAAACAAACCATGCCTGTTATCCCCACAGGTATTTCTGCAGGAAATTGCCTGGGTCTGTTTTTTTTCCTCTCCTCTCTCTGGAAGTGCCCAATTTCACTCTGACCTCCACATTTTTCACCAGGGCTCCCCAGGAGCCATTCTACCCCCGCCCACCATGCCTCCACTTCCGTTTCCAGACTCATGTTCTTCAGCCTCAGAACTCTCACCTGCCCCTTTCACCCTTCACCCTCGTGACTCTGCAGAGGTCTTTCTGTTTTCTTCCACGAGCCTCCCCCTTAACATCTCCTAAATCTTCACTTGCATTGTAATAAAAGCAAACCAACCATCACATAGCTGGCAGTAGATGGGTCTCCAGGTCTCCGGAAGCAAAGCCCTGCTGTACTCCCCACTCACTGTGCAGGGTAATGTGGCCGTGGGGTGGGAAGGACACACGACCTTACCTCAAGTTCACTGTATCATTGTATACTAAGTGCTAAGTCTGGGGCCAGCTGCTGCATGCAAACTGCCAGTACCTTCACTAGCAACAAAAGAATGTTAGTCTTTAGAATGAAAGCTCAAGTGTTTACCCCGGAAGACCAGAGAGGTGGTGTGGTGTCAGTAAGGAAGCTCAGGCTACAGGCAGACAGCAAGCTTGGGACCTGGGTGGCCCTGTGAGCCCTTAGGAGCAGATCAAGACTGTATTTTGATAAAGCCTCAGTTTCTACACCTATGACATGAAGCATGTAATACCTTGGGCCTTTGGGAGAGTCAAAATGTACCTGGAACAACAATGCCCAGTTAAAGAATTTTTTTTTTTTTTTAAGATGGAGGCTTATGTAGACCAAGCTAGTTTTGAACCTGTTATATAGCTGAAGAAAACCTTGAATTTCTGCTCCTCCTGCCTCTATGTCCTGAGGGCTGGGATTACATATGTGCATCACCATACATGATTTATATGGTGCTGAGACTAGAACCCAGGGCTTCACACATGTTAGGCCAGCATCCTCCCAGCTGGGTGACATGCCAAGCCTAAGGACATCTTAGGGAACACTGACTCTACCTGTTGGGGGGAAAATTCCTTTTGTAGTTTGGGAATAAACTAGAAAAGTAGTTTGTTCTGCTTTAATTATGATGTCAATGCCTAAAACCAAAACTGAATTTTAGAAACTATAAAGGGTTTCTGCTAGTATTCACCTTTCCCACCTGTAAATGGGGCTTCAGCCTTATCTCACGGTGCCCAGGCTGTTGTAGTTCTGCTGGCCTTCGGTGGCTTCACTGCATAAATATCATCCCACATCGTTCTACTGTGCTCCTCCTCAGCTTCAGTCACCAGAAAGCATCCTCAGGCTCTGTCAAACAGTAATTTATCCCCATTGTCAGATGTGTTTGAAGGGTTCAATTATGCTCTTCTCTAAATAGAGCAGAGCTATGGGATTACCGAATCAAGAAGGTGGGTGTCTCCAAAGCTCCTGGTGCGAGTGCTACCCTACGCTTGCAAAGAGCTCTAGCTGCTGGTTACCATGGCTGCCATCAACCAGGAATGTCTGGTCCTGGAGTGTGGATGTCATGTGTAAAGCTAGTAGTCGGTTTAGTGTGTGTCAGCTAATGTGTGAGTGTGTGGCTCTTTGACTATTATGAGGCTGGCCATGTTTGTTTTAAGTGTGCCCTTTTATGTTTGTTGTGGAATTTGGAACACAGATGTTTATACCCCTTGTCCATTAACCCTTAGGATTTGTGTGAGTATGGGTGTTTATGAGGAGGCCAGGAGAGGATGTTGAGTGCCTGTTTTCACTCTCTGTATTATTCCTTTGAGCCAGGCTCTCTTACTGGACCTGGAACCAGGCTGCTGACCGCCAAACACCACCGGTAATCCTCCTGTCTCTGTCCCTCAACTCCCCAGCACTGGGGTCACAGAAGCATGTGCAGCTGTGCCCATTTTTCACATGTGTGCAGGGGATTTGAACTGGGGTCCTCACACTTGTATATCGACTGCTAGTTCCCACTGACCCGTCTCTCCAGTCCCACACTCAGGATTTTGAGATTTGATAGACACATACAGCCAGAGAGAAGGAACTTTTTTTTTTTTTTAACTGACTGAGAGGGAGGGGTGCAGAACAACTGGAAAGTCAGTCAGGGCTCTCCTCAGGAGCCTTGAACCCCAAGGCCAGCTTGCTCCCGAGGTGGTTGCCAGTCCAAAGCTGCCTAAAGTTGATTGCACAAAGTTGATAACTCTCATCCCCCGAGAATTCCCCGCAAGGACTCTAGTGAGACATGCAGAATTGGACATCCAGTGAGGACAAATGAGCTAGAGAGAGGCTTGGCTGTTAGGAGCACTCGATGCTCTTGCAAAGAACCTTAGCTCAGTTCCCAGCACCAGCGGACACTCACACATCCCTGGAACTCCAGGCCAGGGATCTAGCGCCCTCTTTTGGGGTCCATGGACACCAGCACACATATACACATAAGAAAAAATAAAATAAATCTTAAAGAAAAAGAATGCACCAGTGGCATTGGAGGCAGTGCAGGCCCCAGGCAGGGGTGACCAGCATAAACACACACAGACACGCTCATGATTGTGGCTTGTGGCGGAACCACATGCTTACATTACATCCTTTTAAAGACTCTTAGCCAAGTGAAGCCTAGGAGGGATTAAGTCCTGGAGAGCAGAAACACTAGCTGGAGGAGCCTAAGAAACCAGTAGGTAGAGCTCCCCAGTTGTGCCTCCGGGAAAGCTCCAGCTTGAAGATTCAATTCCTCAAACTCCAGCAGCTGAAGCCCAGGGCTGGCTGACTGTCAGATTTGTGAACCTGGAAGATGTTACCTCTTTAACCCGGATGGCTCCCTGAACAACCCCATCAGCATTTCCTATCCAGTTCTCAGCTCTTCCTCTCCCACCAGAGGAGGCACCATAACCAGTTCAACCAGCTCAAGTTCAGACAGCCTCCGCTCCCTCTCCCACAGGCCTCCGACACCCCCTCTGCCGGGCTTCCATGCTTTCCTAACCTGGCTCTCCCTTCTCCTCACGCTCCCTAATGGAAGTAACTCACAGCTAGGGGTTCCTAAAGCTGAAATTCTCAAGGTACTGAAAAAGCACACAAGTAAATCAGCAGGTGCCAGAGCGGCTCCTGAGGGGGACTTGGGAGGTGGGGGGTGGGCATGAAGTTTAATTTACACAACAGCTGTGCTTCTAAAAGGGTGTGTAAATCTGTCCAGAGGTGATTGAAAGGCAAATGGGAGGGGGTGTTACTTAGAAGACCCCCATAGTGAGCTCTTTTGTAAAACAAATTTATCGAGATCTGCTGATGTCACGGCCTCTGTGACCCTCTTCCTCCCTTCAATCTAAGCAGATTAACAAGTACCCCTTGGACTTCATCACACCTCTGGGTACCACCTGGACTAAAATTAGATCCTGGTACAGGAAAAAAAAAAAAGGCATGAAATCCACATTTGTGGATTTAAGGAAAGAAGAAATCGGCACACAGGGAATTAAACTTCACTCCCTGAAAGGAACAGCGCATCTTGAGTAACCTCTTCCCCTGCCTCCCGCCAGCTAGAGCCTCCCTTCCCTATAAGCCTGTAAATACTTGAAGGTCTCAAAACAAATTAGCCCCTCTTAATTTATCCTCTGGTAAATCCTTCTGTTAACACAGATTAGTGTTATTAATGAAAGGTTATTAGAGATGTGCGGGCAGATGTCACAGCAGTTGGGAAGCTCAAGGACACACTCAGGGTCTGTGGGTCAGCGGGTGGCCTTCCTCCACTGCCTAGGCAGAGGGGACCACGGAAGTCAGGATGCCCTCTGTGTGAGGACCCTCTCCTGCTGAGGCAGGATAAGGGAAATTATGGGGGATGGCCAATGAAGGGACCTCTCATCCTGGAGTCTGGCTGAAGCCTCAAGCATTCCAGAACAACCAGTAGCATTTTCTGAAGGCCTTCCTCCTCTATGGCAGCAAGCTTTGAGGATCTCACCAGATAGCCATTTACAGTAAGAGGGCTCATCCTAGCCACCCCATGCAAGACCTCCTTTATCTCTTGTATCATAAGCCCTGTCCAGGAGCCTCTGGAGCCAGCTTCAAATTTCAGTTATTTGGGGGGCCTGGGGTAGGAAAAGGAGTTTCTTAGCACCCCTTGGGATGTCACCCAAGAGCCACAAAGATGACATTATCTCTACTACGGAGGCACTCAATTGTTGCTCTCCTTTGAGAAGCCCATGTTCTCTGTCAAGTCTTAGTTACCAAATGCTTCTCTTTTTTTTTCCTTTTTTACTGGATATTTTGTTTATTTACAATACAGATACCATCCCATTTCCCCTCCCTAGAACCCCCTATCCTATACCCCCTCTTCCTTTATGCTTTTATACCATTTTGATTACATGCATGTATTAAGGTCAGTTCTAGGTTGAGGAACTAGCAATACAGTAGATGCAAATAGTCGAGGAACAAGCAAGACAATGAACACAAATAGTCAAAGAACAAGCAAGGCATTAAACCCAGTTACGTGAACACTCCTGTGATCACTGTTTCTAAGGGCTTAACAGGATGACCAAAGTATCTGAGCCTACTTCCCTGTCCTAGCCCAAGGTCATTTTCATGTCTGAAGCCTGCTTCCTTGTTCTAGTCTAAAATTTAGATTCCTGTCTGAAAATTACTTCTTTGTTCTAGCCTAATATTTAGATTCCTGCCTGAAATTATGTCTTTGTTCTAGTCTAATGTCAGATTCCTGCTTGAAGCCTACTTCCTTGTCCTTGGCCAATGTCATATTCCTGCCAAGCAGCCCATTTCCCTGTGCTTGGCCCATGTCAGCTTCTTGCTAAGCATCCCCAAAGGCTCTCCAGCTCTCCCCCTTTTTTATTTCATTACCAAATGCTTCTCTTAACTTCTGTGCACACATATATAAATCCATGTAGTTCGTAAATTCCAACTCTACTTTATACTGGCTTGTTCTGAAATTCTTTTCTGCATCAGAGCCAAGGAGCCAGTTCACCTGAGTCTAAGTCCCTAAAAGATTAAAGGAACCCCTGGGCTGCTGTGGGTCTCTGCCCTTGCTACCGCTGACATCAATGGTCACTTCTGGGATTCCTGTCACACACCAGGCTGAAGTGGCCATGCTGGGTGTTGTACATTTGGGAGCCTCCGTCTTGTCTACAGGTCTGTGCATCAGAGCAGACTTGAAAGTTTCCAGTGGGAAATCCTGACCATGTTCATTTGTTACCTTAGCCAACTTCTTTAGACTGCAGGTAAAAATCCAGTTAGATATCACTCCTTCAGAAAAGGTTATCAACTCTACCTCTGGTTTCCATGACTACCTAAAAATTAATTGATTGATTGATCGGTTGATTTTTACATATGTAAGTCAGACAAGCTGCCTGGTGTTATCCATCCTGATTTCCTGGGAGGATACAGAGTTCACCAGCTTGACATCATGGGATTGAGGCAGTTTGTCTGAGCTGTGCTCTTATGTGTCATTAAGCTACTTGCCTTCTTGCTTTTGCTCTGGGGCAGGGTCCCCAGCAGCAGGAGTCATGTAAGGAGCATAGATTTTAAACTCACTCCTCCCTGTAGAGAACCTGGCACATAGAGTATCAAAATGCTGCCTCTCATGGGGCCATCACCATTGCTGTCCGGTTAGTGCCGATGTTAGGATGCTACCAGGAACATCTGGCGTAACAGCATGCACTGTCTCAGCCCAAGTCTCCTCACTTCTTCAGTTGTGAGAAGCTGAACTTTGTGAGCAGCTGCTACATCTTCTGAGTTTTAGCATCTGGAGACCGGGAGACTGACTTCTCTTTCCTCTTTCCTTTGACTTTTCCAGAAGCCTGCAGCCAGATGTGTGCTGCCTAATCCTATCAACAGTGCAGACCCAGCACACATTGCTCTCTCGTGTACTCAAGCCATCCTCAGCCTTACTCCTCCTCCTTCCCCTCCCCACTCTTCCTTATCCCTCATCCCGAGCATTTTATACTGCCCCTCCCCCATCCCTTACCACGTGTTCACCGTCTGCTTTCTGCCGTCTACCGAGGCTTCATTTATCATCTCTATCACCTGTCATCTATCATACAGATCTGCGTGTAAGACACTTCATGTTCTTTCTTACAAAGAAAATGTATGCTTCTTCTTCTTCTTCTTCTTCTTCTTTTTTTTTTTTTTAATATTTTAAGGCATTTGAAATTCTCATCGTCATCTCTGAAGTTGCTCAGTGCTGCTCTTGTTAGAAACTACAAAGATGGTGGACACTTGGTTCTGTAATTAAGAGAGCCTCCTCTTCCCCATCCTTTAGCCTCCTCTTTGTAAATGATTGGATTTGAATTTGGATTGGACGCCTGTCACAGAGAAAGCCACCCAAGTAACAGGTGTGGCTCAGCAAGCTGTCACAGAGCTGCCAGACTGAGGACGGGGTGTAAAACATTTCAGGTATCTCAAAGGTCTCCAAATACCCCTGGCACACCGAGATGCCACCTCCTCTCTGGCAACTGCTCTCTGAGTCCTACCCCCACAGGGTATGTTCACCTGGGTTTTGAGCTTCATATGCAAACACCTTTGTGCAGTGCTCACCGTGTTCCTTGGTGTCCGGCCTCTCTCAGTAGTATTTGGTGATGTCCATCAACACTGGGGAGTTTAGCAGCCGTTTGTTTGTTTTTCACTACATGGAATTGGGTTCATCTTGTGAGTGTTGCCCCATGCTGGCACTAATGGCTGTTGTTTCTTTCAGTATCTGGCTATAATTTTCTGTTGTCTGGGGAGCCCAAGATAAGTAATAGAAGAAATTCTTCTCTGCAGCCAGGTCCATACCCGAGCTGAGCTGCTACGGAGTGAGTTCTAGGACACCCAGGCCTACACAGAGAAACCCTGTCTTGAAAAAACAAAAAGAGACCTTATATTCATGTTTATCCTTAATTTGTGTTAATTTTCTAGGTGATATGATCATTCTCTCTCTCTCTCTCTCTCTCTCTCTCTCTCTCTCTCTCTCTCTCTTCTTCCCCCCCTTTCTCTCTCTGGTAGAGTGAGCAAGTAAGCAGAACAGACAGTTGACCATTGTGATGCCACTGACGTACAGGCCAGCTTCATTAAGTGCAATGATGATGTCTCACGTCTGTCAATCTTACTGGGCTTTAAAGGGAGCTGTGTTTATTGTGGTTAAGGTTAACTCGTAGTGTGCCGCGGAAAATACCTGCCTGACCAGATATGTGACTGACTCCCGTTACTGTGGAAAAAGCATTTTTGGATGAGTTTAAATACTTTTGGCCACAGGTAATGGATTCAGCATAAAGTTTTTAAGGGGACGGCCTCTCTCCCACAAAGTTGGGCAAAGCTAAAGTAGTCAGTCAATGACGTCATCTTACCTGCGAGTTCCTCCCACCCTGTTGTCCCTTCCATCCTAGGCACAGTGGCTCTGGTCACAGTCACAAACGGGCTGCACCGCTGGCTGCAGATGTGGTATCCCTAGACTGAAGCATCTCAAGGCCGACGGGCCACAGATGAGTGTCTCCCCGTGTATAAGTCAATTATGTTAAGATTAAACAGTCCCGATGTATAATACTATGTGAGGTCACCCAACTTCAGAAAGAAAAAAACAATCACATGTCCTCTCTCAGATTCGGGTCCTAGCCTATGACGAGTACACGTGTAAATGTACACAAATGGGCAGTATGACACACAGAAGGGGCAACGAGGAAGGACAATACTGAGTGACAAGGAAGGGGGCAGTGCCGCTGAGGGACACACAAGTGTTGAAGGAAGGTATGAAGCAGCCCTGTTTCTACTTTTAACCCTGTCATGGCAGTCTTGGTGTGTGTGTGGCGGGGTGGGGGTTGTTGGATAAGTGCACAAAACTGTAACTGATAGTGAGAATGTGAAGCCCTGAGAGAGGCTCCATGGCTTTGGAATGGCCATTCTAACCATGGACAAGTTCATCAAGATGTATAGTCTTTGGATCTGCTAGGTGCTAGTTGGAATGGTTGTGTTTATCTAGCTTTGTGGCATTTGTTTTGGGGTTTTTTAAATAAGTTCTTTATAATAAAGTGATTTTTATTTAAAAAAATAAAATAATGCATATTTTTAAAAAAAAATACTGTCCTTAAAGAGTGAAGATGGAGTTAGGTATGGTAGTGGTGTACACTCATAATCCCAGCACTTGGGAGGCACAAGCAGGGGCATCGTCCTGTTCCGAGCGCCTCCCGTGTCCCCTTCGCCCGCGAAAAAGGACACGTGAGGCAATGTTCGGGTGGTTACTACAACGAGGCTTTACTTCTTGTATAAGCAGAAGCGGAAAGACCCAAAGCCCGGGAAAGGCACTGCTATATGTACCCTAGAGTGGCGTGTTCACTTCTGATTGGCTGTTCACTCATCACCCCATATTACGCCCCGGGATGGGCAGTGACTTTGGTGCGCTTTCTGCCTTTTGCACCTGCGCAGTCAGTTGTTTACTAGTGGGAGGACAGGATGCCCGAGCCATCTTGTAATGGCGAATGCTGACACGCTCACTGCGGCTCCTTACATCGTCCGTTCAACTACATCCTGGATTACATGAGACCTTTTCTCATTTAAAAAGTGAAGATAAAAAGAGCAAAGATACTTCAATAGGTTTTCCAACACATCACACTATCCGGATTTTGGTCAAAGTCCCAACCATAAATTAGAATTGCCAATAAGATTGGACCTACAGCAACCTGTTCCTGAGCAAGTCTGGGCTGGGGTCAGCCTCGCCCTGAAGCACACATCTTTGAAAGAGGAGCGTGCAACCTGGATGAATTTGAGTTCTGCCAGGCAAAGAAAAGGGATCAGAGTGAGCTGTCGGTCATGTCTACAGCCACTCCCTAACCTTAATGTGAAGTCGTCCTTGGTCTCCAAGAGACAATGCTGGGGTAGTGGGTGGAGATGATGCTGGGGTAGCAGGCAGAGCGAAGTGGGTTGGTTTGAATAAATTAATAAGAATCTTAACTGAAGATCTGGTGCTATAAGATTTTTTCCAACCACCTGACTATCACAAGCTGCAAATCAAACCCTGATGTGGTAGCCATCCTGAGGGCTCTAATAAGCTCAAGGTCCCTTGGTCAGCGGGTACCATACTTCTATGCTCTCTTCTCCAACTCTTCTAAGGCTCAGATTAGAAAATACCTGCTCTGAAAACCTAGTCACAATCCCAGAACCAATATGAATTTTGCTTGTTGGTTTTGCTGTGCATAATTAACCACTGCATACCAAAGCTGTCCTCATTCACTGCTTTATTTGAAAATATTATAAAAGTAGTAGGCTTCATCACCATCAATTATGTAGTTGTTTTGTTTGTTCTTTGTTTTGAGGTGGGTCTCATGTTCCAGGCTTTCTCTAACTTGCTCCTGCCCTTGAGCTTCGGAGTCCCTGGCTCTCCTCACACTGGGATTACCAGTGCATGGCTTACCTGGTGTATGTGGTGCCAGGGCTCAGACTCTGGGCCTCCTCAGCCAGGCAGGCCCTCTGTCCCCTGAGCATCTCATCAGCTCTATAGTTTATGTGTAAGTCATCCCAGCCCCCACTTCCCAGTGAGCCCACTGTCACTGCTTGCTGGCTGCTTCCCAAGCCTTTTATTTTAGTACTTAAACCTGTAAAGACACGCAGGAGCCCACTCTTTACTGAACGGTATGTCTGTCGTTCTCACACTTGAGCTTTATGTTCTCCAGGACAGTCGGGGCATGTCTCCACCTGAGCAGATCCAGAGCTGGTCTCTGCTCCTTCTCTGGCCTGTTTACTATCCCAGTGTGGGGACCTCTCATTCTCTTCCATAACCAAACCCTTGATTACGGGAATGTCAGTAAGTTCCACTGTCCCACATTTTGTGCATGCTGCCAGGAAGACCCAGGTGCCTACCCATCTGCAGGCTAGATCCTTAGAGTAAGACTGCTGGGTCAAACAATAGGCGATTTTAAATTTGGATAGCTACTGCCAAAATTTATGAGGGTGTTTGGGGCCAGCCGCTGCTTGTAGAAGATAAGTAATTTCTAGCTTTTCGGGTTTTATAAACAATAAAATGTGAAAATAAATACATACATACACACACACACACACACACACACACACACACGAGCTAACACAAAGAAAGTTGCCAACATTCTATGTCTCCATGTAATGATAATTCCTAAACACCAATTATCACCAATTAAATGTGAAATTGGGACTTCCATGTGTCAAAATATCTGCGATTTCACATGATTAAAATTGTCAGCATGGTTTCATAAAGGCATGGTCTCCATATGTTCACCCCAGTGCGCACACACACACACATACACAAGCGCATGCACGCATGCACACACCCACACACCCACACACACACCTTTTGTGTTTCTCACTTCACTGTGGTGTGTGAACATTTAGTCTCATGTGTGATTCAGCCTGTCCTGTGCCTCTGCCAGCAGCCGTCTGCTCTATGACTGAGAGTAAGGGATCGTTTACAGGAAGATTGACGTGTTAGAGAGGAAATGAGTCACACATTCTGTTTCAGGTCCCTTGTATGATGGAGCCACTGTGGGGATGATGTGTTAGTCATGGGCTTGTCACTATAATAGAATAGTTGAAGAGACAAGTTAAGAATTTATTTGGTCTCAGAGGTCTCAGTAAGTGATTGGCTGGCTCCATTGCTTTTAGACCTATGACAAGGCAGAAATATTATGGAAGAAGGGCATGAGGAGAGAGAAAGTGTGTGTGTGTGTGTGTGTGTGTGTGTGTGTGTGTGTGTTTCACATTTTATTGTTTATAAAGCCCGCAAAGCTAGAAACTTTATTGTGACCATGAAGCAAAGAGACAGCCATTGCAACGTGAAATTTAACTATAGACAATGCTTAAATATATATGGCTGTGTTTCAATGAAACTTTATTTACCGAAGCACATGACAACGTGGTGTGATCCATTATTATGGGAGAAAGAACAAGAGCAGACTGCCTTGGGATCAATACTAGCTTTGGTGCTTAGAAGCTGCATCTCCAAGGCAAGCTTTCTCAGCTTTTTGAGGCTTTGTTTCCCAAAATGTAAAGCAGGATAATAATTGCTCCCTCCAGACTTGTGAGAGCTGGCTGAGAAGGTGCATGCAAGTGGGAGCATCTCAGAGTGCAGACACACACAGATAAGGGAGGGGTTTGGGAATAGCTAGCTTTAATGTCAGGTCTAGACCCTGCAGCCCAACTTCCTTTCCACAGCTCCATCCAGGGAATAACACAAAAGAGCAGGAGGCAGGCTGCTGAAGGGACTGCAGCCTGAGATGCTCGGGACTTTGATTTGGTTTTAGCACAAGCACTGGGCAGAGACATGATGCCGTCCCTGGTCCTCCTTGCACAGCCTTCAGGTGTCAATTCAGCAGTGTCCTGGTTTCATCACATCCATCACTAGCAGCTTGCGGCTTCCAGAAACACAGTCTGAGACAGATGTGCAGTCTGTCTGGGGATTAGAGATACCCTCTTCCATTAAGCATAAATTAACTTAATCACCAGGTATGAAAGAGAAGCAACACAAACAAACAGCATTCCCCGAAGCTTTCATTAAAATTAAAATTCTATTTAAAATTTAGCTCGTATTTTCTAGGATTCAAACCCCTTCAAAGAGATAGTGTCTGCTGTAAGTTTTCTCTGACAAGTGGCAGCAATGAGTGTGCAGGAGACAGTGGTAGACTGTGCGATTTGGCTTTACTTCCGGGTGCTCTCACCAGCAGAGGGATCTGGACAGTTTACAGGAACAATTTGGTCATCCAGGTCTGGTCCTTAAGCACTTCCACCACCTGTCAGACTGGTCCAGGAAAACAGAACTCAGAGGCAAGATTCCCAGAGTCTTACTGCTGGGACCCACATTGTGGTGAGCACAATGAAAAATAAGAAAGAGGAAAAATCACACGCCATAAATCATCAGGAGCCTTGGAAGGCAAGCTTCCCCTGCTTCTGCTTGTTTGCCTGGGCTGATAGGATGAGTGCAGAATGGGCGACCGGTCAAAGTTCGATGTAGTCTTTATCAAACATTACCAGAGACACACATGGAAGGAATTCAGCCCAGTCTGCAAGGCACGGTAGGAAGACTGTGGAAGGCAGAGACAGCTAGCCTCAAATCTCGGGTCTTTATTTTGTTTTCTGCCTCCTGTAATTTTGGGCAAATCTTATTAATTTCTCTGAGCCTCAGATCCCTAGTTTATCAAACCAAGAAAATAACTCTTTGCCCATAACATCATCGAGGGGGTCACAGGGAGTTGCAGGGGGGCCTGGAACTTATCTCATCCCATCTGAAGTATTCACATAGTTAAGAAATTCACTAGCTATCTACCACTTGTGAACCCAGAAGAGGTACCACAAACTAGATCTCAGTGACATCAAGGCTTGCTTGGCCTATGGGGCAGAAAAAGATGTTCTGAGCAGAAGGGGGCTTCTGAAAGGCAGAAAGAACACGAGAACACCATGGTAACTGGGATCTGGAGGATCATAAGCAGCTTGGTCTTGTCACCTAGTGAGGGGGACAGGAAGAGAATCTGGACGGTTGAGCATCTCCTGGTGTGTGCAAACATGACCTGAAGTGTTCTGGACGATTCTTCGGTGAGTCTGAGTCTGGTACCACATGCCCCTAGACCAGACATGTCTCTGACAGAAGGATATCCCATTGTTTGCTTTGACTGAGCTGTAGAGCTGAGGGGAGCCTAGGGGTAGAGTTGAGAACACAGGGTCCTACTGTCATACACCAATTAGGACCTATCTTTTGGTTTCAAAACCTGCTCCCCTACTCATTACAAAATACAGCCCCATGTGACTATTTCGGGATCTCCACCAACTCTGGAACACACTCTTCAGAAATACCAAGATGCTCCAGCCAGAGTTTTATTTGGTCGTCTGCCTTTTTCCTATTGTAAAGTTGCCTCATTAATCAAAACAGTGATTACGTCTGAGACATTCAAAGATGTCTAGGCTCTTTCCTATGTGACCTAAAACATGTTCATTTATAAGGGAAAATAATTAGAATACTTAGGAAGCAAGCATTACTTAAGAAAAGGGGGGATAGAAAAGATGCTTTCCTCAATCATTTCTAACTATCTTGACAGTTCAGTGTCACTCTCCAGGGGCCCTCATCCCTTTGTGGCCAGGACAAATGTATGCTAAAGAAAGTGGCTGGGGCTGGTCTCTCATCTGAAGTCACGCTGAAGGCAGCACCGCTTTCTGAACTGCTACTCAGCTGACAGGAAGCCATGAAGGCTCTGGAAAGTTCTAAAGCCTCTACAACATACAGGGTGGCAGAATGTTACAGAGAAGTGTTTGGAAGCTTGCCATAGATAAGCCCCAGTGAGAGCTTAATACCAGATGTACCCAACAAGAGAAAGCCGTGATACAAGAGGCTTACCAAATTGCATTTGCAGAAACCAAATAGCTAAGTGTTGTCCCCCAACTGCTACCCCTGCCCCAGGACACCTGCTATGAGTGAGGTTCAGCGCCTGCAAAGACACCATGTGGTTCTGATTTTGTATCTGAAATTTCTATTGTGTAGGCAATGTAGCCAGCCCCCTCTGAGGCCTTGCACGCACATGGAAAGAATCCTGTCTGTATTGCTTACTGTACAGCTCCTCTCAGAGTCTCTCTTAGGAAATCTCATTGGCTGTTGGACTGGTAGCAAAGGACTCTGGGGTGCTGCCAGAGGTCATTGCTAGCAACCAGGACCTGACATGTCTCTTCCTCTCTTCTCACTGCCCCAGGCAGCAGTGCATCACAGAGCAATCCCCAACTGGCTTGTAGAGCAATTATTCAAGTGGGTATGATTACACAAATCGGGTATGGTCATATACCCCTGGGATCGCACACGCTAGGATGAGGCATGACCTAGAGCTTAGTGTTTGGAACCATCTCGGGCTGTACTTTAGACCAACCTCCAAGCCTGCCATCCCAGAGCATCCTTTACACAGGACTCCTGTCTTGGTTGATCCAGCAGGGGTAGCCCAGAGGACCCAGCTCGTTGGCTCTGATCCTCTCATTTCCTATGGTTCTGGGAAAGTCCCTTCCCCACATTGAGATTCTTTTTTTTTTTTTTAGACCTCAAAAGGCAGTTGGGTCTAAGTAATTTCTATAGCACCTTCCAACAGTCAACTACAAATCCATGAACACTTTCAGTTTGGTCAAGACTGGCTCTTAGCATCATGGTGAGCCTTTGATTGTTAAAGACCCCTGAGAGCATTTGGATTTTCTGTTTCTAAATGATCTTGTGTGTAAGTGTCTAAGCATCTTTACTTATTAGATTTATTCATTCCATGAGTTTGTTACTCTCTCCTTCCCGTCCTTTCCCTTCCATTCTTCCTCCCTTCCTCCCTTCCCTGCCCCTTCTTTCAGAGGTTTCCCATGCAATCCAGGCTGGGCTCCATCCCACCCTCAACACCCATCTTCTCAGCACTGGGAGGGCAGGTGTATGCCACCACACCCATCTTGATGCTTTTTATCTGAATGACAATTCCACAACCTGCAACCCGGTTTGGGACTGCTCTCCATCAGGGTCTTCGAAGAGCGTGACTTTTCGGTGGTTATTTTCTACTTACTTCTTTGCTTTCTGGTTAGTAGCTGTTCCTTCCTTCTCTGTAAATCATGTGCCTGTGACATCTCATCCCCCCTTTCTAATTTTCAGTGTATCCCTCACTAACACATTGATCTGAAAGCCAATTCAGTACACTTAGTAGAGGTGTGGTAAAGTGAGTGGGAGAGGGGTTTGTGAGAAGCTGTTGGTGTCCCTTGTTCCCATGTGGACTTTGACTTTAGTGGGTGAGCTTCCATGTCTAGACTCTCTCTGGCTTCCTGGTTCTTCAGACTGTTCCACACAGAAGGGGAGGTTCTTGGGTACATGAGTTCTGAGACACGCTATGTCTCTGCTCCTGTGGGGTTTACAGTGTCTGCCGGGACCCTCCTCTCTGTTCCCTTTGCTCTTCCACACGCCTTAGGCTCCATCCCTGTCACCTGAACTTCTAAAACACACCTTTCCTCCTGCACCCCTCTCAGTTCACTTTTGCGGGGTCCTTTGCCTGGAGTCTGTGCATTCCTGTCTTCCCACCTGCCTGTCACACGGCTCTCATTTCCTCAGGGAAACCTTTCCATAATACTCCCTGTGAGCCATCCTGGCTTATATTTGTGTTGTGTCAAGTGATTTGCCTGGTAACACTGCCTTCAGACATGAAGTCTTCTGTGACCATAGTTGTCTGATCTACTTTGTCTCTACCCAAATCAATGTCCAGAAATTCTGTTCTCCATTATAATTGGGAGAATGAATGAATGAATGGATGGATGGATGAATGCTATGAGTTGAATTATGTTGTCTCTGCCTTTAAATTCATATTTAATCCTAACTTCAAGCAACTCCGATTGTGGTCTTATTTGGAGATAGGGTCTTTATTGGGGTAATTGAGTTAAAAATAAAGTCCTTCAAGTGGATCCTAATGCAGTGTCCTTGTCATGACTGGTGTCCTTGTAAGAGGAGAAAGCGGGCACACAGAGACCTATAAAAAGAAGACAACGTGATGACACATAGACACAAGACAGCTGAGGTGACAGGCTTACAACACAGCTCCTAGAAGATGGGCAGCGTGGCTGCCTGCTCTCACAATAAACGCTCTTACTAGTTGAAGAATGGAGAAGCAAATGAAGCAATAAGAAGAGAAAGATACCACAGAATGGGATGTCGCCTCCTGAACCAACCAGCAGACAGAAGACAACTGACACAGGATCTTCTTCCCAACACGGTTTATTCAGGAACCTTGAAGTACCACAAAAAGCCCCTGAGCTCTAGCTCCCAGCCCTTAAATCTCTGTGTCCTCTCCAATCAGAACCTGCCACGAAGTCATTCTCGATTGGTGCTGAGCACATACGTCACATGGCCCGATCTTACCTGATGAACAAGCAAAATGCATGCGCAGTAAAGCCTAGCCTACATGCCACCCAGGCTTCCTGAAATGGTGAACCAACACGCCAGGGGCGTCTGGCACCCAGCCAGGAGCCATCTTGAGTTTTGTGCTCTCCACAATGGGAAAAGGACATTATTAGTTACTTCAGTCTTTAGTGAATCCCCAATGATGTTGGGATGGGAAGAAGAATCCCCACCCATTGCTTATGTGACATTGGCATATGGTGGGGTCTTTCATAAGAACTACTTATTCTGTGTGGTGGGCCAGGCCCAACCAAGTTTTCTAATCTGGATATAAAAGTGAGACCTGAGAAGACATTATGTGGAGACCCTCTACTCTCTGATCCACTGTCCCCTGCTCACACACATTATAAAAGAGAACAGGGGTGTGTCTTGGTTTGTATTTTACTGCTATGAAGAGACACCAAGACCAGGGCAACTCTTATAGGACAACACTTAATTGGAGCTGGCTTACATGTTCAGAGGGTCAGTCATTTCATTATCCATGGCAAGAAGCATGGCAGCATCCAGGCAGACATGGAGCTGAAGAAGGAGCTGAGAGTTCTACATCTTGATCCGAAGGCAGCCAGTTGGAGAGATTACCTTCTGCAGGCTAGAGGGGGACTCCCTCCCATACTGGGCAGAGCTTGGGCACTAGGTGCCCTCAGAGCCCACCTAGACAGTGACACACTTCCTCCAACAGGTCCACCCCTAATAGTGCCACTTCCCATGGGCCAAGCCTATTCAAACCACCACAAGGTCTGGTGCTATACTGTACCCCTGGGAGTTCACTACTCAATGCTTCTCCTTAGTGACTCTCTTCCATTTGTGTATGTGCGTATTTTACATGTTTTACATGCACATGTGTGGGCATGCGTTTCCACCTTATCCACTGAGCCAGGGCCTCTCAGTTAATACCAGTGCTCACCGCTGAGGCTGAACTGGATACTCAGCTTGCTGTGTGGATCTTCAATCCTACCCTCCAGTGCCAGGATTTCAGACTGGCTGCCTCATGCCCACCTGGTATTTTGTGTGGGTTTCTGGGAATCCAGACTCAAGTCTTAATGCTTGTGCTGCAGGTCTTTGACCCCTTAGTCATCTCCTAATGAGCCACTTCTAATGAATCTTTGTCTTTAGGTCCTAGCTATTTTCCCCAATTATATGTAACACATTTTCAAGTATTTGCTCACTTAGAAGTCATGTTTCTACAGCAAGACACTACATATGTGAGAGTCCCCAGGGAAATCTGCAGTAAGACTTAGCAGATTTCAGATGTCTAGATCATGTATCCTCAGAAGGTTGCTACCAAATGGAAACAGCTGCAGGAGACTGGTGGCTGCCTGAGAAAAGTCCTGCACAAGAGGAAGATAGATACCTTTAGCCTGTCTCCTGTGGTTTGCATACTCCTCTCCCCCTTGTATATAGATACTCATTGGAATGTCTGTGCTTTATTGGGATGTTCTAAACCCCAGGAAGGTAGAGAGTGAGGTGCATTCCACCATGCATCACCATGCCTGAACTCAAAAGACATTCCAGAAGAATCTCTGAAGTGACAGACAGACATAAGCAGAGGTTCAAGGGCAACTTTTGGAAGTTAGTCCTTCCACCGTGTGGGGTTTGAGGATCGAACTCAGGTCAACAGGCCTGGAGGCGAGCACCCTTTCTCACTGAGCATCTTACCAACCAAGCCCTGACATTTTAGATGCCCTTCTTTGTCACTGTTGTTCTGGGAGCACTCTCTGGCCTAGTGTAGGGTCTCCTCCTCCTCTTCGATGCCACACTAGATCCCCAAAGCACCAACCTCAGGCTCACACTGTCAAACTGGCAAGCTTTCCCCACACATCTATGATCGCCAGGTCGGCATTGATGGTTGTGCTATGTCAAAGAGCCTTGGTGTTGTACCCTCCAGGAGCCCCCAGCTTGGGGAGGCATTTGAACAAAGAACTGAAATTTGACCAAGAACAAAGTAAGTGTTAAATGAGGCCCCAGCAATCAGCTGTGGGATGGAGAGTGATTAATTCTGCCTGCACAGATCGAGGAAGGATCACGGAGAATATAGACATTTTTTAAAAATTTATTGCATAAATGGGATTCTGAGCAGCCGAAGTCTTGGGTTCACATTCTATATAAGAAACTCAGAAATAGGGTCCCCCATCTCCAGGCCCGACTGCTCAGTCTGCTGACTCACCTTGAAGTTCATAGTTTGAGAGAAGAGTCCACAAAAATAATTAGAGATACAAATCTCAGTGACTTTTTTATTATCAGGAAGTGATTGGGGTCATTTGGAAATATTGCTTAATCGCGTGACTTTCAGTTTCACATGCTTCTGTGTGAGACAGTCTTAATTCTTAATGTTGAAATTAATAGCAAACTGTGTCGTGCTACTTTTTTGTGATCACTGTCGTCAACTTAATGGCAAACAAAGGATTGTAGGTGGGAGCCTGTGAGTTCATTCCTCAGCAACATACAGTTCCTGGATGGAGCCAGGTAATATGTGTCTAGGGCCTCAGAGATCTGCTGACTTAGAAATATCACTTCTGGGAGTTTGTTCTAAAGATATCCCCAAGTAGAGAACAACAGTTTGCATAAGGTAGTTTATCCAAATAGGAAAAATTGGAAGCTGTCTTAATACGTGACAGCCTAAGGGACATTCTTCCTTGGAAGGATGTCTAAAATGCTTATAGCACAATGTAAAATGTAAGGCAAACTGCAAGCTGGTATGTATTATATACTGTGATTTTTAACTGTGTGAAGATGCAGCCACAGAAGAAAGACTACAAGAAGTACGGTGTTTAAAACATAGATAGGAGACCTTTCATAATTCAGGTCATGCCTTTGGGTACAGCACAGGCCAGCAAGATGTGAACTTCAAGGGTCCAAGGAGCATGGCACCAAAGGTCGCCATAGTCTTTAAAAGTAAAATCCCATGACAAACCATGGATCTGAGTACAGAACTGTGATCCCCAATATAGGAGGAGGGACAGACATAGAAGGTCAGGCCTTGGTCAAGCCTGATAGACAGGCGCCAGTGGCCTCATGATCCCAGGGGCTCAAGTTGTTCACAGCTACACTCATCTGAGGACTATCTAGGAAGCTACAGGGACTTGAATCCACTGTCCACATGGAAGAAGGAAGCACAGAGTTGACAGGGCCCAGACAGATGTGCAGAGATCATAGTCAGGGTGTCCATGTAGGAAACAGTTTCAAGCAGACATCAAGGACAAAGGTCACTGTGATGGAACTGGCCAGCCCCTGTGAACACGTGGTCAGCACGAACATGCATTGGCTGTATTTGAGGGTTTCTGTTAGGTGCCAGGATTCCAGGCTTGAGGCAGAAGGATAACAGCAGTTCTAAGGAGAATGGGGTGCTGGGCTAGAAGCAGCTCAGGGCTTGGACAGGGCTGAGTAGATTGCTGGAGGTTGTAGGTGTATCTTTAGGACCCAGTCTGAAAGGGGTATATGGTTTAACACTAGATGGACAATGCACTACATACATGACAATGATGTGGAAACGACAACCAAGCAGCTGTTAATGTTCACTGGGCTAGCATTAGTGTGGAACTGTTGTCTGCTGTTTGAATCATCTCCAAAGATTAGAGGCTATTTTCTAAGGGAAGCAAGACCAGAGAGCGAGAAGGAAAGAAGTTGAAGTTTCCTGGTCAGACTCCATCCCCATGTGAAGCTGAGTCGGCACTTATATTTGACCCACATCATGCTTGACATCCCCATGCTAGCATGGAAAAACCCACAGGCAGGGCCCCGCAAGACAGAACGACAGGATAGATGTCATTGTGTTCAATGTGCACAGGGAAAAATACAGCCCAGGAGTTCGTCTGAATGCTTTACATTCACCTAATCCTCTCAACCTTGCCAGCAAAGCTATTTTTCATGATGGATACATGAAGTATAGCACAGTATGTCTGGACAGCCTGGGGACTGCCTGCGCCCGCCACTGTGTGCACCTAGATGGGGGAATGCATGTGTCTGTCCACAGTGACGGCTTAAAAGCAGTTTGTGAAAAGAATGTCTAAACTTGGTATGTGTAACAGTAGCATGCAATGCATGTTCTTCTGCAGACAGGGCCCTGCAGGCTGGACATAGGGCCTCGGGTATGCCAGACACGATCTTTGTCACTGAGCTGGAGCCAATCCCTTTAAAAGCTAAAAGCAGAGTTTAAAATGGGATCTTGTTACATTACATCACCTGGAGTTAGACTCAATCTGTAGCCAAGGCAGGCTTTGACCCCTCGGCTACCCAAGATGCTGGGATCACAGGCGAGCTGTGCCATGTTACATGCATAGGTGAATATCTGTATTTTTACACAGTCTCAGTTAAATCTCACAATGACTCTGAAAAGGCAAAATTATCCCCAATTTAAAAATTAAAAACAAAACCAAAGACTCAGAAGAAACACATGACTTACATGCAATTGCGTAGCACCTGAGGGATAGTATTGGAGTTGAACTGTTTGGGCTCCAATGTGGATATTGTTTTCTTTTCCTTTGAAGTACATAATCTTTAAAAAAAACATATTTATTCTTTCAGAATTTCAAGTGTATGTATAATTATATATGTGAATACATATATTCATATTATATACGAATTCTTTCACTGAAGTCCTTTCCGTTAATTCTCTTTTATTTCCTGTCCCACCAAATTCCCTCTTCTTCCATTCTACTTTTATGGCTTTGTGTGTGTGTGTGTGTGTGTGTGTGTGTGTCACACGTGTGTGCTCATGTGTGCTCAAGCCTCTGAGTTTAATTAGGGTGCCTACATGAGCGTGGTTGGAAGATTATTTGATTGAGTAGAGGCAATGTACCAATGGCTATAGCACCAGGGCTTTGACTCCCTTTCCCTGCAATCCTCAGCTATCAGTAGCTCCTCTGTGAGGGATGGGGCCTTACGAGCCCTTCCACCTTCCATGATAGAACATTGATGATCCCGAGTTGTGCAAGTGGGTGCTGTTTCCACTGACGTCTTCAAACTTTGCCACTACAGTGGCAGCTCTCCATAGTCCATAGCTGGGACTGCTGAAGACTTAACAAAGCATCTTGGCGTCCTCACAGAGTGCTGCTCTCATCTAACCTCCCAGGGTAAAGCTGTGGTGTGGAAGGAGCAAGAGACCTGGGTTCTGAGTTCTGCCCTCTGCTTCTTATAGGATGTTGGCAAGTGAATATCCTTAGCTCTTGGTTTCCTTATCTATAACATAAGATGATGACCAACTTAACCTCGCAGGGCTAAGTGCCTTCAAATGACATGTGTGAAGCATGCAGCATGGGTTCATGTCCAGGAAACTCTGTGCACCCTCTCCCATTATTACCACCCTTGTATTTGATCGTGTCTCTGAGCTGCTGCTGAGGGCACTGTGGCTCCAGCAGCCTCCAAATCTTCTAAGCAGCTGAGCCCATCCTGAACCAGAGGAGTCTCAGAGGACTGTGATATGCACAGGCATTCCTTACTAACCCTTTTAACCCGGATTAAGAACATGTTCCCTACACACCAGAGCTGGGGAGGCTCCAGACTCAGCCTATGTATAGGTAGTCTATCACAGACAATGAGGTCCAAAGAGAATGGCTTCCATGGCTTATAACCCACTGCTAGTCTGCCCTGGGGCCTAAAGTCGGCTCTCAGCTCCTACCTGTTCAGAGAAGAAGCACATGGACCCAGCTGAAATCTGGTGCACAGAGGACTAACTAATGACTTCCTCATGCTCAGAAAAGCAGGAAAGGCGTGTGAGGCAAACCAAACAGCATTCAAGTGTGGACCATTGCAAACAACTTAATTGAAACTCCAGGCAGAGGCAGGTGGATCTCCAGGTTCAAGGCTAATCCAGTCTACAGAGCAAATTCCAGGACTACCAAGGCCATGAAGAAAGATCCTGTTTTTTAAAAAAAATGAAAAAAGAAAGCCTAGGCTAAACAGATTAGGCACGAAACAGCATATAGATAAAAAGACATCCTCCCGAGGTATGGATAATCAAAACGTACCCCGAGCAAGACCTTTTGCCCCAAGGCTCCTAACTACAACAGTTTTGCCGAAGCTTAGCGGGGGAACACATAGCTCAGAACAAAGAAGTAACGACCCAGAGTCAGGTTTACTTTTATCCAAATACCATCTCTACTGAGGCACGCCACAGCACATATGTGCACTCTTGTCACTTAGAATGGCTTTTAGAAAGAATAACAACAGGGTTGGCATTCTACTACCATATCAGGTTCCCAGGGAATTAACTCACAGAAGCGACACTTATTTTGGCTCCCAGCCTCAAAATCTTTAGTCTATGCTTGACTTGACCTGATAAGGAAGCATATCTTGGTGGGAGGTACATAGCAAGCAAGACAAGTGATCTCTCAGCTCAGAAGCTGAAGGGGAAGAGAAGCGGGCTGGGCTTTCAGAGTTCTTCTGAGGGCTGTCAACTGACCTAAAGACTAAGGCCCACCCCTTAAGGCTCCTTCCGCTCCCAACAGCACCAGTCTGACCACCAGGCCCTTACCACATGGGCCTTTGGGTACACAGTAGGGTTCACCATGAACTGCAGGGACTGAGTCCCAGGAAAGCAATGCAGAAAACCCCTTCCAAAGAACAAATCAAGAGGACACTTTGCTACAGAAAGGGAGGTTTCAGACCAAGACTGATAAGGACTTATTTTTTGGTGGTGGGATGAGAAATAGATACGCTTTACATATTATCTGTTTATCCATAATTTCATTTTCCTTTCAGAGACTGTTTTTATAGAGAGCAAAAGAAAAAAAATCAATGAGTGTAATATTTTGTTGAACCACACACTAGATATTATGTTTCTAAGAATACAACCAAGTACACATTTGATGGAATTCTCCTGGTACTGGATAATGTTTTAAATAATTTCTTTTAAAACTTTTTTTATATTGGTGTTCTGCCCCCCTGTATGTCTATGTGAAAGTTGGGTCCCTGGAACTGGAATTATAGACAGTTGTGAGCTGTCATGTGGGTGCTGGGATTTAAACCTGGGCACTTTGGAAGAGCAGCCAGTGCTCTTAACTGTTGAGCCATCTCTCCAGCCCGCTTAAATAAGTCCTTAATGTAAAGATGATCTGGAAGACAAGTAAGAGGACAGAAAACACCCCAGAGGTCTGAACAAGTAGGCAGAGTACCAGGTATGGAGACTAGGTTGCCCCTTTGGGCATATCTCTGCCAGCCTGGAGCTTGGGAGTTGAAATCGAGAATCTAAATGGTGAAGTTAAGGAGTTAGACCAGAGATGCCCATATAGACCCCTGAGGGATCACAGCTTTAGTGGTGACCTTGCACCGTGGAACACTTGCCAGGAACACTTGCCAGGCATGTTCTGGCCCTGGAACAAGAAGGGATGTCTACCTCCTTAAGAATCCATAAACCCCTCTTCATGGGAGTTTGGGAATCAGAATTCACATTATATGTGCATCTTGAGAAACAGGACATTCATGGTTCATCACTGGTATTTCCAGCAATATGACGGGTGGGACTAACCCTATCTGGAACTCAGGCGGTCTAAACCAGTGATGCTCCAAGGAAGGCAGGTCCGAAACGGAAAGGAGTTTCTTACAACCCTCAGGAGAGCAGGCCAGAATGAGGAAGACTAAGGGGAAATGACAAAGCTGAGAAGCAGCCGCACAATGGCTATGAAAATTAAAATTATTGCATACAGACCACTGAATAAATACACTTAATGTCTTTAAAGGAATAAAAAAATCAGGTTGTCAAGCTTGGAAAAAAATAAAATCAAAGCAAACAAACAAACAACAAAATACACAAGTAAGTCAGATTTTATAAAAAGCAATCAGACCTTTAGAAATAAAAACTAGTATTATTAAGATAGGAGTTCAGGGGACAGACAAATTAACGTTTTAGACCAAGTGAGGAGAAATCAAAGAACACATTGCAGAAGTTACTAAGAATCTCATGAAAACAGTGAATGGGAAAGGAAGTACCCTCAGCAAGGGAGCCAGGACACAGAGGGACAAAGAACGGCAGCAGAAGACTTCAGAAGTATGGATGAGAATCTGCCAATGAAACTTAGAAACAAATGGCAAAATGATCAGAAAGCCCACAGAGTCCCAAGAAAATATAATAAAAGAATATAAATAAATGACTGGGGATCATGACTCAGCCTCCCTGCTGAGGCAGGAGGATTTCTGTGAATTGAGGGCTGCTTTGGTGTAAGTAGTGAGTTCCAATGGAGCTCGGGCTACCATGTGAGAACTAGCCACAGGCAGAAACATTAGAAAGAGCAAGGTACGAAAATACCAAAAGACACAGAAGGACAGCATGCATGGCAGCAGAGGGAGAATTAGGCAGCCAGGCCATCTGAACCGTGACAACAGAATCCAGCAGGAATAGCTTCAAATGCTCAGAGGAGTGACATAGAATCGTATCTCCCACAAACTCATCTTAGTGAAGACTCTTGGAGACTCAGAGCAACAGATGCAAGAGGCCCTGGCTAGACACTGACTTCAGGGTCACTGTGCTGCCAAAAGTGGCTATTCTGGAATCAACTCCCCCATGCCAAGTGCCCTTCAAAGCACCTATTGGCTTCTGTTTCTCACCCTGTAACATGAAGAAATAGTGTCTCCATTTGTTCTATAGACAGTTGTCTACAGACCCAAACAAGGTCCAATATAACAGCCAGAGTGGTGTTTCAAATCCCCATTGCGTCATTCATTTACCCAGGAGATACCGAGTATCTGAGGTGCACCTTACCCAAAAGCAGCTGGGGATGAACAGTGCACAACCCCCAATCTCAGGTTATTCAATCTAGTGGCAGTGGTGACGAGGAAGGAGAAAACAGAGGGAAAAATAGTCAAGATATAGAGCAAGTAAGGAGAGCATGGTTTGTGTCAGGGAGGAGAGACAGCTTGCCTTCCCCTCTGTCTTTATGAATGTATTTCTATGAACATAGGACTTTAGTTAAAAGCAAAACAGTTGGCCCCTCCCCATCCTGACTGTAACTTTTCTCTCACCTGCATCCTCATGTGGAGAGGTTTGTAAGGATCTGATCTTGAGAGGGGTTTGTTTATTTCCAGTTTGTGGGTGAGCTCAACCCCCTGCCCCACATCCTCTCTGACTGCACCCTACCTTATGGAACAGCTCTGCTGAGACCCTTTCTGCCCCACTGTGAGCTCCCATTAGGAAGGGAACACGGTGATGTTTGTTTTGCATCCCCTTATGTGGCAGTGCTTGTCACATAAGCCACCTCACCAATTTCTCTGTCTGTGGAATAAAGACACTAAGTGCCTTTGGTTCTGTTCAAACATTTGGCAGGAAGTGGACTCTGGGTCCTTCCTACCCACTCCCACTCCAGCCCCTCTGGGCATGCAGAATGGGCCATGGATGAGCTCTCAGCCATTCCGCAGGATCTCTGTAGAACTTACTTTAACTGTCTCATGCAAAACAGCCTGCAAAAAAAGAGTTCCTTGTGCTTTCTGATTTCAGCTTTCCAGATATCTATATGGACAGAAAACACAGAATTCCTCCAGTTTCTGACAGAATGTCTTCATGGAAGCATAAGGGTTCCTCGCTTTCCATAGTCAGGTACTGACTAGTCAAGTGCACATAGTGGGGCTACTGGTCTCTTTACTGACATTGCTTCCTTCATCAGGGTGTGGAACAGGGAAATGGACAGGGAACATAGCAAAAGGCAAAGAAAGCCATCCCCACATAAGCCATGGGCAGTGGTACAATCCTTGTAATCCCAACACTTAGGAGGCTAGCCTAGGCTACGTATACCTCCAGACAAACAACTCCCCAATTCACCCTTGGTGTAGGCAGAGAAATGTGAACATGGAAGAAAAGGAAAGGTCTGGATAAGAATTTCTGTTCACCCATTTTCCTGATGTGTGACTTTGGATCCTCAGGCTCACCATTTACGCTAAATTTCTGTCTGTTTGTCTGTCTGTCTGTCTGTCTGCCTCTCTCTCTCTCTCTCTCTCTCTCTCTCTCTCTCTCTCTCTCACACACACACACACACACACACACACACAAGGAAGAATGGAACAGGAAGGCTGGGAAGCAAGCAGCATGCTAATGACTCCTCCAATATTTTACTGTGAGCCAAATGCTGAATATTTTCGCCCCTTTTGTTTCTTCTTTTGGAGATCTTTTTGATATTTTTTCCTTGAGCACATATTGACTTTATAATTAGGAAGATAGAAAATAAGCCTGAAAGAATAAAATAGAGGGAAAAATGCACGTTAAGAAGCAGGAATAAGTTGGCACTGTGTAAATGGTAGCTATTTTTACTAATTAGTCATTATGCCTAATAATAATAATTAGGAGTAATGATTTCCTCTGGGAATGAACTTGTGCATTCATCGGTTGGAGGTTGTAGAAGACTCATGGCTCCCTTCCAAGAGATAGGGACCAGAGTCCTTTTCCAATCAGGCCACCCCTTACCGGCCTTCCTGACTTCCACAAGCCCAGATCCCAGCTCAGCTTCACCCCGCCGTTGGCTCTGCCCGTCCACCCACTAAGTCTACAGTGTGTACGGAGCTCCTGTGCCCACATAGATGACCATCACTTCTAGGGAGACAAAAGTGTCCCCCCCCTCCGTGGAACCTCGCAGAGACTGAGGCAGATTGCCGTCACCCCTCTGCTCATGGTTTTTTTTCCCTCTAGAGGACAATGAGTGCAAGAGAGCTGGGGTCTCATCTGCTTCCTCTGCGTGGGAGGCAGAGAAGATGCCCCACCCACCTGGACTCTAACATCTGAAACCACCTGGATGCTGCTGACTGGAAAGTATTCAGACTCCACTGAGTTTCTCTTCAGTGGTTCCATTAGCCAGGACAAGAATTTAGACTAAAGCTCCAGGCTCCTTTAGGTCCCACTAGAGAGAAGAGAGATTGTGGGTTAAGGAAAGAGTGAAATTCCTCTGAAGTTTTGTGATATGAACAAGTCAGTCAGTCTCTCTGAACCTGTGTTTTCAGGCATAAAAAAACAAGCAATGGGTACAGCTGGATCCCATGGTCCCGGGATGTTCTCAACCTCATGATACGATAATTAAAAATAGAGTGGACTCTGGGAAGACAGGGGACTTGGATGTTTCCTGTGCTCCCGGGGCATGCTGCCAAAATGTGATGGCTAAGACATGAAAGGGCAGGAACTCTCTCTGGGGCTGACACTGGTCGGTCCAGCTCCCAGAGGAGACAAATGACGGAAAGACTTCTAAAGGAGAGGAAGCTGGTTCTCCTCGGATCTCATGATCCCAAGATTCCCCTCCTCTATCCCTTGCACCTGAGTGCTGACCCAGTATCTTACTTACTGTTCTATTGCTGCAAAGAGACACCGTGGCCAAAACATTTTATGAAAGAAAGCACTTAACTTGGGGCTTGCTAGCAGTCTCAGACTATTAGTCCATGTGATGGTCATGCACACAGAGCTGCATTCTGCACAGGGGCGTATGGGTATTCCTGTGTGTGGAAGCTGAGGAGAAGGTAGGCACAGAACACCATCAACCCCTGCCCTGGGAACTGGTGTTCTCTATAGAGGGTGTGGAGGGAAAGGATGGGAGATGGATGAAAAATAAAATGAATGTGTAGAACTGAAGCAGTCAGCCTCGCACTCCCAGGTTCGGCATCTCTCAGTGCAACCAACCACACAGTGGAAACACTAGAAAATGCTGTATCTGCACTGACCATGTGCAGACATTTTGCTTGCAGCCATTTCCTAAACAAGGCAGTGTATCAGTTCTCTCTATAGCATCTGTATTCCGTTTGGTATTGGGATCTGGAGAGGACCCCATATATCCGAGAGGATGTGAGCAGGTTCTCTGCAAATGTCACACCATGTTCCATAAGGGACCTGGATGATCCGGGCTTGAGGCTCCCCACCACTGATCCTGGACCACATCCCCATGAATACCAAGGAATGAGAGTACATTGTTAAAAATGGATCGAGGAGAAGTCCCTGGGGTCCTGAGGAAGCAGGGTGCCAGCAAAGCACTTAGGGGACATCAGTCTAAGAAGAAGTCAACTGAACAAGTTTTTGATAGGAATGACGGAGTGATGGCGGCAGGGTAAAGCCAGAGGCGTAAAGATGGGCTGTGTTCTTTGGATGTGTAGAGAAGGAGATTTTGGAAGGAGATGTGCATAGTGACCAGAGTGACAAAGACATCATGAGAAGTCAGGTGTCTCTCAGTGGTGACAAATGGGGTGGGGGGGGATGTCATGGGAACCTAAGGGAACAAGCGGGGGGGACTTACTTGACCATCTCATATTGTGAGGGCAGGGGTGAAGTTGGTTTCTCTAGTGTCTAGCCACAGGTGAATAGAGATAACCCCTCCAGCACACACACACACACACACACGCACGCACGCACGCACGCACGCACGCGAGAGGCTTGGGTTCAGGAAAGAAAATGAACAAAATACCAAATTGCCCAAGTATCTGAATGTTCTCAAAGACATTCCTTACAGTAAATAGACAGTGATGGCCAGTGTATCCTCTGTCACCATGGAATGTCCATCAGTCTCCAAGCAGAAGGATGTTCAGACACAGGGTTCACATAGAGAACCCAGAAGGCACTATGCTAAGTGAAATACAGCAAATGCTGGATCATCTGTGGAGGAGAAGTCCCACGAAGGTGGGACAGGAGCTGCAGAGAGGGGAAGCAGGGGCTTGTGTCTCCATTTGGAAAGAGGAAAGGCTCTGGAGGTGGGTGGTGCTGATGGCTACACAGCAAAGAATATCTCTGATATCACTAAATGTGGCAACATTTAATTTAAACGAGTCAAAAGGGATGTTTTCTGTCATATGGAGTGCATCAAATGTTAATCCCCAGGACCTCACTCGTGTTCCACAAAGCCCCCTGTTGCTTTAACCTGCACTCCCAGGCCTTGGTTCACAAATTTAAAAGGCAAACAAACAAAAAGCTCCTTCTTTTAAAAAAAAATGCAAATTAAATTTTCATCTGTTTATTTCGTGTATGGGGGGAGGGAGGTTGTGTGTGAAGCCGAGAGGACAACTTGTGTAAATTTGTTCTCTCCTTTCCACTGTATGGATCCTGGGAATAGAACTCAGGTTGTCAGGCTTGGCGGCAAGCACTGTTATCTGCTAAGAAAAATTAAAAGTTTTCTAAGCAATTTTCTCAAAGTCAGGCATGCAGAATATCCCCCAAAGCTGCTTTCAGACACCTTGCCTTTGGCTCTGGGCTCTGTCTCTCTCTGGCAGGGTGTGGGGTGCCTGGAAAATTCACCTTGCCTTGCTAAGCCTGTCTCTCTACACCTGTAGAGACACGGTGCTGGGGACAAGATGGAAGACATCCACACTTGGATGCCCAGCACAGAGCCACTTGTCAGTTAATTGGCTATCCCCAGGCCAGCGTAGCTGGGCTTAGGCAGACGAGGCCGCTCCATCACTCACAAGCTGTGTGACCTTGGGCTGACCTTCAAATTTCCCATAGCTTAGTTCCCACCTGTAGAGAGGGACTGGCAAGCCCTGCCCGGCAGGGCTGATGTAGGACTTGGTAGGACCTCGTACAAAGTCCCCAAGGCAGGACCTGCAGGCCATGGTCTCTGGCATTAGTTGTCATTGTGTGAGCACAGAGTCACAGATAGTCAGGAAGAAAATTAGCATGGCAACAGGACATGGCATCTCTGGCTGTTGTCAATGTGACATGACATCTCTGGCTGTTGTCAATGTGACATGGCATCTCTGGCTGTTGTCAATGTGACATGACATCTCTGGCTGTTGTCAATGTGACATGGCATCTCTGGCTGTTGTCAATGTGACATGGCATCTCTGGCTGTTGTTGTCAATGTGACATGGCATCTCTGGCTGTTGTCAATGTGACATGGCATCTCTCACTGTTGTGCAATCCGTTTCCACATCTACTTCATGTTACAGGCAGAAAAGACCTCAGAGCTGATCTTCAGAGTCCTGAAATTATCCCTTTGAGTTCCAGGAAATGTGTTTGTGTCTGAAATATGCATTTTTTTGCAAAGAGACAGGTGCATATCAGACCTAAGTAATGTGTGTCGAGCCGCTGTCCTAGGCTGAACCCCTTGCTCCGACCTGAGGGTTAGAGATGACCCCAAACCACATGCTGTCTGCAAAGAGCTGATTGCAGCCCATGGGAGAGCTGAGGATGCTGTCACAGCAAATTTAATAAGATCTGGGAATCAGAATTTCCTTAAGCCCTGAAACCTATATGCCAAGTCACCTTGGACAAGTCGATTTCCTTCTCCAAAGTTCAATCCTTGTCTGCAAACAGAACAGGAGTGTTGAACTTGGAATTCCCTGTGCCTAGATCCTTTTTTTCCCCTCTTGGAAAGCGGACTTCAGGGTGTCAAATGACCAAGGAAGTTATATTGTATGCATGTCCCTCTGCACCACTCACAGTTGACCTTGGGATCTTATCTGTCAGCCAGAATAGGCTTGACCCCATGTATTTGGGGGATCACAGCATCAGAATGCCCAGGAAGAAAAAGGTTGTACCAGAAGGGTCCAGGTAGAACACAGGATGCTGAGAACTGGGAAGGGAAACAAGAGCAGAGATACAGGGCAGTGTTCTCCTGGTGACACAGCTGGAGAAAGACTGATGGCTCACAGCCACAACAGCTGCAAGTCAGCAGGGGACCTGGGTAGCAGAAAGCAGGACCCATTTCAGGCCCCCTGATTCCCGAGCAGTTGAGGCCTGACTCCCAAAGGGCATATCAGACAGCTGCCGTGGTACGAGTAAACTGCCCTGGGAAGATAACAGATGCTGGGCCAGACCCAGTGCCCAAGGCACAGAGAAACCCCTCTACTCACTCCCTGTCCTCTCCCTGGCAGAGTCTCTGCTCCTGGGCCCAGGCCACTCCTCTGCATTGCAAACCATGACAGCATTCAGCTCTTTTATTTGTATCTATCTTCCTTCTGGTCCTCTCTCTGTCTCATGCCAAGGCATGGTCTGCCTATCTCATGTGGGACACTCTACTTTATTCGATCTTATCTCAAGCTGGAATTGAATCAAATCCAGCAAAGCTCCATTCGGATCCTGAGGATCATAGATGTGTGCACTGGCATAGTGTAGCCTAGTCAAATGCTCAGTAACCGACCAAAGTTGATTAGCACTGGCAGAGAAATTGCAGGTTATCATTCAGCCATGGCTGCCATCCATATGCATGAAGCCCACAGACCTGACTCCCTTGCGGAATCAGGCACAGCCGTTAGAGGAACCAGTCTTAGAGACAATGCTAACAGTGTTCCCCCAACCACATTTCTGTAAGCCGCAGTCAGTGTTTTCTCAGGTCTCAGCTCTGTGGCAACAAAAGAAACTTCCTAGGCTGTCTGTGTGTCCTCAGTGCGTGCAAAGATTTTGATGGGCCCCAGCCTCTTAAGAAATGGGTCATTTGTAGAAACATTGGGCTTCAGTGAATGCATCACAGCTATGTATAGGGAAAACATACTGTTTTCTCTAGAGCTGGCCTGAGACAACCAACTTGTTCCTGAGAACAGATGTTTTGTGAAACCCACTGTGACAGGCTCATCATCTTGGGCTGGAGATGGGCCAGCACTTAGTCACCAGCCTTGCAAGGACACGAACATCTCTGGGCTGTCCGCTTGTCCCTGGCAGCTGGGCTCACAGGGGATGTGCCACCCTCTGGTGCTCAGGATCTGAAGTTAAACAGTTTACCAGTCTGAGAGTGAAGGCGGCAGCAGCTAGCAGGTGTGCCTTAGGGAAGATGTTTCCAAGGTATCGTCTGGGAATGTTCTAGAATAGTTCTGTGCACCTGACTTTCATGCAGGGCTCACTATGCACCAGGCCCTGTTGAAGCTGTTTCTACATTATTGCAGAATATGACCATCTATGATCTATGACCATCTATTCCAGGGAGGAGAATACTAAGGCCTACTGGTCACTTTAAGGGCTGCCTCAACCAGTCACCAACAGGCAGGGGGGTGCAGGGGGGAGGTCACAAGGTCACAGAAATGGATCTCCTTCTGGTTCTGGACCCAGGGTGCAAATCATGGGGCTACAGTTCTGCTGATCATGTAGAAAGAGGCAACTTTGAACGGCTCTGGTTTGTTTCTTGGTAATATCATCCAGGTCTGTCTGTGTGTATCACCATTATGCCAATCTGTACATTGGGACACCTGTCCCTAGATTTAGGGCCTGCTAAATTCAGATGATCTCAAAGCCTTTACCTTGTTTTTTTTTCTGCAAAGACTGTCCTGATAAGTCATTGTCTTGGGGATTAGAACCTGGAAATGCCTGGAAGGTGGGGCACAGTTCACCCCACTACAGTCCTGTAGCCCATAACTAGTAGTTTCTTCAAGGTCATCTTGCCAAGATTATATAGCAAGATATGGTCTCTCTACAGCTGATCAATGTGACTATGGGTTATTCACCTCTAAATGGGACATGTGTATCATACCCCTCCTCTGAAAGGCTACAAGATTTTCAAGGATTAGGGCAGAAAGATTGTAAGAGGCAGAGGTGGTGGGTGATTGCAGCAAAATAGTGTTTGCTGGCTACAGTCGCACATCTGAACTTGAGCGATGCAGCCCCTGGGAGGCTGCCCATGCTCCAGTAGATGGGCCCACACCCATGTGCACATAGGCAGCACTGAGTGGACTCAGGGGGTTATAGAAAGGACCACAGGAAATTCAGAGAGAATAGCGGGTGGGGGTGAAAAGGAGGAGTAGGGGAGGAGAGGAGGGAGAGGGGAAGGGATGGAAATAGATTTGAGTGAAATGACATGATGTTCATGTGTGAGATTCTCAAACAAAAATGAGGAGGAAGAGGAGGAGGAAGGAAAAAAGGAATCCCACATTGTAGAGTGGAATCCAGGTTGACTGAACTCTCCATGAAGCCCTTCTCAGGTACTAACTCATCTCATCAGATACACAAGGCTAGCTCTAGTGTCATGGTGCCAACATAGAGACAGGAGAAAAGAGGCCAACAACTCTGGTCTCGCATCCATGCTGAAGCCAGGCGGGTCGGTGCTCATGTGTAATCCCAGCTCTCCAGAGGCAAAGGACTGTAAATTGAAGCCCAGCCTGGGCTACGTTGTAGGGAGATCCTGCCTCAAACCAGCCAAATGAGGGAGGGAAGAAAGGGGAGAGAGAGAGAGAGAGTCAGTCCAGGCTGGCTGAGAGAGGGTTGAACACAGGTTGTGAGTCCTGGAGGCAAGCAGATCTGCACTCATAATTAGTCCCACTCTTGATGGCCTTCGGGCAAATTGTGTCACCCTGATTTCTTAGGCAGTGTCTCATCTGCAAGACAGGAATCCTAGGAAGAAGACACATAGCCTCCAAGGGTAATGGTCAGTGTGCTATGGTGCAAGCATGCACCTCAGGCAGAGCCAAAGCATCCTGACCCCACAGCCCTGACCACCTCACTCAGTGCTTTCCAACCTCTGGGACTCTCCAGACTCAGGGCCTCCAAATGAGGGGGGGGGGGGCGTGCTTTGAAGCTGTTCCCGAGAAACCAGAGTGAAGACAAGGAAGGAGCGTATTTTGAGGCTTGGCTAACTGCGCAAGAGAAGTTGCCAAAAAACAAGAAAATATTGAGCCGCAGGTTCTGGGAAACAAATTGTGTTCCACTTGGAACACTGGACTGGCTCACTGGGATGCAGGTGGGACATCTGGGTGGATTTGTCTGGCAGGTGTTAGGCTTAGAAGGTGACTTTTAAAAGCTACATGAAGCCAAAGACTGAGAGGAAGAAAATTAAACCTGTTTAGGCAGACTCTTGGGCTGTCTACAGCAACAGGGCAGAGAGCGGGCTTGAAAGGTGAAAATGAGCGAGCTACATACTTACTGTTTAATCAGGAATGGGAAGCCGTGCTCTGAGCCTGGGACAGCACTGGGACAGGTTCCTCAAATGCTGAGTAAGGCAGGAGAGACCCAGGGAAGGTATACAAGTCTCTCTCTCTGATACTCTCCAGTAAAGGCCCTGATAACAGATTTTAAATCTTCCCATAATCACCTAGGAGTCTGTCTGCTATAACTCCTCCTCCTCCTCCTCCTCCTCCTCCTGACAGAAGCTGTACCTTTGCTGACTTTATTTTGACAGTATGTCTCCTGTGAACACTGTGGAGTTCCATGGTCAGGAAGTTGTCCCTGAACTACCACTTTCTACACATCCCACCCTACAGCATGTGGTCACGTGTGTTTGGCAGGGTGGCGGTAGGTTGCTAGTTGTTGCCATGACAACCAAGAAAGAGGCACACTCTGACTCCAGTGCCTGCTTTTTAGTAATGAAACGACATGGTAAAAACCTTTATCTCCTGACCTTGGGAAATGAGGTCCATACCATATTCCTGTGGGCATAGAAACCTTTGACTACTCACTGAATCCAGTCCAGTAAATATTAATTTATTTTAATGAATGGGTGTTAGGAAGATGTCAAGGGGCCTGAGGAGATAGCTTCATTGATAAAGTGCTCCCTATACAAGTGTGAAGACCTGAGGTCAGGCACCGGTGCTTACATAAACAGCTGAGTTCACTGATATGTGCCTCTGATTTCCATGCCAGGCAGGTAGAGATAGGTAAGTCCCCACCTAATTGACAAGTTCTAGGTCAGTGAGAGATCTTGTCTCAGAAAAAATAAAGTGAAGAGGGCTGGAAAGATGGCTCAGCAGTTAGAGCACTGGTCGTTCTTCCAGGGGACCTGGGTTGGATCCCCAGCACCCACATGGAGGCTCATGACAGTATATAACTCAGGGGATCTGACACCCTCTTCTAGCTTCCTCAAGCACTGTACACAGACAAAACACCCATGCACATAAAATTCAAAAGTGTTGAAAAGAAAAGAAAAGAAAAACGTAGCTAGTCAGCTCCTGCAGATTGACTTCACACACAAGCAGTCAAGTTATGGTCTTTGCAAATCAGCCACTTGAAGAAGCGTGTGTGAGAAATATCTGACCGCCGTTGAGAATAGACCACTCCAGACCACGCGGTTCCAAGTGGGAAAAGGTTTATTCAGAGGAAAGGGCAAAGGTGGGGAGAGAAGAGAAGTAGAGGCCGGCCATGACCACGTGGAGAGAGAGAAAGGTGGGGGAGGGGACAGAGAGGCAAGAGGGTAAGAGAGGGTAAGAGGATAAGAGAGTAAGAGAGCAAGAGAGAGAGGAGGGGGCAAGCAGCCCCTTTTATAGTGGATCAGGCTACCTGGCGGTTGCCAGGTAACTGTGGGGAGGAGCATACTTGACTGTTGCCAGGTAACTGTGGGGAGGAGCATACCTGGCTGTTGCCAGGTGACTGGGGAGGTGGAGTTTAGACGGAATAATAACAGTGTGTGTGTGTGTGTGTGTGTGTGTGTGTGTGTGTGTGTGTAGGGGTGACAATAGACCCTAGTCTCTGTATCTTCACATCCTTGATGTAAGCTGTCTTGTATTGAGGACGTGTGGCATCTCCCAGGTTCTCGACATTGGATATTCTGCTCAGAACGTATGAAACCCCATCAGCTTGGCACCATCACACTTAGCAGATGAGAACACTGACGCCTGCAGAGGCTAAGGCCCTTCCTGAGGTCACTCAGTTGGTGAATGACAGGCAGGCCTGCTTGATCCCCTCTATGTCTACAGCTCTCACCCATCTACCGCCTTGGTGTAACCAAGGGCTTGAGCTCAGTGCAGTGCCTCTAGAGCCTCTAGACCCATTGGGGAGATATCATCTAAAAACTGTACCGCCATAACTAAACATTCAGTGCTTCTGTGAGAAACAACACAGCATACTGTCTGGATGTCTGCTCAGGGAATTGAGTGGTGACAAGAGAAATTAAATACTTTAATAGATTTTGACAACAACTATATGTTAGGGGAATTCAAAATCACATAAAGTAAAAAGTCAGGCTAATATGCATGCCTAATTTACTAGGTGATTGAAAAAAAAAAACCAACTAATTTTGTTAGGGCCAGAGTTCTTTAAGGAAAATGAGATTGGAGTGGAGGAGGAGGCTGACTTTCCTGCAGAAGGTAGTCTTGACCTGACCTTATGTCCATCCCTCACTTCAGAGTGGGTTCTTGATAAATATGTGTCCAGTGGGGCAGGGTAGCACATGCCTGCCATCCCAGCACTAGGGAGGTTGACGGCAGGAGGATCTTGAGTTCAAGGCTGTCTTAAGCTAGATAACAACACTACGTTTACCTATCTATGAACCTCTATTTCTTTCTTTCTATCATTCATGCACACTCATATGTGCACATGCATCTGCGTACCTGCAAGCACACACACACACACACACACACACACACACACACACACACACACCATGAGTGGCAGCAGCTTTCTACACACCATGCTTCAGCCAGGATGCTGTCCCCTTGCTTTTGTGCCCCTCCACAGCTCTGGGAACCATACTGTACTGTCCATCTCCTTCTGACCAAAAGGAAACTGAGTCTCAGTAATAACGCAGTTTCCTGACACCATTCAGTCAGTACAAGATGGATCCAGGATGAAGTTACTCTTACCATCATGAATTATCCCCATAGCCTTGCTCTCAAGGGAGCTGAGCGCTTCCCTGACAAGAAGGACATCCAGCAAGTGTCATGCTGTTCATTGCGATCAAGAACACGCTGTGTATGCAGTCATACACCAGCAGACTTTCCTCACAACATGTGTAAAAGCATGTAAGAGACAAGGGGAACGCAAATCAGCTCATTTCCAACGGTCTTTCAGGAGAAATGGCCACAACGCAAGTTCGGAAGATGCTACATTCCACGGAGAAGTACCATGGGAGATGCAGGAAGCATACTTCCGAGCGGGAGGTAGGGAAACAGGTTGTGGCTGGCCTCTAAGATGAGCTGTAAAGGACCAACGGGGTCAGAACCTAACTAGGGATGAAAGGTTCACAGGGCATCAGCCTTCCCGACCCGGCACCTGCATCCATCCCTGGGCACGAGGTGAGGATCTGGGAGCTACAGGATTGACAGTTAGCACGTAGTGCAACTGCTGGTCTACTAGAGCAGACAATGCAAACACAGGCCCAGGCCGTCCTTGCCTGAGAATGTTTCATCCCATAAGGTCTCCCTCACACAGGATTTCCAACGGTCTTTCAGGAGAAATGGCCACAACGCAAGTTCGGAAGATGCTACATTCCACGGAGAAGTACCATGGGAGATGCAGGAAGCATACTACTTCTTCTACTGAGTAGTGGCTCGCCAGGGAAATGGGGTGCAAATGCTGTGAGCCCCATGTCACTGAGGAAGGTGGTTTGGGATTCAGCACCTGTCCTTCAGGGTTGAGGCAGGTGTGCTGCTACCATGAGGTTGAGAGATGCTTCAGGAAAGCCAGCCAGTGAACAGAGTTGACTGGAAGTCTGCGCAGCCACCCTGGCCTGGTAGAGTCCTGTGAAATCACCGAATCAGGACTCCTGGAACACACGGCCGGCCATCAAAAGAGATCTAGGACCTCTACAGACAATGAATGGGCTTGGGTGACATTGGATGCCAAAAAGAAAGCAGTCTCAGCAGAGTGCCATCCACACATGGCTGTCCCCATCTCCCCTGCACTCGTGCAGCCTGTGCTTTGATGCAGAGCTGTGTTTAAGCACGATAATGTTTTGTGTTTCAGCCTTGTGCTGAGTGTGTAATTACAAGGATCCCTTCATTAACAGAGCTGCACGGCGGAAGCTCAAGTCCGCCTTCCCTGCTAACTCTGGAGGTGGCGAAGCGGCTAATACAGCCGCTGATTACAATTGTCAGTCTTGAGGAAGCCACTAGGAAGTTTTTGTTCCCTGGAATGCGTGCAAGAGCTCACAGTGACTGAGAGGGAAGGAAGAAAAGCTTCATTCTAGCAATCGGAAGCAGAGGCGGGTAAGAGTTGGGAATACGGAGTACGGCGCAGAGGTCCAAATCCCACCCCATCGCTGAGGCTCGCTCTCCCCCTGTAAGCCACAGGGTAGTCAGATACAAACCCGGGGTAGCCATTGTGTCTAGTTAGGAGAACTTGCTCACATCGTGACTATACGCACCACAAGATATGTACACGGTGAGGCAGTGCGGAGGACATAGGTTTAGTCATAAATTCAGCCACTATAGGGCCTGTACTTCAGGAATTCTTCAGGAAAACAAACAACAGGTATTCCATGGACAGTTAGAAAAACATAATAATTTAAGCATCATAAGTTCTTTAAAGAAAAAAAAATACTGTGATTTTTGCATCCTGCAGGTCAGAGAGTAAGTTCTCAGTGAATCTCATGACAATAATGATGATAATAGCATTAATACTGACAACGGCAGTGATGGAGATGATGATGGTGATGGTGATGATTGTGAAGAAGAAGAAGATGATGATGATGGTGATGATGGTGATGCGGTGATGGTGATGATGGTGATGGCGGTAGTGATGAAAATGATTGTGGCCATGATGATAGTAGTGATGGTGATGACGATGAAATATGATGGTGATGGTAAATCATGATCATGACAATCGATGATGATGAATATGAAGGTAAAGGTGATGTAATGAGGCTAATGATGCAGATGATGTGATGGCGGTGGTAGCCATGCTCATGATGGTGATGGTGGTGGTGATGACTATAGTGGTGGTAACAGAGATGATGGTGATGGTGATGAAGGAGGAGGAGAAAGTGCTGATAGTGATAAGGAGATGACAGTGTTGGTAGCGATCAAGAATGTGATTGTGAGGAAGGCATAGTGGCACCTGCTTTAATACCAGCGCTCAGGAGGCAGAGGTAGCTGGGCTTCTGTGTTCGAGGCTAGCCTAATCTATAGACTGAGATTCAGGACAGCAGGACAACAGGACAGAGTATGTTGATGTACACATCAGGAAGGTTATAGATGAAAACATGATGATTTTTTCCCCAAAAGCTGTGGAAAGAGTTATAGAAAAGCTGGAACACAGGAGTGACTGAGGAAACACATTTGCCAAGGGAGGGAGCATAGATATGAGAGGGGAGGCAGGCAGTGAGCAGGCGACATGAGGCCCAGCATGTCTCAGGACAGGACACCATTCAAGCTTGGACTCTGAAGAATTTTCTCTGGGTTCCAGAGAAGTGTGAAGCCTGAGAAGCGTCGCCTTCCCTCCTGCCCCAAGAGCCCAGACTTCACTTGGAATTCTGTCCATCACGGT
This sequence comes from Arvicanthis niloticus, assembly GCF_011762505.2. Lineage (NCBI taxonomy): Eukaryota > Metazoa > Chordata > Mammalia > Rodentia > Muridae > Arvicanthis > Arvicanthis niloticus. Next base: position 13,005,065 of record NC_047659.1, on the reverse strand, counting down.
GTGCGAGCTCAACAGGATGCCCCAACCCTTTGTTCATTTAATGACACTGAACAAGGGACTGTGGAGACGGGGCCTGGCCTCTGCCTCTCACTAGATGTCTCCCCTCAAGCAGAGACTTGGCTTCTTCCCTAAGTTATTTCATAAACAGAATGAGGCAACTCATTGCTGGTGTCCTCTAACCCCTGTGTCTCTGTGGAACATGGGGTGGGGCGGAGCAGTGCTTCCATCAGGATGGGACTTTTATGATGCAGTAATCCTGAACCAAAACTGAAACATAAGGTAAGGAGTAGTTAGCCATTCGCTGAGGCCCCATGGAGCACAGGCTAGGACAGGAGGACAGGTTTGACTGGCCTAGGCAGCCTGACATGAGACTCTCCCAGTGGCTGGAGCAGTGGGGAACCATCCTGTGTCCAGTTATGTGAAGTGGAGATGGAGGAGGAGCCCAACCCCCACCCCCGATCTCCCCAGTGACCATTTGCCTCTCCGGGGTTGGCTGGTGACTAGGTGGGGAGTCCTTGAGATGAGGAAACACCAGGTGATTGTGATAGAAGTAGCTGACTGGCATGGAGGCACTGTGCTAAGCGCATGCTCCATCCTTTCTGATTACTGTTACTTACATCAGGCCTGTGGGTCGGGGACCATTATGTCTTACATAAGGATTTGAGGTTACTTGACTTGCCTAAGGCCACAAAGCTTCAAGCAGTAGAGCAGATGCATCTGTTCCTTGATTTAGCAATCTCCACATCTGTACCCTAACCCTCCAGGTCACCAGGCCCCATGTGCCTCCGGTGAGGAGCCACAGTATCAGGGCTCCCTGAGCACTGTACCCAGAACGTTTTATCTATTGACTGTGCTGCAATATAGTCAGAAAAAGGGACAAGAGGGAAGGCGCGTGACACGGATAATATTCTGCCAACAAAGAAGCTCATTGGGAAGCCGGTAGAAAATGAGCTGTCAGATCCTTCATCTGGAAACTGAAAATGAGAGGGTTGGGCCCAGCAACCCCTAAAGGGCTCTCCAGTTCTGAAAAGACTCACCTACAGGTCTGGGGAAGCAGCCATAATACTGTGTCCTCGAGTTTGTCCTTCTGCCGACTCATTGTCTGGCCAAGCGAGAAAGCACTCAGGCAGCCAGCTCAGGTCATGGCTCCGTGGAACATCCCACAGCAGGGACAGAGATGGGGCTGACGCCTCTGGCCTCCTCACTGCTCTGCATTCCACAAACATCCTGTGTCATGAGTTACAAGAGCCCTGGATGGAAGAGTAACATGCTGATCTGTTTGGCAAACAAAATGGAGCAATTGACGCTTCCCGAAGTCACACGTCTGTCACCGAGAAGCTGATGGTTTATCCTGGTGCCTCACAGAAAGGTTGAATTTTGACCTTAGCCAATCGCGCCCCTTTTGGCTGGCATAGGCTGTGCTCACCCTCGTGCCTTTAAGCCTTCCTTACCTCACAAAGTAAGAGATTGTCTCCACAACTGTAAGCGGAGAAAACGAGCTGAGCTGAGCTGAGCAATGACGACACACTGAACACGAGGGAAAATGTCAGTCTTGAACCTAAACAGTTCTGGGCTCAAATTTAATAACTGAGAGACTTTTGCAAAGTAGTTGGCTTTTCTGAACATGTTTCCCTATTGTCGAAAATGGAGCCTAAAATACCATGTTTTGTCTCACATGGAATCTAGTTTTGCTTGCATGTATACATATATGTAGATACATGCGTATTTTTCTATCCTAGCTCCATCCACCACGAATTGATTTGTCTTCCTGTGTCTTGGTTCCCCTTTCTCTAAAGTAGGAATGTGACATCCATTTTGTGAGAGTTTATGTAGAGTACATACTTTAAACCTGCCTAGTTACTGGCCACCGGTAATGGCATCGTCAGTGTGCTTGTTGCAGACAAGGCTACACCCCGCCTCAGAAGAAAGTGATCAAGTGAGGTGGGGGTGGCCAGGCATGGTTTCAGGGAAAGAAGGGTCAGTGCATGAAGAGGGATAGGAGGAGCATCCCCAGCCTGGCTCTGGTTCAAGTGACTTGAGTGTATCAAGCAGAGACTTTCCTAAGTTCTGTCCTCATCCCTTGGGAACACCTGCCTGCTCTGTCTGGTTCATCCGTAGTCTAAGCCTTTTGTTCACATTGTATCGTATCACCCATCAAGCAAATCGGTCTGTGTCATGGCAGAGATTTGTCAAGTGACAGAGCTGGGCTTTCTGATAGTTACATTTATTTTTAGCAACTTCATCCTGAGACACTTTAAATTAGCTGCGGTCCCAATTTAAGGCACTCCGTGGTGCGTGGTTAGCATTTCTTCACTGAGCAATGGTTAGTACATGTGCATTTGAAATCTAGTGATAGAGGGGCTGTACCAAACAGCAGAGAAAGAGGCTGTTTACATCCCTCCCTCCTGTAAGACCCCTATACTCCAGGGCGTCCTGCCTGGTCACAGCTTTGCCAGGAGTATGTGATCTGGCTGGTCTCTGACTCCTTATCCTCTATTTTCAGTGTCTGCCTAAGGAGTCCCCTGCAGTAGCTTCCTGGTTCCATGCTTATCCAGTGGTCCTGGTTTAGATAAACCTCCTCTTCTGCTGTCTAGAGTCTCAGACTCCACCCTGAATCTGAACTTCCCAGAGTATTTCCAGCCCGTGGAAAGCTTCTATGGCAGGGCTAGCATCCATGAGTGTGCCTTTCCATCAAGTTCCAGGAGACAGGGATGCAGCAAGTCCACGGATCCCACTTTCAGGATGGCTGATGTATCGGGGTATCCAACTCGGGGCCTAAGGGCTTCGTGCAGCCCAAAGTGGCTATGGATGTGGCCCAACACAAAACTGTAAATTTACTTAAAACATCATGAGATTATTTTTATCTTTCTGATACCTCTATTATGTGAGTCTCAAGCAGGAACTTTGTAGATGTAACATTGTGTCATCAAAGTCACCAAGTCACAAAAATTAAAGAGATATATAGGTACTCAAAACCTAGATGGGCGGTGAGCTGAACAATTTAAATTTAATATGCGCCTTAAGACGATTCCGCCTTACCCCATATGGCTCCCTTAAATGCTAGACTATCCCAGGAGTTTTCTAATCTCTTTCTCTATTAATAACTTGTGCTAATAGCTGGTTGCCTTCACTGTGGTCAGTTCTGATCCTGCCTCACATGCACTAAAACCTCCCACATTCTCCTGCTCTCCTAAATCCAGCAAATGTCTCTAGAAGTCAGAACCCATATTGCCTAAGGAGTGTCTGCCTAAGGAGTCATGACATGACTTGCCTGGACAGGTCATGACCAGTGTGGGTCAATTCATGTACACACTGCCCTCTCCCTGTCCCCATTCAGTCACATGGGACTTTGTCCACCCCACCTGTACATCCGAGGCACCTGGGACATCCCAGTGTGTAGGAAATCTCTCAGAAATGGAAAATAATTGAAGGTGTACTTAACAAGAGATGGAAATTATTCCTCTAGAGAGAATTTAAGCAACCCCTGTGAAGCTAGGACTTGATCTCGCCATACACCTTTCCCCACTTTTGTTAATCTCCAGAACTGTGTATGGCTTATACAGAAGAAGTCTCTGGTTTGATTTAAATAAGATAAGCATAAGGGCCATATAGTGAGTTCAGCTTGGGCATGGGGGAGGTGGCCCCACAGTTAATGCTAATCCCTCAGCTGATCTAATGACTTAGACAGGTGTCACTTGGCTTCTCTGTGGGTAGGGAGAACGGTTCCCACCTACTTAGAGATCTCTTATTGAAAATGAATGAGATTTCTGAGGTAAATTGGTTAGTTCAATTATTGACACATAGATGGCTTCCCAATCATTGGTGATGATTTTTTAGCAGTGAGGTCTCCAGACGAAACAGAGAGGGGTGGCTTCTCACAAGAGTTTTAATGAAAACAAATTCCACTTTGAAAAATGATAAAAGATAAAAAAACATTCCAGGATTCTTTCTCCTGTTTTAATGAATCAAGGATATACCAAATTCATATTTTTCCCCAGAAACGATCCCGAAGGACTAGTAAGTTTGATTTACGTTTTCTTTACCAGTCACTTTTATTTCAAAAGCTGCACATTTCCATTAAAACGCCATTAAATAAAAACAGGATTTTACGGTGTCTGTGATGGCTTGGGTCTCGGTGTGATAATTGCAATTATCTCCAGCAAAGACGCAGTTGCTCATCCTTTTATTTCTTCTTGTACATCAGCTGCATCTTTAGTGTGTCCCAGGTGAGGAAAACCGCTCCCCTCAGAATTTGCAGTTCTGGGTCTGGAAAGGGACATAAGTGGGCAGCCATCCGGAGGCGCACAATGTCTTGGAGGGTTGGTGAAAGGTGCATGCTGGGCAGTGCAAGATGCAGGACGCCACAGAGGTGTCTCTGGAAGGGGACATCTGGTCCTCCAGAGTCACATGAGGAAGACCTGTCTAGCCTGAGCATGCTGGAAGGCGATGGTGAGGTCCCCATCTTCATGGCAGGTCTGACAAGGGCTTCCACTTGGCTGTGCGCTGCCTTGAACAGCCTGCTGCTACGTAGGTCCAATCCTGTCTACCTGGGTTAAGATTTCTTCTCTGAAATGACATTGTTGTGAAATGTCCTGGAACTAGATGGCAACCGTGGTGATAAAGCCTCATGAAAGCCTCCTAAATACCACTCAACTGTACACTTTAAAATGGTCTAAGTAGCGGCTTCTATGTATGCTCCACACAAGAACAACAACAAAAAAAATCCCTGGATGGAATGATCTCCACTTACAGCTAACACAGCATGGCATCTGACACTCTGGAGAGGAGGCACATCACCCAGGGAGGAGGCTGGATGCTTGGCTCTGCTAAGCAGACAGCAAGTCGTGTGGCCACTAAATCTTTAACCGAGGAGGAACTGTTAACTACAGTATAGTTTCACTTAATACAGACTGTGTGTGTGTGTGAGAAAGAGAAATACACCCAGGATGTGCAAAAAGAGTTTAAACTACGTGTCCTGTTACCCTAACTCTAAATACAGACATCTACACATTATTAGTGTCTACATTTAAATTGTGGGATTAGGAATCATTTTGATTCCTTTGTGCTTCTCTCCAAAGGTCTACCATTATTATCTGGAACATAAAGTTCCAGGCTGAAGATACGGCTCAGCTGGCAGAGAGCCTGCCTAGCATGCACAAGGCCCTGAGTTTGATCCCCAGCACCACGTAAATCTGGGTAATGCAAGCCTGTAATCCCAGCAGTGGGGAGGTGGAGGCAGGAGGATCCGCAGTTCGAGCTCACCCTCAGATTCTGTTACACGAGACCTTGCTTTTTAAAAAGTGAAAGGCAATGGATTTCTTTTTTAAAAAAAAAATCTTTTAAAATACTAAACAATAGCATTCAGAATTTTGTAGCCCCCATGTGAACCGTAACGAGTTTCAGAATAAGGGTATACTAAGACATAGAGAATGCCAGAGAACTGATTTGTAATCCTGATTTACTCAGAGATTAATGTTATGCTGTGTTCAGCCTCAGTCTCCCCATCAGAAACAAGGCTGCAGTCACAGGCTCCTCCTCAGAGGTGCATGAAGAACAAAGGAGGTGACTGCCTGGGACCAGGGCTTGCTGACTGAGTCCTCCTCTGAGCTGGTTCCATCCCTCCAGTGGCCACACTACACACTTCCCAACCTTCCCCTTCACAAACTTCCCGACCACTTCTAATGTCAGCCACAGACTCTTCTGATTTAAGAGCTGATTTCTGGGGAGAGTGTCAGTTTGCACCCCTCCCCCATCATTTCTCTTTCTACCACTGTCTTGGGGAAAACACTTGATTTCATGTGAAAAATCACCACCACAACTGGGCTTTTATTTAATGTCTGAAGTTCAAGGTGACAGTGACAGAGCCATTTCTGCTGACGGAAAACCACACGTCCCAGGAATATCCAACTCTCCCGAGGACTCAGGCCTGCACACTCGCAGGAGGGAGCATGCTGCAACCCAGACCCTTCCTGCCATTGAACTTTAAAGAGATTTTCCTTTGCTGTGTCCTGGTTCTGTTTTCCTGCCTGTCCTTGCTTTGAGTCCATAGTTAGGATCCACTTGAAAGAAGCTGTGACCAGGCCTTCTGGAACTTTCTACTCATGTCTTCCTGGAGATTGGCTCCTTGGGCTGGTACGGGATTGGGACAGTTTGGGCAGAGCTTTCCGACAAGATTTTGTCTCCCAGTCTCCTTTCCCATTTCCAGGTACCTAACGGGATTTGAAGCTTCATGGCTTTGACACTCGTCTTGTCAGTTTGTGTCAGCATTAAAAGCACACTCCCAAAAGCAAACTTCCAAAGTGTTTTAGCCAGGGTTCTATTCCTGTGAAGAGATACCATGACCATGGTGGGTCTAATAAAGAAAGACGTTTAGTTGTGGTTGGCTTACAGTTCAGTGTTTTAGCCCATTATCATCATAATGGGAAGCATGGTGGCACTCAGGCAGACTAGAGAGGTAGCTGAGAGTTCTACATCTGGAGCTGCAGGCACCAGGAAGAGAGAGCGAGATCGGAGAGAGAGCGAGATCGGAGAGAGAGAGAGAGAGAGAGAGAGAGAGAGAGAGAGAGAGAGAGAGAGAGAGACTCTGGGCCTGGCTTGGGCTTTTGAAGCCTCAAAGCCCATCCCCATAGACACACCTCCTCCAGCAAGATAACACCTCCTAATAGTGCCAATTCCCTATGGGCCTATGGTGGCCATTTTCATTCAACTCCCTCCCCCACAGTGCAACAAATTTAATGAAAACTGCCTCCCCACCCCCACCCCCATTCCCTGTACCCAGGAACCTAACACACACCACATCCTATAGACATGAGTTGACTCGTGCCTTCAGTGCTCGAGGAACTCTGAGGGACTGTCCTGGAAACCACGGCAGTGTGTAGGGAACAGAGAGATGTGTCCAAGGAGCAGAATGGGGTGTGAAAGATAGCGTTGGTATGACGATCAGAAGTAGTGTGGACAGAGCCTAGCAGCCTGAGATGTGCACTGAACTTCCCTGGATCAGATCTTCATGGGATTTATTGACCATGCCCAGTGTGTTCAAGGTTTGGTCTTAGGAATGGTCACAGAAGGTGGCAGATGGTTATCTTGGTCCTAGTTCTGGGTGGGATGGAAGCCAGAAAAGAGGGAGAGAGGGGCAGTGAGTGAGAGAGGGAGGTGGGAACCCAAGAGCAGTGACCCTTGGGTTCCAGACCCGACTGATGGACAGCAAGGTAGAGGGGTAGCATTCAAAGCCTAGAAGTGCCTGCCAGTAAGGAACTAGGAACAAGGAAGCCTGGGAAGAAAGCAGGAATGCCAGGATGAAGCCCTTGAAAGAGGCCAGCATCTAAGGCAAAGTCAGAGAGGAAGTAGCCCAATAAGGTATGCTGGTAGCCATGGGGCTGGCTACACAAGGTGGCACATGCCCATAATCTCAGCACTTGGGAGAAAGCTATAGAAGAATTGCATATTTTAGGACAGCCTGGGCTACATGGTAAGTTTGGGGCCAGCCAGGGCTACACAGTGAGACCTTGTCTCAAAATTGAAATTAAATAAAATGAAAGCCATTCAGGTGCCCACATGGAGGACGGGAAGGACAAAGCCAGACATATGGGGTGAGGGCTTGGATGAAAATGGCCCCATAAGCCCATTGGGGCACTGTTAGGAAGTGTGGCCTTGCTGAGCGTGTCACTGGGGTTGGACTTAGAAGTCTCCGAAGCAAGCCAGGCCCAGTGTCACCTGCTCTTCCTGCAGCTGCAGATCCAGATGTAGAGCTCTCGGCTACCTCTCCAGCACCATGTCTGCCTGCACGTTGTCATGCTTCCTGCCCTGATGCTAATAGGCTAAACCTCTGATCTGTAAGCCAGCCCCAGTTAAGTGCTTGTCTTTTTAAAGAGCTGCTGTGGTCGTGATGTCTCTGCACTGCAATAGGACAGTGACTAACACACATGATGCTCTGGCCCAAGCAGGGAAGAATGGGAAGAATGGGGGGAACCCCAGCCTGTGGAGCTGCTGTGGGAACTAGAGAGATAGCATTGACTATGGAGACAGAGGAAGAGTTGGCATTTATTCTGAAGTTTCCCACCTGGGTAACTGGTCGATATCTGGTAATGACACACCAAGGATATGAGGACACAGACTGTGGATGAGGGAAAGCACTTCATCATGCTAGAAGGGAGGGGACCGGGACCATTCCCAGCTAGAGGTGGGAAGGTAAAAGTCTGTAGCCACTCATCTTCTTGATTATCAGAATGATTTCAGAATAAAACGCACAGGCTAAGGAGTCACAAAGCTCTCGTCATGTGTCTGTATGAGGTCCAAATAAGTAGTTAAGACAGAAAAGCATCTGTGTCCCTGGGACGGGGGAACGAAAGTGTCTTCCCAAGTTATTCACTGAATTGTGCCTATGGCTCCTTGCCAAAAAACTCAATGAGATTTTTCTGTTTCTTAATTATTCAATTACTACCCATAAGCCGGAGTCTGAAGGCTCACAGGCTGCTCGCAATGGAATATTCCCTTGAATCATGAGCAGAGCAGAGGGTTGTCTCCCATCTTGGAAGCCAGGCTGGCGGGACGGAGGAAGCCGGTGTTTCCAGTCCTGGCTCTGCCCAGGTTCAAACCTTGGCTTCACTCTGCAGAAGCTGTGTGAGCCTCAACAGGCTCAAAAGCCAGCTTTTTAGCACGCAAATGCCAGTCCCCTGGGGGATTGTACATCCCGAGGGAAGGAAGCCTTTGGAGGACGGCAGTAGACATGAGTGCCTTCTGTATTTCAGGTCTCAGCAGGTGGAAAAGCCTTTCACTTCGAAGGAAGATATAAACTGTGAGCTGGCCGGTGACTCCGACTCCCCCGAAGCCCACCTGCCCTCCATTTGCCTCAAGCAGGTGTTCCCCAAGTATGCCAAACAGTTCAACTACCTGCGCCTGGTGGACAGGATGGCCAACTTGTTCATCCGATTCCTGGGAATCAAGGGCACGATGAAGTTGGGACCAACTGGCTTTCGGACCTTCATAAGGTTAGTGAGACCAGCTCCCTCCAGCTTCAGTTTTGGGGAGGGTGGAGCTACTCACTCCTCTAGTTGATCACGAGGCGCATGAGAGCTCTTGAGAGACCATAGAACTGAAGCAGTGCCCTGGGGCTGTATGTACCTCAGGGCTGGCACTGATCCTATAGACCTGAGAGTCTTTATCCGTGTGTTTGTGTGTGTGTGTGTGTGTGTGTGTGTGTGTAAGAGAGAGAGAGAGAGAGAGAGAGAGAGAGAGAGAGAGAGAGAGAGAGAGAGAGATAGATCCTGGCATATTGAAGACTCTTAACAAATGAGTTGATAAACATTATGACCGTGACACTTAAACCATAGGTTCACTGTTAAAAACAAACAGTTGTGTGGCTCAATAGGAGACGAATCTTGATACACAAGCATGAGGATCTGAGTTCACATCCCCAGCACCCACATAACAGCCAGACATGGCAGCGTGCAATAGTAATTCCAGCACCAGGGATGGGGAACAGGGCAAGACAGGAGCTTGCTAGCAAGCTAATCTAGCAAAAGTACAAAACTCTTGGTTCAATGAAGAGCCTGTCTCAAAAATAAGGTGGAATACAGTAGAGGGAGACACTCAAAATCAACCTCAAGGCTCCATATACACGTGCATAGGTGTTTGCACCCATCCCCACACACCCATACACACCAAAATAAAACGTGTGCTGCCATACTAGTCATTTTTATTGTTGTTGTCATGACACAATACCTGAGGTTGGATACGTTTATAAAGAAAAAAGGTTTATATAACTTATAGTAGTTTTAGTTAGCAGCTAAAACTCAGATCAAGTAGCCCCATTAGTTAGATCTTCGGTAAGATTCTAATGGCAGTAATATCACAGGAAGTATGTGTAAGAGAAAGAGAGCATGGCCAGAGTGGATGGATGCCAGAAGGCAGGTAAGCATCAGGCTCGTTCTCATAACAACTCAGGTTCCCACAAGAACGAGTGCCCTCTGGGGGCACATGCCCAGTGACAGGCTCCGCCTCCTAAAGATGCTACCTCTTCAGTAGCATGAGGTCCACGCTTCCAGCACATGAGTCCTCAGGGGACGCCCTAGCTAATTTCATCAACTTGACATAACCTAAAGTCCCCTGAGAGGAGAGCCTAAATCGGAGTGGCCTGTAGACAAGTCTGCAGAGAACTGTCTTGATTATTAATCAGTACAGCAGAGTCTGGCACAAGTAGAGGACACCATCCCCAGGCAGCTGCTCCTAGACTGTATTAAAAAGCTAGCTGAGCCGGAACCTGTGAACAAGCCAGTAAGAGAGCCAGCAAGCAGCCTTCCTCCATGTTTTCTGCATCAAGCTCCTCCTTGAGTTCCTGCCCTGACTTCCCCCAATGATGGAAGTAACCTGGAAGTGTAAGAGGAAATAAACCCCTCCCTTACCTGAGCTGCTTTTGGTCGAAGGATTCTATTAAAAACTAGAACAGGTGACAACCTCAAACCCTGTTCTAACACAGCAGCTACCCTGAACCAGGGCCTTAAACACCTCGTAGAAACTGCTCTAGGGCTCGGACCAGCCCTGTGCTTCTTAGCCTGTGTTTTCCCAGTGGGAACAACCTGGCTGTGGCTGAGTTCACAAAGGCATCTCACTCCACAGTGAGCGTCTGGAGTAAAACCTTCAATAATTAATCTGATAAATGATATAGTACATTTGTACTGGTTTTAAAATAGCATGTTTATAATGCATGCTATACAAAACTTGCATGAATTTTATAGGTAAAACATAAAACAAAAAAGGGGTTTCTGCTATAACCTACAAAGTGAGCAATTGCCCATCTTTTATGGTTCATTCAATTTGCCTCCACCCTTTGGAACTGTGGGGCAACACAGGAGAGCACACCAGCCATAAAAACCCAGGGCAAGCTCATTACTATTCCTGGACCTGTGGTCTTTATCCTATAGACCTGGGGAGGAGTATTTATTCTATAGTGTGTATGTACGTGTGTGTGTGTGTATGTACGTGTGTGTGTGTGTGTGTGTGTGTGTGTGTTATAGGATAAATGAGGACCACAGAGAAGCATGTAGCATATGGCAAATGACTGATGAATATTAGTTTCTTTCTATTGGTTAAAGAATGTTATAAAAATGTATATATTCTATAAACTCTCTTTCTTCTTTCACACACACACACACACAGAGAGAGAGAGAGAAAGAGAGAGAGAGAGAGAGAGAGAGAGAGAGAGAGAGAGAGAGAGAGAGAGAGAGCGCCAGGGCTACATGGTAAGTTTGGTACAAACCTGACAGCCATGCCAAACCACTGACCCTAGATGGCTTCAACAAACATGATCTGGCTCCACCAGGGACTTGCTCATTTGCAGTTCTCTGTGGCATTGCCACCTCAAAAAGAACGTCTCTGACAGGCCTTCACATTGCTGTCACCTCTTAGTCCTTGGTTTTAACATCCTTACCCTGTGTCTCAAAGCCACAGTCCTCACAGTTTGCTTCACTACGGCAAATAATTAGACTCAGTGAGTTGGAAGCCATGTTTTGCCTAAGGTTTCTCCAGACAGAGTTTACGGAGACTGCCACCAGCCGTCTGGTGTTCTTGGTGAGATGGCAAACCCAAGTTTTGGCAGCCATTGTTCCCAGGTTAACCTGAAGTCCTGGCTGCTGGGTGCTCAAGAAGAGCGTTGCATTCGTTTCAAAGGTGGAAGTTTGGAGGAAGGGATGACATAAGCTTTGGGGTCTAATAGTCCTGGCTTTGCAACCAAGCGTATATATTGTTCATTGGCCGTGTGGCTTTGGAAAATCCCCCATTAGTCTCTAAGTCCCAGTTCCTTCATGTGAGCAACGTTCCTGCCTTCTGTGGTATTATTTTGAGTCTGGGGTATAATATATCATAAAACACCCGGTCCAGGGCCTAGATCAACTGAGCTGTTTGCCAGATGAGAGCCTCTGCCTCTTGCTGAGCTTGCCTTGGCTGCTCAGCAGAGGATGCTGACTTCAAGTGACTTAGGACAGAAAAGCCAGCAGTGGGGTACTAGGGATGGCCAGTGACTCCACGAGACCACAAGTGCCCCGCCTCATTTCTGCTCACCCCAAACTAAATCCGTTCTGATGGATTCAAGGTTACCTTATGGTCACAAGATGGCTGCTCAAAATCTAGACACCATGGTTGAGTCCTGGACTGGAAGAGGGAAGAGGGAGTAATAGCACAAGTCTCTGCCGGGTGAATTAGAGTCCTGAAAAGATGCCCTGGATGCTGGATGCAGCGATATCTGCCTCCATCTTCCTGGCTACTTCTAGTTACATGGGAACAGGGAAGTCAACTTTGTATTATTTCTATTCACTTGTTCCTTGTGTGTGTGTGAGCTTAGGTGCACGTATGTCAGGGCATGCCTGTGGGGTCAGGGGATGGCTTTCAGGAGTCAGTTCTTTCCTTCTATCATGTGGATCCTAGGGATTGAACTCAGGTTGTCTGGCTCTTGGTGATTCTTATTTGAGCTGTGGAACATAGAGGATCCTGATCTGAAGCTTGTGGAAGCACATAAGGATGAAAGTGAGGTGGGCAAGCTGGTGTGTACTTCATTTGTATGACATGTCCATGGCTTGGACTTCCCAGAGCAAAGGCAAGAATGCTCTAGGCCTGAGGCCTGCCCAGCTTCTGCACCATGGCACAGAAGTCTCCACTGAAAACCTAAGGGACCGAAGTGCTAGCTGAACTCCATGTGGGGAACTGTCAGAATACGTGAGGAGACAGATCCTGTGACATCTGCCCCACACCCGTCTCTTCCCAAGAAGCTGCCTAGGATGTTCAAAGACAAGTTGAAGAAGCCCTTCCTTCCCCTGGGACTCCCCAACTAAGAGCAGGAAACAGACTCTCAGGTATCAGCCTTTGGCAAAGTCTAAGGCTGTGACCAAGAGCTCCCTTGCTGGAGCTGCAAACAGAGGCGAAAGCTAGAAATAAGAACAGCAAAGTTTTATCCACTTGGTGGAATCCATGGTGGCCTCCTTAAGGCAAGGTTTGCCCTACTACTAGCTGTCACTGGATGAGCTGTAGACAAACATACCACCAAGGCAGCAGGGAGAGCCAGCAGAAGCATTTCATGTGGCCCAAGCTGAAAGGTGAAGGAGGGTGTGTGACTCAGGCTGTGCTGGACTTGAGCCTCTGTAAACTGGGCAAAGTTCTGGGAAGCTTCCTGGCCACTCCTGGGGAAATTTTGCTCAAGACAAGGAGGAGATTTGGAGACACTGGGCAGCTCCCATTCTCAACTGCGTCTGGGGCACACAATGAATAAAAGGAACTTCTCCCCCATCTCCTTCCCCTGCCCCCAAACACACTGTGGGATTGGATGGCAAGTGGCAGGAGATGCTGTCTCGGGGAACCATCACTAGCACACTTAATATTCCAAAAGAAGCTATGCACGCTTGTTTTTGTGTAAAATCTCAGTATTGGAAGAATGGATTTAACCATGTGTGGATCCCATCAAAATAGGACTGCCCACAGAGGCCTTCAGTGAGTGACACTTGGTTTGAGAGCCCAACACACACACACACACACACACACACACACACACAAAACCACTCCACATTTCACACTATCCCGAAGACAAAACAGAATTAAGAATGTTTCTAATAAAGATAACTCCTCTCAGGTCAGAATGGGCTAATGGCAAAATATCCTCCCTGGAAAAGCTACCTGGGCATGACAGGCTTTGTGATTTTTCTCTATCATCAGCAAGTGGGTGGCATTTGCATGAGAAACCAATTTTTCCAAGGTTGGGGACTGTTAGGTTCTGCAGCCGCCACTTCCCATCTGTGGCCAGCGCAGGCCGTCAGTGAGCTGCAGCAGAATGTGACAGGAAAAGAGCATCTTCAGGTGGCCAAGAGGCAGCTCGAGCAGATGGATCCAGACAACAAGGCTACCCTGCAAACGCCTGCCCTAATCAAGGATGCTGGAGGAAGTGGAGAAACACTGCACTAGGTAGCAGACGCTTCCTTTAAAGGCGTCCCAAGAAACCCCAATGGCAACTTAATAGCAAAATATGATAATTCTCTGCTTTCCAATTTATCTGGGTATGTTCAGTCTTGCGGATTAAATTTCACCACCTGCTAACGACTGTTCTCTATCTCTCTCCTTTCCACTTTGGTTTAAATGTTACTTCATTATGAATTAATAATATTTATGCCATATGCAGAATTGAACCAAGTGCCCTTCACAGGAGCGCCTCAGAGCAGACATATTCCCAGCGCGGTGCACGCTTCTTTCACGGCTCCCACACAGACAGCTGAAGTTGGGCTCGCCTTCCGTGTCTGCTGCCCACTCTCTGTCTCTCCACATGCCTCGAAGAGAAAGGAAAGGGGAGTAAATAATAAGCGGTCACCTGGATTTATTTTCGGTGTCCATCTCTCAGAACTTACCGCATAGATCAGCAGTTTTCAGAGCGAATTATGCTAATGCCCGCCCGGCCATCTTCTACTTTTCTCTTCCACCGAGTATGAGAAATAACGAACTGTCATTCTCTTGTCTAGACACTCTAACCAGCCTTACAAGAGTGCCATTTTCTCAGGAGCCGTGTAATAGTCACACATATCATCTCCGTGAATTGAGCTCCTCCTTTCGTTTTATTATTCTTTTTATTTTTGGAAAATTTATTTTGTAATAATTGCCAGGGTGTGGAGGCTTCTATTTCCCTGGGAAATAAAAACTGTCTAATTGATGCTTCAGCTTGGCAGCCTTCTTTGAGAGAAATGTATCTGTATTAGTCTCCCACCAATAGATCACTAGCTGGGGGCGGGGAGACATCGGATGTGATTCATGGAGGACACTTTCTCCATAGCATCCTGCATTTCCCACTGGATGCAGCTGGGAAGTCAACAGTTGGCCCCAGCCAGGCCCATTCCCCGGAAGCTGCAGCCCCTGCACTGTGAGACCACGCTTTGAAACCCCACTCCACCACTCTCGCTGCTTCTGATCCCATGTCTTCTTTTGAACTAAAGGACGCATTCCCCCCTTTCTCTTTTCCCACTTCCCCTTTATTGTATTGAGATATTAATGTGCTTCATAATGGAGAGCGGCGGGGGGTTTCTCTCTGAGAGGCATGGTCTGTTAGAATGTTCTAGAATAGAAGTATAAGAAGACAGCTTTCCCCTCTTTCATTAACTCCTTGGTGACTTTGAAACTGTCCTTCTGTGGCCACTCCTTCCCAGAAGCCTTGTGCACGTCTTCTCTGTAGCCTTAAAAACTGTGGATGGTTTAAAGCACAGATACCTCATTCCCGACGCCCAAATGCTTAGCTGTTTACCTCCCTTCCCTTTTGTAATAAATAAATATGGCTGTTTGAATACCTTTTACCTTATAGAAACCTGGGGGTGGGGAAGCTGCTCTTTTTTTTTTTTTTTTTTTTTTTTTCCCACAGAGAAGGATGAACATAAAAGAAATTCTATAAATAGGACTTTGTGGAGTGGAAAAAGTTGGTCCCTAAATTTCCCATGAGACATTGGCAGTTAGGGGGAAACGGGATGATCATTTCAAACCCCGCTCCACTAGGCTCCTAAAGAGCTTGAATGATTTCTGATTCTCTCCCACCATGTACACTCAGATGCCTTCCATTCCAGAAAAAAAAAAAAAGAAAAGGAAAAAAAAGAAAAGGAAAAGAAACATAGCGCTATCAATTCTTTCAGCTGATTCCCCATCACTGGGGAAGGCTTTCACTGTCTTAAATTCTCCACATGTGCCAGGCACATGTGGAGTATCACTGCCAGGGCATCGTCTGGTGCCTCCAACTGAACAAACGAGAACTTCGTTGATGTGCACAAGGAAATGCGGCAAAGCCAAGGTCCCAAACCTTCATCCTTTTTCTAGAAAGGTTCTAGCTTTTCACATCCACTAAAGGACTTACCCTTCCACCCAGTCATTGGATAAACTGTGTCCGGGGCTTAAGGGGAGATCGCGCTCCATGTTGGGAATGACCTGGCTGTCACACTCCGTGTCCGGCACATAACCCCCTGCACGCTGTGCCACCCTGTCGCTGGGCCCTGAATACTGCTGCCCAACACGGCAGGGATAAGCTCTGTATTCAGCGGCTCAGCAACTGGAAACCCTCATTCTAAAGACTCTATTTGAGCTTACTGAGAATGTCTGGTAACCAGAGGACAAACCTGAGAGACCCTGCCTCTGTGAAGTCCTGCTTATCTCCCAGAAGCCTTCTGTCCCAAAACTCCCCAGCAGGCATCCAGGCCTGTGGTTAGTGAACTGAGACTTTGTATCTTGGTCCTAGGTGAGCCTAGGACCCTTTGCTGGGCCATAGCTCCTCTTCCTGCTCCTGTCTCCAAGGGGGAGATGGGGTACAGACTGTGCCCTGTGGTCTCAGGCAAGCACTGATTCTCTGTGCCTCGTCCTCCCCACACTCACTGAGATGAGAACGGGCATCCCTCCCTCACATGCACTTAGAAGGATTCTGAGACCTTGGGGCAAGAAAAGGACCTTACAGTTGGATAGTGCCTGAGAAATACCCACAGAATCCAGATTCTCTTCAAGCATTTCCCATCTGCTGCAGCTAATGCAGACCGTCCACTCTGCTCTGACTGCAGACGTCGTAATCAACTGTTTGTCAGTATTGTCAGGGAGGGTGGGTTACCTTAGAAAGGGGATAAATGGAGAATCCTCCCTGGTAAATTACGGCTTCTACTAAAAGTTTGACACTTCTATTTTCTTCCTGTCAGGAAAAAAAAATAACTATACACCAGTGGTCAGTTCAGTTTTGGTTTTCATCCTTTGTCAACCCATGGAGCAAGCCAGGCAGCACTCCGTCCTTCCGGGAAGCAGGTAGTCCAGAGGACGCAGGTGTGGCTGCTAGGAGAAGGCGTGGGCTTTTCTTAATGAAGCTTTGGAAATTAGCAGCATACATTGACAGTGTGACTCAAGAGACCAGGGCACTGTCCCCAGCAGAACCCAATAGAGATAGCCATCTTGGTGACAAGTGACATGAAAAGCTTGGCGTCTGCTGACATGTTGTTACCGAGGCGCAGTAACTGTGCGCTGATGTGCTTTGAAGTCTGCCATGGCAGCTTGTGATTGAAATATGGAACAGGATGTGAACTGATGGTCTGGAAAATACAGATGGGTGGGAAGAAGGGGAGGGAGGAAGGGAGGGAGGGGCAAGCAAGTGTGCCAGGGCAGAGAAGCAATGGCCTCAGCCGGACACCATACTGGGCACACTCAACAGCCACCATGGTTAAGGAGTGGGCCTGGATTTAGAAGGGAGCCTCTGGGTGCCAATCATGCTTGCCAATCAAAACTTCACCTGTCTGGCACCTGTGGGAACTTTCACACAGGGAACAATGACAAATGGGACACCAGAGAAGCACTTTATCATCAGCTGGGGTCATGGATGAGATACCCCAGAACTGTCCAAAGAGCATTAGACATAGCCACGGCACCCCAGCAGCTGGCCCATAGTCCAGGCTTCAGGGTTCCGACGTAAGTAAACCCTGCCTCCCAGAACAGTCATATCCAGTAGGGGGTTTAGGGGAGGCAGACAGGCCAATGGCTGCCCTAGGCTCTTTTCTTTTGACCTAGGTTTCATTACCTCAAAGGGGTGATGAAAGCTTGGTCTTGTGGCCTGAGAGGAAATGGAAAGTGAGATGCAACGAGGGTTCAGGAGTCCCATGGGACTCTAGGTACCAGGCAGCACCCACGTCCTCAGCTGTACCCGGTACCAGGCAGCACCCACGTCCTCAGCAGCACCTGGACAGGTATCAGCTTTGTTTTAGAGATCAGGAAACTAAAGTGTGCAGAGGTTTAAGAAAACAACCCACAACCAAGCATCTAGCTGCTGCTCACCCACCCACTTTTCCAGACCAAATAAGTCGGTGGAGGGGAAGGGGCTCCAAAGGCCACCTTTGTGGCTTAAACAGGGAGGACCATTGCTGACAGTAGACTCCCCACACCTAAGCAAAAGGAGCATCAGCAGTATCCACCCTCCTATTGGCTCCAGATGGTCAGGAGCAAGCATGCAGCACAGTGTGGAAAGGCCTCAGCAGCAAAGTGGGCCCAGCCTGTGCTTTCTACTCTGCAAGTCTGGGCCTGTGTGTGGCTGATTCGGGACTTATATAAAGCTATCAGGTGACAAGGTAAGAGAGTAAAGTAAAGAGACATCAAGCCCTTGTGTTCATGTCTGGTCTCAGGGATTCATCTAGTGAGATCCAGGAAGAAAGGCCCCGCGCCACAGTAATGGCTTCATCTGCTTCAGTGGGGACCTGTCATTACCAGGTCATGCGAATGTGACACAGACAGCTGCCTTGTACTGGCAGGAGAGGGCAGAACTTATACTCTGGGTATAATCCATAAGAAGACGAAGACACCTACACAGGAGTACTTCTTGGCTATGTGGTTCCTGAGGGCAGGGTGTGGCTTCACCGGTAGAATAGCTACCTAGAATGAATGAGGCTGGGCTTCCATTCCCAGCACCACTTAAAAACCAGGTGTACAGCTACAGCATCTCGCCTGGGCAGGACAGCAGAGCTGGCTCTGGTTGAGCTGACCCCCAAGGGTGTGAGAACCAGAGAGCTGGCCCTGGTGGGCAACACAGCAGAGCTGGCCCTGGTGGTGCAGGCACAGGAGAGCTGGTGGGATGACCAACTCAGCTTCCACCCAGGCCCGGATCCAGGGCTCTGAGTTGGCCCAGCCCAACATCTACTCTATCTACGAACTGCTGGAGCCTGTGAAGGGACCAGTCCTCAGATCCAAAGCTGCGGGACCTCCATGACACAAGGCAGCAAAAGGTTGTCTGAGAGGAGTCCCAGTGAGGATCCAGTAGTGATAGTGCAGCAGAAGCCAGAGGCCTTGAAACAGACTGAGTCGTTGCCATGAACATTTGCAAGTAAAGCTGCTTGGGTAAAAGAGTACTTACTGTGTGACACACCATGACATACCACAGCTTTGGCAAGACGATTTGCTTGTGTGTTTGTTTGTTTGGTTGGTTGTTTGGTTTGGTTTGGTTTGGTTTGGTTTGGTTTGGTTTGGTTTGGTTTGGTTTGGTTTGGTTTGGTTTGGTTTTGGGGGGAGTTGCAAAAGCAGAGAGCAGATATGAAGGGGCAGGAGAGGTAAGTGGGATTAGGGTGCATGTTGTGAAATTCACAAAGATTTACTAAAAAGATAAAAATAGATAAATAAACAACAACAAAGAAAAAACACCACCAAGTGTAATCCCAGTACTCAGGAGGTTGGAGGCAGGAAGATCATCCTCAGTCATATAGTGAGTTTGAGGCTAACCTGGGCTATATGAAACTCTATTATAAAAATTAAAATAATAAGAAGAAAGAAAAACAGAACCTGGTTTGTGTTTGGGAGGGGGCAGGGTCTTCCAGGCTGTTCAAGGTCCAGCTGTTACAAAGAAAACACTAAAGTCCAGAAGGCAGAAAAGGGAGTGGCCTGCCCAGGCCGGTTCTCAATCAGTGGCAGAGCCACTCAGGAATGGCTGTCTGTGCAGCCTAGCTCTCTAGAGCCCACTCATTAGCTCCAGACTAAGGCCACCACGGCCTCTATCCTAAGTTTCCACTCGCAACCTTTTCCCCACTGTTCCTCAGCTGAGCTCCAGAATTCAGGCGGTGGGGTAACCTGAGCAAAGACAAGTTCCCCACAGGAGCAGGTGGAGTGGCTTAAACACCGGAGGCTGACTTCTCTCAGTCTGGAGGCTGGGAGGTCAGAGCTGAAGAGCTGGCACATAGGTGCCTGCTAAGAGCTCACTCCTGGCTGCCTCATGGCTTCTTTCTCTGTGGTAAGAAGCAGGGAGGCAGGCAAGCTCTCCTCTTCTTAGTGTCTTTGTACAGAGCACTAACTGATCTGCTAGGGCCCCACCCATATGACCTCGTCCGCTCCAAAGACCGTTCTTGTGGATTTCCAGGGGCGCACAAAGGTTCAGTCTGCATCAGCCTGAGGGAAAAAGAGAGCGGACATTTCCACCGTTGGAGTGACACGTCTTCTTCCCTGTCCCGGCAGGAACTGCAAGCTGAGCAGCAGCAGCCTGTCCATGGCAGCCGTGGACATCCTGTACATCGACATCACAAGGAGGTGGAACTCGGTGACCCTGGACCAGCGGGACACAGGTACCCGACGGCTGCCTTTCCTGACAGGCACGGGGAAGGGTCTGTACCATCCTTTCATGTTATGGAGGGAAGGAGGGAGAGGAATGGAGCGGAATTTAAACACCCAGCCCCGAGGTACTGTCTGCTACCAAGGCTGGGCAACCCCTCCCCAAATTCCAGTCCCACCCCTAGCCTCTCCTTTCTTTGCTTGATCACTGCTGGAAGTATGCTGCTGTTCCTCCATTGGCTTGTGGCCCCGCATGTTTGCAGAGCACGCACCAGCCGGGCCTTGGGTGGACTAGAGAGAGAGCTCGGCTCTTGCCAGAAAGGAGCTCCGTGGAGTTGAGACCCGTGTGGGAAGTGATGCTGATGTAGCAGGGGCTGGGGTGGACTAGGAGGGCAAAGGGATAAACCAGTGTCCAGGGTGAGGGTGGGCCCAGGCGGGAGTGTAGGTGTGCTTATACACGAGGCTACACCCAGCCAGCTCCAAAGGAGAAGAACAAAATGGGCAAGGAGACTGAGTTGTGGTACACTTTGAATGTCACACCAAAGGCTGCCACTGTGATAGCCCGTGCTTTGTTCTTTGTCTTTTTGATTCTTCCGCTAGGAGAATCTACCTTTGAGTGGACTGGTTTCCCTTTCCCACCCCATCCTCCGAACAGTGTAGTAATCGTAGCTGACTTTTGTACAGGTCAGCACAAAGCTGCAAAGTGTCTCTCACTCGGTGTCCCTGTGACCCAGCACAGAGGCCTTAGGAGCCTCATCTCACAGACAGTGAGCAGCACTCCAGTGACCAAGGTTTCGAGGTGACAGTGAACAGGGTGTACACAGGCACCATCCTCCCCAGCCCTCTGCCATGCTGTCACCCCACACACGGAAGGGCCACACCTGCTGGGGTTGGATGGAGAGGACCTGAAGTCAGAAGCTGAGGGATCTGGATGACAACTGGTTTTACCATCTCCTGCCACCATCACCTCCAACCCTGGGGCTTTTCAGCTGTAAAACTAATGCATGTGTCCTCCAGATGGCCCTGAGGGCTCGTACACCAGTGGCTACTAATGCATTTGGGGTCACTGCCGACCATTCAGGGTGGTTAGTCCTGTTAACGGACTCTTTCTGTCTTACTGCTGAAGAGACTCTCAGGAGAGGCTATGTGACCATCCCACACCCCCATGTGGGCTAGAGATGCCAACCACAAGGGTGTAGCCAGCCCATCCTCTGCATGGTGCTGACTCAGAAATCCATTTGCTGTTTAGTGTCATGTTTGATAACGATGCTACCTGATACCATGTGTTGACTATTGCCTCCATGCCAGCACTGCTGCATGCTTTGCATGTGTGACACCAGCTACAAATCTGGAGGCAGGTCTGATTGTGTCCATTGTACAGAGGAGAAAACTGCAGCAGTGAATGGTAGACTAATATTCAACCATCAGTGCACCTGGGCTTCCTGTCTGGATCAATTCCTCCTACCCATTATTGTGGCAGGGGTGGGGAGTAAGAGGGTGGTAGGATGGCTGGTCTACCTGCTGACCCCTTAATTCAAAAGTAAAAGTCAGGAATGGCAGCAGTCATTGAGTCAACCAGGTGAGCCGATGTCTTGTGCTCACAGGCCCTTCCAGCCTCCCTGTCGCGTGGGGAGGGCACGCCTGCAGGACATGTAGGCAGGTTAGTTGTCATTCCGAGGACAGAGTGAGCCCATGTGGCAGCTGAGCTGCATGGTCACACTCACATTTTGCTGACACCCTCAGAAAGGGAAGAAGAGCTTGTTCCTCAAGCCTAAAGCTGGGTGCTGCTGTCGCAGGATTCTGTAGAGGGGGCCAGATGAGTGGGTGGGGGTGGCAATGGAATTATTAAATATTGAAATTGATCGGGAGTCGCAGCAGGAAGCTATTTATCACGTTCTATTGCTTCCAACCAGCATTACCATCTGGCCCATTGTTCATCCCGAATAGCTTCCCATGTTTTGTTTGCTTCTAAAATGGCTCTCTGTGAGTGGAAGCCGGAGGGAGGGTGTCCACAATATCACCTCAGCGAAGGACTTCTGGGGTCCGCCAGGGTCTCTCCACTTTGCTGAGCAAGCCAATTAAATGAGAAATATTCTTATATTTAGCATAAGTGAAGCTGGGGCTGGGATCCCCCAAACTTCTGCTTCTGTCTGTGCCCCCAACAGTAACTCCAGGTCAAGTGGAACACTCAAAGCCGGCTCCGAGAGCCCGTGTACTGTGGCTTCTTCTTGTAGCTTTGCAGATGAGGGTCCCGAGGCTCCAAGAGCAAAACGGACTTCAGTTTCATAACCAATGAGTGACAAAGGCAAGACTTGAACTCGGGCCTCTGCTACCCCGAGTACTGTCTAACCTTGGAGTGATATGTTTTCTGTATGACCTCAGAGGGAACAGGCTTGTGTCTGAAGTCAGAGGTGATGCACAGGCAGAGAGGTGTACTAACGATAATGTCTGTTTGGAAGAGCTGTCATGTGTGGTCACATGTACGTCACACTGTGTTCCATAAATATGTGTAAATATTATATACCAGGATCACTGCCTTGTGAAAAGTCACCTCATCCAGCACAGAACCTACTGAAGGGATACAACTAGAGTGTGTGAGCTGGGGATGTCCTTCCAAGCTCCCGTCTCCCCCACCCTCTTCCTTGGACCTTATGTTCCTGTTTCCATTGTTGCTGGAAAGAAGTAGCAGGAGCTGCAGGCCTAGGAAATAGGTTGGGCATTAAAGCCGGGAATGGAAGCTACTCTGTGCTAGTGGAGATGGAACCCCTGTTATCACCTAGCTGCTGCCAACCAGGCCGTTATTGCCACCTTCTCATGGCTGCCCAGCACCCCCGACTCTGTGCAAGACAAGAAAGGATAGCTAAACCCAGCTGCCTTAAGAGGGCCATTCAGCAGGCTCCCAGAGAGCAGCAGAAATCTGTGCTTGGGTGTGGTTCTTGTTTTTGCCAGAAAGCAGCAGAAACTAGAGAATGAGTGAGTCCTTCTGTCCTCTCTCTCTCTCCCTCCCTCCCTCCCTCCCTCCTTCCTTTCCTCCCTTCCCCCTTCTCCCTTCTCCCCTCTCCCCTCTCCCACTTCCTCCTTCCCTCTCTCTTTTCCATCTATCTATCTCTTCAGTTCCTTCCCCTTTCCTTCCCGATGTGAAGCCAAGGAATCTTTAGGCCTCCATCCCAGTTCTATGCTGGCCAGTGTAAGGTCTGAGTGCCTGAGTCTCTCTGTGTGTCTGTGTGCCTCTGCATCTGTATCTCCATGTCTCTGTGTGTGCCTGTGTCTATGTGTTCTAGCTAGTATTTAATAAGTTGACAAACTGAAGCTAAGGATACATACTCAAAACAGAGAATTATGAGTGAGAGAGCCACAGCCCACGGGAGCCACAGCCTGCCTGACAGGGTCAGTGTCACTGACAGGGTCTTGCTCCCCTCCCTGACAGGGTCAGTGTGATACACCAGCCATCCCAGTTACACAGGGTGGCCATCCACCCCAGCACACGCCGTGTCCAGGTCCTATCAGATCCTCCCTTTCCCCAAAGCCCACCCAGACTCAGTTATACTGTGCTCAGTCCACGTCTCTAGCACTTGAGGATGTGGAAACAAAGGTCACCTACATCAGGTGACCCTGCTACTGATGTGGAAGAGAAAAGTAGTGCTGGAAACATGGCTTGGAGAAAAGCAAAAAAAAAAAAAAAAAGAAAGAAAGAAAGAAAGAGCACCTTCTGTGAGGAGACATAATAACTGTCAAGCCATCCCCTCCTTGCTGGGCCTCTGGTGTGTGGAAGTGGCCTCAGCAATGTCCTTGGACACTGAGTCACCCCTACCATGTCTGTGCCCAGCCTGCTCTTATCTGACCTTTGTAATAGGTATGAGCACCTGTGTGCAGGTATGTGTTGTGTATTAGGTGTGTGTACGTTGTGGATTATGTGTGTGTGGTGTGCATTGTGTGTGTATGTGTGTTGTGTAGTGTGTGTGCGTATGTGTTGTGTATTAGGTGGCGGCTAGGATGCACTTGTGTACATGAATGTGGAAAGCAAAGGAGAACCTCAGCTGTCATCCTGCAAGCCTGCACCCACCTTGACTTTCAAACTACAGTTTACCTGCCTCCCTTGGGGTAGGTTAGAGTAGGCTGGCCGGCAAGCCCCAGGTGTCTGTCAATCTCTTCCTCATCACTGGGACGACAAGGGTATGCCACCACCTGGCAGGTTGGTTTGTTTGTTTGAGATGCATTCTACAGGATCAAACTCAAAGATCTCCTGTTTGCAAAGCAAGCATTTTACCAACTAAGTGATCACTCCAGCCCCTATAATGAGGTATTTTTAGTCATGGAATAAACATCCAGAAGATTTTTCACCCAAAACAGAAGCTAAACCTTCACAGTAACATCCTCAGACATGTGGCTCTCCACCTTGGCCGGCTCCCCTCCTCTCCCCACCGAGGAGTCTGCACCCTGGATTCCCTTCCATAAACGTTCTCTCTGAGTGTCCAAGTCCGCTCAGGAGCCTGGTGGAACGAAGCAGTGTGCGGCTCACACTCTGCGGCTTGCCAGTGTAATTGTCTCTTTTTTTTTTTTTTCTCCCCAAATGAAGGATTTTAATTTCCAAGCTTAGAATTTCCAGCAGAATACAAAACGTCTCAGTGAGTTATCAGCAAGGCTGGGATGCTGCAGCCTTCTCCTCAGCCAGAACCAAGTGAGGAAGCATCTGTGGATAGAGATGCAGTGATTTCACATCAATCGCACTCACAATCCCAGAGTCCAATGGCTCATCTCTGTGGTGAGAGAGGAGGACAGCACTCAGATCGGGCAATAAAATGTGTCCTCATCACCCATGGGAGCACTGGGTCCCAGAAGCTGGGCATCCACCCTCTAACACGATATGTTTTCTGTTTAAGAAGGTACTATGCCAAGCCTAGCAGCACACACCTGAATCCCAGCCTGTGATAAACAGGGAGACCCAGTCTCAATAAAATGTAATACATACATACATACATACATACATACATACCAGCAAAAGTATCAGGACTTAGAGGGGGAAACTTAAGAATGTATAGTTTAATATCTGATGTATGCTAGGAACCTTTTTTATCAAATACACATATTTTCACACACACACCCCTTCTGAGTTCCTGTGTGTGCCCCTCAGGCAGCCCTGGGTGTGAGTGGCTATCTTTTTCTTTTTTAAAACTTATTTATTTTATTTTTTACATGTTTTCCCTGTGTATAGGTATGTACACCATGTGTGTGCCTGGTTTCTGCAGAGGTCAGTAAGTGACAGATGGTTGTGAGCCACCATGTGGATGCTGGCAGTCACACCCAGGTCCTCTGCAAGGGCAGCAAGTGCTTTAAATCTTTGAGCCATCTCTTCAGCCTTCGAGTGACAATCTACTCAAAGCCACTGGGCACTAGAGTCAGACAAATGAGGGATTCACCCTGTGCCCCTCAGGAGTCCTTTCTAAGGTGCCAGCTCCTTTCTGGTCCCTGGGGTGTTAGGAAAACAGATAGGAAGAAAGGCTTCCCTAGAGTAGTCTTCTCAGAAGGGTGGGACACAGCTGCAATGTGTATTTTCAACGTTAGATGTGAGTCCAGGCATCTCACCTTAGGTGGCCTCCCACTACTCAGACAAAGAAGTCAGTCATGTACCTGCCTGGCTCCCTGTGGGCATTCCACTTCTGGGGAAGGGGTGTTCCCTCCATCTAGGCAGAATGCCAGCCACCTCAAGAGTTCTTTACTAGGGTCTTTGCCTCTCCCAGAGATCCCCTCCTGTCATGCACAAAGTCGGGCCCACCTCTCAGTGCCAGGCTAGGCCAGGATCCCTCTTATCCTCTCCACTCAGCTGTGGTGTGATGACGGAGCCTTTGTGCAGTACCTGCTGTCAGGTTAAACCAACCAGCCACTACTGCAGTTCCCTGTCCTACTGAGGCCTAGTGCAGTGCCTGGCGCATGGTTGATGTTCCACACACATGCGTGGCGTAGACCAGACCTTGCCAGCCAGCCCATCCTGTGGGCGTCTGCAGCTCCCTTCTGTCTCTCACCAAATTTCCTCAGTCGACTTATGCAAATTATGTGACGCCTGTACTTTCTTCAGCTGGAATGCGCTCCTACTGAAACGTATTTAGTTGATGATGTACTGAAATATTTAAAAGTATTTTTACTTGGCATGTTTAGCAAGACCTCCTTTATGCATATATGTGACTGCCCCACCCTAGGCCAGAATCACGAAGCACCTCCTGGAGGTGTCCTAAGACCGACCACTTTCTTCAGCCTTGAAGTTACCTCAAAGACAGATGGCTCCCAATACACTCACAAAATAGCTAAATTGTTCTTAATAGAAGCAGGTGAGGCAGGAGAATGCTAACCTGTCTTCCCCCTGGCTCAGATGTGAGTCTTCAAGGCCTGCAGGACACAGGGTACACTGTGAGGTACCCACCCTGTGATGTGTGTTGTTACTCACTGTCTCCAGCCTCCCCCATCCTCAGTCACCCTGCATCAGCTCACCAGAACTAGGCAGAAGGGAGAAAGCTGGCTGCCTCTTGCCACCTCCCTGCGCCTTACACCCACTGCCTACAGTTCCCGTAGCTTGTGGGAACTGACACAGCAGCAGTGTTCAGCATCATGGGACAAGCCAGCTGGCCATGGAGTCTAACTGCTGACTGTCAGAGAGCTCTGAGAGGAGTCACCTCTCCTCTGGGGGCCTCAGCAGCCTCGGCAACAGGGCCTTTGACATCTGCCTGGGGATGGTGGTATCAGGATTTATAAGAACACGTGGATCCGATGTGTTTTCTTCCTCTTTCCTGATTCCAACTGGCATCACTCCTGATATAGGTGTGCTGTGCAGATGAGAAGATGGATTCCAAGCTGTCAGCAGGATGCCCTGTTCCCAGGAGGCTCCATCTTACTCATGGTCCTATTTCCAGAGGAGGAAACTGAAGTTCCAAGAGGTCGAGAGTAAAGAGACGACTCACACAGGCCATGGAGAAGAGAGACCACTCATGTAGGCCATCGAAGATGGCAAGGAAGCAGCCTGAGTTCAGTTCCCAGACCCTGGAAAGGCATGAGCACTAGCCCCTCCCCTTCCCCACATGTTTCCAGTGTAGAAGCTGGGAGAGCAGTGTCTGGAGTGACAGTCTGGTTCCTGGTCTTGGCAAAGGCTGCTGGTGACAATGACAGACGTGTAGAAAGCACTCAACTATGAGGACTCCTTTCCAAGAACCCCCTCATCTGTCACTTGCCAGTCCCAGAGGAGCCAGTGGAATGTTTGCATTGGTGATACTGTGACAGAAAAAAAAAAAATGTTCTCTGGTATGTGCCCAACTGTGCTGTGGGCTGAGATTCCTCTTTTCTGTTCAAAGCTGGAGAAGAGGGGCCAGGCAGCTGAGGAGCCACCTCCGCAGACACCCAACTAATCCTCAGCACCGTTCAGACCCAGCAGGTCTAACCAAAGATTCTGCCACGCGCCCATCCTAACCTGACTGCGAGCGATCCGCCCAGATGTGAGCCACGGTTATCAAGCACCTAACATGAGCCAGACTCTGCAAGCACAGAGCAGACAGCACAGACTCCCTCCCCTTTCCTCACACACAGGCCCCCAAACACTACCACTAATGAACAAACACTGTTCTATTAATTCCATTATTCTGTAGTGATGACGGTCACGCACTACATTATGGTTCACTCTCTTTCTGCTGCACACTCTATGAGGCTTTTAAAACAATCTTTTTATTCTTTTCATTCTTCATTCTATATGTATGGGCCTTTTACCTGCATGTATGTCTGTGTATCACGTGTGAGCCTGATCCCTGTGGAAGCCAGGAGAAGATATCAGACCTAAATGGTGGTGAACAGCCAAACGGTGCTACAAATCAAACCCGGGTACTCTGGAGTCATCTCTACCCAGCCCACATTCTATGAGTTTTAACAACTGCGTGAGGACCGGTAACCATCAACCCTGCATTGCTCAAGAGGGCTGTACTGCCCCAAGCCTCTCTGTGCCCTATTTACCATTCCCCTTCTCTCACTCATACACACACACACACACACACACACACACACACACACACACACACACACACTCCCAGAGCCCTTGGAAACCACTGGGAACTTCTGATTCTATGTAATTCTGCTTTTTTCAGAATGTCGTGACTATTGGGATCATAGTGTGCCTAGCCTAGTCAGACTGGCTGCTTCCACCAGCAGTATGCCTTTAAGATCCTCTACGCCTTTTTATTACTTGATAGTTCTATTATTTGAATCTCCGAATAGCAATCCATTAAATGGGCATAATCACAATTTGTGAATGTATTTACTCTTTAAGGAGTATCTTGATTGCTTTCACTGTTTAGTAGTGAGGGATGAATTAACTATAAATATTCATGCACAGGTTTTGTGTGGACATAAGTTTTTTTACATAGATAGACGAATACCCATCAATGGAGCTGTTAGACCATATGGTGATGATGATTAATTTTAGCTGTCAACCTGACTAGTCTAAGGGACGCCTAGGAAGCTGGTAAAGCATTCTTTGTAGATGTGTTTCTAGCATGTGAGTCAGTGGGCTAAGTGGAGCAGGTCCCACTCAATCAGTTAGGGACCCAGGAAGAATAAAAAAATAGAGGGTATGGGGCTAGAAGGATGACTCACAGATAAAGTGGCTTGCTGCCAAGCCTAAAGACCTGAATTCAACCTCTGGGCTCCTGCAAGTTGTCCTCTGACCTCCATACTCACATGATAGCATATATGACAGACAAGAACATCAAACAGAAGAGAGCATCTGACCCCATTACAGATGGTTGTGAGCCGCCGGGAATGGAACTCAGGACCCCTGGATGAACAACCAGGGCTCTTATCCACTGAGCCATCTCTCCAGTCCAAGTGTAACCTTTTAAAGGCAGAGAAGCTCTCACTTTGGTTTGCACCCTCTCTTAGACATCAGCACTGCAGCCTTCCAGGGTCTCAAGAGGGCTCCTGACCTTAGCCCACTGGTTTGCTCCACATGTTCTCAGGCCCTTGGCTTTACAGTGAGACTTTACAATCATTTCTCTGGTTCAGAGGCCTCCAGACGTAAAGTGAGCCACACTACCTGCCACCAGATATGGAGTGTCCTTGCCTCCATAGTTGTGTGACCGAAATCCCTATTAAGTTCCCTCTCACCTGTCTAGGTTAATCTATTGTCTAGGTTAATCCATCTGTCTGTCCATCTGTCTGTCCAAGCGCCTTCCTCCCTCCTGCCTCTTAGCCTAGCTCTCTGGAAAATCTTGACGAATGCATATGGTACTGCTAAATTTTCGTCTTATATAAAACGGACTGTCTTCCAAAGTGGCAGTACCATTTTGTGTTCCCAACTGTTATTCAGCATCATTGTCAACACGTGGAATAGTCAGAGATATTCAAGAAAAATGATCTTTTCTTTTGCTTAACCCTCTTCGTGATTATGCAGTGGTACATACCTCGCTGTTTTACTTTGAACTTCAGCACACATTTTAATATCGCTGGCACATGCTTACTTGCCTTTTGTATACATTCTTAAGTGGGGGCATCTTTTCAGATCTTTGGTTCTTTCTTAAAATTTGAATCATTTTCATATTGTTTTAAGAGTTCTTTGCATGTTTCATTATATATATATTTAGCAAATATTTTTCCAGTCTATGATTTGTCACTTACTTTGCTTTTATTTTATCCTCCCCATGTTGGGTTCGAACTTGAGATCTTGTACATGTTAGACAAGTGCTTGTCTACTGATCTGTACTCCCAACCTCATTTTTAAATCAGAAAAGAAGTTTTTAATTTTAATAAACTCCAATTTTCCTTGTTTCATTTTTTTTTTCTTTAATAGATTTTGCTCTTGGAGTTGTAGCAAAAAAATTCAGAGCAAAGTCATCTAGATTTTTTTCATTTCTCTATGAAATGACATATTGGTATTTGAAAATAGAGCTATTAGTTAAAAATATACCTTAAGCTAAGCTGGCATGGTGTCACACACACCTATGGTCCACCCTCTTTAAAACAAAAGGAGGAGGGAGAGAAAGAAGAGAAGGGGAAGAGGAAAAGAGGAAGGGGAGGAGGAGGAAGAGGAGGAAGAGGAGGAAGAAGAGGAAGAGGAGGAGGAGGAACTAGAGAAAATATCCATATAAAATGTTCTGCTTGAAACCAAAGGTGGCAAATCTCAAGATTCCAAAAGAAAAGAAAGATCAGAGGCAATCAATAGAAAACAGTTGCAACCATGACAGATATTAATCCAATTATATCTGCCATGAATCTAAATGTGAAAGCCTCAAATTGTGGGTCCACTGGGTACAGCCTTCGGGAAGTCAGAATGTGGGGAGTTTGACTGTGCTTATCCTGTGCCACTCTTGGACATCCAAGCTTTGCTGCAAGTCTCGGAAGAGCCAAAAACAGGGTTGGGGGCTCCACAGGCTGCGGACAGTGTCTAGCTCGGGGCCCAGGGAAAGGGGAGCTCTGGCTTGTCCCAGCGGTGATAGTTTGGCAGAAGCGGGCTTGGTGGCAGTTGCGACTGGGAGCACAGAGAGGCCTTGTATGGCTTAGAGAACTAAGCTGTGACTCTGTAGTCAGAATGTTCTCCATGGCTCCCCATGGCAGATCTTGACGAAAGAGACAGTCCATGGTTCCAAACAGTTTATTGGTTGTTCATGGCAGAAAATGGACGCGTAATGTACCCTACCCATTTCTCAGGGTGGGCCTGAGATTAAATATCTTTTGCAGGGAAGGGAAGCTTATTGGCTAAGCCCTCCAGGCCTCTAGGTACCTCATTAGCATGGAGAACTCTGTTTTGGGCCTACATGATCATAGGACATGTTTAGTTTATGTGAGACACATGGCACGTGTTCCAGGCCAGGAATCTGGCAGGGAGCTGGGAGTCACCTAAGTCTCAGGTTTGTGCCCACTGAGTCTCCAGGTCTCAACCTGCTCTACCTTACCAAACTTCCTGACATGATTTTACATCCCACATCAAATACGTCAATTAAAATGTGGAACCTGTTGGGAAGTTTTAAAAAACAAGAGAACAAGCCAGGTATAGTGGCCCTTTCATTTAGTCCTAGCACTTGGGAGGCAGAGGCAGGTGGATCTCTCTGAGTTTGAAGCCAGCCTGGTCTACAGAGCGACTTCCAGGACAGCCAGAGCTACTACTGATAATGATGATGATGGTGGTGGTGGTGAAGATGATGATGATGATGATGATGATAATTCAAAAATAAAATATACAAAAAGACAACTATGGGATTTATGAAAACCCCACTTAAACCTTAAAAACACAGATAGTCAAGGAAAGAGATGAAGACAGACATATGCTCACACAAACTAAATCTGGGATGGTGTGCCTTTGTCCAATCTAGGATGCTGTGCCTTTGTCAATTCTGGACAGAGCAGGCTCTAGAACAAGCGAAATGGCCAGAGCTAAAGATGGGCGGTAAGCACGGGGTCAGTCCTCCGGTGACACATAACAGTGCCATACATGATGCATCTGCAGCTGCCCTGGGAAATGTCATCAGCCCCATGTGCACCTGACAGGGATGGTACTCAGGAAGCCAGTCAGGATACTGGTGGACCTGACACTTGGTCCATGGGCTTGGTCTGGTGGATGTGTCTAATATGCTTCATGGAATAAGACTGGAATATGCATTCTTCGCCATTCTTGTGGATTATTCACCAAACTGTGCTGTTTGCCATAAAACCTCCATAAATGGTTTTTATTTTTGTTTTTTTATCTCTTATTTTTGCAAGACTGGAGATTGAATCTGGGGCCTGCTTACTACACACCTGACAAATTCTCTACAGCAGAGGTGCACCCCCACCTCTGTTTTGTTTTGTTTTGTTTTGTTTTGTTTTGTTTTGTTTTGTTTTGTTTTGTTTGAGACAGACTCTCATTGAGTTGCCCAGACTAACTAGCCTTTAAGCATCTGGGTAGCTGGGATTACAGGCCTGCAGCGTCAGAAAGCAGAGAATCAGGTAAAGGTTCACTCAGACCACAAGGGAATTACACTGCAGTAAGAACAAAGAAAGCCAGGCAGCTCCTGGGACACTAAATAGCACAGGGAGAATTCACCAGTGAACCCTTTGGCGCATGGTGCTTTTTTGGGGGGTGCGGGGGAGGAGGAAAGCTATGAATTATTTACTGACTTTATCTAGTAGCTAATAGGTTCGTCGGATTATGAGTTTCCTTATGTAAATTTTGGTAAATTGTATCTTTGAAGGAACTGATCTATTTCATCTAAGTTATTAAAGTCCCAGGCATAGATGTCATCCATGATGCTTATGTCACCCTAAGATGGCACCGGGGCCGGGGGACATTTCTGATACTAACATTAGGAATCTCGAGTTGCTGATATTAGTAATTTATAATTAGTAGTTAATGATCTCCTTTTTCTCCTCAGTTAAGCTGCCTAGAGTTTTATCAGTTCTATTGATTCCCTCCCCCCCCATAAACTCCTCTGTTTTATTGATTTTTCTTATTGATTTCCTGTCTAGTTTCATCGATTTGTTTTCTGATTTTCACCATTTTTTTTGACCATTTTGAATTTGCTCGTTTTCCTTTTCCTAAAATAAAATTTTTTTTTTTCCTGTGAGACAGGATCTCTCTGTACCCCTGACTGGCTTGGAACTCACTGTGTAGACCGCCAGGTTGGCCCCAAATTCACATGTGCCTCTGTTTCCTAAATGCAGAAATTAAGGGAGTGAAAACATTTTTTTTTTTTCCAATTTCAGAACTTCTTGCCCAATCCATGTATTTGGTTCTGTAAATCTGACTACACTGTGCCCCACACATTTCAGTGTGTTCTGTTTTCGTTTTTATTTAGTTCAAAATATTTTTAACTTTCTTGCAAGCCCTCCCTTCTGAGAGTTTTATATTTATCTTGCCTGGACCCAGGCTGTGTTGACTGTGCTGTGGATGCTGGTGCCAAAGACCCGGGTTTCCTCTCATGTCTTTGGTTTTATTTTTCTCCCCCCATTGCCATTGGGTTTTCCTAAAGTCTCCTTAAATGGAGCCCGATAATCCCCCACCTGTGTGCTGAGGTCCCGGGGCTGAGGCCCTGCCTTACTGAGGTCCTGGCTACTATTACTGTGGGGAAGCACCATGATCAAAAGCAAGTTGGGGAGGGAAGGGTTTATCTGGCTTACACTTTCACTTCATAGCCCACTACTGAAGGAAGTCAGGGCAGGCACCTGGAGGCAGGAGCTGAGCAGAGGCCGTGGAGGGTGCTGCTTACTGGCTTGCTCAGCCTGCTTGCTTATAGCACCCAGAGCCAGGGCTATAGAGATGGCTTGTCAGTTGGGAGCACTGGCTACTCTTCCAGGTTCACTGGCTGCTCTTCCAGGTTCAATTCCCAGCACCCACATGGCAGCTCACATCTATCTGCAACTCTAGGCCTAGGGGATCTGACACCCTCACACAAACATGTCAGGTCACAGCCAAGTTTATTTCACACCCAGTCCACAAGAGCCTTCAACTTGGATAGAGAAGATAACCAACAGATAGATGCCAACATGAACACAATGGCGATCTGAGAATTGTTTTGTTTGGTGGGGCACACCTGTAACCCCAACAACTGAGACGGTGAGGCAGGAGGATCACAAGTATAAGGCCAGTCTGGGATACAGTGGGGCTCCTAGGGCTTCATCCATGAATGCATGAACCCTCACCCCACCCCACCCCCACCCAGAACTTACACACACTCAGCTCCCATCAGCCAGCAGTTACCATGAATATGTTTCACATGTTACTGGCAGAGAATTTCTGTGGAATCTTGGGGTAAATCTGACCAGTCTGCACTTGGGGTCTTGGGGATCCCAGCCAGACCAAGGTCTCCAGCAGAGAGCTCAGTGTCAAGGTCTCTTTCTCAAACATGCATTCATTTCACCAAAGTCACAGGGCTTAAAGCCAGTGCCCCAAGTTCTCCCAGGGTGTGAGCATGTCTGGTCACCACTGAGCGTGGAATTGTCACCAGCATCTAGCAGGCAGTGGCTGGGGGTGTTGCTAAACTCCCATAATGCCCTGGGCAGCCCCAGCAAAGAGTCACTCAGTTCCAAATGCCTATAACAGCCCCTTTTCCCCCTTGGGCTTCAGTAAAGACAACCACTGAATCTCTCCGGGGCTCCCTGTACCCCCACCATGACTCTATGCCACAGCTGCCATCCAGGTAAGGGTTAGGGAGGATGTGGAGCCTCCCAGGAAGAGTGCACATACCTGCTGGGGCAGACCTGACATCACCCGGCAGCTTCTTGGTGGCCGTGGGCGTCTCTGCCCCTGCTTTTCCTGCTCACTGCTTCAAAAAGAGGAGGGAGCCTTATGTAATCGCAGCCTCATAAAACCTTAGGTCATTTTGGCACCCTGGGGCTGGGAAAACCCCTCCCTCCTAAAATACCATGGGGCACATGGTTCTTTCTGTTCTAAGCAGGCCCTACAGGTTACACACCAGTGGTCAGTGCAGAGTAAAGCAGAGCAGTGCCACAGCCTTCGCAGGCACCTTTGCCGACTGCACTCATCCACTCTCTGCATCCCATCCCTCCGCCATTCCCCTGCCATGGGACCTTCATCACAGACGGCTGGTCCCCATCTCTACCCCTCTGCTCAGATGTTTCTCCCTATCTGGAATTCCCCCACTACCATTTTAACAGCCTTGACCAGGCCCTGTGAAAAATCCTTCCTGCCTAACAGTGCAGTGTCCATCCCTGACATTGCCCCCAGCATCCTTTCCTCTTTGCTTTTCTCCTGATACCCACAATGCCTTCCTGCCAGATCCTGGTTCTCTTTCGAAGCTTGTGACTTACTTAGCTCAGTGGAATAAATGTGCTCTAGAACAAATGTGACCAAGCGTCCACAGGAACAGGTGGCTCCTGGTTCTCGGGAGGCTTCCAGGCCCCGTAGTGGTTTCCTGGTGCACATCAGGCTGTCTGGGGCACATGGCCTTCGTTTTGCTGTTGTTCTAGTGAAGCTGTGTGATGGATCTTGAGGCCTTCGCTTGTTCTCTCCATCCCAGGCAGCACCCCCAGCAGCCACCAGCTGCTGTGCTAAGGGTGTGTGACTAGAGGAGATGACAAAACCCTAACCAAGTTCAAGTCTCTCTGGACCATTCCCCAGTGCACCGTAGCTGGCCCTGACCAGCCCCAGGACAGGACTGCTCCCGGGAGGGCACAGTACAAGAAAGAAACTGATTTTTCCGATTTTCCTGCACTAATAAAATTACCCTCTCTAAAGAAGGCAATTTGCATGTTAATGTTTTGGGTAATTCTGTGCAGCTCCAATGCCCCCAGGGCTGCAATTTCTCTCTGACAGGGTGACAAAAATAAACTCCCGGCATAAAGGAGCGGTTTTTTTTCCTCCCTGCCTTTGTGCTCTAATGTGACATCGCAAAGTGAGTCAAGTTGAAACCCACTGCTCCATCTTCTTTCTGACATTGATCTATCTCCTTTCAACTCTCCAAGTGACAGGAGTGCCTCAGGGGTCCCACTGAGGACAGGGCTGGGACCCCTTGTGAGTGGACATCACCCCTACAGCCCACCTCCTCCACTGAGACCCAGCCCTCAGCTCCTCTAAATTCTCAAAGGTTCAATCAGCTAAGTAACAGGACACCGCCGGCCATCTTTGGGATAAGGAGGGCCACCACAAGGGTGGTATGCAGCTGCCCTGCAGGGGGACACACTGTCCCACCAGCCTTGGGTCCCTCTGGTGACTTAACCCTCTAGAGACTTAAAGTCAATCAGGAAGGAAGCTTAATTCACAGGTGTCTTTTCCAGGCCAGGTACATTGGTCACACACACACACACACACACACACACCAGGACAGAACCACAGTGAACCTGCTACACAGCCTACCTGAGGCACTTCCTGCTGTCATGCATAGTGACTGATATCCCAAGTAAGATGACAGTTGTTCTATGTGTCACACAGGTGTTGCTCAGAGCAGCCAGGCAGACATGTAACACAGAAACACTCCTGTAATCTGAGCATTTTTTGATAATTCTGTAACAGAAAATATCTTTGTGCCAGTCAATAGCAACTGAGCGGGATGCAGGGACAGGGCACTGGAGTCCTAGGGAGTGCTGGTGACCAGGATGTTCTGGAGACAGAATATGGTGGAATGATAGGAAGGGAACACTGCTGAGCCAAGCCGAGGGAGAAGGGGGTGAGCAGCTCTTGTGAGCTCCCCAGAGGAAGTAAAGAGTCTGGATTCCCTCCTGAGTTTCAGTCAGGGGGATGTAGGGCCAACCTGGTCTCTATTAGGTGATGGTGGAGGCAGGAGGGCAGGTGAGGTGGGTGCAGGCGTTCCACAGCCTGCCCAGTGGAGAGCAGGGTGTGTATTGCCTGCGTGCAGAAAGAAGTGTATCGGGAAGCTGGGGTTATCTGAGAGAAGTTTCAAAACTGACCTGGGGCTTCTGGCTCAGGTAGGTAGGTGGAGGTGCCATTTATCAAAGTAGGTAAAAAGGTTGGGAAGCCTTCAACAGATTCTTTGAGATGCTAATGAGGTATCCCAGAGGCAAAAATCCCCTGTGGCCTGCAGATAAGGACTGGGAGGAATCTAGTTGGCATTCCGTCACTGAAGGTATTTAAAACTCTGGTAATAAATGACTGGGAGAGGACAAGGAAGGGGGTAAGGGTGGAGCTGCGGGGTGAGAGCCCCAGGATCACAGCACAAGGGAACCAGGCAGCAGACTGGCAGAGGAGGAGGAGGGACAGGGATGGGGAGCTGCCACTCAATGGATGCTGCAAAGGAAAGCTGAGAAGAGGTGAGAGGTGGAAGGGAAAGGAAGACACCCACTCCTTCAAAAAGCTGGGCTAGACCAGAGTGGCCCAGAGCAGTCCTCTCCTGGGCCCAGAAAGAGGGCGCTGCAGAGGCGTGCCTGCACCAGTCCGGTCTGCACCTGGGAGGTTTGGCTAAGAGGAATGGGTGGGAGAGAGGAGGAGGGAGAGAAAGATGGAACCTCAGGCAGCCTGTTCCACTCCAGAGGACCCAGGCTGTCTGGTGGCCAACAAGCAGGGAAGACCTATGCTGAAGCATTCATTCAAGGGGCAGATTTCAAAACACCTGCCTCTCTTCTCTTTGCTACCAAAGGCCCTTTCATAGCATTTTGCATGACCTGGCTCCTCATCATAAAAAGTCTTCCTCCGATACTGGAGAGATGGCTCAGCGGTTAAGAGCACTGACGCTCTTCCAGAGGTCCTGAGTTCAATTCCCAGCAACCATATGGTGGCTTACAACCATCTGTAATGGGATCTGATGCCCTCTTCTGGTGTGTCTGAAGACAGCTACAGTGTACTCATATAAATAAATAAATAAAAGTCTCCTCCAGAAGACGTAGCTCAGTTGGTAGAGCACTTGCCTTGCATGTACAAAGCTCTGGACTCAACACTGCATTAAAAACTAGACATGATAGTAGGTACCTGTAATCTCAACTCTTGAGAGGTGGAAGCCGGAGGATCAGAAGTTCAAGGTCATCTTCAACTACATGGCAAGTTTGAGACCAGCATGAGCTACACAAGAACTTGTCACTAAATAAATAAGCAAGTAAAAAGAAGACCTTTAGCCGGGTGGTGGTGGCGCACGCCTTTAATCCCAGTACTTGGGAGGCAGAGGCAGGTGGATTTCTGAGTTCCAGGCCAGCCTGGTCTACAGAGTGAGTTCCAGGACAGCCAGGACTACACGGAGAAACCATGTCTCAAAAAAACAAAAACAAAAATAACAACAACAACAACAAAAGACCTTCCTGTGCAGGGTTTCCTGCTGTTCCCTCAGGGTCCCAATCCCAGGAGAGTTTGGCAGGATATGACCGGGAAGTGTCTGCTGGAAGAAAAGCATGGCTCCTTCAAGTACGGCATAGGTGTGCAAAGAAATCTGTTACAACCTCATTCGAGCATAACACCAAGAAAAGAAGAAAAAGAAACAACATTTGAAGTGTCCCATTGTAGTGGAAGAGGCTTTAAAGCTCATGGTATGTGCCCACTAGGAACTTCTGTGCAGCCTGGAAAAAAAAAAAAGTGAAAATGTATATTCAGATACAGGGAGGTGTCAAGAGTACAGTACACGCTCAGTGTGGTCGTCC
Source organism: Arvicanthis niloticus (assembly GCF_011762505.2). NCBI lineage: Eukaryota > Metazoa > Chordata > Mammalia > Rodentia > Muridae > Arvicanthis > Arvicanthis niloticus. The sequence goes on along the minus strand of NC_047659.1, from coordinate 12,966,974 downwards.
ATGCTCAGAACCTGAACACTTGAAAGCCTGAACCAGGCAGGTGGGAATGAAGCCAGCCTGGACTACACAGTAAAAGTCTAAAAGAGAGAGAGAGAGAGAGAGAGAGAGAGAGAGAGAGAGAGAGAGAGAGAGAGAGAGAGAAGAAGAAGAAGAAGAAGAAGAAGAAGAAGAAGAAGAAGAAGAAGAAGAAGAAGAAGAAGAAGAGGAAGAAGGAAGAGGAGGAGGAGGAGGAGGAGGATGGGAAGGAAGGAGAAAGAAAAGGAAAAAGTAATGCAATACTCGGCACAGAGTCATACAAAAGTGTGTGTGTGTATAGAACCCTGTGAGTTCCATTTCACATGGATATATCAGAGATGGCAATCAGTACACATTTCTAGATGACCATTGGTGGCAGTGTCAGAGAGGACAGCCTGCAACTCAAAACCTCACACACACAAGAAGTCATGTTTTTTTTTTCCTCTCTACCCTTACCCCAGGTACCTTCTCCCCTGCCTTTCCGGCAGGTAGGTGCCAGGAAGTGGCCTGCACCTGCATGGAGGGTTAAAGGTTGCATTCCATCACCAGCTTTGCATCCCTTCGCCAACTAACAAATTAGACCCCAAACCGAAGGCTTGGAACAACCAGAGGAAGAAGGGGGGGGGTCCTAAAGCACCTCCCACGTAGAATTTTGCTTTGAGAATTAAGTGAGCTGTGACACATGCTGGATGCCTGTATTTCTCCTTCGAGGTGTAATTGTCATGTGAGGTCCTGAGACATGCTGTCTCTGATGTTCTTTCTAAGCCAGAGATGTTGCAACTTGCTGAGGAATGAGTATGGAGCCTCAGAACATCCATGAAGGCACGGGTCACATAAGAGATATCTGGAATGGCATGAAGCAGTGAAGGAAGGGTAATCAGTTCTGAGGCGCCATCTTCCCAGTGAGTCTGAAACGTTTGTCTGCTACGGTGGAATCAGCGGTGATGTCAGATGGAAGGAGACTGGAACCTTGGGTTACTCTGCCAGGGCCAGCCTGTGACCTGTGATTAATGAGAGATGGAATATTTACTTTCACCCTTGATTGTTTGTCATTGGTGTCGCGGGCTTCTAGGGATAGTGATTTTCCTGAAGGTCTATTTATGGCTCTGTCTCCACACTTACTCATTTCTCCATCCAGACAAGGACAAAGGTTACTGGCATCTCCCTGCTGTGACCCTTGTAGGCAGTGACTGTGCATGCTGCGGGGATATTGCAGGCTTGTTACCCTTTACTCCTTGTATGGCTGGGTCTTGGGGGGCTTTCCTCCCCAGCCCAACTTGAGAGAAAATGAATAAAGGACAATGGTGGGGACCCCCCTGCACTATCCCCATGTTGGTTAGTTTGGGTCAGTTTGATACAAGCTAGGGCCACCGGGAAGGAGAGCCTCAGTTGAAGAACTGTCTCCATCAGATTGCACTGTAGGCAAATCTGTAGGGCACCAGCCCAACCCATTGTGGATGGTGCCAAGCCTGTGCAGGTGGTTCTAGGTTGCACAAGAGAACAAGCAGCTTCACGAGAAACTCCAGTAAGGATCGGTCCTCAGTGGCCTCTGCTTGAATTCCTGCTCTAAGAACTATAAGCTAAAATAAACCCTTTCCTCACAAGTGGCTTTTGGTCATGGTGTTCAATCACAGCAATAGAAATCCAAACTAAGATACCATCCATCTCTAAAATGTGACCTTGGCCAAGAGAACTTGACCACCTGCCTTGACCTCTCTAAGCTGAGCACTATACCCTCCTTAATATGAAGAATAATCATGGCAGCCTCTCTGAACTACCATGCCTCTGGAAGGGCTTGGGATGGGGTCCTAACAGGCAGAACTTACTAAGGATTGCTTTTGGTGGTTTTTTTAGTTATCGCTTGTTTTAGTTACTTTTCTGATGCCATTATAAAATGAGAAGAGCAACTTCTCATTAAGATTATCATAGCTCCCTGTCCAAGACAGTCAAGGCAGCAGGAACTTGAAGCAGCTGCTTGTGTGGCATCCACAGTCAGAAGAGACAAGTGGATGCTAGATCTCAGTTCATTCCACTTACACAATCCGAGATCCCTGGCACAGGGAATGGTGCCACTCACAGTGGGTGTTTTCAAGATAATTCCCCATGGCATGCCCAGAGGTCCATCTCCCAGGTGTTAACCACCACTTCACCATTGTAGACATCCAGAAGATGCAGTCAATGACCAGTGTTTCTAGAATCCCTAGAGACCCTCATCTACAGAAGGGAACATGAGGTCCATGGAACAGCAGTGACCAACTCAAGCCACAAAGTATATATGTGGACAGAGACCACTGGAAAGGCTGGTCAGGAGATCTGACTCTGTGATCTCATGAAGCTCAGATAAGTAGGGAGGCCAACGATGGGCCAGAAAAGGAGACACCAGAGTCAGGAGCTAGCCCTCTAGGCAGGCAAGACAAGCTGGATCTGGAAATGCAAGTGGAAAGGAGACAGACAGGCCCATGGGCAGCTCCTGGAGTCTTTTGTTCATCCAGGTGGCTCCTTGTGAAAGCCACTCAGGATGATGTCACTGCCCCTCCTTTACAGATGAAGAGAGGCATAGAGAAAAGGAACTCTTTGACAGCTTGGCCTTGACAGAGATGGACCCAGAGTCAGTCACCATTCACTGAGCCCATTGCCACCTCTTAGGAACTGCCTTGATTTGATCTACCCAGCAAGAGACCCAAGCATTAGGCCTAAGGACTGGGGTGACAGCTGGTGGGTCCATGAAACCAAAGGCCAGGCTGCTGGGCACCACAGGAACAGGGAGAAGGCTGAAAGTTGGTCATGGAGCACTGAAGCGGAAACGTACAGGTCCGTTGGAAAGTCAGTGTGTTGGATGGCGTTTGCTGGCATAAACACGGGAAGGAGTGTTTTCCTGAAGTGGACACCGGTGAAAGGCTAAGGCAGACTCGTGAAGGAACGTTTAGCTGAAGCAGACAGGTGAAAGGATGTTCTCCTAAAGCAAGCACATGAAAGGACGTGTGATTAGGATTCTTTGTTAACGACATGCATGTGTTTGTCCGACTTATATTTTATAGTTGAGCTGCATTTGTTGGAACTTCATAGAGAGAAATGCACACACACACACACACACACACACACACACGCAAAAAAAAAAAAAAAAAAAAAAAAAAAAAAACCCTTCTGGTGGTGTGCCATGCCTTTTTTGCCACTTCCACAGACTCAGGCTGATTGGCAGAGTGATGTCATCTGAGACAGAGGCACGGGCTGACTCAAGACTTGTGGAGGACAGGTGATGTTTGGAGGGTATAAATAGGACTCGAAGGACAGTGAGGGAGGCTGAGCTAGGCTTGCTTGTAGAGCGAGCTGTGTAACCCTTGTTGATCTTTGCTTTACGGAGAGAGGCATAGCCGAGGACTTCTGTCTCATGCTGAGGCTGAGGCCTGGCTGTCTCTGGTAGATTGTGCCACTGCTGCTGACATGTGTGTGCTAACCCAGCTCTACTGAACTGGACTGCTGGGGTATCCGTGAGGTGTTTGTGAGTAGATGAGCCGTCGCTGCTGACCTGTGAACTCAACTGCCGATCTCCACACAACACAGACCGGAGTTGATCCATAGAGTCTTTCTAAACAGGTCCACTTCCCCCACCCCTCTGTCCCTGTGTCCTTTCCTTTCCACTACCTCTGGTGAGTGGTGGCTAAAAAGAGAGGTTAAAGAATTTAAGAACCATCATAAAAAAGTGAGTTTTGAAAAAAATTAAAGTTACAGACCACCTTGGTGCCTTCTCTCTCCTAGTGGATATCCCTTCTGGGGGCCATTGTGGTGTGCAGGGCAGACCACTGCAGTGGTTCTGGCCCAGATCAGCCTGCTTTACTTCCTGGAAGTGACCTAAACCCAGGAGTATGTATGTGCAGGCTTAGGACTTCTGTGAGACAGAATCTCCCATCCCGATTGAGTATGAAGAGATTTGAATACTATGAAGACAGCAGGCAGTGACTGAAGGGCGAGGGGAAATCAATCTCATCTTCAGTGTGGGATAATATCTCTGGCTGTCAACAATGATTTGGATTTAATTACATCAAATATGCAAATGTGTTCTGGAAACTGTAAAATAATACATAGCCATCAAATGTGGAGAAAGCTTAATTAGGTTGGGAAAAGAAACGCAGGTTTGACTGTGAGATGGGTCTGGGCTGCCTCTTCCGCTGGGGAGTCACCCTGCCTGGCTGCTTGGCCACTGGTGTGTGTACTTCAGCCTCAGATGGAGAGCTCATGTACCAGTGGCCTTTTCCAAACACTTTTTGGAAGTAGATGACAAGAAGGAGCCGCTGTGAGACCTGGGAAGCAACAGGAAGGCCTTGGCCTTGTTTCTGCCCGTAAGCCTAAGAGACAAGCTTCCTGGGGAGCAGCCATGCACCCCTCAAGTCAGTTGAGTCCCGTGCCTCTCTCTGTGTGAGAGGATCAGACCATGTACCAGCTGGAGCTAGAGGGCCCTCCATCACTTGCTGATTGACAGAATGAGGCCATGTCATGTCAGTGGCTGCATCTCAGTATCCAACAGCCATCTCCAGTGAGAGGTGTGAGTCTGCAATCAGAGCCTTTCAAAGGCTGCTTTCTCCAATGATGTCTGTCGACCCAAATGAAATTTCAAATCCTTCTTCGCAGCTTATCCTCAGGTGTGGGGAAGCCATGTTCTCAGACACCCGTGGATCTTGCCTCTCCTCCTTGACATCTGGCAGAGATAGATGGTGCCCAACCCTTATTCACTCCAAGATTGGTTTTGCTTCTGGAATTTTCTTTTCTTCATTAAGTGTTTTGTTGTTGATGTTATTGTTTGTTTGCAATCCTGGGTCAACTCTGATATGGCCAGATGTTTGAAGACTAAAGCAGCAATGGAGAAAACTGTTGAGAGACTGTTGGCTCGGGTCACACCTGCCAGCCCAGTGACATTAGCATGTTTCCTGAATGTAAAGTAGCTTTGAACAGTACCTGCTTTATATGATTTTGGTACAATTCAGTTGAATAAGGTACAGGCAGTTTTTATCTCAGGGTTTTCACGTAAAAAGACTCAATAACTGAGAACCAAAGTTGTTTGTTACTTTGGCTCTAACAAGTATGTAAAGGCACTATTACCGTGAGATGTTTCTGGTGCCTCCCTGCAGCAGGCGGAGGGGCAGGGAGAGAGGTGAAGTGGTTTTAACTTCTTCCTGAATGGCTCTGGGTCTCAGAGACTTAGGGAGATGGAGAGGGTATTCCCACATGACAGGGCTACCTCAACAGGGCTGAAGACTTCAGAACTAAAGCTATGGACTGGATCACAATGCCCTTCCCCCACCTCATGTGGAATGGATTATGGATCCAAGAGATAATGTCTCTAAGGAAGTGGCTGGCATTAAATGAGTCCCCTTTCCAATTGTGTTAGCTCCCTCATCAGAAAGACAGCAGAGAGCTTGACCACTCACTCCCTGACCTTTGAAGGCATGTAAGAAGGTGGCCTTCCAAGAGCCTGACCATGCTAGCACCCTAGGCTGGAACCTCCAGTCTCTAAGTATAAGGAAGTTTGACAACACTGCTCTTTGTCATCAAATCTGTAGAATTTTATGGCAGCCTGAGCCAACTGAGGACAGAGATGGTGGGCAGTGAGACTCTAAAGAAAAAAGCTTCCCCATCATCCTCAAGGGCTCTTCACTGTCTTCCTGCAAAGCCAGTACATAGCGTCCTAGCTCTTCCAGACAGCATCCTCTGGGCCTCCTCACTGTGCCCAGAAGAGTCCTTCAAGACAGCCACATTGGGGTGTTCATCCCTAAGGCCCCCAAGTCCATTGTGACAAGAGCACCTCCTGATGCTCACTGTCAAAAACAACGCCTCCAGAAGAAGGGGGCAAAAACCAGCATCTCTGTCAAGGTCCTCCAATTATCTTGTGCATACAATGTTTGAAAACCAAGAGAAGGCCGGTCTCCTGGCTCTGTCTCACCAGGACTCTTGCCTTTCCCTCACACCTACATGTAGCCCATGGGCAGATCGCAGCTCACACTGGAGCTATTCTTGGACTACACCTAGAGTCTGCTCATCCTTCGTACCTTCACCCCCACTACTACAGCAGTCAAGGCACCACTAACCTTTGCTCGGACTGGGGCAGTATCATTGTCTTCTTTCACACACGCCCCATACCACTTAGTCTCAGCATGGAGACCCAGCCATCTGGTTACTTCACAACCCCCCCCCCACCCCCCAATGGCCTCTCATCTTCTTCAACCTGAAATCTTCTGCCATGTTCTACAGGGCCATCTGTAGCCTAGCCTTCTAGAACCTTCCTAGCCAATTACACCTTAGTAAGACTGATGTGGACGGCAGCCAGGAGGGGGCATGGAATTCTCCCCACTTAGTGGTAGGTTAGTGACCACACAAGAATCAAGAGTGTGCAGTCTCTCAGAATCCAAGGGAGGGCTCAGGACAACCCTGGAACAGGTTCATAGTTTCTCAGATCTGTCATCAGGCTTTAAAAATAACAGGTTGGGTTTCCCACGATCAATGTCTTAAAATAAACATCTTTTTAAAAAAAATGTCTTTAGCCCAAAGTCAAGCTTACATGAGGACAGTCAGAGTAAAGTTTATCCAGACAGGACTCAGTTGGGAGAAGGGCTGCCTCCAAATGAGGTCCCTGGTCCCTAGCCCTCAGCAGCACCCCAGAATTTATGAAGGCAGACTCCCTGATTGGAAACTCTGGCTTGTGGGCTCTATCTGCATTTCAATGTTCCTCTCCCGGCCCAGCCAAGGGATTGTGAAGATCAGGATTCCCTGGTCAGAGTTATACCATTTTACCCCTCTGAGAATCTTCTCAGGAGGATTTTCATGGGGCTGTCCGGCTGGTGTCACTGTCCATCCTTCCTGTACAATGAACATCATAATGCCGCCTGAGTCTCAAGCATACCTCCAGAACACACAGAGCTCCTGGGGACCTGTGGATGTTAAAGCCAGTCACAGGATGAAACTGGAAAAAGCACTATCAAGCATGAACATGTGACACCATTTGTTAAATACAGACAAGGTTGTGAGGCCACGGAAGTTCTGTCCTGTGCCGAGCTGGCAATGAACCACCCATAGGAGAGAAAGCACCGTAGTTCCTTCTGGAAGGAATCATTTGTTTGGGAAATTTCTAGGACTGTCATCGCTGTGTTAAATGGTATAATGGCTGTTAAGCTTCTGCCAAATTGCTTTTCTGAAGTCCACAGTGCTTGCGCCCGCGCACAGTCTGATGGTAGCCTTGGCTTAGCTTGTGAACAATTACTCCATGGCTTTTATGCTGTCTTACCTGCCCATTCCTGTACTCTGTCCATCCACATGGGTACTTATGAGGTCAGAAGTATTTTAAATATGAACTTAATTACTAAATCAATGTGATATATATATATATATATATATATATATATATATATATATATATATACACATATACATACATTCTCACACACACATATATGAGGGAGTATTGTTAGGAAATGACTGAGAAATAAAAGCAGTTATGTATCAATCTCTTAGTATACCATTCTCTGTAAGAGCTAGCTAATATGAGCAGTCATTGTCTGGGAGGGAGTGGTAGAGAGATGACTTATTAAGACACAATTTTAATGGATTTGGCTGTTTGTTTCAACAATTCCTGGGCTCAACCAAGCCTCCCAAGTGCTGGGGCTTCAGGGCTGCACCATCTCCCCTGGCCTTTCCCGAACCCTGTGCTGACGTCAGAATGTCAGGCCTGAAGGCTGCTCAGCAACCTGCAGTGGCATCGGCTCACACCTGTAATTCCAGGACTCGGGACGCTGAGCCGGGAGGCTTCCTGTGAGCTACATAATGGTTTCTAGGACAGAGTAAGACCCTGCCTGAGAGAGAGAGAGAGAGAGAGAGAGAGAGAGAGAGAGAGAGAGAGAGAGAGAGAGAGGAGAAACACCTTCCTTAGAGCTCTAGTGGGGGGAGGGTCGGTAGGCCTAAGCATCACTACACTCAAGCTGCTATTACATTTTATATAAAGAAAAATAAGGCCAGAGGAAGGCAGGCTCTGCCTGTTCCCAGGCTAGTTAAGAAGGCCTCAAACAAGGCTGGTCTTCAGCAGCTAGGAATTGCTACTCCTCCTGAGCCCAGGCTTGCCCCACTTGCTGTTGGAAAGTCCAGCATCCTATCCCTGCTAACCCTAACTCCAACCATGAATTTTCTTGTGTGCAACCCCTACTGTCTTCCTCTCTTCCTCCCATCTGCAGCTCCTTGAAGCCATAAAAAAGGTTCCGTTCTGGGGAACCTGCTGAGCATTGACTTGCCCAGGCCGTCCTCCTCTGGGCCACTTGACAAAAAGAGGAACTGAAATCTCCTGAGACTCAGATATGCTTCGGGTGTCGGGGGTCAGAGGCCCCTGTGACTGGTGTGCTGTGCAGGGTGTGCCCCACTCCCAGTCCTCATGGTCTTCCATGGGGTGTGCCCCACAGGGCCAGGGCCAACTAGAGGCAGCCTTCTCCCCTGGCCCCAGTTTTAATCTTTTGCTTTTTTTGCTTTAATTTTTTCTTTCCTTTTGTTGTATTCTCTCTCTCTCTCTCTCTCTCTCTCTCTCTCTCTCTCTCTCTCACTCTCTCTCTCTGACTTTTATGAGACAGGATTTTGCTATGTAGCCCTCACTAGCCTGGGACTCACCAGACAGACCAGATTGGCTTTAACCTTTCAGCATTCCTTCTCCTAAATGCTGCCTCTGCCTCCCAAATGTTGAACTCATCAGTCCTGTGCTACAAGCTCGGCTTTTTCAGTTTTTCTTCTGGGAGTGGGATGCTGTGTGGTTTGGTACCCTGGGCCCATAGGTAGAGCTAAGGTCTGGTCCTGACTCTATGGATTATTGACTGACTCGGATGTCATGGACCACCCAGCTCTTGGGTAAGATGGCGGTGCGGGACAAGGATTCCACAGAGATGGCAGTGCCCTTATGGGTTGTGAAGAGCCAAGCATCCTGTGGGGTAAAGAGGTCTATACGGGAGGGTTGTGAGCTTCCTCTACCTGGCTTATGTGTTAGGATAGCACTCTTGTGTGAGTCTCTGATGCCCCTGATCCTTTGCTTCTGTTTTCCCTTTACGGAGGTCCCTCTTATCCAAAGCATTGTTTTCCTACTTCCGTTACCCGCGATCAACACCAGTCTTAAAATACTAAAAGAATGATTCCAGAAATAAACAGTTCTTATGTCATGAATTATGTATCTGAATCACGTGATAGAATCCCAGGATGACCTACCTGTTCCTTCCCACCCAAACCATGACTCATCCCCCGGTCCGGTGTATCCACACTGTATGGACTACCTGACCAGGGACAAAAAAAGAAAGAGATGAATTAATTCCGATGCTATGTTGTGTTGCTACAGGGCACGCAGGGGAGAAATATAGGCTATACAGTACAGTATTTGATATTGGCTGCAGCTTCAGGAATTCTCAGGGGAATCTTGAAACACACCCTCAAGGATAATTGGGGAGGGGAACTGGTCTATCATCTATCTATCTATCTATCTATCTATCTATCTATCTATCTGTCATCTCTACCTCTGTGTGTCTGTGTGTGTGTACGTGTTTGCAATGTTTTTTCAAAGCAATGCATATACCTAACCTCAAGCTCAGGGTCGCCATTAAGAAGCAGGTGCCCCTATAGCCACCCCTTCATGCACCCTACAGTTTTCCATTGCAAGTCAAGTATAGACAGCACTCAGAACTCAGAGACTGAGGCAGGGGGATTGTACAATTTTGAGGTCAGCCTGAACTACAAGGCAAGATCCTTTCTCACCTGCCTCAAAATGCAAAATATATTATTTTTGTATATTTTTGTATACACGTTCAGTCTAGGAAATCGGGAAAGACAGACAAGAAAGAAGTCAACGGTATAGGATTAAACGCCACTCCTCCTTCAGAATGTCCTCATCCAAATAAGTCAGCCATGGACTCTTCTCCTTGTTGTATTCCCTCTGTGAATGACAGCTGGAATCACAGGCAGTCTTCAGTGAGGGGAACAATAGCGATCCCCCAAACCTACAAGATCTGTATGTTTCTATCCTACTGTTCGGTGTGGCTCAAAAATCAGCAGCCACCAGACCCAGCAACACGGATGCCTCTGGCCTCACCCCAGAATCCACATTTTAACAAGACAGTGGTGATTAGAACACCCGTTAGCACTGATGTGCATGGACACTGGAGTTACTTAAAGTTGAGACAGGCTTGAGCCAGAGTATAAACTGCTGGCTGCTTCCTTCATTGACAAAGACTGGCTGTAAGAACTGTCAGCTTAAGTCAGTAACGTGATTGATGAGGTGGCTGAATACGTTTTGGCCCAAGCTCCTTATCTTGTCAGATGCCAGAGATGCACAGCCTCAGACAGGTGCCTTGGTGGCCCAGGCTTCGAGAAGAAGAAATGTTTAGACCACAGAGCTGGGGGGTGATGGGGTTTCTTTGGTTGAAAGTTGGGCATCATCCCACCCACCAACTGTAACACATTCACATGCACACACTCTTGCTCAGTCACATACATGGTTATATGCACAGAAATAAACACACACACACATACACACACACACACACACACACACACACACACAGAGCATAGCAAGTCCTAGCTAAGAGTTGGACATCTCTGTCTCCTGCTTCCCTGTCTCATCTCTCCAAAACAGGCTTCTGTTTACATAGAAAGGGTTTTCCCCAAGACTCCCATGTTCTTTGCTGTCTCCTCCTTTGGAGCAAGGGACTTGTGGGGCATCTATAGTAAAGACCAGTTGAGTCGGAAAAGCGGACATGTTTGGAAGGGGTCAAAAGCAGTTTTTGCCTCACTCACATTGCCAAGTCAAAGGTGTTCTCAGGTCCCAGGTAATAGCTAAAGCTCAGTATTGGCTGGTGTGGAGCAGCACAGACAGGGCCACTGTCAGCTAGCATACCTTGTCCTGCTGCCTCTGGTCACAGTTGTCACCTCCTTAAGCATCCCTGGGAAACACATAGGTCTAGGCTCTATGGTTCCTTTTCATGTGGACTCAATACAGTTGGTTTTAAAACTGATTTGCTACAGCACTATTCTCTGTCAATGACCTTATGAAGTTACTTCATCTCTGTCTTGTTCCTCATCTGTAGAGTGTAGCAATAATAATAACCTCTCCGGGATCCCAAGAGGATCAGTAACAGTAGCTATTAAACACCTCAGACAGACACGTCATTCTACCACCCACTCAGCCAGCCAGTCAGCCAGCCAGCCACTCACAAATCCAGTGTGTCTTCACCAAGCACCTTCTGGGTTCCTGTCACTGGGAGACAACAATGAATTAGACACAAAGCAGCCAAAGGATCACAAAACAAACCTGAGCAAACTGCAGCAGGTGTTACCAAGAAAAGGGCAACAAGGGCTTGGAGGGAAAAAGCTCAGGCAAAAATTTTTTGAACAAGATTCCCAACAGTACAGGAAATAATCCCAGGAAGTGACACCTGGGATTCCATGCAGGTATGACGCTTCTGCTCAGCACAGAACAATCACCAGAGAGAAGAGAATCCACATCAGCTGTACATCTGACCAGAGACTAATATCAAAGACGAATCGATTACAACGAAAACACCAAGCCCCAAATTATCCAATCAGTAAATGGGATGACGAACCAAACAGGCAGATCTAAAAAGCAGAAACATAAATGGCCAGTGAAGGACCTGAAAAGGAATCCTTAGAAATGCATGGAGACTAGAGTTGGGTCCCCAGCACCCACAGGAAATGCCAGCATGGTGGTGCAGGATCAGAACCCCAGAGCTGGGGAGGAGGAGACAGGCAGATTCCTGGGGCTCCCTGGCCAGTCACTTTGCCTAATTGATGAGTTCTAGGTCCCAGTGAGAAATCCAGTTTCAAAAATAAACCATGAATGATAATGAGAACAATACCCAATGTTGACCTCTGACCTCTACATACGTACATATTCACAGTCATACATGCCTGCATATGACATTATACACTGTCATGCAAACACACAAGAACTTACACAAAAACAATAAGTAAGCAAAAATAAAATTACTTTAAGATTCTGTCTTACCCCAGTCAGATTGGTGTCATATACCTTTAATCCCAGGATTTGGGAGGCAGAGGTAGTCGGATCTCTGTGAGTTCAAGGCCAGCCTGATCTACACAGAAGTTGCAGGCCATCCAGGGATACATTGTGAGACCCTGTCTCTAAACAAATAACTAGGATACAAATGCTGGTGAGGATGTTGGAAAGAGGTGTAAACTCGCTGTTGCTGGGGTGTAAACTGAGGTAGCCACTGTGTCATTCAGTGCAGAGCTGCTTCAACAAACCAAGACCAGAAGGACCTTAACTCAGAATACCACAGACATACTTGCACATTCAAGTTTTGAAGTAGTCGGGAAATGGACGAAGCCTAGCTGTCAATCAACAGATGTATGGATAAATGGAAGCACCCTCGATGTCCATGGATGGATGGAGGGATGGAGGGATGGATGGATGGATGGATGGATGGATGGATGGATGGATGGGTGAATGGATGGATGGATGGATGGATGGATGGATGGATGGATAATGGATGGATGGATGGATGGATGGATGGATGGATGGATGGATGGATGAATGGATGGATGGATGGGTGGATGGATGGATGGATGGGTGGATGGATGGGTGGATGGATGGATGGATGGATGGATGGATGGATAGATGGATGGGTAGATAAAAAAACAGCCATAAGGAAAAAAAGAAACAGTGATATTTGAAGGAAAGCCTTACATATAGAGCCTAAATTCAAAATTAAAGTGTGTGTGTGTGTGTGTGTGTGTGTGTGTGTGTGTAACTTTAGACATTACAGAGCTAGAAAGAGGGTCTTGAGGATGAAGGAAGAGAATTAAAGGAAATGGGAAGTGGAACCAGTAGAATGAAAAGCAGAAGGGAGAAGGAACTGGGGGAGGGGAGCAGGGGAAGGGGGAAGGGGGAAGGGAGCAGGCAGAGGGGGGAAGGAGAGGGGAGCATGGGCGAGGGAGGTTCAAGGAGAGAAACAGCTGAGAAAACATCTGGAAGCTGTGTTTGAAGAGTCCATCACTTTGTATAGAGGCCTAAAAAAAAAAAGTAGTAGTTTGAAAGAGGGTGAAGGGAGCTACCCACCTCAGGAAGACAGGGATGGGGCATGATGGAACCTGCTAAGTGGGAGAAGATACTCTAAAAAGACAAGCCACCCTGCCTGCCGATCTGGGAAAGGCATGGCTTGCTGAGGGACTTGCTGAGGGTGGCTGGGTGCAGGGTGGAAACCAGGGAGCTGGCGGGCAGTTCTGTGTGATGTTGTAGACGTCTGGCTTTTATACATTTGCCAGAGCATACAGGACCTCACAAGGCGAAGAATGGGCTCAAATGTACCCCATACCTTCCATTCCGGTTGGCCAGTTGTGACAAGTGGGCCACACTGCGACAAACTGTGTGAGACACACCTTCTGTTCATTTGTCCATAAATCTGAAACTGCACCAAATTCTCTGTCACTTGATGTTGAAGTAGTCAGGGCCAGCAGTCGGGGCCAGGACATAGCTTTGTGAGAGAATGAGTGTGGAGCGTTCACAATGCCTGGGATGGGATCCGAGGCTTCATGCCAGCACTGAAAACCCTGTATGTGACAGGGATCCTAATTCTAACCTTCAAATTTTGAGCTCAAATCCCAGAGACAGGTAGGAGCTTATGAAATACATCCAGAAAGGGTGTCCCAGTGGCTCAGTGGGGACAGAACACCATGCGTCCTGAACATAATTGGCACTGGTATGTTTGTTACTTTCATGTCACTGTGACTGAGATGCACCTGAGGGCTCCTGGTTTCAGAGGAGTCAGTCAATGGTGGTTTAGTCCCATATACTTGAGCAAAGGATCATGGTAGTAGGAGAAATGTGTGGCAGAGGTTGTCTTTTAGAAGACAGGAAGTAAAGAAAGAACAGAGGGACCGAGGACCAGGTATGGTCTTAAAAGGCATGCCTACAGTGACCAAATGCCTTCCAGTAGGCGCCACCCTCTGAAGTTTCCAGAACTTGCACAAATAGTGCCATCGGCTGGAGGCCAAGCAGTCAGCAGCACAAGCACCTGTGGTGTGTAGGGAGGGAGGGGATCACATTACAACATAGCCAAAGAGAAGAGAGTTGCGTTTACTTCTCTCAGTAAGTTTTACAAGTATTAAATGCAGGAACCTTAAGATACAGTTGACTGCATGCACCCACATCAGAATGGGGTGCTCTGTTGTCAATAATTTAGCTCATGTGATTCCTCTAATGGTGACAGTTTGGGAGCAGGGTTTTCATGGGAACACAATTTTATCGTGATGCTCAGGAAGAAGATTTGGGGCAAGGTTTAAATCCAAGCACCGCCATTTCTACTCAGACCTCCCCTCACTGCTTTGAGATTCTGTTTCCCCATCTCTGAGAGAGAAAACTTACTTCCTGGGGCCATTTGAGGTTAGCATGGAAGGTCCTCTGTGTGCTGAGCTCATGTGGCATTTCCAGGGTGGAGGTATGGTGAGAAGATGAGCCTGACTGTTGCTAGTGGTCATGCTTTGGGGTTGAGCGTCCCTGGGATACCATGAACTCTCTGACAGCATCTCTTTGTCCACAGGGATGTGTCTGCAGGCATTTGTTGAAGCTTTCTTCTTCCTGGCCCAGAGGAAGTTCAAGCTGCAACCTCTCCATGAGCAGGTGGCGTCCTTGATCGACCTGTGTGAATACCACCTGTCCCTGCTGGATGAAAAACGCTTGTGCCGTCGGGGCCGGCCCCACCAAAGAAATCCCCCCCAGATGAACCGCGAAGCCCAATCAGCTGCAGGAAGCTCTGCACCCCAAATAATTGGGGCTAGCAAGCTCTCTCACTCCTGACACGCTCTGTCCTGAAGGCCACTCTGTCCTGAAAGAAGGCGTGCCCATGGGGGTTGAGACCCTGAGCTCCCCCCACCCGTTGGGAGGCGCTAGGGTTCCAGCTCAATCACCTGTGCATCCTCTCTGTGTTCCGTAGGGCTTCCGCCTCCCATGGCCATCCTTGCCTGCCCCCTTTCCCAGCACCTCATGGTGACCCACCCTGTTTGGGAATCATCAGTGGACATATGACATCCAAGATGTGACAGATGGCACCTACTATTCTGGGCTCCTGGGAAGCACCAACTGGGGCAGTTTCTGCTGTGCTTGGGGATGCAGGGGAATGAGGGGGAGGAGGGGGGTGAAAGACAGACTATCCTAAGGCAGAGAGCTGTGGATGTGGAGAACAGTCACACCGGGGTCTGCTGGGGCCCTGAGAGCCTGCTGGTCAGAGCTTAGCATCGTCCCATGTCTTTCCTTCCGCCCGTTCCCTGAAATGAAGAAGGCGGACACCCCCCCCCCCCCGATCATGTGCTGCACGGGTGTCCTTTGCAGACTGACCTCACTTGTTTGTTAACTTGCCTGTTGCTGCAATGTTTGATTTATTACTAATCAAGAAATAATTAAGAAATAGCACAGTAAGGTTCTTCAGTCTCCCCATCCAGGTTCCAGGGGACCCCTGCAAAGGTGGGGCACTGACCCAATGGCCAAGAGCCACTGTGTACCCAGCACTGTGCTGTCAGCCGGGAGTGAGGGGAGGGGCTTCAGAGGGGAGAGTGTAAGGCCCCGGTGAGAGCCAGGACAAGCAGGAGTGTGAGTAGAGCATGTGGTTGGCAAGACCAGAACAACCAGTGTTCGCCAATGTCTACTCCAAGGGGCAGAGGTGGAAGGCCTTGGTTCCTGCTCTCGGGACCCAAGTGGGTTTCACAGAAGTCCCAAATGAGAAGTGTATGGGGACATTCTTTAACCAGCCTCGAGCTGTACAGCTGTAAAAAGCTATTAAATAAAGCTTTGACTGGACACTGTTTCTCAAAATGAGTCTTTAGAAAGTGGTCACCAGCATGGAGCAGAGTCTGGGGGAGGGGCAGAGGAGAAATGGGTTCAAGAGGTTGAACTCAGCCACACTGCGGCAATATAAAAACGTGAGAGTCAGCCTCCACGCGTGCCTGTCATCTGGAGGTAGGCCACTGTTGTGTGTCCTGGGAGTGGGCCTCTGAGTCTGTCGCACATGACCTTGGTGGGCTCCATACGCTGAGGATGTGACTCCATTGTCCGTGATGGTCACAGAAGCCTGTCACTGACAAGTTGGGCCCTGCCCCAGGACTGTTGGATAGATTTTGGGGGCTGCTGTACTTTGAGAGGCAACACCAGGAGACTTCTGTCCCGACTTCCGCTTCTCAGAGGCACCACTGGGCTTACTTGCATTGAGGACTAGCCCTTCTCTGTTTGGAAGGTGTGAGAGTGAAGTGAGAGCCACGCAGATGGTTCCTGGTGGGGAAGGAGCTGAGCCGGAGAGCTCAGGCAGACCCAGGGGGTGCCTCTACAAGTGCTGTGTGCTCTGTGACTGTCTATGGCCCAGGTCCCTTCTTTAAAAAGACCCTAGAGATCCATCCCAGCCTGCAGACTAGGCTCAGCTTTTCATCTGCCTGAGCTGGAGCTGTGACCCACTCCCCACCCCTCTTGCCAGAAGGGAGCCTACAAGGACACAGCATTGAGTTTAGTGGTTTAAATACTGGTCCTACAAGATGGCCACGCCTATCCATAACCCCAGCACAACAGGGCCTCCTGTAGCTCTGTGCTTCCACTTTCCAAAGAAGTATTGGGGAACAAGGGGGTTTGCCCTTATATTACCTCAGGAACTGTATGTCTTCTCCCTAGCTCAGACCTAAGCAAGTCCCTCTCAGATATGGCCCCAGACCCCTCTGTCCTTTCCTCCTTAACATCCTGGAGGGAGCAAAGAACACCAGACAGCCTTCAAATCCTGCTGAAATTGCCCCCCACCCCCAGGCAAGGGCCTTTGACCAAGCCCCTCCCTTTTTTCCCCATGAAGACCCCACAGTCCTAGTTTTGACTCTGGCTTCCCAGAACACTTAGAGTCTGTTGTCAGGAAAACACTAAGGCAGAAGACTCTGGCAGCAGGCCCCTGCTCCGGACTCCCCTCCAAACCCTTGCTGCTTGTCACTGCCACCGGGTCCAATCTGATCCCTCGAACCAACAGAAAACAACATCCAAGGTTCAGCTCCAGCCCCTCCCCCCACACGTCCCCTTCACCCTCACAGAATGAGCAGCTTCTTCCATGTATGCCCGGGAGCCCAGAAAGTCCCCTTCTTTGTCAAACTTACCTGTGGGATCCCAGCTGTGACTCCTTTTCAGGGTCAGCCATGTGCTGTTGGATCCAAGCCAGCTGCTAGGGCAAGGAACTTTGGTCCAGCAGGTGCTTGTGGAAGTGACGGGAAACTGAGCAGCTCCAGGTGAGGAGACATTCGCCTCTGCAGACGCTGGGAATGCCCTTAAAAATCATGACTTTCTAAGCTTCACTGAGCCAACTGGCTGGAGAGCCCCAGATTCTCAATTGGCTGATCCCTTCCCCAAGCATGGTGGCTGTCTCATGAGCCCATGAATAGGCTGACCCTTGAGCCTCTCAACAGCCAGATTCCATGTGCTCTTCAGCTCAGGTCCTAGGCCTATTAGCCTATTAGAGGTGTGTGTGTGTGTGTGTGTGTGTGTGTGTGTGTGTGTATGTGTGTGTGTGTGTGTGCGTGCGTGTGCTCATTCGTGTGTGCACGCCCCTCTCCTTCAGCCTTGGACTCCAGGAACTGCTAGGCTGGATGGCCTTGGCCCTGTTCCTCATGGGTATCCACCCTGTCTCCCCTTCTTATGTCACACCACCCATTCAGAGAAAGTAGTCTGCTGAGAATGTAGGTAGTTAGGGAGTAGGGTTGGACAAGCATTTGAAAACCATTACATGTCTTTTTAGATTATTCTAAACACTCCCTTTCTTGTGAACGAACATGTTCTCAGTGATTCATAGTTCAAAGGGTTCTTTTAAATTTGTTTTCTTGTCCGATTCTCCCAGCCACCCAGTGAAAGACGAGGTCTGTCACCAGTCTTTCTGACACCCATCCAAAGCCCAGTTAGGCAGACGTGACAGCCCATGCTGCCAGGAAGCTAATCCTTCCACAGAGCACCCCTGGGAATTCTAGGGACCCTCTGACTTATTCCTCTATTACACAGACTGTAAGGGCTCCAGGTCCTTGACCACCTAACCAGGTAATGCCCTTTCTCCATGTCTTGGGAAGAAAGATTCAACAAGACAACAAAAGGCATGATAAATGCAGAAGTATTTGTACAAACCATGTGCTGGCAGGACATGTGCTTGCCTTCACACTCGCTTCTGGGTTCTAGCAACTGTAACAGGACGGAAGTAAAAGCTTTCTTGAATAATGTCAATCAAGATGAACGAAGCCAGAGTGACTGGCTCCCCCACCCCTCCCGGCTGCCTTCTGTCTAAGCGCCATTCATTGCTGCTCCTCAAATGTCTGGCCTTCTGATTGGCAGAGGTACTACTCCAAAATGGCTCAAATTGACCCGTTTTGTTCCTTGGTTAACGTCCTTTAGTCCTCAGCTCTGTGAATGAGAACTGCGCTGGCAGTGCTTGGCACTGGGTGCCTGCTCTCGAACTCATGACTCAGGACTCATGAGCTCAGGACTCACGAGCTCTCATCTGGGAGCTGCGTTCCCAGCAGCAGAGACCTGCCAGAGCGTGAAGAGGGGAATTCACCAGTGAGCACTACAGCCTGAAACCTACCTACCTACCTCCGTTGGTAATGTTGCCACTCCCATTGCTGTTGATGAAATTTTCCTCACATTATTTTCTCAAAAAATAATGCAATATGTGTTTCTTGTTCTCAGAGACAAAGAAACTCAGCAGAATGAACAGCTTTCTAGTTGCCTATTCTTTTTTTTTTTTTTTTTTTTTTTGGTTTTTCGAGACAGGGTTTCTCTGTGTAACCCTGGCTGTCCTGGAACTCACTCTGTAGACCAGGCTGGCCTTGAACTCAGAAATCCACCTGCCTCTGCCCCGGCCAGTTGCCTATTCTTATGACTGAAAGTCTTGCTTTGCTTTAACTGGGAAAAACATGCTGCCTCTGTTTATACTTACACACACACACACATGCACACACACCTGTGTGCACATACACACTCATGCATGCATAGTCACACATGTGCTTACACAAGCACACACACAGTGCTTGCACACTCACACGTGAGAGCACACAGTGCATACATTCACACATGTGTGAGCACATACAACATGCACGTGCACACACAAAAGTATGAACACACAAAACACACACACACTGAATGCCATTTTCCTCATTGCTGGAAATTCTTTGCTTCAGAGTCTGATCTGGAAAACAGAGAAACAGGCCCTTTGTGGTCCTGTACAGCAAAACCTGCTCACTAAGAAGCTTCTGGAAAATGTTTCTCTCTACAAGAGGGGAAGCATTTACATTGAATCTGACTGTTGTCAGATTGAATCAGGGCTGTGGTCCCTGGATGCCACGCTTCTCCCAGGCCTCAATATGACTACTGAGGTATTTTCCCTATTTCAAACCAGAACAGAGAAGCTGCCGGAGGCCCTATCTCTTCTGGAAGTCTGATATGAGTCTGGATTTGCTTGACCTGTCGCCCTGTCGGTTAAGTGGTCCAATGGGTGACTTTCCCTCCCTGACACTCGTCCCTCTCCCATGCAGCAGAGATCACGTCAAAGTAGTCACAGAGAGCCTGGCATGAAACTTGGCACCTGGGAGCTCTCTTCATGAATGTCTGTTGAGAAAAGGTATGGTCTCCATATGCTGGAAGCAATGGCTGCCAGGAAACTCAGTCAGAAGGCCGTGAGCCCTGGCAGGAGAGGCTCCTGGAAGTCTGTGGAGACCTCAAGCCCACCTCCCTCCGCCACTCCCACCTCTTAAAAGCCTTTCAAAATTCTTTATTAAATTTTCATGTCACATGAAGTCAAGGCTCTGTTACAGCCTCAGTTGTCTTGGTAACTTCACAAGATGCAGTAATAAAATGAGACTGAGTGTTGTTAACCACGGCTCACTGTATAAACAGCTATAGAGTATAGACAGTTTCTTTTATGTGGTAATTTTCGACAGCAAACCTGCTTGGGGGTGGGAGACAATGTTTGTTCATTGTGGATCAATTGGTAAGAAAAGGGCACCTTTAATTTTTTTTTTCTCCCCTTAAGGTTGATGTTTGCTTGAGAGCTATTGACGCCAGGGACCCATGAAATCCTGGGGGAGCCAGAGGGGAAATTTGGAGACTCAAGCTTGCCTGAGTCTCTCTTCTAATAGGGGAAACCCCTGTTAGAAGTTGGTCATCTTTCAGAGTCTCTAGGGGGGATGCCTGTCCCTAGAGGTTTGCTCTCTGTGCCCCTTCTATGTGAAGTCACCTTATATAGCTCCTCCCCAGAGCCTGAAGTGCTGAGGAAACAACAAGAAGGCCACCATGAGCCCTGCTGGCCAACATACCTGGTGGCCATGACTCCAGAGAACACAGCTCCACGCCCCCCCACCCGCCCCCAGCCTCTTCCCAGCACCCCGCCCCCCCGTGCAACATATGTTCACTCTGAATATTTCCCAGACTGTGGCCCACCCGGTGGGAAGTGGGAAGCAGATGGCCTAGAGTTAAAAATAAAGTGAGACCCCAGCTCCCTGGAAATCTCCACCCCCAGCCCAGTGGCTTCAGAAAAGCATTCGGGTTTTTGCACAGCCCTCTGCCACTTAGGGAAAGAAGCCTCTTAGGCAGGCTGACAACTCCCAGGTCCTTTGGTTGATATTTCACAGAACATTCAGATTCTACACATGCCTTGTCCTCATATGGTGTGACAGCCTCCTTGGCCCAGGCTCCTGTGTCACAGGTCTTGGCTTTTTATGGATGAGAGAGCTGTCACTCCACTCTTCTAGAGAGACCCAGGTTTGCCCACCAGGAGTCCCTCAGCCAAGTGGAGAAGAAGGCAGGTCAGCATGCAAGCATGGTTTCCCGGGTCCTCTGCACCAGGGTATAGCTTTGAGGCTTGGAATTGAGTTGTTCTTCACCCAAAGCTGTGGGCATTTGATGAGAATCCCTGGGAATCAGGCTCCACATTTGTCTTTAATGCTAGCAGCTCCGGTATCACCCATCATCACATAAACAGTCCACTGTAAAACATCTGTAAGCTATTCTTTTACAAATGAGGGGGGGGCTAAAGGGGGACCTTCTGATTCTCCTTTGCAAGGTGGGGGTGTATGAGATAAGCCTGTTTGTGAAGAAGCTCTTAGCCCATCATCTTAGTAAATATCCCCCATGGAGGCAGCCCAGGAAACTCCAGGGTGCCATTTTCAAAACTGGACTCCGTGGCAGCACAGCTGTCAGCCATGTTATGCCTCTGCAGACACACCAACAGCAAAAGCCTCCAGCGTTTTTTTTGTTTGTTTGTTTTTTGTTTTTTTGTTGTTTTTTTGTTTTTTTTCATCTTTGCAACTTTTACCTGTGAGGTGAACTCCAGGCTTTTACAGAGCTGGGGGCCCAGGAGGAGTACCCATCCAAGTTCACTGCCAGCCTCTGGAGTCCAGCCATGACCTATACCTCTAGCTCCACCACTGTGAGTCCTGGAGCACCAGCCTTTTGCTGGCTAGGGTGTTCTGTTACCAAACTGGTCCATGCCAGATCCCAGGGAAGAAGCTTGGCTCCAGATGGGATGAGTGACTGAATCCATTTAGCTCACCGTAGCAAAATACCATAAGCTGAATAGTTTCTAAACAACAGGAATTTTATTTCTTCCTGTCCTGGGATTCCAAGCTCAGGATAGTCAAGTCCTGATGAGAGCCCTCGAGGCTGTAACCTGCTGTCTTCCTTTTCACTGAACTCTTATCTGGCAGGAAGAGCCTGGGAGAGCAGTCTGGGGTCCTTTCAGAAGCGCTCCAGTCTTGTCCCTGATCTGATCACTTCCTAAACGTCCACCTCCTCATATGGTCACAGCTGGAGTGAGGAGTCATCAGCTGAATTTCCGAGGGATGGAACAGCAATATTAAGTCCACGATACAAGCTTCTCTCTCCCCTGGTAGAGCGGTTTCTGGGGACTCTTGAAGCCTCAGGCTGTGTCTGCCACCCTAATCAGCTTGGAAGCCTAACGATTGGTGCCTGAGCGGCTCTCACTCAGCACTTCCATGGACCTGCCCTAAGCCATTTCCAGAGTCAGCAGCTTCTGGCCTCAATGGGACACAGGGTCTGTCCATGGTTGTGTCGGGGCAAAGCAGACCACAGATTGACAGGTCAGAAATAGTTACTTACTTGAGGCTTCATGTCGTTATTGTGAAAAGCCTTGTCAATTTTGCATTCTGCACAGCGCTATGTCCATATTTTAGCCAGGTTAGCTAGAACGGAGGTAAGCAAGACTGCAGGTATCAGCAGTTTCCCAGGAGGCTCATTTCATGTTCGTGTAGTTACACCTAGTAGGCCAGGTGGCAGTCTAGGGTGACTCTAGCTGCTGCCAACCTGGGCTCTTCTTCCCTCTCCAGAGAGGTCTCCAGCTGTGTTGGAGAAGACAAGACGGGAGGCCAACTGGGATGTTGTTCTGGCCAAAGCCAGCTTTACCTCCGACTATCACCTTGTCACATGACCCTGATCCAATGGCTGGCATGAAGGGAAATGTACTTGCCTGTACACTCAAGAGAGTGATGTGGGATCACAATCATCTTCTACAAACTCAATTAGATGACCCGTGAACATTAATGTATGAGCTGCACCTTCATGGAAGCTTTGCCACACCCCACTGCAACGAGGTCATGTGCTCTTATGGCCCCGGGTGTGGCACGCACCCATCCACACCAGCGTAGGCACACCTGTCACAGCCAGACAGTCGTCCCTTGCAATCCAAAGCTGATTGATTCTAAGATCCCAGAAGATACCGAACTCCGAGGATATTCAAGTCGATTATGTAAAGTGGGGTATTGATGTAACTCATCTTTCCATATACTTTAAATCCCCTCTAGACTTAGAGTCTTTAATTCAGTGAAAGTGCCAGAGAAACAGTTGTTAACCACTGTAGGGGGAATAACAACCAGAAGAGACTCACCCCTACTCGCTACAGTTACACTCATTCGGGGTGTATGCTGGAGTATTTGTTGGTTGAACCTTCGTGGGAGTGAAGGACCAGCTGTACTCACAACGTCACCCCAGTGTACATTTGGGGAAACTGAGGTACAAAGCTGAGATGAAGTAACTTGTCCATGGTAGCCCCATGCTAATGCCAAAGCCGGTCTCAGATCTGGACCTCCAGAGCCACATAATTGACTCAATAGATTAACAAACTTGCTGCCAAACCAGATGACCTGTCCTTTGACCTCCCCATGTGCGCCATGCCACCCCTCACACATATGAATGAATGAATGAATGAATGAACGAACAATGGAAGTGGTAAAGCTGTAGCGCTATCAGAGCACTGTGAGGATCTGGTGAAGTCCCTCCATGGCAGCATGTCAGATTCTCCAAAAGGCTTTCAGATCCACGAAGCCATCTCAGAAACACCGCAGTCCCTGTGGCCTGCAGGTCCCCCCGTGCTGTCAAGTTTCACCCCATATGGAGGTCTTGAAGTCAGCCACGGGGCTTGGCTTTCAGAAATGGCTGGGCTTGGCTGCAAATCGAGCACCGAGGGGAATCCACTGCCTAGGGGTCCAGCAATCCGGCGAGCCCTGTTTCTAACCGGATGTGCCTGGCGGTGACGGGAAACATAAGAATGTCTGAAGACCAGATTCACTCTGGCTGCCACGGTCACCCAGACATCGTGGCAATGCAATGGCATTGTCCTCGTTGTACAGCTGAGCAGATGAAGCCACTGTCCCCTACTACTGGCCCCATGGCCATCGAGAAGCTTTGACTACAGCGGGTGCAGAGCTTCTTGTGACAGT
The DNA here is from genome assembly GCF_011762505.2 of Arvicanthis niloticus. Lineage (NCBI taxonomy): Eukaryota > Metazoa > Chordata > Mammalia > Rodentia > Muridae > Arvicanthis > Arvicanthis niloticus. Next base: position 12,943,190 of record NC_047659.1, on the reverse strand, counting down.
AGACAGACGAAAGCCACTGCTCTTGTTACTGCAGGTCAGCGAGTCTCTAGCTCCTAGCAGAGAGGATTAAGACACGCACAGACTCGGTCCCCAAGCCTGGACCCTGGCCCTGTAAACAACAGACTCTATCTACACAGTGTATGCTCCCAACTGCTGTCCCTGTGTGCTAATCTGTCTACTTCTTTCTGTGTTCACACTCGGCCTAGGAAGCGTCCCCTTATCTGAGGAGGACAAAGGTCTTGTTAAGAGAACCCTTAGAGCCTGCAAAATCTTCAGTAGGTGGGGCACTTGCAACTTGTAAAACCTCAGCGTTTATACCACTGAGGACCACCAGGAAACACAAGCAAGAATCTGGGGACGGGAGCTGCTGCAGAGGTCATGGAGGGTGCTGCTCATGGGCTTCCCCCCTTGGCTTGCTCAGCCTGCCTTCTTATACAGCGCAGGACCACGAGCCCACGGGTGGCCCCACCCACAATGAGTTGGGCCTTTCTCCATCTGTCATTAATCAAGAAAATGCTCCGTAGGCCATTCTGATGGAGACATTTTCTCAGTTGAGTTTCCCCTCCCACCTTTAGCTGTGTCAAGCTGACAAAAAGACAGTCTAATACACAGAGCTAAAACAAAGTACAGTTTAAAGGCAAATAGTGACAAGGAGACAAGGAGTGTCCCCATCCCCCTTCGCTACTGCTAGTGGGTTCCTGTGTCTTTTTAGGCAGGCCATATACATTCAAGAACTCTTAGGTGTGTGTGTGTGCAGGGTGTGTGTGAGGGGTGTGTAAGTAATGCAGGGTGTATGTGTCTTTATATGTACATGTGCACATGTGTCTCTCTGTGTATGTGTGTGTGGTGTATGGTATTTTTGTATGTGCCTGCTCTGTTTTATACACACCTACTCGCTCTCTGCTTTTTTAACCCGACACTGTTTTTTGATACATACATTACTCTGTATCATGATACACACATGGAAGTGGGTCTTAGCTTTTCAGTGATCATAGACTCCATTACGTGATATACTGTAATTACATATTATCTGGCTCCTTCCTTCATCGGTCGTTAATATATCTACCTCCTCCCAGGCCTGTTGCTAAGTGTCACAGGCACAGTTGTCACAAACACCTTCACTTTATGTACAAGGATCATATGTCCTGCAGGGAGAATTACCAGGTCAAATGGTACACGCATTTTTAAAATTGCACCAATGTAGTTCTGTTGATCGTCAAAGGGGCTGTCGCTTTTTCAGCCCCATTAAACCTGTGTGAAAGCGCCAGGCTGGCATGTACTGTCTGGGCGCCGCTGTTAGCCCATTGGTGGGTAGGAAACACAGCACCATCTCATTACGGATTTAATTTTCACTTCCAGACTTTTCTGTGTGTCGAGAGCCATCAGCAGTTTCTGTTGTCAGCTGCCTCCCCCCCAACCCCCCCCCCCCCCCCCCGGCTTGCTGGTCCACCACGCTCACTCTTGATTTGTAACACCTCTTTGCAGATGAAAAGGATTGGCCTTTGCTCATAGCTCGGCAAAATCCCTCCTCTACATGAGCCATCTTCTCCCAGCCAGATGACTCTAACTGCCTCAGTCTTTCCTCCGTGGTGTCTCGTCTCTACTGCCAAGCCCATTCCGTTCGTTATATTGCTCCCTGGGAAGATATAAAGTGACTTCGGCCACTGCTGAAGCGGGGCCAAGCTTCCTCCAGTCCTGAGCCACATGGCCATCACCACATGCAGTCAAGGCTGACCCTGCTCCCTGAACAGATCCCTCCTACCCTGTGGCTCCTGAAGCCCTCATGTCACCCACTCAGGTGACATGATTCTCTTTGTTGTTCACCCCCCAGGGCAGGTCTGCACCCCTTCAAGACCCCACTCCACTTCCAACAAGAAGAGATTGGAGGAAGTGTAACGGGGAGAGAAGGAAGGAAGGGAAGCCGGCAAGTGGGAGGGACAGAGGTGCCTTCCAGATCCAGCACTCAGAGGACGCTGGGGCAAAGTCAAGGCCCAGAAGCCCCTCTAAGATTCAAATTTGCCCATTTGGGCAAAGGGCTATCCTTTCCTGTAAACACCCATCAACACTTACTTCACAAAACACAAATTCTAAGAAATGTAAGAGACAGGTCCTTCCCAGGTCATCCTGGTCTGCCTTGCTAGGCTGCCCAGAGACCTTTGGTCCAGAGAGGCCTCTCCATCACTGCTCCTAGCCCCCACTGGAGTGACAGGCGAGTGGATACAAGGCCTCTTGTGTTTGGACCTCCCAGGAGGTCAAGAGGCTGCAGGCGGCAGACCATTCTTTCACAGTAGTGGCTTCCAGCCCTGGACCCTCCTCACAGGGAGAATGTTATCTGTGCTCTCCTCGCTGTCTCTATGAGACCCTGGGCACCTGCAGACTCTTGCTGTCCCACCCAGCTCTTGGCTGTTCTTCCCACAGTAGTTAGGGGGGGGGGAGGGGGGAGGGGGGCTCCCACTTCACTGCTCCATGGCCTCTCTTCACTCTGAGGAGCAAGATCAAGTCTCTACCTGCTCTGCACTGGTTTCCTCTGTCTCACCACTCACTGGGCTGGGCCTCTGTCCAGGGTTCTGCCAGCAGCTCTTCACAGGTCTGCATTCCCCAGTCAGCCCTCTGGCCTGCTACGATGCCTACGGGCTAGGGGCCTTCCTTCTCACTGAGTGAACATAGCACTGAGCACAGCTCTTATTGTGCCAGGTGGGCACAGCCAGAAGGGGCCCCCACACTGCTGAGACTGAAGGCCTAGGCACACTCTTGATGAAGGCTAGGCAGGGGTCTCTTTCCAGGAGGAAGCCCAGGCTTCCCAAATCCCAGATGCTAGAGAAGGTTACTCCCTCAGTATTGCATCTTCAAGATCATTAGGGTGTGGTTTTGAAGATAAACGTACAATTTGGGTTTAACAAGAGTGAGCACAGGGAGTGGGTGTGTGCAGGGACCACATGGGCCACCCCTCAGGAGAAAAATGGGTTCTCATGTTTTGTCGTCCTTTTGTGGGTTTTGTTGTTGCTTCTGCTGTTACTGGAGAGCAAACCTAGGGCCTTAATTAAGCATGCTAGCACAGACCTAGTCCCACTCTGTGACTTTTTAGAAACCAAAAGGACACAGTTTTCCAGGCAGCTGCCTGACTCCCTTATGAACTGAAACTTCGTGTGCACACAGTTGGTCTGTCCTGTTGGCAGCTGCCCGAGGCAGCCGGCTTATCTCCACAGGCACAGGTGGATGTGAGTGCCAGGTGACTGGGACTCATGGCAGACTGAACGGACGCAACAGATGGGACACTTGTGCTCAGAACAGGGAAGATCATGTGGAACAGTGACAACCCCAAAGCAGGAACGGCCAGAAGCAAGAACAGAGGCTTTTGCCCAGGCCCTGAAGCCTTGAGAAGTCCTCATCTCCTCCCACCTGACTCACAAATAACCTCTTTTCATCCCCCCTCCTCCTCCCCACACACCTTGTCCCAATATATTTATCTACACCAGTTTTCAGCCCTGCCTGGCTGGCATCTTTGGGGAGGCTGGGTCACGTGACACCCAGCAGCAGCCCCTTAGTCGACAGGCTGAAGCCCATCATATTGAATTCTATGGCCCTCGGAGCCCATGAGCCCCCACACTGCTCTGAAATCTGCACTGATTTATTGGAATGCAAATGCACAGCTTATTTCCTGTAATGGATGTGTGGCCCCTCCTCTTATCGGGAACACTCTTTCAAACGTCCTCAAGGGGAACAGAAGTTCAGGGATCTTGAACCTGGTCCCTACCGCATTTCCACAGGAAAAGGGGCTGACAGGGGAGATCAGAGAGGCACCCTTGTCTGCCTGTCCCAGTCCTTGAGTCCTTTTTGCTTCTGTCCCCGCTACACTGACAGTGTCACAGCAGAGCTATCGGTTCTGCTATAGGCTGGGTCAGCCAAAGACTCAGACATAGTTTCCCCAAACATGTTTGATATTTGATAGTTAAATCTGTGAATGCAGAGCCAGGTGATCTGGAGTACCAATTTGATATTTGATATCCAGTACTCATATATTCCCAGATTCTGTGTATATGTTCTTCCCCCCCCCCACACACACACACATAATAAAAATAAATCTTTTAAAAAATGGTCCTTCTTTATTGAACTCCCTATGAACCAGGCATCACGTTAGGCGCTAAATATATAATAACACTAATAAACTTAGAAATTAAATAAACCAAGACTGATAACCTGACACACTGCCACTGTCCAGTGAGTCCCAGACCCTGTGTGAGTGTCAACATTGAACATTTCTCTTCTTAGGTTGGTCTTCTTTCTTTTTCTACTACTGAAACAGAAACAGCCAGAAACAAAAGCAACGTACCTGCTACTTTCATTTACTTTTCTAGAATTATTAGTGTACATGAACAGCTGTCTGTTTACTTTGAGACAAGGTCTCTACAGCCCAGGCTGTCTTCCAACTCTTTACATAGCTGGGGGTGACCCTGAACTCCTTTATCCTTCTGCTTCTACCTCCCAAATGCTGGGATTACCGGGTTTGAGCCACCCCACTAGGCATATACTATTTTCCCGACTGCTTCTTGCCTGCTTTTCTGCTGGGATAATTAATGGCCTAATTTTTCAACTCTTCAGGCAGAGCTGAATCGCTCTGCACAAGTATTTTCAACATCATCAAAGGTGAGAGACAGCTCAAGGTGACTGATGGTTTTAAGCAGCAGAGTACGATACTGACAGATGACATTTGAGACCCACGAAGAGGCTTCCACGTTACCTGCAGATGCTGCCACGCAAGCGCAGTGGAGGCAAAGCAAAACTTACTATTGCCCTATGGATGCCAAGGGCCAAGTGGAAATCTCCCTGAGATGTTTCTTCTTTCGTGTGTGTGTGTGTGTGTGTGTGTGTGTGTGTGTGTGTGTGTGTGTGAAAATTCAGACACATACAACTATCGACAGAAGGGCCAACTCACAATTTCTATAAAGTGTCTGTTAGGATGTAATATGCTCCTGATCTTGGCCAGTTAATGCCATCCCAGAATGGAGCAGGTATGGTACAAGGGAGGGAACCTAGATGTCATGTCAGGTCAGACAGTGAAGACACATTCAGAAACAACCCTGGGGTACGTCAGTAGGTTAGGACACTGCTTGAAGGGGATCCCAAGGACCACACCTAGAACTGTTGGGTAACCCTGTCACAACAAAATCGAGGAATGAATTCTATCTCCCTAACAACAGGAAAGCATCAGCCCCATGGGGATGTTGGAGAGGACTTTGTTGAGGGCCCAGTGTTAAATGAAGCTCAGAGCTGGAGAGGCACCTTTCCCAGTCATCTCTGCACAGAGCCAGTCAAATAAGAAATGCTCCCAGTTGCTGAATCCACAGGATACTCTGACAGAAGCCCTGTTTTCATGGCCTCCATGTGCTGCCTCCCAGGCTGCTTAGTTACAAAGAAGGCAAGGGAAACAGCAAACACTTGATGAAACACCCAGGAAAGGCAGCCAGGCCCGGTCATCCTGTGCCTCCAAACGTGTTTCTCTCTAAAAACTCAGTATGCCCTGTTCGAGACAGCCAGAAAATGGACCGAAAGACACACTAGACAAACATAGTTCTGTTTCCATTTGTTATTGGTGTTGCTTTAAGAGTGTGGTTGAATGTATTTCTCCTAAATGCCATTGTCACAAAAGACCAGAAAACCCTATGGAAAGTTCCAGATTTGAAGAGGTTAAAGAGACAGGACAACTGACTGCAATCTCTGACCCTAGACTCGGACATTAGGGGGATATAGTATAGAAGGACATAACTGGGTCAGCTGAGGAAACTAAAAACCGAGTGGAGAGCTGGTAACAGCATGACGGTTTGACTAGTGAAGCTGAGAGCGCCGGAAGCTGGGAAGGGTCTGGGAAGGAGCCATGATATGTAACTAGCCTTCAAGGAATTCAGGAGAAGTGTGTGTGTGTGTGTGTGTGTGTGTGTGTGTGTGTGTGTGTGTGTGTGACAGAGAGACAGACAGAGACAGAAAAAGAGATAATATAATGATAAAACAAACCAGGTTAAACATTCATGGCATTTTTGAATAAAAGCCACACAGTGTTCCTTGTTGTTGATTTCAACAACTTATCTGTAAGTGTGAAATTATTACCAAAAGCAAACGTCCGAAGGAAAACAAACTCATTCAGAATTCAAGGCATGAACGTTTAAACTATATGCAAGCATAATCATTAAAAAAAAAAAAAGTAACAGTAAAAAGGGGTATTTGTAACGAACAGCGTCTACCATCTACTGCAAACCTGTTAGTTCAATACTGAGAGCGACTCTAACCAACATTGGCTACTCAGGCGGGGACTTCAGGAGGCAGAGGGATCTTGAATGTGGTGCTAGCAACATTTCAATTAGGGTTTTTGTTGGGGGGGGGGTGATGGTTTTGTTGCTCTGTTTTTTATATTGTTTGGTTTTGTTTTGTTTGAGATAGCGTTTGGTCATGTTAACCCCTGGCTGACCAGGGGTTTGCAGGGTGCACTATGTAGACCACTAGGCCAGCCTCAAATGTGCTGGGATCCTTTGTCTGTCTCTACTGGGATGGCAGGCATGCCTGAACACACTTTGCAAAACAAACCAATGAGCAGATAACAATGCCAAATGGGTCAGGGACAGGGGGTCAGGGGGAGAGTAGGGGAGTTGCTGGAGAGAATGCTTGGTGGTTAAGGGCGGGAACTGGCCTACAGCATCCATTATCGGCAGCCTACAACTACTTGTAACTCCAACTGCAGGGCATCTATGCCATTTTCTGAACTCCAAGAGCATCTATGCTCACATGTACAAAATACACAGTTATACATACATACACAGATACATAGACACACAGATACATATACATACAAATATATACATACACACACACACATACACATAGCCACACATATATATGAATAATTTAAATTTAAAACCAACCCAAAAACTATTGCTAGAGAGATGGCTCAGTAGTTGAGAGACTGACTGTTCTTTCCGGAGGACCTTGGTTTGATTCCCAGCTCAAGACCATGTGTAACTCCTGTTACAGGGGACCTATACCCTCCTCTGACCTCTGTGGACCCTGGGCATGTATTTGGTACACAATGTATACAGGCACTTACCTACACTCATATTTTGTTTTTTAAAATAAAAATTAAAGATATTTTTTAAAAAATTGATTAGTATGTAGCATGGTTCTAATTTTGCCTTCACAATACCAGTCTGTGTCATGTGCAGTGGTGCACACCTATAATTCAAGCACTTGGGAGGAAGGGGCTCAGAGAGCTCAAGTTTGAGGTCAGCCTTGGCTGCATACGTAGTGAGACTTTACCTCAAAATAATAAAATAGGAATTGGGTTGTATGGGCAAGAGCAAAGCTATCTTGATAGCTGTAAACAATAAATCCATCTATACTGAAAGGGTTTTGTAGGCAGTGGACTTCTGTCAACATGACTTCTTCTTGCTTAGTATTTGACTTTAAAAAAAACCAGTTTTTAATTATGTGTAGAAGTGTCTGTATGTGGGTATGTGCACAGGAGTGCAGTACACACGGAGGCCAGAAGAGAGCATTAAAGGCCCTGGAGCTGGAGTTTACAGGTGGTTGTGAGCCACCCGGTATGGGTGCTGGGAATTGAACACAAGTCCTTTGCAAGAGCAGTGTGTACATTTAAGCACTCCAGCCCCCTGCTTCTGTTTCATTTGGTTTTGTCTTTTTGTTTTTAAAGGTGGTTTTAGGAAAATATGGGATGTTTCAATATTGGCAAGGTGAGTTATGAGTCTCCTGAATCTGTAACTTGCCTTCCCTTTCCTTGAATTTCTTTGGTGTAAGTTCTGAAGTGACAACACTCTATGATCTTTGTCCCACAGATTAGAATAACCGGTGTCTGTTGGAGTACCCTGGAGACAGACTGACTTTGCATCTATTTGTAAATTTTGTTTCCTTGAAATTACCAATTGTCTGTACGCTCGGCTCTTTGAAATCTCCTCTGAATTGGCTGTGACAACTGACTGGTTTCCTCATTAATTAGTGAATTAAAAAAATACTAAACATATGTTCATCTTATATTTGTATGTAAGTCTTGGTTGTCAAAAAAAAAAAAAAAAAAAACCATGCTTTCACGCAGTTGTTACTTTTTGTCATGAGCGGAAAAGCTGTAAACATTTTGTAAGAGATGTTTCTGAGCCTGAGGCCTTCTCCCTCCAGACTCTAAGAGTGTGGAGTCCCCTGAGCAGGCCTCTCTGTGGGTAAAGCCAATCTTCACACATCAGCAATGTGTGCTAACCCCCCAGATGTAACTGCAGTGACATAGTCCTCAGGGCCTTGGTGTCAACTTTTTGGCTGGTAGGAAGGACAGACCGAAAGGCCATGATCCTTAGAGAAGCAGGTGGCTTTTGACTAGCTGGACCTTCAAAGGGCTCTTTGTCTTCTGGATATTTCAAGATACTCAGAAATAAATGCCAACCAGGAGTCACAAAGACAGCAGTCAATTCTAAACACGTATGTGGAAGACATGACCATCTATCTTCATATGAATTCAGCAAACATTGTAAAATAGCCATAGTAAGTTATAACAAGCTCAGGATATCAGTGTGCATCCAATGATCCACCCTGGTCCCAGGTCTGGTAATTACTCAATCCAGATGGTATGATTGCTCACTGGGTTGTTCACGTTTGAGAGGTCCAGTATACCCACCTCTCTCCCACAGGTAACAGCCACACCTTCCCTCCTGAGAGCCACTGCCAGCTGCTGGGGAAAGCAGCGTCTATCTTGTATCTTTATTTTGTATTCAGCCACTTCCTTGAGCAAAGATCATTTTTTTGCGATGGGAAATTTTAAGAAAATCCCATTTTGCGTTGTTTTCTTGCCTGTGTCCCCAAGAAGCACAGTGAGCCTCTTTCCGCCCTTTTTGCTCAAAAGGCCGTTTCTTCACCACCTCTTGCTTCCTTCCCCATTAAGGAAGTGGGTGGGATCTAATGCTCCTCCTTATGGGACTGTACTGACTTTTTTCAGTCAAGGTAATCCCTCTACCACTGAGCCCCAGTATGTTTAAATTGGGTTTTCATCATTAATGCAAAAACATGTTGAGGGAAAAAATGTAGAAAGCATACACAAGCCAAGAGAGAAGTGTGCACTTAGTATCCCTAGGTCAATATTTTATCCATATCTTGGCATATATCTCTTTAATGATCTCAAGTATAATTTTAAGGTTTTATTGTGAAGTTATTCTTTTTAAAGATCTTATTTTTAGCCATGAGCAGTGGCGCACGCCTTCAATCCCAGCACTCGGGAGGCAGAGGCAGGCAGATCTAAGTCCAAGGTTAGCTTGGTCTACAGAATGAATTCTAGGGCAGCCAGGGCTACATAGAGACACCATGTCTCAACCTATCCAAAAGAAAAGCACATTTTTAAAAATTATTTTTAATTCTGTGTGTGTGTGTGTGTGTGCAGAATCCAGAAGAGGGTGTTGAATCCTTTGAAACTGGAGTTCCAAGTGTTTGTGAGCTGCTTGCTGTGGGTACTAGGACCAAATTCAGGTCCTCTGCAAGGGCAGGATGTGCCGTTAACCACAGAGCAGTCTCCGTCTCTCCTGCCCTCGAAAATGCTTGTCAATACTCTTATAGTACTAATAAAGACTGCTTGTTGCTCCTCAACTGCAATCCTCCCTGAAGACTTCCTTGCAGTAAAGACACTGCCTTCTTCACTTTACAGTGAGGAAACTAAGAATGAAGCGCTTGCCTGTGATGCTAAGACCATGTTGCCAATCAATAGCCATTAACCCTCAAAGCCCACTCTCACGAATGTCCAAACTCTTACCTACCAATTACCATCTCCCAAGCCAGGTGTTTTTGTGACCATGGTCTAAAAGCTAAACCAGAATCCTCCTGGACATATAATTCTGTTATCAGCATTTATACTTAATACATTATTTACATCTTTCAATACCATTTATTATTCTTTTACAAATTTAATGGCTGCACAGTGTTTCATTATATTGGGTATGTTTTATTTATTTTTAAATGGCTCCTCCGTATCCAAATGAGAAGTAAAACTGGCTGTAAAATACTCGAACAGCACAAAGGAATAGAAAGCAGAACATTTAAATTCCCCATTCCCCTCCCCAGAGCAAACTGCCACCAACAGTGGGGTGTGTTGGCCTGTGGTGGGATTTATTAGCTGTTCTTTAAAAGAATGGGGGCACACTGATTGAGAGTCCACTTTTCACTCAGAACGGATCAACATCATTCTAAATCTGTGCATTTCTGTTAAGGCCCGAGAATTAAGAATTCACATTTAAAGGAAATCGCACTTTGTGCTTGGCTTGAACAAACAGTAGGTGAGTTGGAACATTTTGTGGGGTGGGGAGGCTGAAAAATGAGGAAAGGAACAAGTTTTAGATGCATCAAGGTCAAGAACTCTATTTCAGACAAATCAAGTTTGATGTGACTGAGATCCTCAAGTGGCCATACCAAGTGGGCACAAGGCTCTGGTAAAAGTACTGTGTGTTGGGGGAGGCAGTCACTTACACGGAGCAGAGGGTGTGGCGAGGGCGCTGCTGCCTCTACAGGGGGCCTATGTTCATCTGTACTTTCCAGTCCCCACTCTTCTCCACTGTCTTCCAACACGGGGTCCACATGTCATCTGCCCTGGTTCCCGATTCAGGCACTGGCTACCTGACAGACAGCAAGCTTTCTTTGATGGCCTTCAGGACCGGGCTTCACACGCTCTCTGAGGGTGTGCTTACACAGCACAGGCTTCTGGAACAGGACCACTGAGACTCAGTCTTTTCATGCTCTCTAAACCGAGCAGAAGAGGGAGCTACTGAGGACAGGCTCACTTTCCGGTTCCAGCCCTGTGGCTGATGTCCCCAGGCCAGAACTCATTGGGTTCCATTTCTTCAGAGAATGACGGCCAGTCCCCTGCCAGGAGATAGTGCAGTACTTTCAGGGCTATGCAGGAGGCAGGTGTCCTGGTTCTGACTGTATGGATGTCTGGGCTTGAGGGCTCCCACCTAAGCCTCTGGGAGGGATCTGGGCGAGCAAACCTTTCCCATCAGCTTCCAGTTGACAGTTAAGCAATCCTCTTATCTGTCTGGATCTCCTCCCACATTAATCTTGTCAGTACAATGGTGTTTAGGGAGGAAACAAATCACATGTGATCAAGAGTCCTCATTTAACTGCAAGGAAAGTCCCTTTCCTTTTTTTAAAAATTCCTGGTGGTATATCTGTTTATTTTTTATTATTTATTTATTTATTTATTTATTTTTACCATTTCTCATTGTAGCCTAAACCAGCCCCTAGGTAGGCATTTTCTTTGTCTCAGTGTAGCCAACTATTAGTAATTTCTCAATCACAATCTGTTCTCACTAGGGTGAATGCCTGATGTGTCCTTGCTTATTACAAGTTCTTAAAACCCTCCAACTCCCCTTTCTTTTGGGGGGGAGGGGCTTGGGGGTGTTTTTCTGAGTTTGCTCTGGGCTTGTGTGCGTTCTTGCCCCTGTAAAGCTAGATTGCTTATGCTCAACCCAAGCCTATCACACATCAAAAGATAGGATCCCGAATACTGACAGATGCTGGGCAAACACCTGAGGATGCAAGGCATCCAGCAGGTATGGCTTAAGTTGTTTCAGGCAAGTTCATTTCCAGCTCAGGAAAATCTGACTCTAAAAAAACCCCAGTTGGTCTTTCCAAGCACTAGGTACCTGGGAACAGGCAGTCTTAGCCTCCCCTCACTGGTAATCCTGGGCAGAGCTTGGCTCTTCTCTCCTCAGGTTGCAGATTAACAGGGTTGACCCAGAACCTCTGTAGCAGGAAGTATAGGAACTATGAGTTCCCAGGAATCACCAGGGCTCCCAGCCTGTGGAGGTCAAGAGGGCCTTTAAGAGGCTTTCAGCAGAGAAGAGGGGTGGGCCCAGATCACCCAGTTAGGGTCATGGCTAGAACAACAATATTAGCCTGAGATCCAGTTACCTGAAGGAAACAACCCAGGACACAGCTGAAGAAAGGCAAGTCAGGCTTAAAATAGCTAAATAAATCTTTAATATTTCTAATTGCAAATGTACAGAAATTGCACAGCCACACGGAGTCTTCGAACACCAACAACTTCTCTGTACATTATTACACGGTTAAAAGTCTCAACTGGAGGGAAGGGCTCCGGCTGACTCCGACATTTGCATTTTTTCCTTTTCACATACTTACAAAAGGGGGAGCTGGGCACAGTGGGGGAGATAGATAGCCTTGTGGCTGAGTATATAGAAAAGAGGGGCTGGTTCCCTGGACAGTCTGGCTCCCAGACTTACGGGTATGAGGGAGGAGTGTCCCTCGGGCAGGTGCTGGGGTACACGTGGAGCTCTGGCCCTGGTCCCCACCCCCATTCCTGGGCAGTCGGAGGTCTTCGCTCAGAGGAAGTTTGGCAGTTTCCTTCACCCTAACATACAAGTTGAACAAAAAGGTCAGGTGTCTGTGTTGGCAGGGGCGGGGCCGCTCTCTCCAGCAGAGCCTGGTGTCAGTGGCCAGGTCTTCCCAGAGCAGGGCCTCTGGCAACTCCAGCCCTTGCTGTAGGTAGAGTTCAGCCCCAAGGCTGTGGGCAGGAGGATGCTTTACTGGCCCCATTGGGGCATGTGCCCCCATCAACCTCCCACCCAAACAGCATGCTTGAAAGCCAACGAATCAATGCCCCAGGCAGGTAAAAGACAGACAGACGCCTAGACTGCAAAGCTCTTTGTCCTGCCCAGCACCGTTCTCTAGGCTATAATATCAACCGTGAGAGCAGTGTCCCAGCCAGCCCTCGCAGCACCAGGACTAAAGGACTATGTACATCCCTTGGGTGAAATAGTTCCATTACAGTCAAACACCAAGAACATTTACAAAAATCGGCAGACTTGCAATTAAGATAAAAATCTGTGGAGGGTCTGTACACTTTTACAGTTTTTGCACTAGGTAAATAAGGCTCTCGGCCTGAGAGCTAACAACCCCACCAGAGGGGCCATTGCATCTGGCCCTGCGCTCTCCTGTCCAGGCCTGGGGACCTCCCCATATTGCTAGGAGGCGCTCAGACAGAGGTCACTTTACGAGGCATGGGCGAGAGTGTGGGTGGGGAGGAAAACAGGGCTCCCTGGGCAGTGGCAGGGCAAGACCCAGGCCAGGCCAGGCCCTGCCCAAGAGGCCACCCCTGCTGAACCGCACAGGCGCAGGGGTGTGGTGTGGACAGAAGTGGGGCAGGAAGAGGCAGTGGCAGGACCTCAGCCCCACCTCCTTCCTTCCTGAGGTCTCTGACCCTTGATGGCCACGCCCTCTCCCAGCACTGGTCTGCAGCCTAACTGGGTTGTAGGTTACGGCTACTCTTTCCCTTGCCTGTCCATGGACTGAGGATGGGCTGCAGCATGGCTAGGCCATGCCTCCAGGACGTCCACCCTTTCTAGTGAGGACTCTAGGAGCTTAAGTGCAGCTTGCCTAGTCCCAATCTGCTGCCTGGGCAAAGGCCCTAGCTCCTGCCCTAGGTGACTCAGAACCAGGGCTTGGAACCTAAAGTGTGGGAACAGATGGGACCCAGGAGAGAGACCCGAGCTCCTGTCCTTCTCTGTCCCACAAAGGGGGAGGGACAGATATGCTACAGAACAGCCTAGAGCTGGGGAAAACCAGCCCCAGCTGTGGGGTGTGCCCCTCCCTGCCTGCAGTGCCTGGGTCCTTGGCTGGGGCTGGGAGGGTGAGGAGAGGCGACTGCACACACGGGGCCTGGTGCAGGCTGCTGCTGTCTTGGAGAGGGAGCAAGTCTAACATCCTCCAGGGCCGCTATTTCCCATGCAGTGCGCACGCTCAATTTAAAAGGCCCCTGTGTTCCAGCAAGCGAGCAAGCGGGCTTTTGTTTCTAATGCATACTGTGAAAGGAAAAAAAATCACAGTTATCCACCTTCTCAGGGCCTTCAGGTTTTAGAATTTCTCTTTTAAACTATCAGAGAAAAGAGATCACCTTTGCAGAGTGAGCACCGGCTGGCCTCTCCCCACAGGGCCACTGTGCAGGGACACACTGGGACCCTGGAGAAGGCAGCTACAATGCATGGTACAACCTGGCCACCTCTGCCCAGCTCTCTGGCTTCTGGGAGTTCCAAGAGCATGAGCCAGGCCCACATGTGAAGTGTGGGAAGCTATGGCTCCTCCCACGCACGGGTCTGAGGGCCCAGCAGTGAAAGTGCAGTGCTGTCTGTTTGGCAACGCAAGGAGGGAAGGGAAGGAGGGAGGGTGAAGGGTGCCGAGCCTGGGACACGCATAGGACCGAGGTTCTGTTCTTCAGTTCCTCATCACTAGAAAGGGTCCCTGACCAGCTGCATGCAGTGGCAGGGGCTCAGGGCAGAGATGCGCAGGGGCCACTCTGCCTGCCAACTACTCCATCAGGTCCAAGAAGCCAAGGGAAACCCACAGTAGTGGCCCCTAGACCTTACTTCAGCCCTTTCCAGGAGCTCCCCCCATGGCAAAGGGCAAGGGGTACATGCACCTGGCTGGTCAAAGAGAAAAAGGTGCCACACACCAAATCCAACAACCAGAGACACATTAGGCAGGCCTCCCTGTAGGCTGGCCCCACTCCTCAGTGCAGTCTCTGCTGCCTCTACCCACACCCACTGTTCAGGTGGGCATAGAGAAGGGGGGGCACTGTGCCCTCAGTCTCACACTCCATCAGTCTTGCGCCCCCTCCACTGCAGGCTAGCCTGCAACTGTGGGGAGCCTCCTGACGGAGACCTTGTCCCGGGCCACCACAGTCCCCCTCTCCTCAGGCAGGTTAACAATTGCTGCTGTTTCTGAACTCGCCGTTCTCAGTAATCTGCAATTTGGTGGGGTTGGTGGGGGAGACGCCGTTACGGGCTTGCATGCTGTACCTCTCTTTCAGCTGTGTGAGGGCACTCATGAGGCGGGCATTGGCAGCATCCAGCGAGGCAATGCGTTTTTCCTGTGGGCAAAGAGGGCATTAAAGGCACTTGGGATGGGCTCTAGCCAGCAGCAGCCAGCACAGAGCGCCATGACAGGCAAGAGAAGTAGGAGACTAGGTTGTGTAACTGCCCAGTATGGTAGGCCCCAGGCTGTGGAGTAGCTGGGAAGGTTCTGTGCTACCACAGACTGGGCCTTACCATCTGCCTCTTACCTTACACAAACTTAAAGCAGAGCTACAGCACCTGAGGTTCAAAGGCAGGAGCGGAGCCTTTGCTTCCATGCTCACATGGGCCACACACCCAGAGCTCCTGCCTAGGCTATGGAGCTTACAGTCTATCCAAATCTGCCAGTTCTTGGGGCATTCAGAGAAGGGGCTGGGGGAGCCAGAGCCCCTCTGCCTAGCCTTCTTTCACCTCCCCAGTCCCGCCTACTCCACTGCTGTAAGTCTCTGGTCAGCATCCTCAGAGCACAGAGACCTTGGTTCCTGGTTCACGGTTTCCACACTGAGGTATAACCAAGGATGACAGAGAAGCCAGTCACACTCCCACTACCCCAGGCTCTGTAATACTGTGGCCAGAGCCCCAACCTGGGCATCGATGATCTTCTGTTTGGAGTCTACAGCTGCTTGCATCTCTGCATGATCCTTCTTCAGTTCTTCTTCTACAGACATCAACCTGTGATCAGAGATGGAGAGTCAGGGGCACTAGGAGGAGGAGAACCATCCTCCACACCTACAGAGTGGACATGCTAGGCAAGGGCAGAGACCCCTCAACTGTCCCCCAGCACTGACATGGCTGGGCTACTGTGTCTTGACCTCAACTCCCCATCTGCAGCTCTGCTCTCTGGGGCCACCTCCATTCCAATGCACTTCCAAGACCCAAGGGATGCCATGTTATAGGATCTGTGGAAGGGGGGGATGATGAAGACCCCCTTCCATCATGTTTACTGAGGTGGTGTGGACTTTGTGAAGGCACAAGGCTTAGGTGCTCACAATATCAGGAATATCACACTGGGCTGGAACTACAGTCTGCACAGCTGCTGTGCTGGGCGCTGGTATCAAAGTGAAGAGGGAGTTCAGGAGGGACAAGGTATAGGACCTACAAGCACTCCAGGCAGAGATGGACCCTACTAAGTTCCTCAGTAGGAATCCTAATTCTGCCCAGCAAAAACCCAGCAAGCTGGGAACATCCACAAGCTAGATGCAGGGGAAGATGGGCCAAAGGGGGCTGTGAAGAATTCTGGGAAGGCACATGCACCATGGAACAGCCAGATGAAACCAAGTCTGAAGGCCTTCAGGTCCCACACTAGCAAAGCTCCAAAATGCCTGGCATCTCACCAAAGCTGTCAAGGACACAGAGATGTAAGGAAATAGAATCCATAACCTGGAGAAAAACTAGTGAGAAGAGACAGAGATGTGAGACAGAAGAAGTAATAGGTGACTCTGTGAGGCAGCAGCTATATGGACATTCTATACACTGAAGAGACAGTCTTAAGCATGAGGAAAATAGAAGAGGTTTAAACCACAGGGAAGCTCTAGAGACTCGAAGGAGAAAAGACTGACTGCAGGCACCGCAGAAACACTGGCATGCCATTTCAGATTACATGGGAACCAGGCCCAGGCCTGTAACCCCAGCTACCTGTGAGACTGATGCAGGAGGATGACAGCAAGTTCAAGATCTTCTGGGCTATAGGCAAGTTCAGGGAAAGCTCAGAAAATTTACTAAGAGACTGTCTCAAGTACAAAGGTTGGGTGTCACTCAGACAAAGAACTGTCTAGCCTGCCCAAGGCCCTGGGTTCAATCCTCACCC
The DNA here is from genome assembly GCF_011762505.2 of Arvicanthis niloticus. Classification (NCBI taxonomy): domain Eukaryota; kingdom Metazoa; phylum Chordata; class Mammalia; order Rodentia; family Muridae; genus Arvicanthis; species Arvicanthis niloticus. The sequence goes on along the minus strand of NC_047659.1, from coordinate 12,926,489 downwards.
AGTAATATAAAAATGTACATTAAAAAACTCAGAGAACAATGAAAAAAAAAACCCAACTGTGTGTGTTTGGGGGGTGGTGGTGGTGAACTCATGGCTCGGTGGTTCTGAAGACCCGTTGCCATTCCCAGCACCCATATGGCAGCTCACAAGCACCTGTGACTCCAGCTCAGGAGATCCAACACCTTCATCTGACCTTCTCTGGTACCAGGCATAGACTTGCATGCAGGCAAATCACCCATACATATAAAATAAAAGGGAGAAAAAGAAAAAAAAAAAGAGAACAACAAAGGAACAACGAAACGGGAGACAGTACAGAGCAGCCCACAGAGGAAGAAGTAGGAAGCAGAGCCATACACCTATGGATCTAAGAGCAGCCAACTCAAGAAACACAAAGAAAACCACAGCAGGCAGGCTATAGTCACACTGGAAAATCAAATTGTTGACAACATCTAATGAAGAAAACACTGGAAGGATCCAATGCTCAGTGAGCAGAAGCACTGTGCATAGCTTAGTGACCCGAGGTTTATCTCCAGAACCCACAGGGAGAGAAGCCTCCTGGTTGCTGTCCTCTGACCTACACACCCTGCCCCTCATGAAGCTGTCCTATGGCCTATATACTACACACCTAGCCCTCCACACACATACATACATGCCCCTCCCCAGTAGTAAATAAAATTTAAAAAAATTTTAGTGTTATGAATCCAACCTAGGGTCTATGCATGCCAGGCAAGCATTCCACCAACAATGAACAGAGCTTTAGCCTAGGAGTTGTACCTTAAAAACAGCGAGAGAAAAAGCTGACTATGTAGTCAGAGGAGAGACCACTTCAAGCCACTGCCTCTGTAAGCCTTCACATTGCACAGCTCTGCTGTGACAGCAGTTGACATGGAGCAGCAAGATCACGTGGCCTGCAAAGCCTGGCACGATTATCATCTGCCCTTTGAGGAAGACCTGTCAACTAATACCCAAAGCCCCGGGCTCTACAGCATGGAAGCCAGCAGATGCTATGGAATAAAGATGCGGGCCAAGGAAGGCAAGAAGTAGTAGGACAACGCGACATACAAACAAGAGACCAGCTACACGACTAACAGGCTTAAAAACCATCACATGCAAAGCAAATGGCTTAAACTCTCCAATTAAAAGGCAGAAGTTGTTAGACAGTAAACAGATTTAACAACAGGAACCTGTAAAGTAAACTCTGTCCATAGAGACGGGTACTGTGGTGTGGACTCTGAAACTTAACCTCTACGGTGCTACCAGCTGTCCTCTGGGAAGTGAATAAGTCACAAGACCCTGCCTTCGTGAGCAGGGTCAGTGCCCTTACCAAAGAAGCTGGAAAGAGCCTGCCTCTAACGACATGGCAGTAAGGATCTGTATCTGTGAAGGAGAGCTACACTACATCTTTTGATACCCTGATCTTAGATATGGCAACCTTCAGAACTGTGAGCACTACCTATCACCTAGTGTTGATAGTTTGTCATAGAAGTAGAGGTGGACTGAACAATGGTTTAAAAGTATATAGCACAGAAAATGATACACCATGCTCACACCAGTCAGAGAAAGTCAGAGTACCTACATTAGAACTAAGAAGGAAAAAAAGAGTATAATTAAAAGGATAGTTTGTTAATGGTGCATAATAATCCCAAAAGAACACCCATCCAGGACTACAAAGTGTCAATGAGGCAAAAACCATCAGAAATAAACCAGGAGAATCATTAGATAGCTCAGTATTGCTATCTCAGAAGCAGATAGAATAACACAAGCAAGCAGGCAAAGGAGCAGCAAGGATGTGTTAGAGCCAACTGTCCTGATGATGCTTACATTCACGGACACAGGGTAGGGGAGATGGCCAGGCACCAGGGGAGCCAAGAGCAGAGGGGGTATCAAGCAGTTCGCAAGTGTCCAGCCACCCGGGTTCTGCTCTGCTAATCATCCATAATGAACAGAAGCCCAGGACAGGACACAAGCACCATGTAGGCAGAGTAGGTGATCTGGGAAGGGTCTGTGCCGTGGACAAAACAGAAGGCTAAGGGGGAGTTCCCTGTCTACCTCCCACATGCTCAGTCCCAGGTCTCAGCCAATGACAAGGCTATCAACCCACACTCCTTACACACTGCAGTGAGGTAGATGCTCCAGGACTGGGACACAGTGGGTGGCTTAGACATTGCACTGCCTGTGTGCAGACACCAAGGACAGCATGCCCACCCCATCCCGGGCAGAGATAGAGGGAAGAAAGCTAGCTACCAGAACCAACTGACCTCAGAAACTCTTCAGACACTGGAAACCCAATAGACCTCACCCACCATACTGGCACAGGCACCCCCCTCTTCTCACAATGGGCACCCTGACACATACCCAGATGTGCTGTCCTTTTCCCTGCCCTCAATGGCTTCCTCCTTGCTTAGCATCTCAAATCCAGCTTCCCAATTCCCCTAGAGCTTGGCAGGATGACCCAGCTTCTTACAGGTGACCCCGCCGCCCCACTCTGGGCACCACCTTTCTTCTTGCCGCTCAGAGGCCCCGTGGACCAAGGGGCAGCATGCTCACCTGCTGATGATGCCCTTCATCTGGATGTCCTTGTCTTCCTGCTGCCGCCGCAGCCGTTCCTCGCCCTCTTCCAGCCGAGCCTGGTACTCTAGCACCAGCTTCTGTGTCGTCTCCTCCTGGCACTTGAACAGGGTCTCGTATTCCTCCAGCTTCTTGGTGGAGATCCGCAACTTGTCCTGCAGCACTGCCAGATCCTGCCAGCAGGGCAGCAAGCCATGGGCCAGCACCCAGGACAGAGAGCACAGCCTCATCAGCCTGAGCAGAGCACAGGCTAGGTACGAGCCAACAGGGAATAGCCCAGTGAGGAGATTCAATTTTGTGGCTGCCAAAGGCCTGTCCCTTCCTCTCCCAGTCCAACCTGTGCAGTCAGGAGCAGGGGAGGACTCAACCCAAGTCTCAAAGACTGAAGAGTTAACTTGAACTTTCTTTTTTAAAACTTTAGATGTTTTTAAATGCATGAGTGTTTTGCCTACATTCAAGTACATGCATGGCTATGTGCCTGTGACTGAGGGTGTCAGATCCCCTGGAACTGGAGTTTCAGATGGCTGTTAGCTACCATGTGTGTGCTGGGAATTGAACCCTAGTCCTCTGTAAGAGCAACAAGTGCTCTTAACTGCAGAGCCATCTGTAACCTTGAACTTTTTAGAGGTAGCCCTGGATGTATGGAGGACACCTGACAGTTCCCTGAGAGCTGGGTGGCATTGTAGGGAGGATGTGAGGCTCCAACAAGTCCCATGAGAAGCAACTGCCAATGAGATGAGACCCCAGGCTCCCAGGCACTACCTGAACAGAGCAGCACAGGAGTGGGGTACACTGTGGGCAGCAGTGGGAACAAGGAGGAGGGGAGAAGCAAAACAAGGTGTCTTGGGATCTCCAGATGTGACTCAGCCTCTGGGGAGAGGGGAGGAGGAAAGAGTCTGCAGGAAGCTAGGCCTCCTTGCTCTCTTCCTCGTCATGGCTCTGGGAGCACCACGGTCCATGTCCCCAGGTTCCCTTCACATACTGGGGAAAGCAGGTGGATGCAGTGAACCGGGAATGGTGGCAGGTAGCAAATGCAGCATGGAGATGGGTTCCCTCCAAGTAGGGGACTGAGGACATTATCACCCTGACCAAGGGGCTGCTTATGAGGTTACAACAGCTGTCCTAGGACTCCAGGGCTGAGGGGGAAGTGTTTGCAGTGGGGTACTCTGGCACATCCAATCTTCCTGGGGTTTGCAGGGAAAGATAAGAACCACCCATGAATCCAAGGCAGCTGCCATGAGTACTCTGGACTGGGGAGGGCAGTTGAAGCACGCTATTGGCCCAGATACAGCAGATACATGGTGATGTGGGATTTGGAACTTTGGGAACCCACTTTTCCCCTGGGAGGAAAGAAACATCCATCCCACTGACAATATGGCTTCAACCCTTATCTTGATAACTATGCTTTTCCTTCCTAAGCCTGAGGTATGCCTAAACCCAGGGGAAGGAGCTTTCCTAGCAGTCTTGGGAGCCCTGTCTCTTGTTCCTTATTCCCAAGGCTCTCCAAGAGTCTCTCGTGGCCCCAAGCCTCAGCCCCTCAAACGTCCAGCAGCAAGGGGATCTCCTCAACCTGTGTCCCAAGGCTGAACACAAGCCCTTTCCAGGTAACTGATGTGTCGAGTGCAAGGGGAATCTTGGGTCCATGCTTCTAGTTGTACTGACTGCAGTCTCCACATGGGCAGGGGAGTGGCACAACAGGACAGGAAGGAGCAGTGTCACTGCACTAAGGGCTCTGGAGAGAGCCCTGTCCCAGTACTAGTGGAGGCAGCCCACCCCACCCTCCCAGCCCAGGTCCAGGTCTAGGTCCAATTTTACCTTTTCTGCTTGGCTCAGCTCCTCCTTACTCCTTAGCCTATCCCTGTGGGGGGGATCTGGGCCCAGACCCTCGTCTTCTAACAACTGCGCGTTCATGGTCAAGAGCCAAGCGGCTGTGCGGTCCAGGGCATTGGGACTGACGGGTGAAGGGCCCTACGATGAAACACAGCTTGTGAGGGGGTGTGAAGAGGCAGAGATAGTAAGGCAGGGATGGCCACTAGGAGCCACAGGTGGGAAGGGAAGGACCTCTGCTACTGTCCAGAGTGCCTACTCCAGGACACAAGCCTTCTAGACAGCAGCCCGAGCCAGATGACAGCCCAGGTGGGCTCAGCACTGCTGTCTGCTGCCATCGGGTGCTGGGGCAGCTTGCCTAGGAGGTGGCAACCTACTGTTCATTGGCCTGTCTTGCTGGAGCCCGTGGGTGGCAGGGACGTGGCATAGCCTCCTGATAGCTATGCCAGGAGTAGGCTCAGCCTATGTGAATGCTTCAGGAAGTGAGGCCAGAGCAGGACAGGTGGCCTCAGGGTTTGGGAAGAACTTTACTAGGCACCGACTAGAGAGGAATAGAAACAGTCCTTGTTTCCTGCCTAGCCTATCCCTGGGCAACTGGTAAAGGAGCCTGGCTTTGCTTAAGGCCTTGGAGGTCCCAAATCCAGAAAAAGGAGTTCATATGATGGACCAGTGGATGAGTCGGGACATAGCCCCATTCAGCATGAGATGACAGCTGGGTGCAAGTGAGGTGAAATGACCAAGGAAGAGCATGACACAGACTGTGACACCTGACTGACAAGAGCCCCGCCCACGATGCTGACCTGCTTGTGCATGGCTCGGGGCTTCAGCTCTGGGCTGTCTCCCTTGGAGGAGGAGGACTGCTGCCGCAGCCGGGTGCCAGGGCCAGCCCAGTCAGGTGACGCTGATGCCAGGGTTCCACTTGAGGGTCGTGGGTACTGTAGGGTGCTCAGCAGGGTAGGAGGTGTCCTGCCCCGGGGGGCAGGAGGTGGCGGTGGAGGTGGCGGTGGTGGCGGCTGGTCAATCCTCCGCTGGGGACCTGCACTATTTTGCCTTGGCACTGTGGGCTGCCCACCCTTCTCAGTCAGTGACATCTGCCTGCGTGCCAGCTCGCCGGGCCGCCTGGCCAGCTCTTCAGCAGCAGTGCTGAAACTTCCTAGTTTGGCAGCGGCTGCCAGCTCTTCACTATTGCTGTGGGAGCTCAGGGAGCTGTGGCCCTCAGAGCCCGAGTCACCAAGGCCACGGGGTGACAGCGGCAGGCCAGCCGCCATCTGGTACACGGGATTCTGGAAGGAGAGTGGGGCCAACAACTGGGGCCGGCCTGGTGCACCCTCGGAGGTGCCTGGTGTGGTTGGTGTTGGCACTGCCCTCCGCACTGTGGCCAATCCTGCCAGGCTCACTGGGGCTGCCCGGGCTGGCCACCCAGCCACCAGCTGAGTGGCAGGCACCTGCCCGTCAGCAGGCAGAGCATCGGGGCCCACTGGGGAACCTGCCTCCCCATCCAGTGTGCGGGCGTCCTGCAGGTCCACCATGGACAGGCTCTTGCCGCCGTTGGCCATCTGCAGGTCGGGCTCGTTGGCTTCTGAGTAGCTTGAGCTGCGGGCAGGTGAAGGCTGGACCCCGGAGGACCTTGTGACAAAAAACAAGTCCTTGTTTTCGGGGGTTGGAGACGGTAACCGGGTGAAATCTATCAGACTGCAGGGAGACAAGCACACACAGGGAAAGAAGGGGAAAAGATCCGTGAGTCCAGACTCATGGGCCCAAACCAACAGCACCACCATCTGCTGGGCCTGGCAGCTTCAGGCAGGACTGCAGACATGGCTGGATGGCAGAGGGGCTATTAGTCTCAGGGTCACTGGTGAGGTTGCTGTTCCAACAGAACTGCTCTTTAGGGACCAACCCTGCAGGTGCATCTTGGGACAATGGCTGTCAGGATCTAGAAGTGCCCCATGGTTAAACCTAAGCCCATAGCTTGGGTTCTGAATTGTATCACCATTTTCACAGTTACCGGGGCTCCCTCTGCTTCCCCCTTCTGTTCCTACCCAGCCAGGTAACTCTAGTGGGGGCCTAGTGAAACCTCCCCTGCCCTGCCTCCTTATGCCACTCATTTTGAGTGGCAGGCGGGGGCTGACAAAAACAGGGTATCAGAGGAGTTGTCAAGGGCAAGAGACAAGAAGGCAGGTCTGAATCTGTGTCGCAGGTCATAGCCTCCCTCACTTATAGCAATCCACCTGCCTCTGCCTCCCAAGTACTAGCATTAAAGGCATGCACCACCACATGCAGCAAGAAGGAGTCTTTTTAAGAACTACAGGTCCTGAGGAAATGTCAGGGATTGGGGTCAGTAATTATCCCTAAACACAGGCTTTCATAGCTCTCTGCTAGGGACCAACCTTGAACCCAAGAATGTCTTTCCCAGAAATGCATCCTTTTCAAAAAGCATAAACATTCCTCCTACAAGAAGCCTGCTCTGATTTATTTCAAATGGCAGCTCATCTCTTAAGCTTGCTCCACAAACCCTGGGTCTCATCAGGCTTCTTATGAGTGCTTGTATGGGCATCATTTCCTTCTTGATACCACAGCTGGCTGCGCCTGGTCTGTATGCATGCCCTACCCCATTCAGCACAGCTGGCAGCTTACCCAGAGAGATCATTCTCAATCACCATCTTCTGAAGCCCAGCTGAGACGCTGCTGCTGCCAGAGCCTGGTGTGGAGGCCAGGTCATTGGTGCCAGGGAGCCCACTGCCTGGAGTGCTCAGTGCTGTGTGGACATCCCTCAGGATACGAGGCAGGGGTCCCAGCTTGGACACAATGCTCTGCAAAAATGGAAACAGGCAGTTGTCACCTATGTCACCAAAATGCAGAGCCTTAACCCCCACCAGTCAGACCCAGCAAGTGCTGCAAATCTGCCTTGTTATAGCCCCCAAGCTCTCAGCCTACACTTTCCTATCCAAGAGGCATCTATAGTAGCCCCTCAAACTACCTACTTCATCAAGGGGGTGGGCCTGCCCCCTCTGACACCTGAGCCTGTAGATAGAGGCCAGATACAGAACAGATACAAGGTGCTGGCCCAAGAAAGGACAGTGCCTAGGCCCCAGAGAGGAAAGCCTAGTGCCTTCTGAACCTCTGTGTCACAGCATACATGTGTAGAGGACTCCAGCTGAGCTGAAGAAGCAGACACTACCATGCAGTGGAAAGCCCTGAAAGTAAGAGCCGGCAATCCCCATGGCAGAGCCATGGAGGCAACACTTTGGTTTCACATTCTGTCACACCCTACTGTTTGGGTGACAACACTGATCATTTTCCGTACTTCCTGCCTGGTCCTAAGATCCACGGGACAGTGACCAGTATACTGGGCTCAGGAACAGAGGGAGAGGAAGCCAAGGGCAAACTGCGTCCCTGCAACTTTAACACCAGAGTGGCAGCGAGAGCTGGGACTCCAGTTCATCAGTGGGCACGATACACAGTATTCCCACTACAGGGTACTGCACTGCACAAAAAGGCCAGAGGTAGTGGTGGGTAATGGGAAGTAGGAAGACACCCACAATGTGGACAAGGGGCACAACGACTACGTACAGCTAAGTTTTCACTTGAAAACAAACTGAAAAACGGAGACCCACATGTACTCATGCCTGAGTGTAAGGATATGTCTACAAGACACACAGCAAAGCAATCACTTTCTGGATGGACAAGAGGCAGGAACCAGCCCAGCCCAGCATATACCTCCAGCATGGACAAGAGGCAGGGACCAGCCTGGGGTCAACAAACACCTCCAGGAATGAGACAAGAGGCAGGGACCAGCCTGGGGTCAGCAATCACCTCCAGGAATGAGACAAGAGGCAGGGACCAGCCTGGGGTCAGTAATCACCTCCAGGAATGGGACCAGATGCAGGGACCAGCCTGGGGTCAGCAATCACCTCCAGGAATGGGACAAAAGGAAGGGGCCAGCCTGGGGTCAGCAATCACCTCCAGGAATGGGACCAGATGCAGGGACCAGCCTGGGGTCAGCAATCACCTCCAGGAATGGGACAAAAGGAAGGGGCCAGCCTGGGGTCAGCAATCACCTCCAGGAATGGGACCAGATGCAGGGACCAGCCTGGGGTCAGCAATCACCTCCAGGAATGGGACAAAAGGAAGGGGCCAGCCTGGGGTCAGCAATCACCTCCAGGAATGGGATGAGAGGCAGGGATCATCCCCAGCTCAGCAATCATTACTTTTGTAAAGTGATCCCCTAGCGCCCTGGAAAACAAGGTGAGTTAAGAAGTAGTTCCTGTCAGGATACAGCAGGCTACAGCCACTGGAGATCAGCAGGACTCCAGGCTAGGGAAGGGCTGCTTGGGCCAGGTAACTGAAGCAATGTCAGGCATGCAGGGACTAATCCAGTCCACTGACAGCTAATGGCAATTATAAACATTTTCTTGTCTTTCCTGAATCTGGGACCAAACTCGGGGCCTTGTGCACACCAAATCAACACGCTACTGAGCTATAAGCTTGTCTACAGAGAGCTATAAGCTTGTCTACAGAGAGCTATAAGCTTGTCTACAGAGGTTCTCAAGTCTGATCTGACATGTGGAGGATCCTCAGTATCCTTTCCTTCTCAGTAGCTACAGAACCAAGAGCAAGGGCATTTTCCCCTCCCACTCGGTAAGGAGTGAGCATTCACTTGTGTACTTGGGCTATCAGAGCTGAGCACACAGGTGTAGACCTGGACCCAGTACCCAGAGCAAACAGCTCTGCCCACTCTGGGGGAGTGAACATCCAAAGAGAGCCCCACTACAATCTGTCATGCAGATGAACCCTCCAACCTGGCAGATACACCATCTAACCCAGGCAACAGGCACCTGATCAAGCTGGCTGACCGCTTCCCAGAGCAGAGAGTGCAAGCTGGAGAGCTCCCGGCCTAGGTCTATGTAGCCCTCGAAGCCTGCCGTGTTAGAAAGGGTCTCAGGGTTGGAGATCTCCAACAGGAAACGCTGCATGTTGGTCCACTCGTGCTCCAGGAACTGGTTCATGAATGACATGTATTCCTCTTTGCTGCCAAACCTAGACAGAAAAGGGCAGCCAAGGTGAGGGTTCCTCGCCCGAGTCAGATCTCATCTTCTTCCTTACCATGGCTGCTGCCAAGCAAGATTCTGAGTCGCTAAGGCCTTCTTCTCAAGGCCAAACCACTCTACCCTTTTCAGAACCAAAGTCACTAAAGTGGTGTGTGTTTCCCTAACACTGCCCCTTATGGGCCCCTGCCTCTTTTCCTCCAGACTTGAAAGGCCAGTACATAGGTCAAGCTCAGATCCACACTTGGCCCAGGTCTCTACTGCGGTTTTGGAGTCATCAGGGACATCTCCAAGCCTGGTTCCCTGCTCTGGATTTCCCTTTCTCAAGTGAAGAGACCATCATCCACTGGACAAGTCAGAGGCTTGGCAGTGGTGTCAACTGCCCTTCTTCATCTCCAAAGGACAAGGCCTGCTGACCTGATCTTCTAGTCACCTATTATATGTCCCTGGGCTACTGCCTCCTCTCCCCAGTGCCTATCATTGTAAACTGAAGCCTGGCCACAGGTTCTCTCAGTCTCTCCTAACCAGTCATACCTTGCTCAGTGGAGATCCTTTTCAGAACACAGAAGAGGTAAGGGCCATGCTGTGTGGTCCATCTCTGCACTATGTGGCCTTCAGGCTCCTGTGGCCCTCATGGGTTACGTCCTGTCTCTCCTAAACTCCTTTGGTACCAGGCCCTGACCATCAGGCCAGCCTCTGTTCCTTGTCTGAGCTAGACGACTGGCCTTCCCATCTTTCCTCCCCATAAGCCTTTGCTCTCCTAAAATTCTGGCATTCGTCTTGGTCCCACCCTTCTCTCTACTGGACTTGCCTCCAACCTGATTCATGTTGCTGCTCAACTAAGCAGTCAAGGCCCAGCTTGGACAGACACGGAAAAGGGCTCAATCCACAAGTGTGAACTAATGACAAGATTACCCAACCTTGCCATTTTATTTGCACTGTCTAAAACAGTACCCAAGGGGCTTAGAGAGATGGCTCAGTGGTTGAGAGCACTTGCTGCTCTTGCAGAGGACCCAGATTAAATTTCCAGCACCCACATGGTTCTTCACAACCATCCCTAATCTAGTTTCTGGGAGTCTGATACCCTCTTCTGACCTCTGTGGCACCAAGCACTCATGTGGTATACAGACATACATGCAGGCAAAAAACTCACATGTAAAATGATTAAATCTTTAAAAAACAAACAAACAAACAAACAAAAAACAAAAAAAAACAAACAAACCACTACGCAGCAGACAAAACCAAAACCCCAGAAGTGCTCTACAGGCATCATCTTGGCAGCATTGACCCAAGTGCCCAGCTACTCAGGAAACCAGCCATTCACTGCAAACTGGAGCTTGGTGCTAAAACATACGAGAATCCTTATGGCATGTTATGATAATATGCTAATTCAAAAAAGCAGAAGGAAAAAATGTCTTGTCTTCTCACCTCTGAAATCCAAAGAAGCATACCAAAACGGAGCTGCACCACTGGGAGGGCGGCTGTGGGGAGGTTTTACTCTGAGGTAAGTGGCAGTAGGGAGACTGAGGGGAACAGGGACAAAAATCAAGGCCTACTGCACTAGCCCAGGTCAAACGCACAGATGCCCCAAGTCTCTGTCCTTGTACACTTCAATCCCACGGCATGTGACACTCACTTGGCAAAGTTGGCCAGGTTCTGGGTGACTTTGGCGATGAGCGTGAGGGTACGAGCCGTGCGGTCGTCAGGATACTCCTGAAGCAGGTTGAAGAGCGAGGGCGACATGATGGCAGGGCACAGGAAGCGAAGGAAGAGGGAGGCGCTGATGAGCCGTTCACTGATATCTGGCCGGCCACGGCTGCTACACTCCTGCCGCCATGAGGCGAACACTTCTTTAAGCTCCCGTGGGAAGACACTGCATAGGAACAAAGATGGGCCTGGGGTCAGGTAAGGGCCTAGGGCAGGGTCTGGCCAGACCTGTTTCTGAGTCATATGGAACCCTGAGTTCCAACCCCAGCTCCATGCTGATGGTGGAATGAGCTCAGGGCTCTGCAGCCAAGCCAGATGACTATCTACTAGGCAGGGACGTCTGCCGGTAGTGCTGCTGCTGCACAGTCTCAGATACTTAGGGAAGCGGCCAGCACAGGGTGACAGAGAGACTGCTCAATAGGGCAGACTCTCAGTGAAGGGTCCAACAGAACTGGCTCCATGCCAAGATCAGTAGTCAGAATGCCACTACAATAGCTTCATCTTCCCCAGGGGAAACACATCTTCCTGCTCCAACAATAGGCTTAGGTCTAGGGGAATAAAAAAACCACAGGGCAGACCGATTGCTGTTCCTTGGGCTCCCATTTCTAACTATCAAGACTCATCCCTCTGCCTAAATGATGTCATAGGAAGCTGGGTTTTCTACAGAGCTCATAATGACTGAGCAGGGGAGTATTCCCAGCTAGTGAGAACACAGTCTGTCATGGACTAGCTGGGGAGAGAAATAAAAGCTTTCCTGGGTGACAGTTAACAAGGCATAGCACAGAGTTCTTGGCTCTATTGAGTACCACCTTTAGGTGGCTTTCCCACCTTTTCACCCTGGGGCAGATCAGCCCCCAGTGCTCCCTGGACCTAGTCTACTACTGGCTCTGTCCTAAGCCCAGCAGGCAGGGTATGTGGCAATAAATGAGGCTGAACCAGAAGGCTGCCTAGCAAAATGGGGGTAAGCAGTCCTCAGGCCTGGTGCTTGAGCCAGGTAATGTCTACTGGTGGTCTTGTCCAGGAGAGAAGCCTCTGCCAGATGACAGAAGGAAGAAACAGAGACTCCCATCCACACAAGGTCTTCCCCATGGAACGGAGAGCAAAGGCTGAGAATACAGTTTAGCAGGGAAGTGACAGTAAATTCTCAGGGTGCTCAAGGCTCTATAGCTGTCTCCCTATCCCAGAGGGGCATCTCATGCAACACAAGCTGAGGGACCAGGACAAGTGGGCACTATCACAAGCACTGGCCACTGACCCCTTCCTAAGGCCACTGTTCACCTAGTTGGCCTGCCTTTGTCTAACTGTTGGGAACAGCAAACACTTCCTGTGCCAGCTGAGCTGGTGCTCCTGGCTGCAAGGGTATGGACAATTAGGTGACATGAAGGGTCCCATAGGGGCAGGTATAAAACCTTACAGCCAGACTATGTAAGGCCAAAGGAGATGGCATGGGAGGAAGAATCAGACAAATGTAGAAATATGGCTTTGGAGTGGCTTGGGAAGGACATGCATAGCTCTGAGCCAATGATGGTACAGGCACTTGGGTAGCTTCTTTCATATGGAAACAAACCCAGCACTGTGGCTGGCAGCAAGGCCTTCAGGGACAGGCCCATGTATGCAAACCACAACCAGGCTTAGCAGCAGGCCAGTAAGGGGTCATAAATGCACCTCAGGAGCAAGCAGCTGCCTAGGAAACTGGCCTTAAGAGAAGTTTCTCAGGGACGAATCCCAGCCCCGACTGTGGCCCCAATATGAGTAGCTCATTCCTACTGCAATACCACCCCTGTCTTCTTGGTTCCCCATCTCAGTCAGAGGACTAGCTAGTGCTCGCTTAGGCATTTGTACACAGCCCTGCTCAAATGAATCAAGTGTGATAACCTCCAGGGACAGACAGGTGAGGAGCCATGGGAGCTGGTGCCAGGACAACAGGCCTCTAACTTCACATGGCATCAGTGCCAATGTGCAAGGTGCCCACCAGTCATAGATATAGATACAATAAACTGCCATCTCCAGGCCACACACACACACACGTGTCTTACAGTTATTCTAGAGTGCTTTCCTATACTTAAGAACTCAAAAGGGGGCATGACAGGAATTTGGCAGTCCAGCAACTCAGTGGAGTCAAATGCTAACACTGGGGCAGATGGGTGCATCCTGACAACAAAGACAGCCAAGATGAAAGGAAGGGAAGCCCTAGGCCCCAAAGGGAGCACACAACTCACAACAGGTGGCACTAACCAGTAGGAGTTGATAATCTTGCAGAAGGCCAGCTCACAGCACATCTTGAGGTTGCCCTGGTGTTCAGGGAGGTCAGCGGCTGAGCACTTGCTCGGGTCTACTTCACAATTTTCGTCTGACTCATACAGAGCTTTGATGAACTCACCTGCGGTCGGGGGAGCACGGAGAAGGCAGTGAGGCTCGGATGAGCATTGCCTAGCCCTTGCCACCTGCTGGCCCGGTAATGTCCCCACTACCTAGTGCATCCTGCAGGTACTTCTGGCCCACAAGTTTGAGGTATTCCTCGATGGCCTTGGTGGCCAGTGTGTTCTCCCGGAAGATGAGGTGCTCATTGTCCCCACAGCGGTCCACCTCTGACATCATCAGGTCTGTTAGAAAGTCCTAGGGAGGCAGGAAGGGAGCAGAGTGGAACCTGAGCTGAGATGATGAGCAGGAAGAACCATCACTGTCCTTGGCTGCTGGACACCTGGACTTAGAGGGCAGATTCTGAGCAGCTTCCCACCATGGGAAAACACTGGCGGGGGGGGGGGGGGGAAGGGGGGGAGCTCAGTCACACCTCTCCCTCTGGCTGTGGTAGCTGACAGGCTGGTGGTTCCCTTCCTCTCAGGCCCAAAGCCGATAGGGTAGGAGAAGAGGGCCTGGCCCACCACGGGCCAGGGTTCCTGAAGCTCTTGAAACTCCTCATTTCAATAGGCCCAACTTTTGAGGATCCTTTGAAATACAGAATTAAGACCTTGATCCAGGAGGCCAGATTGGCCAACAAAAGGAAGGCCTGAGAGACAGGCGAGTCCAAAGGACACTACAGCTGGCCCCTCCGGATCACAGCTTGGAAATACAATGAGCAGAGGTAAGGACCCTGTCGCGGCTGAAGCAGCACTATGACTTCTATTCAAAGCCACCATCTTCCTGAAGTTCTGTGACAGCACTGGGGTAAGACATGAATCCTAAGAGGTGGGCAGCAGAAGAGAGAAAGTAAGGCACAGAGCAGATACACAGCCTGCCCAAGGCCCTACAGCCATCTGGGGCCAAGTATAGCCTCCAAGATCACAGAAAGTTCACTGAGAAGGGAGTCCTAGGATGGGAGCTGGACAAGCACACAGTGTAGACAAACAGGACCTGAAGAGAGGACAGGAGGTGTCAGGACTCATGTCTAGGACACCCAGAGTGCAGCTATAACCTTGGGAGGGCAGAGTGCACAAGTAATCTTCAACATGTGTTCTAACTGGTTCAAGAATGCCCTGCTAGTTCTAGATTGTTCCAGAGACAATAACCCAGAGACATCAGTTACTTCCTATCTCTTCATCCTCTCTATGCCTCTTGGTGACTCCATATCTCATCAGCTTTCCAAGCCACAGCAGCCCTTGGACTAAGAACTAAAGAGACTCAGCAGCAGGGAAGGTTAAAACTTCCAGTTCACTCTCTCCAGACTCCCACTACCAAACCAAAGCCCGGCTGCATGGGCTGGAGAGCTGGTTCAGCAACTAAGAGCACTGGCTGCTCTTCAGACCTAGCTTTGATTCCCAGCACCCACATGGTGCTCACAATTGCCCATAACTCTAATCTGGGATCCAAAGCTCTCTTCTGACCTCTGTGGGAAGCAGGCATGTATGTGGTGCACAGACATACATGTATGTACAAAGCACCTGTACATACAGAATTTTAAAAAATGTAAAAACCAGATTACACAACAAAAACCATGCAGTACTTCAAAAGCTGGTCTAGCTGGCAACCTACCCAGCCAGCCTAAAGGTAGGCACATGGGGAAGAGGGTCCTGAAGACATGGAGGAAGGCAGCACTCTCCCTAAGGAAGTCCTTTTCCTCTCCCTGTCCTTCTGCAGGGCCAGTCAGTCCAGCAGGCAATGGAGGATGCAGAGGACAAGGGGCTTCCAACCATAGCCTCCCCCTGCCAGCGCCTCTAGGAAAAGGTTAAGAGTTGATCAAGGGTTTGTGGAGTCTTAAACCACTGAGCTCTGCTCACTGAGCATCCAAACCCAGTTCCCGTCTTGAAACCCAGTTCCCCTCTTGGACTTCTCTGCCTACAACAGGCTGAGGGCTTAGGACATTAACTCAGGGTGAGCCCCCTCCCAACCCCCCCCCCCATCCTCATACAAGCCTTTCATTCTCAAACTATATCATTCCCTGGCCTGTTACCTCAAGTCTACTAGAATGCAAGGGGCTAGGAGAGCTTAAGTAATCTATCCTGACTCTTTGTGGACAGTAATCTCCAAGGGACAATGGGTGGTAACTGGAAAGCATCTCACTACTCCAGCAAAGCCCATTAGAACCATGCGCTACTGAGATGGTGTGTCTTCTGGAGACATCTTGTTCTCTAAACCAGTGTCCTTTCTGGACCATGTTCAAGAGTGGCAGGCGTTGAAAGGTGGTGGTAGTAGCAGGAGGCGGGCCCTTCTGGCTCTGAAGCAGAGCCCATCTGCATGGCTCTCGGATCCCTATTTCTACAAGGCACCAGGGCCATGTCTGGCTGTCTACATCTAGGAAGTGTGTGTACAGTACACACGCACCTGTGTGTAAAAGCTATACATGAAGGCGTGACTTGAGGCCAGGGCTATGGAGGTAGCTCACCTGTTGGGAACACCTGCCAACTGACATCTCACTGAGTATGTGGGTATGGGCTCGATGCTGGAAGAGTCCAGGTACACACCAGCTTGAGCACAGCAGGGGTGCCCACTCGGCACTACCTGTTCTGGTCCATTCACTGCAGACTATGCCTACAGGGCTAGGCACAGCTACTGCTAGAGTACAAAGCCCCCCAACTCAATTTTAGGGAGCTCAGGTGATTGAAATGGGTATACCCAAGTCCTCCAAAATGAAGCAGATTATAATAATAACACAGATCCATCAAGAGTAGACAACCCAGTCATCCTGCAATATAGTGCCACACTCACCTTCACCTTGCCTGTGCTCTGCAGGATGTGCACCAGAGCCGATGCCATCTCCTCCTTGGTCTTGGCACTGAGGATGGGCTCAAGGGCTGCACACAGTCCCAAGTAGTGGTTAGTGATGTGCTCAGCAAACTCCTTATACATCTCCATAGGCAGGATGGTGATGGTCTGGTAGCGTGCCTTGATCCGGATCATGGGCCCAGGGCCTTTGCCACCCTTGGGATTGGGTGTCACCACTGGGTACCACTTCTCCACAAACTGCCGCCCAGCCACAGAGGCGGCAGGCAGGCTCACCAGGCCCAGGTAGCTGTTGCGTTCCTTTTTCTTCTTCTTGTCAGTCTCCCGGTACAGGTGGACAGTGACTGTGCGCAGAGGCGGCAGGTTGTGGAACTCAAAGTGCTCTCCCCAGAAGACATTGTCTGTCTTGAGCTTGCCTGTGGTACGAGCATACAGTACATCGTCCAGGCACAGTTCACACAGATACTTCTTCTTGGCCGGCAGATCCTTGGCCTCAATCACCCATAGCTTCAGGATGTGCTCCACACGCCGGCTGTTGTCCTGCATAAGAGGGGTCTGGGGTGGTCAGTTGGGGCTGTTACCTATCTACCTGGCCAGCCCAGAGAGCCTAGGAGTCCTCTGAAATTCAGGAGGAACTGAGTGGTGACGTGTATGGGCTAGGACAGGAGAGACACCCATGGATATGGCTTTGACTAGTCTGCCCTACTGATTACTAGCTAGCTCACCAACATAAGGCCCCTGGGCCCAAGCTTGCTCTCCTAGATAGCAGTACTAAAGTAGCCGTGCATGTGGGTGAGACAGGGAAAGGAAGCCAACACAGTGCATCGCCCTTATAGGCTGTGGCCCCAGTTCCTCAGTCTCCTGGTCTACAAAGCAACTTTTGAGATGACTGCTGCCAAGATCCCTTCTTTAGTGATAGCATGGTAACCAGGACTTAGTTTAGACCCACAGTCATCTGGGAACATGAGACACAGGAGCCCTAACAGCCTGGACTGCAGTTAGGGCCCCAAGCAGATGGAAGAGTCCAGGGACAGAATGTAAGAGGACACAGGGGGCACCGTGTGAAGAGGGGTGTGATGTCAGAGCTGGAACAGAAGTGCCTGGGTTGGCTAGGAGGACGTGGTTCTGAGGACCTGACTTCTAAAGGGAAACCCAACTGTCGGAAGTACCTAACAGCTGTCATAGCTCAGCAACTCCAATTCCTCCCAGGTCCACTTGCCCCGCCCCTACTCAGGAGTCATGCCTCTGCTCCCTCGTGTCTGGGTTTTACCTCATCTTTCATGATCCACAAGAGCAGGTCCAGGCCTACCTTGTTGGGGTGCACTGCTCGCCTCAGGTTCTCCATCCACTTATCTCGTTCAGCGGCTGACCGGCAGGAAAAACACTTGCTTCCTGATGATGTTGTCACCTGTCAAACAAAATGGTGCTAGAGGGGAAGGGACCACAAGACTAGACAGCTACGGAAAGCCGGAAGACACCATGACTGCATAGCAGCCACAGGAAGAGGCAAGGAGGAGCTGCCAGAAACCTCATGAACCATAGGTGGCACACTGGACCCCACTATGTCCCAGCAGGTCAGCATTGGGAAAGTAGCGAGGTTTCTGCTATGGGCTTTGGGGCCTGTTTTCTCATCCCTGCCTCTGTCTCCTGAGAGAGACAGGATGGTGTGCCTGTCAAGAGTCAGAGTGTATACATACCCAACCACAGTCTCCCTAAAGCAGACCATAGGTTCCAGGAGATAAGCAAAGGTCAGATTTGTCTAAACTGACCCCTCCTGGGGTTTCCTTTTGTCCACCAACAGTGACAACAACATCATAGAAAGCTAACAAGTATTAGTCTAGAGAAAAGAGAGCTGACCCTCAGCCTCCCCTGCTGGTATGAATTCTGTTCACTTCCTAGTTACAACCTCAATATTTTCCTGAGGTGAGGAATTTGGCCAGAATTGCCCTCACTGACCAGGCTGCTCCCAACAAAATGCAGGCTCCACTGGAGAAAGCAGACCCACATCCAGGCACTAGATGGTGTGATCATTCTGTAGCAGCCTTTGCTGAGACAAGAAGGTAGACCACCCCCAACACTCTCAGCCTGTCCCAGATAAGAACACTTGAACTGGAGCCAGTCTGACTTGGCCTGAGTCTTAACCCGAAGAATATAGGAGCACAGAATATGGTAAATACCAAGAGGATGCCACATTAGACCCCATTGGGTTGTCATTACTAGGCTCATTCCTCTACCAGAGGGTTCCCTCAAAGTACAATTATTGGGGGGGTGGTGAGGACAGTATATAACTTGGAGCAAATTCTAGACTCTTCCCCAAAACCTATGCCCTGCCAGGGTCATAGAGCACTCCAGGAGTCTGCTGAGCAAGCGTGGCCAATTTGAGCAGGGTAGAGCTGTGGTAGACACCCACCTCAAAGCAGTAGTCCTGACCCAGGATGCTGCTGTGAACAGGCTTGATAATCACCTCCTCCTCCATGCTGAGGTCCAGGGCCTCCACTGCACTGCTGGGGCTGAGCAGGGACTCGTGTGATCGAGACTCCTTCAGCCTTGGCATCAGATGGGACCTGAGGAGGTGGGCAACAGGGATGTCACACAGGGCCTGACAATACCTGCATTAAACATCCATCTGTCCCTTTGTCTTGCCTTTGTCTCCAGTGCTCCCAGAAAAACCCTTCCTCCCAACCCCCACACACAGTCTTGCAAAAGA
This sequence comes from Arvicanthis niloticus, assembly GCF_011762505.2. Lineage (NCBI taxonomy): Eukaryota > Metazoa > Chordata > Mammalia > Rodentia > Muridae > Arvicanthis > Arvicanthis niloticus. Next base: position 12,907,478 of record NC_047659.1, on the reverse strand, counting down.
CAGGTCCAGAGGAATGTTACAGTTCCTATACCCACCATACTGCAGGCTGAGTAAGACATTCCTTTGTCAGAGAGCAAGCTGTTGAGGAGTCTGTGTTACTTGGGTTAGGGGCAGGATCTGGCCAGGCTCTAAAGTGGCCCCACAAACCTGCAGGAAAGAGCTATGACCTTGTAGTCACTGCCTTCTGCCCTGGCTTTTGTCACTGCCAGCAAAACCCTGTCTCATACACTGCCCCATCCTGCCAGCCCCACACTAGGCAGGGAGCTCCCATAGCCTCTGGGTAGCAGGGACCTCAGTGTTCTATACAGCACCAGAAACACTGACTCTAGGTTGGGGTTTGTATACCACAGGTTTTGAGGTCCAAGTTATGGTCAGTGAGCCCCAAGACAGGCCCAGACTGGCTCTGCTAGGCTTGGCCTTGGACGTGCTGTACATCTCCTATGCAGCAAGTAAGCTATCTCCACTCACCCAGACGCTTGCATGGAGAGCCATCCAGGCAACCCCAGGAGGCCCACTCAACCTTTCCACAGAGCCTCTCTAACCCAGTAAAAAGGTGGCCTCCTGAGGGCTCTGAAGAGATGGGCAGACCCAGAAGGGAGCTGAGGCAGGTTAAAGTTGGCCAGAAGCCCACTTCATGCTCCTTCAGCACTCCCCCTGGGGTGTGTGGCCTGGCCAGGCCCACTGGCTGCAGAGCAGTGAATATGCCTGGATCAGCCTTCCATGCCCCACCACCCAGGACCAGAGGCTGCCGGCCTCCTGCAGCCCACCACCATGTACCTGAGAAGGCAACTGCGGCTCGGGAAGGAAATGGGCATTTGTTTCTGCCCTGAACCAAACAGGTCCATCTTGTCATCCTCTCCTGGGATGTCCCATATTACAAAGGTGAACCATGGTCTACCTGTCCTGCCATGTAACTCTTGTTGTTTAGACCTGAATCCTGGCTCCAACCCCCAACCCCAGCACTCACCACTGCTGTAAGTGAGCAGCCAATCTCACAAGCCACCTGCCCTTGTAACTCCTAACTCAATGGAAGATACATCCTGTCTCAGATGCTGGGGAAGTCACTTGGCCTAAGAAAGAGCCAAGATCCCATACCCCTTTGGTCTGATGGCCAGGTTGTAAAGCAGCAAAGTGAAGTTAGGGTGCTTTCTGACCCAGCTGAGAGCCAGATATGATGATGAGGAGCCCAGTCAAGAAAAGGGAGGAGCTGGAGAGCTGGGATTACCCTGGTGCTGGAGACAAGAGTGTGAGGCATGATTTATCACCCTATGCCTGCTCAAACAAACCTAGAGCCCAAGGAGCCCAACAGGCCGGACTCCAAACAACCAGGGCTAGACTCGGTGGTTGTAAAACCGTTACCTCCCTCTCTCTCTTCTCTGTGCTGTCCCAGATATGCTCCAGCTGACCTAGGCCTCCCTGGGAAGATTCCTGGGGAAACAGAGCTAAAGGAAAGCTCAAGGCCCTCAAGGCTTCTAAACTAGTCCAGCCCAACTGGCTATAACTGAGCAGTCCTGGCTTGCCTATCTCCCCAAAGGCTGTTCCATGAGGGAAACCTGGAGCAAAGTTTACATCTCCAAGGCCTCCCAGGCCACCTGCTCCTGAGTAGCAGGGCCCTGGTTGGTGCTTGCAAGACCAAAAGGACCACACATCTGTACTTCCTTTCCTCTGAGCTTGGAGTCAGTCTGCCATCCTCTGCCCTCCAGGTTTCTGACACAAACTAATCTCAGGTTTTATCCCATGCAGGCCTAGAAGGACCTATCTGTTACAACTCACTAGGGTATTCCTGTAGGCTATCTGTTGCAACCCACTAGAGTATGCCTGTGGGGACAGCTGGTAAGATGAATAGAAATTTAGTAAGAGAAAGGGCCATTCGATCATGTCCTAGATCCTGCAGGACCATCTCATGACTTAAGAGCAATGTCTCCAGGAAGCCAGCCCCACCCTATATCTGCAGCATCTCTGGGGCACCTGTCCCATCAGTCCGAGCCAGGTCTATTACCCTACCATGCCTTCCATTCACACACATAGTTGGGTCAATTCTCTCTCACCTTCAGCCACTGAAAGGCCAGGCTGATCAAAAAGTTGATCTGAGTCAGGGAGGAAATTTGCACCCCCAAATTATCCTGGCTCCAAGGGGTCAGCAAGTAGTCAAAGCTTCCCCTATTGGAATGCTCAGGTGAGCAGAAATACACAGGCATTGGCCTGCTTGGTTTCCACTCTACTCTCAGGTGAGAGGTGTTCTTAAATATGCCCCACTAAAACAGGCTGAACACCTAGCTAGTTCAGCTGCACACACCCCTACACCAAGAACTTCACCTACCCACCTACTTTACAGGAGGAGAAGGTGGGCTCCAGAAGTTCTTTGATCTGTCAGAGGCTTCCCGCAGGGAGACCTGCTCAGTCCTGTTCTCAGAACCTCTACCACTCCCCACTCCTTGCTGACCAAGCTGGGTAAAGCCAGAAAGTAGCTAGTTGCATTGCCATCTAGCTCAGGCTCAAGATGACTTCCTTCCCTGACCTCTGTAGTTGATGGAGATCCAGCCTTAGTCCTTTTGGCACAGTGACACTAGGGGAGGCAAAATGCCTCCAACTGGAACTTCTACCTGGGGATCCGCTCCAGCCTTCAGCTGGACCTGCACCTGAGGATCATCTCCACAGCCCAGGTCAGAACTTCTCAAAACAACAGGAATACTGTGTGTGGTGGTTTGAATATGCTTTGGCCCATAGGGAGTGGTATCGTTAAGAGGTGTGGCCTTGTTGGAGGAAGTGTGTCACTGTGGGGGTGGGCTTTAAAATCCTCCTCTTAGCTGCCTGAGAAACTAAGTCTTCTCCTGATTGCCTTCAGAACAAGATGTAGATCTCTCAGCTCCTCCAGCACCATGCCTCCCCAGACACTGCAATGCTTCCCCCCATGATGATAATAGACTGAACCTTTGAACCTGTAAGCCAGCCCAAATTAAATGTCCTTTTTTATAAGAATTGCCATGGTCATGGTGTCTCTTCACAGCAATGGAAACCCTAAGACACTGTGCAACTACACTATATTCAAAACAACTGGGATAGGGATCTATAACAGGTCCAGGTCTCAAGCCACATGCCTGCCCTCAGCAGAGAAGAGCCAGCATCCTAGGAAAAGTCTTAACCCTGGGCTACCAGCCACATCACATATATCACCTCATAGACTCTTCAAAAGCCCAAGAGACAATGCTGACCTCAGCCTACAAAGAAACAGAGGCCAAGATTTGCACCCCTGTAGTGTTCTCCATCCATTTCTTTATTGAGAAAGGAGGGACTCTTGCCCCAGGTGGAGAACAACAGGACTAGGCACACACTGAGGAACAACAAGATGGGTACTCACTTGCTAGGTCTTTGAGTTGTGACAGAGGTTAAGGTGTCCCTTTAAAGAACACAAGATTCCGTTCCAGGCCTGGTCCCACACTCTGGGCTGCTGGCTGCTGGCTGGCATCCCTCTGCCTGTCCCATCTGTCCAAGCCCACTGCTCACTGGCCTGCCTGCTGGGTTTCCCCACCCCCAGGGACTCCTGCTGTGTGTCCTCAGCAGGATTCCCTACTCTGCCTTGGTTTAGCCAGATTCAACACCCAACTTCAAGCCCTTTCTTCCATGATGTTTTTTTTTTCCCCAGATCCCTCGAATAAGCAGGGACATTTGCCATACAAGTTGGGAAATTTATCACACTGTAGTTCCTCTGTCAGGTAGGGGACTTCCTGTGGGTAGGCTGTGTTTGTCTTAGTTCCAGTGTTCAAAGCCTCAGAGTTCTTGGGCCAAAGTTCCCAAGACCCCAGCAGCCAAGTTCAACCATATCTGACAGAGGTCAGGTCAGCTAAAACAAGAACAAACCTCCTCAGTTCAGATAATGTGAAGAGGCCAGGGTGTTAAACATGATTCGAAAGGGGGTGGGCAAGATACTCTTTGCCTGTTCATGGCTAATTCCTAATTTGGCCCTGAAGCCCCCCATCCGCATACTCTTTATCAAAGAGAGGACCCTATGGGGCTCACCGAGTCTTCTGCGGCAGTATTTTGGTCCATCCACCTGGTAGTTCTGTAGCCCCATATAGTAAGGGGACCAGAAACCTAGGCCATACAGTCCATGGAATGGAGTCACCCACTTTCTGGGAAGTAGATCCTCAGTCACTCATGGGCCAGCCAGACAGGCTAGTAAGATCTACACTGAACTCTGCTGATAAGCAGGTCTGACCATGGCCTACAAGCCTTCAGGGAAGAAGGGAGTGAATCAATGGCCATCCCCACCTGTAACACTCCACTGAATCTGTTCTTCTACATAGTATGGCTCAGTCCATTTCCTTCTCTCTCCCCTCACAGGCCCTGTGCTAATCAAGCCCCATAGATCCCAAACTAGTGACAAGACACACATCAAAAATCACTTTGACAAATGACTAAGACGCCTGCTATCCACTCTTCCTTCATTTCTAACAGAATCATGTCATTTAATGTTCAGCCCATGCTGTCCCTGGTCTCTCTAGGCAAGCAGCTCACATCCGTGCTGCCTGTGGTCTATTCACGCCACACTGCCTGCCTGTCCCCCTTCACTATGGCCGTGTCAGGACTAAAGCACAGCACCCTATACAAGAGAAATAACTTGCCTAACTTCCTATAGGAGCAAGCAACTGTGGGAGATCCCACTACAGCTCAGAGGAGCCCAAGGCTGACTTTGTTAGTATAGCCATGGCCCCAGTCTGGCCTTTCATTCACCCCACAGAAACCATCGGGCACTAGGGAGGGCAAGGGCCAGAGTGGAGCTCACTGCTATTTGTGAGCCACTCATTCCACAGCCTAGGAAACGTAGGCACAGGGAAGGGGGAGCTGCTGTTGGAGGCAGGACCAGCCAACAGCAGCTTATTGTAAGGCCCAGAAGCAGGAACAAGGGGGCATTGTCTGGCTCCTGGGGCACAGCCTTATCCGATAGCCTCCCTGCCAGCCCACAAGCTGTTTTTCAACTCTGATCTTTTTCTCTTAAAAGGTTAAAGACACAGAAGTTTCCCATTATTTCAAGGAGGGGGTCCCAAAGATGAAAAACAAAACTTGTAACAATTGAGAAGCTCACTTGGCCAGGAGTAGGCTCACTGGCTATGGGGTGGGTGGGTTTACAGTAAGACTGTTGAGTAAGGGGGGGGGTGTGGCTCAAGGTCACCCTCCAAACCTCAAAGGAACAGAGGAACCACTTGTATGTGGCCCAGGACATGGCTAAGATGGGGAAAAACCAGCTCAGTGCAGGCAGGCTGTCTACAAATGGGGCAGTGAGAGGACAGGAGCAGGCCAGAAGACCCTTTAAGACACTGACAGGATGGGAGAGATGGCTCAGAGGTGAAGAACATTGACTGCTCTTCCAGAGGACCTGCACTCAATTCCCAGCACTCACATGGCAACTCACAACCAACAACCATCTGCCACTTCAGTTTCAGGAAATTCAGTGCCCTCTTCTGATCTCCACAGGCACCAGACACACACACATGGTATACATATATGCACGCACATGAAATACTCATTCACACAAAATACTTTTAAAAGCCATATGGTAGAGGAGCATCTGCACTATTGGGTAATGGGGCAGACAGGTAGAAAGTGAGCCTGGAGTAAACAAACCCACTCGAAGGAACGTGAAGGAACACTACTGAATGCCAGCGGGCAGCAAAACCGAGAGCTGAATATCAGCTGCCAGCTATAGCAGCAAGCCACGTCTACACCTAATAAAAACAGCTCTAAATGCCTAAGTCATTCAACCTGCTAGACCTGCTTCCCATCTATCAGTAGGGGATGGACACAATGCTCCATGGAGGAGCGCTCATTTAGAGGTCACTCTAAAGTCAAATGAGACAGCAGAGGGGGTGTGCTTCTGAGGACAAGCCAGTGCCAGGAACTGCCATTGGTCACTTGTGGCCATTCCCTCTCTCTTTACCCACCTCTCAGCCATGTAGGCGTCAGGAAATGAGTGAAGACAATTCCAGGATAGGCTACCCTTCTGGCATTTCCCAAGCTGTTACCTATTCATTCCCTAACCACTCAACTTCCTTACTTCCTCATCTAAGGAAGAGGACCAATCTTAGCTATCTAAACTCCCAGGATGCCTCAAAAAACTTTAAAGCCATAAATTTCCTTTAGTAAAGTTAAGGGGAAAGAAGGTATACATGGGGATTCTATACCAGGCCTGGGAGAAAGAAAAAAAATGAGCAGTGTTGTGTCTCTAGAGTTGACGCCCACCCAAAGACTAGAAGCCTGACCAGTTCTGGAGTGAGAGCCCAGTAGACTCTCTTGGACTCAGCAGGCTTCTACCTGCGTAGCAGGCAGACCCAGGCTACAGTCTGGAGCTCTGTCCACAACGTAGCCTGCTCCTAGATACAGTCCTGGAGCATGTCAGGACAAGGGCATTGACCTCCTGGGAATCAAGGGCTGGACATAAGCTGGGCCATGCCTTGTTGGGAACATCTCTTCTCAGCGCTGTCAGGCCTGAGAACTAGCCAGCTGCTGAGATCTAGCCCAGCTGAAATCCCAGACTGAGGAAAAAGAATTCAGCTGCCTGGTGGCTCCCTAGGTCCTGGGATGACAAACAAAATCCTAAAAAGGCAGAGAGGCTGTCCAGTCAGCCTGGGGAATTTCCTGGGAAGAAAGCCTGGAGGAATTTGTCCCTCTCAGGCCTGGGATCTTCCAGTCCAGGACTTGAAGTAGGTTCTAGCAGAGTCATCAGGAACCCAGATGAACCCGGATGGATGATCCCTCCCTTCATATACATCCTGGGTCCTGCCTCCTGCCTCCACACTACCCCTAGGATCTCCAACCACAGGGCTGAGAATATAAACAGAATGTAACCAGGACAGCCCATGACTAGCTACAAAGCACCCTAAGGCCAGGCACCAGTGGTGTCCAAAGGATACTGACATGCTTATCTGAGTAGACACAGCATCTCATAGGCTTCTCCAACAACTACACACAGAAGGTGGTATCCAAAGCAGACAGGACCAATGAGACAAGCTCAGTGGTAACTGCCACACACCAAGACTCAGAGAAAGCGTGGCTTCACAAGTGCAAACAGAAAGCTGTGAAACTGGTGGCCTGGTCACCCTGTCAGCCTAGTGGCCAGCAAGGGTGTGTGCCTCCCATCTTGCACAGCAAGGCAGAGAACCAGGGCAACAAGCTCTGGGTTCCCATCTTAACTCCACCATTAATTGACCTGAGACCTTGGGTCAATCAGTTTTCCCTCTCTTCTCTGGGTTGTTTCGCATTCTCTGAGCTACCAGAAAAATCCTACATCACTCCCAAAAGTAAACCCAGGAGATGGTCACCACTTCTAGGGCTACACTCTTGCTCCTATCAGCAACAGTGCCACAGTAATGCCTCCCTGCTGCCTGGTGGGGACTTAGACTAGTGTTGATCTCATTCCTGTACAAAAGGTAGCTTTCAGGAAGCCACCAGACTCCATCTTACCCTTCCCAGGACTCAGCATAACCAACGGAAGCTGCAGGCCTCTGAGATCACATCCACCTTCACAGCTTACTTCCTTGAGTCCCGAGGATGGGGCAAAACCAGAAACCTTTCCGTCTAATCCCCCCATCATCCTGCAGCCTGAATAATTCTGGGTTTTTAATCAATAGCTGTCAGACTTGTCAAATTACTTTGGGGACCACAAAGCAGTTTTTAAACATTCATAAACCTCAGTAGAACAGTGAAGTGCCCTGAATTTTAAAAGAGAATCCAAGAACCAAACAGGATGAGACGAGCAATTCCAAGGAGAGCTGAGGCCCTGCGGCCCCTACTACTTAAGCTCTTTGACCTCCCTGGTTCCCAGGAGAAAACTCCAGGCTTGGTTAGAGAGACCAGCAAGGAGGGCATTTCCAAGCTCTCGCCCTGCCTCTGTCTCCCCAGGGAAAGTGTCTCCACCTGTATCCCCAGGCAGAGTCCAATATCCCTGCATGGCACAGTAGACACTTAGGGCTGGCACCCCAGCCACCTCAGCTTGTTATCCTGCCACCATCATCTCCTCAGACTGTCTAGGGAAGTTTCAGACCCTGGCCAAGGTGTTCTCAACTCTGTGAGCTCAGTGAACCACAGGTATGCCCAGGGACATACCTAGGTGTCCCTTTAGTCTGGTGTGGTCTGGTGTGGGATGGTTCCTGATTGCCTCCCAATCCTGCTACAAATACGTCCAAGAGCAGCCTCCATGGCCTTGGAAATAAGAATGCTCATAGAGAATGTTCATAAAATAAAAATCAAGAATCAGCTAAAAGCCCCCCCCCCCCATGTGATGAATATGGGGATGCAGGCAGCATCCTCCGCCTCATCTTCTCTACCCAAGACCCAGGTGCCATGTGGTTGGCTGTTTGCATTAGTGACAGTTAACCTGAGGACTACTGCCCTCTCCAACCCATTGGGCCGTACTTCTGATAACTGGTTAAATGTACTGAGCTCATGCAAACCAGACTTGGGCATGGAAGCACACACAATCCTAGAACTTGGGAGGCAGAGGCAGGCGGACCAAAAGCCCAGGGCCAGGCTCTACCACTTAGAAAGTTCAACAACAAAAGCCAATAATCAAAACACCATGACCTGGGCCAAACTAATAAGTCGAGTGTTGCCACTACCCAACAGTGTGTTCTGGGTCTGTAGGCCTGTAGTCAGCCCTGGTGGCTTCTACGCCTTGCCTTACTCTAGGCCTCCTGTCCACTTCTCCAGCACTTCTCTGATGCTCCTGGTTTCTCCCTAGCCCACTGACATTTCCAGAGGCCTTTTTCTACTTGGTCCAGATTTTTCTTCCCTGTTCCTACAGCAAGGCTCCAAAAAAAAAAAAAAAAAAAAAAAAAAAAAGCTTCTCAGGCAAATGATCCCAGACAACATCATCACCAGCTCTACCCCCCATCCAAACAGACTCAAAAGGACAGGTCACCTTGGGCAGACATCTTAAAGATTTCTATTTATGGAGGACATATCTTGGAATAAACAAGTACATTGAGACTCCAATCACCAGCTCATAGCAGGTGCCTCTTCAAGTCTGGCCACACAAGTTCTGCCAGCAGCCTCTAGGAGACAGCAGCAGACACGATGGGAAAGGAGCAGAATGAAGAAAATGTGGGCCAACCTTCTCACCTATCAAATGGGCTATCCTGTGGTCACACTACACTGGCACCTAACCATTCTGAGCAGGGAATATAATAGCTGAATGCCTCCCTTATATCATGCTTAAGCCTGCAGACCCCCAGAGAGCAACAGAGCTACCATACCTCAAACTACAGCAGGAGGCAGTCAGGAGCACTCACTGGTTAGTGAGTCAGGAAGAGGGCAGCTGCCAAGCTACTGTCCTACATCACAAACACCACACTGCTCCCTTTGAGGGGAAGGGGGAGACCATGGCAAAGAAAAGCATGGGATGCTCTCAAGTCCTCATACAGCCATGTGCTGCTAAGCCACGCACCTAGGAAACACGACAAGGCACTGGCTTCATATTCCCTTTGATTCTTATGTACCTGATCATGGCTAAGGAAACTGAGGCTTGGAGATGACCGTCACAGTCCCTCTTTTTCCCACAGTAGGGACTGGATACACTTGCATTGTCATTTGCCACCAGGTCCAAGGTATCCCAGCAGATCAAGCCAATCCCCTTAAAGCAGGTAGGTATATTGTAGGCCAGCAGCTGGACCAGCTCAACCCTTCAGTAACCACTCTATGGCAGCCCAGCTTTGCTCATGGTGAGCCACTCCTGGTAGGTACACTCATTTCCTGTCTTAGCCCTGCTCAGTGGTCACTTGTCCAGCATAGTGACACACATTTGCAATCCCAGCACTCAGAAGGCTGAGGCAGGAGAATTAAGTTTCAGATCAGCCTAGAATATAGGTTGCAAAGCAAGATGGTTTTGCCAGAAGAAAAAAAAAAAAAAGAAAAAATGAAACAAACAAACATAGATCCTACCATTTCTATCTACAGGCCTCTCCAACTCACACTGAACACTGTCTTTAGCCAGTGTCACAGTTCACAGGCACTGCCAGGGCAGGGGAGGCTTGGGCATAGGAGCTCCAACCCCAAACTCTTCTCTGCTTGTCTGCTGATTCGTCCATCAGGTTTTCACCAACCCTACAGAAACTGTGTGCTGAAATGTACCAACTACAGGAACTCCAGGTCATAACAGGCCCTGCCCTGTCACCTGATGATCCTGTCTGGAACAGGGTGAGAAGGGCATCTTTCAGACAGGCTTACCTGCCCCTAGCATGGTAACAAGTGAGAGACGAGAAGGCTCCCACTGAAGACTACCACAGCGACAGGATCTGGTTTCTGACAACCTCTCCGGCTGCAGCCAGCACACTCAGCACCAGACGTAACGCAGGAGCCAGGCAGAAGGGAGGTGAGCAACGGCAAGTCTGCTGGAGGGGAGATGGTGAGGCTCAAGTGTGAGCAAGTGTGAGCAAGTGTGAGCAGCTCCACCCAGCCCCGCTGGACAACCAGAGCAAAGGCCAGACTCCTCAGAGATCAGAACGCTCCAAGCAGTTCCTGGCAATTCACAGGCCAAGGGGCCTGCAGAAAGCAGCACTGCCACCCTTATCCCTAAACTAACAGCAGCAGCAGCAGCAGCCACAGCACCACCACCACCCCTCCCTTGCTCATCTCCTGCTTGAGGCAGACCAATCCTAACTGCTTCCAAGTTCTAGGCTAGTAGGGACTATCTGGGTAGAGCCGCCATTACTGGAAACTTGAGTCTCTCGCAGGCCGGGCACCTGTGACATTCACTCCATCTAGTACTGGTAGCAGTCCCAACTCACCCAGGCCTCTGTAGGCCCAGGAGGATTAAATGGCTCCCTTTTGCTCAGCCACTACTAAGGCCACTCATCATGCCTGAACAGAGCTACCAGTTTTACCAAGCTGGGGACAGAGGCTAGAGTAGCCACCCAGCCACCAGCTGTTCCCAGCCAACCTCAGTCAATCTAGCTCTGTGCTCTAGTTCTGGACACAGCACTCTAATCCTACCCACTGGGACCAATCATGGCTAGTTAAACAAAAAGCCAGTTCCAACTCTCTGAAATGTTCTCTTAAAGGGCCAGTGTCCCAATCAGGTCTGTAAGAACTTAAAGGTACAGAGCCCCTTTTCTTTACAGGAAGCAGGAAAAGTGAAATAATAGCCCATGAGTCATGATCAGATTAGCAGCCTTAGGCTTCTAACAGAGACTTCAGGCAAAATCTGTAAGACTCAAAATCTAAATTTCACTTAAAGGTTCCAAAGCATGTGAAACAGAAACACTAAAGCTAATTCTCACGTAGAGACTATAAATGGGAGGGAACACTGCCAGTTCTGAGATCCCTACTCACCAGGCACAAGACTTAGCACTGCTGCATTGCCTGCTTCACTCCGGGAAGGCAGCACCATCGTCCCAGCTTCCAAATGAACAAGCAGAGGTCAAGAGGAAGCTTCTCCAGGATTCCACAGAATTCAGCTCACAGGCCGGTGTAAGCCGAGGACCCCCTACCCCTGCAGCAGCAGCTCCCTCCCCAAGGACCAACTTTCTCCTGTCCCAACCTTAGGTCCCACAGATCCATATCCTTCAGTGCCTTTCTCTTCTATTAAAAAAGGATGGCACTGAGTTGTGTTTCTAAAGTCCCTGGCCACTGGGCTTTCAGGCTGAGCCATAAAACCCTGAGGTCTCTTCTGCAACTCCCTCTATCTTGTATTAGACCCCAACGGAGACAAACGCCAAGTGGAGAGTCGTGAAAGGGAAGAGGATGAGCTGCAGGCGCTACAGATGCATAGGCTTCCTCACAAATCCCCAGTTACTCCACAAACAGGTTGTGTGGACAGAGCAAGAGGTGAGCCCAAGACTAAGACAGAGTCTACCCACAGGGATGGAGTACAGCCACAGAATTTGGGCTCTTCTGCCTCCCCCAAGCTTGGGCAAGGGAAGAGGGAGGGGAAGATGCTTGACTGTCTGGACCCTGAGACCTGATCTGAGAAGGCAGCCAAGAAGGGTGAGCCATCCTGGCCCCGAGTGTCTGCGTTTAATGGAGGCTGTATGGCTCATCTTGGCTGGGTGGAAGCCTTAGCCCAACAGCACGGGGCTCAGTCCTGAGGACCTAACTTCACTGTTTCTATGGAGTCTGGAAGTAAGATCAAGGGGCTGTAGCCATCTGCATTCAAACCTGGGTTGCACCCCTTGCTCCCACATTCTCTTAAACAGGCCGACAGGGGAGAGGAGGGGAGGCCATTTGTTGTTGACACTTGGGGGATAGGGACACCGCATCTCTGGATAGTCTACCAAGGTCAGACCCACTGAGTAGGCTAGGTCACCTGAAGTACACAGGTAGGAATCATTTAAGACAGCCACCAAGTTTCCCCACTTCCTGTGTCCTGGCTCTATCCAACACATCAGGCTTGTGATCACCAAAGGTCTTCAGGTTGCCATAGCCAACAACACTCGAAGACCCAGACCCTTGCCCACACCGGGAGCCCTCATTCTTCACAGGTCCCTTTGTCCTAACTGTCCTCCAGTCTCTTCAGGGCTCTGGATTTGGAAGCAAGGCGCTTCCCTGTGGTGATGTCATTCACATGGAGCTTTAAATACTCCAGTGTGCTCATAACTCCAGCTTTGCACTACATCCTCCTCCCAGGCTCCTATCTCAAGTGGGAGGAATATCTTCATGCCCCAGAGAACCTCAGGCCTAAAAGGCCCCTTCCCAACCCTTCCTCTCCTATGGGAGCCCAGAGGGCCAGTAGCCTCTCTGTACTAGTCTTCCCCACTCCACGAGGAAGTCAGAAAGCTCACTAGGAAGACAAAAAAAAACCTTCCAATGGGGGGCGAGAGAGCTGGCTCAGTGGTCAAGAGCTCAGTGGTCCAGTGCTCTTGCAGAGAACCCAGGTTCAATGCCCAGTACCCACATGGTGACCTCACAACCATCTATAACTGGAGTTCCAGGGGATCTGAACGCTGTGTACAACAGGCACGTGGTGCACAGACATCCACTCGCATACTGTATGATAAAACACACACATTAAATAAAACTAAACTAAAACACCACCAGAAATCTTCTACTGATTCCTGGATAACTGTAGTAGGACCAGGCACGCTCTGACCCCCTCCCCAAGTGGGAGAGACTAAAGTCTGCCCTAAAACCCTTTACTTTTTAATAGTGTGTGCCTAAGCTGGCCCTACCCAACAAGGCTGACATTCTTGGGTCCCTATTTGTCTTGGGGATGCTGTATCTGCGATAAAAGTTCTTAGTCTTCCCACTTTCAAAATAGACTGTTCCCGTCCTGTTGGAATTCACCCTCCTTCCTAGACTTCTAAGCCCATGCTAGCTCCTGCCCTGCCTCCATCACTCCTCAGCAAACACCTGGCTCGTTTCAGAGTATCTTGTGCATTCAGCCAACAAATATTTACTAGGTCTTAACTGTGTGTCAGGTCCTGTTTTAGGCTCTGGGATACAGGTGCTAAACAAAGGCAGTCCTGGGCCTGCAGCCAGGTATGGCTTACTTATTTTTACGTATGTCTTCTATAAGGGAAGCAGTGTGTGGCCATGGGCCATGGCTGTCGCATTTGTCCTAAGAGAGTGTTTAATATGATATAAACTCTATTTATGAACCATCATATGCAAATCAATTACCAGAGTAGCCAAGGAACCACTCAGAAAGCCAAGAAATCCAGAGCCCATCCCACCGTCAGGTGGGAAGACACACTTCAGAGCTGCAGAGGCCTGGTGGCTCAGTCCGGGGTGGGGGGGTGGGGTGGGGGAACGGGGGACGGGGATGAGTTGCACATGTGGTGGCAGCTCCATCTAGCTGCTGGAGAAAAGGGCGATGCAGGCCCAAGCGCTCAGAGATAGTCAGTCTGACCCTCAGCCTACAGAAAAGGAGAGAAGCCAACTTCTGTCTTAGCTTCTGATGTTCTTTGCTCAAGCAGGAAAACGAGAGTCTCTGCTCTGAAAACACTTTAACTTCTTGTTAGTGTTTGCACCAGAACAAGTTTCACAAGTAAAGCTTCTCTCCTCCAACAGTGACCACAAGAGACAAACTAAGACTTTTAAATCTGTCTCCAAGCTGCTGTAGCAGGGAGAACCAGATGGGCTGTGTGGCTTTGCTGAGAGCCTTGGAAGAAGCTGGTCAAAACCCCTTTTTTAGAGGTTGCCTTCCCAACCTGCAGTTTCTCTGGACCAGGATCTGGGCCAGGGCCTGGGGCACCCAACATGCAGGTGCTCTCAAACTTCACTGCTGGGTTCCTGGTCCTTGTTCCCCAAGGGCAGGGCTTGGCTCCTAAGGCATGAGAACCATCTAGCCAGCAACCCCAGCCCTACGCCTATTCTCTAGTGCTCTCTGTCAGAAGCAGGCAGTATATGAAGAGATCTGGGTTAGGCCTCAGTTCACCTTTGCAGTATCTGCCGAACATTCCTCCTACCACCACACTAAGGAGAACTAACTCTCAGCCTCCAGCCCTGTCCCACGCCCCACACCTGGCTGAACGCACAGGACAGGGAGCAGGAACCTGTGTCCTCTTCCTCCTTTCCTGCACATCCAGTCACAGACCTTGGCAGTGGTAGAAGTGTAGGCCTCTCTGCTGACCTGGGTATGTGAGGCCCAGGAGCCAGATGAGGCTTCCGAGGATGGCTGGACCTCCAAAGAGTGGCACCTCCAGACCAGCACAGGATCTTGCCAAGGTTGTCACCGAGGAGTCCAAGGCCACAGAGGCCCATTCCCAAGGGTGGTGCAGACCCCGGTGGCCAGGGTGGACATTTAAGAGGTGAACCCAAAGGGTTCCCCCTTACCACAGAGCACACACTATGCCCGCATCCACCGCGTTGAAACTCTTAAAATGTCTTAAACACACAGAGGCAGACAACATCTAGAGATTTCCGGGTTCCCCAGAGAACAAGGAAAATTACAGTCTTTCATACAGTAGCCTCCAGGTCCAAGAAGTCGGAAGGAAGGGCTCTTGAAAGTAAGCAGCTTCTCTTAGCCAGTGGCAGGAACCTTCCAAGGACTGTGGTGGGTGCAGCACTAGCAGGAGCAACTCCAGGAAGCCAGGAACGTTGGCCCAAAGGTTCCACAAGCACCTCCCCTGGAGTGCTGACTCTGCCCTCTGGAGTCCCGCCCCCACCCCCTTTGTGCTAGCCAATGCCGGGCAGCTCCAGCTGGATGCTAGTCTCAGATCAAAAGATCAGCATTGGGAGGGGAGGGCTCTCCCCACCCCCTCCCCCAGGTCCATTTATCACCCTGCTTCATTTTCTTCATAGCAGGGATCTGAGGTCATCCTGCTGTTTTGCTGGAGTCTCTCCCCTCCCCCACCTCTCCTCAAGAACCTTACCAGTCCAGGCCAGTAAGCCCAGAGCACCTTGCTGGGCAGCTGCCAAAAGGAGGAGCTTGACGGACATTTGGAATCTATGACTGTATTTCCCTAGCTGGTCTGAGACCGGCCAGCTAGAGCTAGAGTAAAGAGGAATTGGAGCAATCAGAGATTTGAGGGAATCCCTGTGCCTCTCATTCCCTCAGCCGACCCTCAGGCAGTCCAACTTCCACTAGGCTGCACTGCCCAGGAACTCTGTCCAGGCCACAGGTAACTGGTCCCGCCTGCTTTTCTCCAGGCCTGGAGTGGGCCTTTCCCCTCTCTTCCCAGGCCAGCTGTCTTCTCTGGCAACTGGCTTGAGACATGTGGCTGTCCTCCAGAGCAGCCCCGAGCAGGGAGAGATAAGGTTGTGTGGAGGGGGACAATTTGGAGGGAATGCGGGGACGGGAAATGGGGCTTGGTCCCCACATGGCCTTGCAATCTCCCCCAGGCTCCTGTTCATCCCGACAGCACCTTTCAACTACTATCCAGCACCAAAACCATAGTTTTGGGCTCTGGGAAGCCTGGAAATCTCTAGACACTGCAGAAGGAGGTGAGACAGAGACAGGTCCATCCTGGGCTCACACTACACAGCCAGAATAGCACGGCAAACACCCCTCCCTCTTAACACCACCACTACTTCCAGTCAGACATTTTAAAAATGCAATACAAAGGTTTGAAGAAGGACAGGGGTTGGGGACCACAGTCACTAGGACAGAAACACAGTGGGGAAGCTCAGCTCCCAACCCCCCCCCCCCCCCCGGCCGTGGGTGTAGCCAGGAGCCCTACAGCTGAGAGGGCTACTGAGCCCGGAACAACTGTCTTAGTCACAAATTCTCCCTTTTGGGTGGTTTCTCTACTTCAGAAAGTATCTGGCGCTGACAGGGCAAGGAGAGAGTTAAAAGAGGTAGGCAAACTGGAGGCTGGAGTCCAGCGGCAACCATCTGGAGGAGTATCCTCAGGCCATACCGTAATACACAGGTCTCACTGTAACACAGGTACCTCGGGAAGGTACCCTCAGTAAGCAGACATTTTTGCCTGGATGACCCTTTCCCATACCCCAAAGGCAAGCCACAGAACCAGGCTCCACCTACTAAACCTCTAATACCAACAGGTCAACCTCTTTCCCTCAGAGCCACCAGGCAGGAGGCTCATACATAGCTTCCTGTAGTTTGTGCTTACAGCTCAGGACTTCAAGAGCTTCAGAGACAAAGAGGAAGCTGACCAGGGAAGGCCCTTGCCCAGGCTGTGGCCCCTTGTAATCAACACCGCCCCAGTTCTGTCCCTGGCAGTTGGAGTCTGCCTAGACTGTCCAGCACCTACTGTGCGCAGCCCCTGCAGGGTCAAGTGCAGGACTAGTGAAGAGGCTGTACTTGGGCCCTTATTCCATCTGGGCTGTGTTCTGAACATGCTGGCCCAACAGCACCCCATGTGGCCATACATGTACCTGCCCATCCCTCAGAGCACATGGCCAGAAAGGCTCCTTCCTATCCAGCTGCGGACTTCCTCTGCGGCCTAGGTTTGCGCTCTCAGTTTCCAAGTCTTAGTAACATTTCCTAGTGGGGAGAGGTGATAAATTACTCAGAGAACATGGGACCAGAAAAGGCCTCCTGGTTTCACGGTGACCAAGTCAACAGGAAACGAGCAAACAGAGCCCATGGAGTCCACACTCTAAGCAGCAGGGTATGGCTCCAAGCCTGGCCTTCTACTACTAGTTTCATGGTCCTGCATGTAACAGACAGGCAAGACAGCTACTTCCCACATGACTGAAAGCCACTTCCCAACTACAACTGAAAGAGATGTGCCTCATTCAAATACTCCTCCAACTAGGAACCCTTCTAGATTTCTTCTAGGCAGGAAGCCATTCCCTTACAGTGAACTTGCATTTTTGTTCTAAGACAAGACCTCAATCTGTAGTCCAAGCTGGCCTCGAAGTCAAGGTGCCACTGCCCCAGGCTCCCAAGCATGGCTTACTGTGGACACTATAAGCGCATGCCGCCACGTGTGCTTCTCCTAGCTCTACTACCGTCTGGTAGCAAACAGAGCCCTAGGGCAGGACTGTTGGCTCTGTCTGACAGCAGTCACAGGAAGGGGTCACAGCGATCAAAAAACAGAGGCTGGATTATGTCCTAAGTTGGGTTCCCATACTCACCAGCTATCTGGCCTTGAATCTTCCACGCCCTCCCAACCCAAACTAGAGGTGCACACAGCCTTAAAACAAACAGTCCGGAGTGCCCAGCCTCCCTGAATAGGACCTATCTACCTCAGCACACCCTCCACCTTCATAACCAATGTCAGCAATTCAAGACTCTTCCCTTCCTATGGCCACACCCTCCTGTCAGAGGCTAGCTCAGATCCTCCCATTTAAAGTAAATCTTCCTCATTTCCTGGCCCCCAGCCACAAGAATATGCCAATCCCCTCCCCCTACCTTGGGTTCTTATGGGCCTGCATGTTACTTCTTGATCTCCAAGTCCTCACTGGGGGTCTATCCATATCTGGTTCAAGGCTAAGGACTCCATAACAAACAATGAACACCCACACACACCCTACAGGCAGTCTTCTCACTGACTTCAAGGCCTGGCATCATTTGCCTTATCAACCAGGTAAGGGTCTCTGTAGGACTCTGGAAAGCACCTAGCAGAGCTTCCCTTCCCTTGTGTGACTGAAAAGTGAAGGCACTTCGAGGACCTGCCTTATCCTCATTGTCCCCATGAGTAGATGGAGATGGTGAGGAGGTACACCTGTGGGTAGGTGGATATTTCCAAGGAGGAGGTACAGAGGGAGAGGAAATCGTCTCACTGGCAGCCTACAGAAAGAAGAGGGAGTCATATGTACCTGCAGTGCAACTGCCCTCTGCTTCCTAACCAGCCAGACTAGAGGTCTAACAGCGTTCCCCTGCCTGACTTTACCCCTAAGGCAATCTTGTCAAGAATCAGGGGGTCAATGCATACATAACTCATGATCTCGTCCTCTGCGTACGCCATGCATTTGGTCACAGCAACAGTTAAGCAGCCCAGTTACCTATTCCACTCTTCCTTCAATGGACTGCTCTCTAAGTCAGACACCCCTTCTGGAGGAGGTGCTGCTGTAACCTGGGGATGTCAGGATGAGTCTGCAAGTCATGCAGGTGAACAGCAGTGAGGGACCCCTGCAGAGGAATCAGCCAGGCTTGGCTGTTCCAGGACAAGGGCCTCTTAGACACTTTCTATTTCTATCTACACTTGGCTGCTGGCAGGACGCGAGCTTGATGTCAGACTGAGGGCCAGCTCCAGAAGGCAGTTTCCACACACCCCAGCTGTTAATTTATGTGAGCACATCCATGCATGTGTGGCTTTATCATCACCAACAAAAAACACATGTGTCCTGGCACCTGCTCCGTGCCAAGCCCAGAGTGAGGTATTTTACATCCATTATCTCCTTACACATCCAAGGGCTCTACGCATGGGTACCCACACAGCATCTGCCTAGGAAGCACAGAGGGCATAGGAATGATACCCAAGGTCACTAGTGGGAGCTGGAGTTCTGGGTTCCCCAACACTCATTACTCCAGGGCCCATTGTTTGTCTCTAGACGCCTTTACCACAAACCGTGTGTGAGCTTAAGGAAAGCCAGCAGCCCACAGCTCTGAATTCCTTTCCCTCTTTCCACCTGCTCAGTAGCCCTGTCTCCTCCAGAGAAGCCCAGCAAGCTCACAACCTCTGGCTGCCTCTGCCCAAGCCACCCCCCACCCCCAAGCCTGGATTCATCCCTTAACTGCCAGGCCCCCATACAGGGTTTTGTGGTGATCACTGTGGCTGGCATAGAAGCCTGGCACCTTTTCCTCCACTGAGATTTTAACACATGTTGGCTCTCTAAATGTAACGTTTCCATTAAAGCCTTTCGTGGGAGTAAATTCCCACCCATGTGACACCTCTCTGAAAATACAGAGTAAATTTACTTGAACAAGCAATGAGACATGGTCAGTAGTTTCCTTCCTTGGCTGTCACACTGCCAAGTGCTGGGCAGCAATGCATGGTGTGCCAAGGATTGGATGTTTAAACGAGGCAAAGGACAGGGTGACCATAATCTATTCCTAATGACTACGCCAGTACCATCCGGTGCTCAATGCCCCCATCCTTAAGTCTGATAGCTGTTACCCAGTCCTCAAATCTGTCCCTAACTCCGCTACTGTGGGTCCCAGCCATCACCTTATGTCTCTAGGCTACAAGTCAAAGTTTAGACATGCCTCTTGAAATTCAAATCCCTTAAGCTGTGTCCTTATCTCCAACCCTGGGACCACTAGTAACAATACCATAGGGGGTGCCATGGGGGATCCCACCACTCTCTCAGGTCTGGTGGCTGCCATAAAAAGTCATTCACCCTGGCATCATTGCCTGGGTCCATGGAAGACAGTGCCCTGCTCCAACACTGGCCAGTCAGAGCTAAACCTGAGCTGTTGTGTGCTGTGTGGCAAACAGAGAGGGCAAGGCCACAGCCCCAGCTCTCCCTGCTGCTACATGTAGACAAACAGCTGACCCGCAACAACCTGGCACTCACAGTCTCTCCTAGGACTCCACAGGGCCCTGCTGTCAGACACCCCTCTTCAGGAGATGAAAAGGCAGCCTGGGACCTGATTTTTTCCTAGGGCTTTGTGAGCCTGTGCCACAGGCACTGTGCACAGTATTGCTGTTAGCTGCCACTGATCACTTAACCAGGGCATACACCAGAGAGGTGTGAGCACCCACCACCCACCCCATGCAACCCCCATTTACAGAAAGAGCACAGCTCCATTAGACAAACAACCTGCCCAGGCTACCTAGCTAGGGTCCCAAGCATGAGGGAGCCACCTGGCCCTGCCCTTAGGAAACCAGGAGCTTAGTGGAAAGGTACACCAAATTGGTGCCAATCAAAACAACATGACAGGCTATGGTCCCCAAAGAGGCTCTGCCAGTGTCCAGTGTGGGTCTAACCCCAAGGAAGCTATCAAAAGTATGAGGACACTGCAGTGCTGGGAGCAGGGAACTGGGATAGGTTACATGGGAGTGGATAGCCCAGCTCACCCGAGTCCTATGACTCCCTCCAAACTCTGTGCCTGATACACAGGACACTTCCCAATCCTAGCCAATTAGCCCAGGGCTGGCCACTGACATGCCACATCCTGTTTATATCAGGGCAGCCAGCCCCATGAGGTAGGTGCCCTGAGTGATGCTTGCTGGACCCACTATGACTCTGTACCCAGAGAATACTAAGCCTTATTAGTTTCTCCATCTGCACAAACTGCCGCTGGAAGCATGGCACCTGTGTCCTGGAAGTCATGTGGTTTGGGAACTTGAATGACACTGGTTCAGTGGTTTTACATATCTCTCTCTGTCATAGCCAGGCTTGCTGAGGATGGCCAAAGTTATGGAGCCATAATCAGTGAGCTTGGTGGCACAGAGCCAGCAGCAGACCCAGTAGTGACGGTGTTGCAGCAGAAACAGCTGAGCACAGCAAATAGAGCCATTGACCCAATTCAGCTCCACTCCGTCTTCGAGAGAATGATAAGTTTAAATGAATAGGTCCCTCATGTCTCCAGTGGCTTTGGCGGGATGGAATGGAGAAGGAGGGACCAAAAATGGCTCCTGGGCCCACTGGTGGTTATTTTTGAATCATTAGACTAGGGAAAGGCTTCTTGCTTTCTTTGGTGGCCAGAGAC
This sequence comes from Arvicanthis niloticus, assembly GCF_011762505.2. Lineage (NCBI taxonomy): Eukaryota > Metazoa > Chordata > Mammalia > Rodentia > Muridae > Arvicanthis > Arvicanthis niloticus. Next base: position 12,886,483 of record NC_047659.1, on the reverse strand, counting down.
TGGACACAACTGGAAAGCAGTGACATGGGCTGGACAACAGGATGGATCCCAGCGTCACCAGCAGCTTTGTGGGTGGCCCTGTTGGCCTCCTCTGAGACCTGGGTTCCTTAGAACAGGAATCCTACAACCCCCACCGTCCAGTACCACTAGCACAGGAAGGAAAAGTACTCCAGGGAGAAAGGGCTCAGGTGGACAGAAATGCAGGCCCAACACTGTTGAAAGTTATTCCAAGGGAATCCAGAACTCTCGACCAAAAAGAATGCTTAAGGTGAATGGGTCATGGATGCGGACGTGCTTGCCGAAGAAGAAACCAGACCCAGCCTGTTTGTGGGCTACAGCTGGTCATGAGCCACTGTGGGCCACCTCTAGTCTAATAACAACGTGTGTAAGTTAATCTACGCTGTGACAGTGTCCTTCCACTGGCTTACTGCCTTAGAAGCTCAGAGGCCAGGCTAGGCCTGTAAAGAGAGGTAACCTCCTCCCCCTTCCCCCTCCTCCTTCCCCACCTCCTCCCGCTAAAGGTAGTCTCCTTCAGGACCTGGGGTAAGGGGCTTCGGAGGCAGACTGTAGGGAGGAGGGCATCTATCTGGCCTGGTTTTACCTTAGAAGATACTTCCCTCTAAGGCAAATCTCAGCTTCCTCTTTACTAAAATGTGAGCTTCTGAGAGGGCCAAGAAAAAGAAAAGGCTTAGAACTGACAGCAGAGAGCATTACCAACAGTTCCCAAAGGAGTACTCTGAGCACAGGCACCTATCTGTGAGGCAGCATTACCCTCTGGGCTGCTAACTGTGTGAGCCCAGGAGTCATCTCAATGCTCTTAGCTTCAGCCTCAGTCTCAGGCTCTATACACAGAAGACCATGGGACCCAGAATGCTGCACAGATTAAAGATGATCCCTGCCAAGAGCTTGGTAGGATGTCTGGCACATAGCAAAGGATCAAAACCAATAGGTATTATTATTCCTGTTGTGTTATCTTTAGTGAAAAGCATGCCAGAGAATTCTGAGTGGGTGACTACAATAAAGTAGCGCAACCAGGCAAGCTTGTTAGCAGCTGAGGCCACCTATAATTAGCAGTCATTACATATGCAAATGTGCTGCTCAGCACTAGAACCAGTATTGTCTGAAGTATGTTTAAATAACCCTTTCCCCGGCTGCCCACCCTCCCCAAATCTTGCTTATACTATTAATTTCATTAACAAACATTTGCTTCATAAAGGCAGATAGAAACTCATACATATTTGAATCACGGGTTTTAAGGAGCGGGAATGTGGCTAAGTGATAGGACACTTGCCTACATGCTCCAAAGCTTTGAGTTCTTTCAGAAACAAAACAAAACACTAGAAAGGTTTTATAGGTGGAGCGCCTGCTCAACTTCATTCCAGTTATTTGGGGGTCTGGTTCTGGGTTCCACGGCTACCAAAGTCCAGGCTGACACTGATACCTTCCACAGCCTAGATAGGGTCTACCCAAACACCTATGGGCATCTGCCTCTTCCAGCAAGAGGGAGCCCTGGCTAGGTATAATTCTTAATCATTGCTCTGACAGAGTACATACTGTGAGCCCACAGGAAGTACTAGATGGGTAGACTAGTTGCTACAGGTCAATGGGCCAGATCTAAGGACAACCCCAGGAAGCAGAGTGTCTTGGAGATAGCAGGTCAGACTAGGGCCACCAACTGCTCTCCCAACCACGATCATTAGAAGGTGAATAATGCCAGGCCCAGTCTTCCCATGCATGCCTTATAACGGCTGTGTCGAGAATCATAGGAGATGAAGTCATCGCTCCCAGAAATAGACTGATTAAGAAGACATGAGGGCAGTGCAAACAGCAAGGCTGGACACACAGACACAGACACACACACAGACACAGACACACACACACACACACACACACACACTCTTTCACTCACTCACTAACTATGTATTTCTCTGCCCTGAGAAGCCTGGCTAGGCCTGAGCTCCTCTGGGAAACAGAAAATGTGCCAGGAGCCAGAGCCAGCACAAGGAGCCTGAAGGTGGGTGGGCAATACAGCTATAGCCTTTTTTTTTTTTTTTTTTTTTTTAAATAGCTGGCACCTAGGGGAAATTTCAGGGACTACTCTGCTGGGTCTCAGTCCTAAGCCTCAATAGAGACCCTAACATGCAACCAACCTGTTGGCATGCTCAGAACCCCACTTTTGTTTGTTTGTTTGTATCATTTCCTCCTTGGCTTCATCCTCTCATTCCCAAAGTAAAAACCCCACTCACCTCTTCTGGAACCCTCACATTCCTATCTGTCCAAGAGGCAGGTCTGACCAGCTGGTGGCTGGGGACAGGAAGGGCTTCTAGTGGCTAAAAAAGAGCTTTAAAGGTAGGCCACTCCACTCATAGCCTACTGTGTCCAGTGAACCCACTTGTTTGAAATCAGTTTCTTGGTCTGTAAAGTACAGAAAACACGTGTCTACCTCAAGGGTAAATTAGATGAACTGTTTGTTCACTCACTGATACCACAGCCATCCCTTTCCTAGGTACCAAAGGCACATGAAGGAGCAGTCTATTCTCTCAGGCTCCTGGTCAAACATGGGTCAGGTACAAATGCACAGGGAATAAGGTAAGTGAACAATTAACACATGACTGAGATGAAGCACAAGGCTGAGAGGACAGTGTTAAAGGAGGTGGGAACAGCAGAGACAGATGCAGCTATTCCTGCAGGGACCAGGACCAGTGCAGCTGAGAGCACAGGAAGGAAGGCAGGAGTTGCCCTCACAAGTTCTCCAAGGGAATATTTTAAAGACTCATCTAGTGTTGCCAGGTATAATGACCACACCCGCAATCGCAGCACTTGGAGGCAGAGACAGGAGAATGAAGAGCTTGAGGCCTCCTGGGATATATTAGAGACCTTATTTGAAAAAATAAGCAACAAGAAACATAATCAAATGAAAACATGTTCTCATGCTAAGACCAAAGTAGAAGCAGAAGTGGGGAAACTAGTCCAGGGTCAGCTACAGGCACAAGGCAAACAAACCTTCTAAAAATACTTCTTCATTTTATCCCTGTCATCCACTACCACCCAACATCCTCATCACCCTAACACTCACCCCTCCCCACAGCTGTGAGGTGACCCTCAAGAGAGCTCTAGGAATGGGCTGGGCTCCAGTACACTTTTCATATGACAAAGAACTTTGCTTAAGCTCTAGTCAGGGCAGACAGGACCGCAGAGTCTCAAGTCAGCACTCACCCACACTGGGCTGTCTAGCCTAAGCCGACATTTAAGGCGAACCCCCACCCCACCCCCCAACTACCCAGAGCCCAGTGCTCCACTGCCTATCCAGCTGGTCTTAATTAATCCACACAAGTTTCAGAGCACAAGCCAGGCACTCCTGGGAATTTCACCCTGTGACTCTCTTCCTCCATGGACCACCTAAAGCCCAGGCCACCTCCTGCCTGGGCATGGCTTCATTCTGGAGCAGCAAAGACCCAGGTAAAGCTGTGTTGAAAACAAACCTCCTAAGAGCAGCAGGTACTGCTCCCACATCAACACAGGGAGGGACCACAGCTGATTTCTGTCCTTGTCCCCAGGGCATAGCACAGGTGAACGAAAACAGAAATAATTCAATCCTAAGGGTCCCTAGAGGAGTTCTGTCTGCACCAGAAAATCAGACGGGCAACCTGCCTGCCTTGGACTCTGTGTGAAACTGCTCCAAAGCCATGCTCCAGAACCCCACCACCACTCCTCGATGGACTGGAATTCTTAGAGAACTTCCCCAGCCCCAGCCCAGCAGCTGTGGGCTATGAGTGAGGCAGGAGTGCTCACTGGAAGGGCGCACAAACTGCAGTCTTCCAACCAAGTAAGCTGAGGACAGGAGGATGGCACCTGACCCAGGCACAGAGACAGTATTCTCTGTGAGCCCTGCAATCTTTCTGCGGAAGAAGAGATGGTTTTGGTGGGGTGGGAATCTGTGCTGAGTGCTTCTGGTTTTAATTATCTCTGTATTGAAAAAAGGCTAAGTGAAGATAAAGAAAGAATGGGAGGGCAGAGATGAGCGCTGATTAAGGGCTGGCTAATATGGCTCCCATCCCCCCTGACCTCTGCCTGATCTCAGGTCAGCACCCAGAAGGCAGGGCTGGGAAACACTCAGGAGCCCTACCTCAGATACGGGGGGGGGGGGGGGGGGGGGGGGGAAAGACCCTTCAAGGCCAAACAGGGGCAGTGGTGGGGTGTTCTCCATTTTCCTCAGGCTTCTGCATACTGAAGCAGAAAACCTGGCTGCCTGGCTGCTCCACCAATTTGATGCCTTGGGTCAGCTGCCTCTGGCTCTGGCCCCTAAGGCTTTGCATACAATACAGGAATAATTGAAGTTTCTTAAGCCTGGAGGACAATCTGAAGGACCAGGCACCAGGTGATCTTCTATCAAGTCAAGCACAGATTACAGAAGATATGACAGCCAATGAAGAAACAAAAAAAGGGAAAGCTATGCCTACAGGCCCAGACAGCCCTTAGCTAGACCAGAGGTGACCCAGGCTCTGAGCAGCAGGAACCTACGGTGGAAGGGGGAGGACAGGGCACAAGGTCCCTGTGCAGGTCCTCCTTAGCAGCACAGGAAGGACCCACCCTGTTGGCAGAAGAGCAAGTGCTAACAGCAGCAAGGTCACATGTGTGGACAGTACCATCCCACAGCTGTATAGCCAGCCGCACCACTGCCTAAGAGTGGGATACAGGTGTCACCAGGGTGTCTCTTAAGCCACTTTCCTTTCCTGGGCTCATGCCTGGCCAAAGGGGCTTATTTATGTGGTAAGGCTGGGAAAGTTCCTGTGGGGCAGTGAGCATGGCTACTGGCTCTCAGGGCAGCACTGCACACCACAGGGACCAAGCCAGCCCATAGCCAGACAAGCACAGTCTACTAAATAAATGGGAGTGGGTTCCATTGTTTCTGCCCTATCCTTCTGCAAGAAGGCCTGGCCTAATGCCTTCTAGCCTCCTGGACTTTGGCCAAACATACCATAAAGAATTCTTACTGGAGGGCAGGCTGTATTTGGTCAACATTCATGTTTTGTTTAACCACACAGTGCATGACAGTTTTAAATTTTGAATCAATTGCCAACATTTAAAGATGTGAAATTTTCAAATGTCACAAAAAACAACTTTAGAGCTTTCTCTTCCAAACCCAAAGTTCTGCCACCAAAGTCCAGCAGCGTCTCTGACCCCAGAAGGATTCAGTGTTACAAACTGTTGAAATTGTCACCGTAGCTGTGAAGTTCCTCAGCTAGGATTCCTATGTCACATGGGCAAAGCAAGGCCTACAACATACCAAACCTCTCCTAGGGTGACAGCAGCTCCTGACACAAAACAAAGATTTGCCAATGTGTGTCGATAAAGAGTAAAACGGAAGATGAATAAGATAAACCCTGGCTTCACCGCGCCCAGGATATCCAGATTGCCACACTGCTTCCTTGCAAAAGCCCTGCCCCCAGCCAGTACAGAACAAGCCGCTTCACTCCTAGGTCCCTCCAACACGTGGGTACTCTCACAGCAGGACACATGAGTTGGTAATCTTCAGCCTGTGTTTAGATCTCTGAAATCATTCACTGATCTTTGTTTAAAGATTAGGCCTTTGAGTGTCCAGGCAAGGTAAGAAGGATCCTGGCATCTCTGCACTTTCTGGCCAGCCCAAACAGAGATCCCCAGGACTTCTGTCAAACTGAAAAGGAGAAATTCAACAGCAAGAACTCACAGAGTCAAGGCTTCCACTGATGCTGCTGCAGGAAGCCTGCCCCTCTTTGAAGCTGGTAACCAATTCTTCTCTCTTTCTTCCCAATAAATGAAACTCCACAGGGTTTTCAAGGTCAGAGCTGCATTGGCAGGCAGGGTTCTCTTTGTTCTTCTACCTCAGACTTGCCCCAAACATAGACAATTGTCCCCAACAACCAATTCCTGCTGGGTGGAGACAAGGACCAGGCAGGTGCTTCCTGTGGCCCCCAGGAGTCTTGCTCACCTGGATACGGATTCTCTGTGGGCCTGGCTTCCTGAAACTCCATCTCAGCAGGTAGTTTTGGGAAGAAACAGCTGCCAGTCCCCAGAGTATACCCACAGCCCAGGGAGAGATCAAGGCTCAGGATAGGCTTGGTCCCTTGTCGGTGGCTGAGGATGTTACCTCAAAGCCACTCTCCTTTCTGTTTCAGTCTCCTCACTTGAAAAACCAGAAAATAAATATACAATTGGAGAGATTCACCCTCCTAACGAGATCCAGGAGCTGCAGGAACCGTAAAGTGCCACACACAGCCACACACAGCAAAGTTAACTGTTCCAGCACCTGGCGCAGCGAACGGCATGCAGGAGGTGCAAAATGGACGTGTCTATTCGGCACCTGGGCTGTTTATGGGAGGTCTGCCCTTCAGGAGCTACAGAGACAATGGTCATGGGCAACAATTTGGGCCTTACAACCTCCACCTCTGGCCTAGTTCAGGAGTGGCCAGGCCCCGTGAAGGTTTCACTTGCACATGTGTCATCTGTGCCTGGGATCTAGAAATGCTGCAGAACATGTGCCATGCTTTTTTGTGTATGTGCCATACACTCAGTAGTTCTTCCACATGGTTAAGAGAATGGACTACCTGACCTGCTGAGAGGAGATGCCAGGCAGTCCTCAATAGGCTGTGTCCAGCAAAGGGTTTGAGAGCTCTGAGGCTGGCAATTCCTTCTGGCTCTTCTGTACTCACTTTGAGACCTTAGACCTTAGAGTTCAGCAAGCCCTCTACACCCTTTACCCAGCACTGAAGCAAGCTCACCTCTTAGACTTCTGATTCCAAAACCAAAGCACCTGGCACAAAGGGGCCCACACACGGGCCCATCCTCTTCCTCCCTTGGTATCTCTGCCTCTCCTTACCAGCTGTCCTGCCTTTAGAACTGGTTCCCACTCGCCCCAGTACTGAGCTTCCTCTGCACCTCCCACAGTCTGTTCAAGAAAACAGAAGGGCTCTAGACCTCTGAAGCCCCTTCTGTCCACCCATGGGATTCCCTCTACCTGTCTCAGTGTCCTGTCCCTGCTTTGCCACCTGAGATTTATTTCTTTCAAACTTCAAATGCTATCACCACCTCACCCCTGACTGATTCCTGAGAGCTGTTCCGATTCTTGTCATACTGTGCCACAGACAGCAGTAGGAAGAAACAGGCCAGGTGCTCTAGTCCACTGGGTACATCCCTTCCTCACTTGGCCCCAGCGCCCCTCCCAGCAGGGCTAATCTTTATAGCCTATAACTCAGCTTACCTATCCAGACTGGGGCAGAGTGCTATCTGTAGGGCTGGGGAGCAGCTGGACTCCCAAAGTGTCCTGTGGAAGGAAGCCCAACGCTGTTGAGGAGCAGATCCAGTAAGGAACACTAAAGTGGCTGGGCAACGGGCATCAAGGAAGCAAGTTCTAAGCAAAAGGGTGGGGGACTTGAAGGATGGGTGAGCAGAAGGCATCTGGATAGAGGGGACACAAGGGAGGGGAGCACAGCATGGTGGAGTCTTACTGGCCTCAAACACCTGCTCCGTGCCAAGCACCCTGATGTAAATCTCATCTATTTCTCTCAAGACTCACTGGAGAACTGCTACTGCTACCCCCATATTACAGAGCTGGGTTTGACAATGACCCTCATCTGCAAGAGTAAACAGGGGAGCCCAGGGAACAAGGTAGGGGGCAGCAAGGACATGAGAAGTCTGGAGGTTCCTGAGGCCTGTTAAGCCCTTGAAGCCAGCTCTGTTGTCCCTGCAGACCCACCCTAGTGAATACAGAAGTCCAGGGGGTCCCGGCCAGGGCATGAGGGTTGTTGGCAGACACATAGTCTGGGGACCCCAGCCCCTCAGCTTTCTTTAACCATTTGCCTGAAGCCTGAAAGAGGCTGCTGCTGAGAAGCTAGAGAAAGCAGCCAGTCAGGAGGCATGCTCAGTGGCCACACCACAGGCTGTCGTGGAGCTGTTGCCAGGGCGGCTGAAGAGTCTGCCTTTAGAGGCAGAGTACTTTAGCACATGCTCTCTCTGGGCTACCAGCACAATGTCCAGCAGCGGCAAGCTCAGATATGGTCCTCAAGCATCTAGTGACCACGGCTTATGGGCAGGACATCTACCACATGGGATGCCTGCCCCTCTGTTGGGGTGGGGGGTGAGGTGAAGGGGAAGCATAGCTGAGGAGAGAGTGGAGGGAAAACAGGCCCCCACCTGGGCTCCTCCCAGGCAGAGCAGACTGGTCCATGGGATGGCTGTAGTGCAGGGCATTGCTAAGGACTGTGTGTGCAGTGTAACCTGACACAGGAAGATGAATTCCAAGTGCTATGGGAAACATGTGAACCTGGGCCGACTCCACCCAAGGGCAGACTCACAAACCCCCTCAAAACCAGGAACCTATAAGCAGGGGTGGCAACCAGGGGGCTCCAACAGTTTTCTCTAAAACTACACTAGAAAGGATGCAGTGCTCCTAAGAAGCCTCACACTGACCACACAGGTGGCACTACCCTGTCTGAATCTGCCCCCAAATTCAAGTAAGTCAGCAAACTAGTGCTGCCAATGGCATTCCGGTCATGTCTGAAGTACTGTCACTTAAAGCCTCTTGGCCCCTGAGCCAGTAAGGAAGCTTCTGGTTCCTGCCATGAACACACTGCAGCATGCTAGGGATGAACTAACACTTGGGGCTTTGCAGAAGAAGAGAGCACAAGCAGTCTGTGCGTCACAGCAGCCTGCCTCACACCACCACAGCAAGGATCCTGGGGTAAAGTTCACACTCCCTAATCAGGGCATCTTCAGAGACCAGTAAGAGGAAGGACTGCTGGACTGGTAAGCACCCTGAGACCAGGCTCTGAGGATAGCCCACTGCCTACCTGGATTTAACTGGGCATCTAGACACACTAGCATGGTGTCTGGGATGCCTTGCTAGGACAGAACTAGAGAAGAAAGAATCTCAAATCATCTCATGGTCCAGAGAGAAGCCATAGAGATGTATGTGGTTGGGTGGAGCCTTGACCAGGTACCTTCCATGTCACATCTTCCTGGGTTCTGGCAGGCCCAAGCCTGTCTGTCACTATGGAAAGCCAGAACATGCCTATGAAGAGACTCAGATTGGTATCCAGAGTCAGAGCTGCTATGTGATCTTAAAACATCACAAAGAGATCCAAAGCTGGCTGTGCTGCTTAATTTTTGTCAACTTGACACACTAGAATCATCTGGGAAGAGGGAGCCTCACTTAAGATGATGCTTCCTTCCTTCAGTCTGCTCTTGGGCTGTGAGCAACACCCCTGGGCAGGTGTGCTCCTTGGTTACATTGAAAGCAAGTTGAGTGAGCCAGAGAGCAAGCCAGTAAGCACCAATTAATTCATCATGGCTTCTGCTTCAGTTCCCACTTTCAGGCTCCTGCCATGACTTCTTCCCAAAGCTGCTTTTGGTCAGTGTTTATCAGGAGAGAGAGAGAAGTCTGGCTCCAAAGAGGCAGGAGCAAGACCAGATGGGAGGAGCCTTAAGCACCCCTCCTAGCTGCTGCTTTGAGCAGCACACTGGGGTACTGGGTAGGGCTGGGCAGGCCTGCAGGGAAAACTTTGCTGTTTACTCAAAGAACAAGGCAGAATTTGGGGGAAATTAAATGGGAGAGGGACGGAGCCCTGGCTGGGCTCTTTAACCAACCAGGTTATGACTGGTTGCCTCCAGTCATGGAGGGCTGCAGTTCATGGCTGGCAAGGGGCAAAGGATAGCTAATGAGACCCAAGTTTAGGCTGAAACTTGGCATCTAGCCAGTAGCAAGAGCAGGCATGCTCAGCCGGTTCCTGCGTCTTCAGAGGCACAGCGACCCACCTGGCTCTGTCCTACCACCTTATCCATAAGGACACACTGAGCCCTGGCTCCCAGCAGCAGGCAGGCCCTGCACGTCCAGTACTGGACTAGTCTGTACACTGGTAATTCCGCATCTAAGAAGACCAGCATACAACACTATCACTTCCATTCCCCATCCCCTAGAAGCCTGGACTGTGGGGGAGGAGAAATGCAGGGCTACTCTCTGGGATCCTGATGCTTGAGCAAATCCCTGGAGTACTTAGAACTTGAGAGGGATACACACACCAGAGCAGACCTCAGACACGAGGATCTAGACCTCCCAGGCTAGAGTTCTCAACTATCTCCAGAAGGCAGGGCAACAGCATGGCCCCTGGTACCCTCAATGCCTCTTAAGTGGTCTCACAGGAAAGGTCAATCCTCCCCCATCTGCTGCTGCCACTGCTGCAACCCTGGGGAGTCCAGAGATCTCCAACCACGATAGCTGACCATACCTCCTCCTCCACCTCTGCAGACAGCTGGCCCCAGGTGAGTTGGGGTTCTCAACAGGAGTAAACCAATAGGCCTCATGGGAAGGGGAGCGGTGTTATTTACAGAGCCCTTTCAAGACTCTTTAATACACTCAGCATTTAGAACATCACAAAACTGTTAGGCTGCCATTAAAGAGGAAGTGAAGACCTAGTAAGGAAGAAAAGTCTAGTTTAGGGATATTAACACTTTGCTGGCATATCCTACAGACCCCCAGTTCAATAGTCTTAGGCAGCTAACTGCCAGTCCTATTGCAGGAATGAAGTTCTTGACTCTAGCTGCAGAAGGTGTACCTGCAGGTGCCAGCCTCCTGTAGCAGAGGAGCGTCCCTTTGGACTTGGGGATATATAGGTTCAGGTCTAAAGGCAGCCCCTGTCTTTAAGGGCTATATGACTTTCGGCAAGTCCTTAGCTGTCTTCAGCCTTAGTTTCCACACTTGTAGAAAGTTTATTTCTTAGGCTGTCAGACCATGGCATAGGCATAAGCTCTTGTACCTGCCCAGGGAGCTTTAGGAATTCACCGTTTCCACTGGATCAAACTCTGTGGGTCTGGACAGACACTGGGCAGTGTGACAGTAATTTGCCTGTGAGACACTTTTATCCCAGCTTATCTCCTTGCTAGGGGAGACGCTCAGGCTAGTTTACCACCAGTACATCACCCTGCCTCGCCTGATGCCCGACAAGTGACTCTACCTGAACAGTGCAGCGCCCCTTCCCTCAAGACCATCAAAGTGGCTGTGCTGTACAGGCTCCAGTCCCTGCGGTATCCCGCCTAGCAGGGATCTTAGACCTGTTGGCACCTCTAGCACCTCACCACCCAATAGCTACTGTCTCCCTACAACCTGAAACTTAGCCTTGCACGACTCTCCAGATTTCTCATAGTAACACCTTCCAGAGTTTCGGAAGCAAACCAAAGTCATTTGCCAACTATTCTCTCCCATTAATCTCACAATGAGCTTGCTATTTTCCTTCCATAATGACTCATTTAGCAGCAACAGAGCAATTAGGCAGACCACAGAATATTGATTTTCTAAGTGGAAGAAATGTCAGCACAAACATCATTTCCTGCTTGTCTTGGGCCATCTCTTCCTACATGATGGGGTAAACCCTGGGGGTGCTGATGTAGATCTGGGGTCTCAAACATAATCCACTGTGTGATGAGATAACAGAATGATAACACTATATGACAGAATGATCACATATGAAATCTCAGGTTGACCTCAAAACCCCAGGAAACCTGTCTCATCACACAAGAAAATGGGGTCTGGTCCAGACACAGGTCCATGTGTCAAAGCACAATTCTGCTCACCAATGAGGCCTGGTATGGCTTGTTTTCAATGGAGTGACGATGGAAATTCCATTCCAGTTCCAGATATATGAAACAGCTGGTCCAAATCCTGACTCATATCTCCACCTCAGTACAATCCCCACGCCTAGGCAAAAGCATGTCCACTTCAGGCTGCCTGTCCAACCTCTAGGTTCAGAAAGGGCTGAAGAAGACAAACCGGCTGGACATTCCTCCTTTCCCTCCTACCACCACAGTCTAAGACAAGTTCCTCATAGTTTTAGGACACTTCAAAACACCTGACCCATCCAAAACACAAGGCAAGAGAAGGGAAAGATAGCCGGTCAGGAAGAGCCGGATAAGCAGGGCATCCGGTAGCCTTGTGTTCAAACAGAATTTTGCTAATCTCCCACCCCTAGATACTCCACACAAGAGGGGAAGACAGCTGGAGAAGCAACAGGTCCCCACCCTAGCCAACAGACTAACATTTATTCAGGGAGCAAATGGTTCTTGGTAGCTGCAAAGGAAAGAGCCCAAGGCCCAGCTGGTGAATGTAAATTTGAAGTGCAAACTCTGTGCCTTTGGGTATGGTAATTACTCTCTCTGGTTCATCTGTAAAATGGGATGATTCCAGCTCTGCCATAGCCCTAGGGGGAATGGAAGTCAAGCAGTAAGTGATCTAGTGTACACACACACACACACACACACACACTCTTTCACATCCCACCAGACACAAAGAGAGAGAGGGAGATTGAGAGCAAGCATGCCACACATACATTAGGCAAGCTCAGAAAAGGAGTAGGGGGTGTACCAGGGCTGGCACATTCAGCTATAGCATGATAGCATGGTCTGTTCCCTATGAACAGTGGGTCCCATTCTAGAGATATGCAGACAAATACTGTGCAGTCAGTGTGGGCAGGAGGCAAAGCAGCCTAGACTCCCTCTTGCAGATTCAGACACACATTAGCACTTCAAGTTGAGGAATCATGCTTAAAGAAACTTTCTTCCTCTGGCTCACTGGATGCTGCCCAGCCTGCTTGTACAATGGGATTCCCTCAACCCCAGCTCACTTTAACACCTGCAAGATGGGGGAGTCAGGGCTTGGAGAAACAGGACTTTCCCTAATGCCAGCAGTGTATCAGGGCAGTTCCAAGCCTCAACTTCCATTTCTAGGGAAGAAATGGGAAGAAGCAAGAAATCACATACCCAAAGGAACATTTACTTCAACAAGAGGCAATAAAAAGGACTGGAAATCTCAAAAGGAATCTGCTCCAGGCCACTTTGGAAGTGCAGATACTGGGAGACTGGAATTCAGGAAGAGGATGCCAAGCAGACAGATATGCCTCCCTTCCTCCTTTCCTACTTGAAAACTCAGTCCTAGCCATAGGTAAGCATCATGACCTTTCAGCTTCCAGAAAGGGGGCTATATCCCCACAGCAGTAGGTCACACGTCTGAGAAGACTGTATAAAAACAGAGAAACCGGACAAACACAGACACATGACCCATGTGTACCACAGCTCCCATTTGTGGAGCCCAGAAGGAGCAAGGCCAGCTTGAGGGTCATGTGGGTAAAACACTGGCAACTCCCCAGAACACTCAGTGTCCCCATTTTTCTCTTAGAGAGGGGGCTCCTTGAAAGGTCAAGGACTCCAAGAACCACTGGATTCTCTGGAAGAGCTCCTGAGAAACTGTTCCTGGCAGACCCATCCATAATGATGCACATTTTGCTCCCAGCAAGGACAGTGCTTTATTAATTATTCAGAGGACAGTACAATTATGCAAATCTGTGGACAGCCTCTGTCCAACTACTTCCTCCACAGAGAGTGCCTGAGGGGGATGGGAGACCCAGAGCCAGAGCAGTTGTGTGTAGGGGAGCCACTCATCCCACAAAGGAACAACTCCCAATATCCTAGCTAAGATTAAAACTGGTCAAGCCACTAACTTGGAAGACAGACAGACAGACACACACACACACACACACACACACACACACACACACACACGAGACTTGGGAACTGCTTTGAAGAGCAACTCTGAGGACCTTATAACATTTTCCAACACGTCACCCTGCCACTTGAGCCAGCAACACCATTATGCAAGGCTCACTCCTGCAGGTCCTGAAGGCAGGGAATGCATCCAAAGTTCCGTCTTAAAAACATGCTTCTGATGAGAGGGAACACCTCAAGCTAATGTTTACCAAATGATGTTCTGCAGAACACTCCTGCAGATGTCTCCAGCTGTTCCTGGGGTTGGGGTAGGGGCAGGAAGCCCAGGATTAAATAAAGCAGAACTGCTGTTTTTACTGCAGGAGCTCTCAAAGGCTCTAACCTTGAGGTAAAGAAACAAATGTTCCCTGCAGAAGACAACGTGTATTCCCGTATTTAGAATCCTCTGGAACCAATTTTGAAATCACCCCCCACTTATCCCAGACGGCTTTAGGCTAGGAAACCCCTTATCCCCAACCCATTTCCACCAGCAAGAATGTGGTACTCTTTGGAACTTAGTTTGGGAAACATTCTTATGGGCTCAGTATATGGCAGACAGGAGAGCAGGTCCTTTTCCTAGTCTGAAGAGACAGTATATGTCACCAAGTTCCCTGCAGGCAGCAAGCCGCAGGTTCTGAAATACCTTGGAATAGGTTTTTATGACTCCTGTGAAGAACACCAAAGCTACACATCCTAAACTCTAGGGAAAGATGAGACCACTCCAGGTAACCTGGACCAGGCCTAGCCTGTCGCCCACTCGGCAAGCCCTCAGCACTTCACCCCTCTCAGAGACCCAGAGTAAAATGAGCAAAGCTAACTATCCACCAGCACCATATTCTCTGCCCTGTTCCTCCAAGGCAGTCACCAAAGTCAAATCCACTTGGGGAGTGGGGTACTGTGAAATCCAATTACCCAGCACCCAACAGCTACTGTTAATCAGTGTCATCCCAAGAAGACAAGAAACAGGAAGTTACAGACAGGGCCCAACTGTAAGGTAGGAATAGTAGTGGCTCCTAGCCATGTGCTTTGAAAGGATGAAACACAAAGATACTTAACAGACCGAGCATAGCCAATCTTGAGTAGCTACTCAATGGTGGTGGGTGAGCCCATCCCAGTATCAAGAGAAGCCTGCTGTAAAGACAGCAAGGTCACAGAGATCTGTATCCTGCCCAGCTACAATGGTCCATCAAAATCTGCCTAGGAAAGACTTCGCCTGCTGGCCCTACCAAGGTGCTTTTCCTCCAGGAATCTTGGACCTGCTTTACTAAGACAAGGAATTTGAGGCTCAGAGGGAAACAACAGGTGGCACTGGGGCCTCAGACAGGCCTAAGACTCCTCAGCACGTGGTAGTGTGGGAACTATAGGGGTTAGAGTCTGAGGTATGAGGCCAGGACTACAAATTCCAAGATCCTGTCTCTCAAGTCAGATCCCCTTACCCTCTCCCTCACTAACCATTTGTAGGTGAAATGGCACAATCTACCCACTGGCAGCCACACTCCCCCATATAGGCTGTGCTAAAAGAGCTCTCTGGTGAGGGTAAGACACCCCTCCAGCCCTAAAACACTGGCTCGTCCTGCCCCAGGAGCTTTTGACTTAATGGAACTAGGCTAGAATTACATGATTGCCGCTTATCCTGGTAATGGAAGTCACTTCTCTGCACCTCAACTTCACACCTAGAACCAGAGCTGGAGTAAGGAATGAGCCCTGGCAAGGCTCAACACTAGACCTGGAGATAGAGACCCGTGCAGCTCCAGGTCTGCTCTCCCCTCTTTGGGTGCACTCACTGGCTGACTGGGGTCTCAATGCCTGGCCTCATCCAAGCGCCTCCAGGCAGCCC
Source organism: Arvicanthis niloticus (assembly GCF_011762505.2). Taxonomy (NCBI): domain Eukaryota; kingdom Metazoa; phylum Chordata; class Mammalia; order Rodentia; family Muridae; genus Arvicanthis; species Arvicanthis niloticus. Next base: position 12,871,080 of record NC_047659.1, on the reverse strand, counting down.
AGTGCACTGACACAACTATGCTTTCCAAACAAAGTGGGGGTCCAGTAGCAAACACCAGTGTGAGAGAGTCACCACAGCAGAAGAGCAAGCGCCCTCTTGACAAGAGTCACGGTTTGCCTCATGGAGACACTTCCATGAGCGCTGGTCTCTTCTTTTTTGACCCTGAGCTTATTTCTAACAAGAGGGCTCCTGGTTTGAGATATTCTTTCAAAAAGCATTATAGCCTTAAAGCAAATGACAGGAACAGATGACGATAAAATCTCAGTTCTGTCTGGGCGCTGGCCAGGGAATGAACTGCCTGAGCAGGGTGCCCCCCTTGGGAGTGACATAAGGCCACTCACACACTGAGCTTTAGTTTTACACATCTGTGAAATGGGAAACAACCTCCCACCACCTTGCTGTGAGGAATCAAAAAACCCAGCACCAGGCATGTCAGATGAGCCACCAGCTGGGTCACACCATTGCCCCTCTAAAGCGGTTCTTAAGTTTGGCAACAGACTTAAGTTGTTGAGTTCTTAAGTTTCTCAGACTTTGAGGAAATAAGCTTACCCATCAAAGAGTGTCACCCAGCAAGTCTCGGATAGGGCCTGAGAACCTGTATTTTATCAGATGACTCTTCCTCTACCTGGAACATCTATGACAAACTCCACCCTAGCCACTTCTGGGACTGAGCTTCCTGACTACCTTCTAGGGGTGGGGAATAGGGTGGGGCCAGGGCTGGAAAGAAGGCATCAAGGGAACAGGAACAGGGGGTGGGACCAGGAACAATCCATTAATAAATCTCCTCCCCAGCCAGAAACAGTAATTGTTGAGGCTTGGCCATTCTTCACGTGCTAACAATCTGCAGCTGCAATGCAACGCTCTGATTATGAATGTCAAAAAGACAGAGCATGAAATTAACTTCCCCTTAGTCAGTGGGCACAGGGAGATGCTACACTAATTCACTGCCCTCAGCATGAAAACTCCCTACGACAACGTCGCATCTTATTAGGGTGTGTGCTACACTGGTATCATCTATATCTTTGCCCAATGTGTTCTTTTACAATCAGGCTGGGCTGACTGTACAATTGAGTAGGACCCTGCTTGTTCAAGACAAAACAGCAGGCAGGAGGGGCTAACAGAGAAGGGGGAGTTGCCAGGGCAGATGAGAGGGCTGAAGAACACCCCAGTTCTCTAGTGGGAGCTTCCCACTAGAAAAGGAGGAGGGAGCCTGAGGTACTACAGCAACTCAGGGTGCAGGTGACAGAGTGGGAGATGTCAGTTACTACACCATAGGCCCCAAGAGATGAGAAAGCTGAACTCACAGCCAGTGCCTGTGACGTTTGCAGGCCCTGCTCCAGCCTGTCCACAAGTCCCAAGATACCCATGAGTGCCAGCAGGTGGTTGGCAAAAGCCTCCCAGGTTGTCTTTTTTGGGGGACACTACAAGGAGCAGGACCTTGAGGCTATCCACTAGCCCATCTCTCAGCATATGCAAAGCTACCCACTAGCAATAGTAAATATTTCCATTCAGGACACAGCACTGTCGGCTGCTTCACACCAGCACCCCCACCCCCCAGAAGCAATGTCAGAAGTCAGAGGCATGCAGGTCTCTTGAGCAGGCAAAAGCATTCTTGGCATGTTGCCAGAAATCAGGATACCCCTCCAGCTTTGGGATCCCTTAGCCTAAGACTGTCCAGAGTCCCCAGGAAGGGGATCAGGCTGGACACTCCCTTCCCTCCTCTCCTGGGATCTCACCCCACTACTTGCCTAGCATAGACAGGACTTGTAGTGTGTAAGTGATGGCTTTCACAAGTCCCTGCATCCCAAGTTCCAAGCAAAGTGTTTAGTGTATGTGCAGAATAGCACATGGGGTGGACATGCCCACGAAGCTCAGACACTAATTCAGGAGGGAATGGGAAAGCGGGCCCTGCAAGGCTAGGAGGGGAAGCTTCCATGCCATGTGCATCACAGAGCCACCTCTGAATCTTTCTTAGGTAAGAGGCACATGGGATGGTGATAAAAGGGGTTACTGAGGAAGACAGCTCATTCACAGCATCCAAGAGACAGATGACAGTGAGTACTGAAGGGGTCTGAGAGCAAGAAGCTAAGCTCTTGATGGGGTCTGGCCATGGCAGCTACCTAGGCTCTGCTTGGGGTAAGGGAAAGTACTCCTTGCATGGGATGAATAGAAAAAGGGCCAGTGTCATTGAAGAAACTCCAGTGAATACACAGAGGGTAGGGCTTAGACATGTCACCTGGGGGCTCTGAGGATGGGAGAGCTTGAGTTCAACCCAGGTCTGCTGCTCATACCGGCTCACAAGGCTCTTACCCAATGGGATGCTATTCAAGTGCCCCCTTCCGGACTCATGGTCAGCAAAAATCTACAACCAGAGCTCCTCTGAGGAAGGGGCATTTTGTCCTTCGCAATCTCAAAGAGAACAGGGCTGACAACTCAGAGTGGGGAGAAGCCAAACACAGGCACCCGGGAAGGCACCATGCCAACCAGGGAGGTACATGGTTTTCCTTCTTGCCTTTTCAGTCTCTCTATGATCTCTAGTTTGCTTCTGTGGTCTTCAAAAATAGCCGTTAATTAGAGCCCAGTAATTAACTTTCTGGTTCAAATAATATTTTGCAAAGGAATTCCATTAAAGAGTCGATTTGCATAGCCTCTGATATGGGGCCTGGAAATAGACAAGGCTACTTAGGGGAGTCCTATGGTACCCACGAGGCTGGCTGTCACTAAGACCTGGGCTCTACTTAGCAAGTGAAGTTGAGAGGGAGTCAAAGGGCTGGGGCTGGGTAAGTTACCCCCAAGAAGTTAGGCAGCTTGTTCACAAAATGAGCCAGCGTGTCCACATGCCCAGACAGAACTACATACACGGATGGGAATGAGCACATAGACACACAGAACACACATACACACACACACACACACACACACACACAGAGAGAGAGAGAGAGAGAGAGAGAGAACAACATACACATATATACAGAAAACTACATACCTGGACACCACAGAGTATATGTAAACACAAAAGAAGAACATGTGGGCTGGGGAAATGGCTCAGTGGTTAAGAGCACTGGCTGCTCTTCCAGAGGTCCTGAGTTCAATTCCCAGCAACTACATGGTGGCTCACAACCATCTGTAATGGGATATGATGCCCTCTTCTGGTATGTGTGGAAACAGGTACAGTGTACTCATATACATAAATAAATGAATCTTTAAAAAAAAAAAAAAGCAGCAAGCACACAATAATACAGTAGCCAGCACTTACTGAGTATTCAGATTGATCATCTGCCTGTATTTGACCTATAAAATCTTAAAACTTTAGATGGTCTAATCCAACACGATGCCAAACTGTTATAAACGTTTTATATACATGCTTATTTTAAATACATATACAAAAATACTTCCATGTCATGAAATACACCTTTCTGAGGACAAATGCACACCTGCAAAATATATTAAAAAGTATGCAGATGTAAGTGTGCTTGTTCAAAGAAAGGCTTACCCAGCCTATGAAACTTCAGCTGGGCAGCCTGGGGCTGATCACTAGTTAATTTCCACCATTCCTTAAAATATTACCCAGCTCAGATCTCTAGAAGGCACACAAGGGAGCTGCGGATATAAAAGGAAGGCAATAAAAATGAGAAAGCAAAAATAAATCGGCTGTTCCATGCATCCAGGTTGCACTCTGTGGCTCCCCTCTCCTCTGGAGATGAGGCTCAGAACCATGCACATGGCTCTGGTTAGGCATGCCTGTGCTCACAAGGCTCCAAGTAAAGCGGCGCACAGGGAGACAGTCTGACTACAAAAGGCCTGGCTGCTGTTACATGGCCTCAGTTTCCCTGGACCTTTCAGCCCCTTCTCTGCCTGCCTACACTGAAGGACAGATGCCCTAAAGATAAGCTTCTTCATAATGATTAGTGGTTTAACAACTAAATCTGATTCCCTTACGTTGGGGGAGGGAGATGGGAAGGAGGAAAAGAGATGAGAACCAGGTGAGCCTTTCTCACCAGGAGTTAATGAATTTCCCATTATAGCTCCTGTAACTTGGAGGGCCCACCCACCCACACAAGGCCTCCCGGTGCTGAGGAAGGCCAGCCTGCAAAGGGCTCTGTGGGAAAATTCAGAACACAAGGACAGAAGGTGATTCTCGAGGAAACAGCACCACTGTCCACCTGACTCAGGAGAGCAGCCAGCACTCAGTCACTAACAAGCAAATTAATGTAAATAAAGAAATGTCGTTTTTCTGTCTCTCCAAAATGAAAGAGAACATTTTAATGACAGGCAACTCATCTCTTAGAGGGTATGAAGAAACGCCGACAGGTGGGCACTCACTCTCAAAGCTCGCTGGCAGGAAATAAGCCATTATTGGATTTTGATATGGTATGTGTGTTTGTCAAAAACTTCAAACTTCATATTCTTTAGCTTAGTAATTCTAAAACATTATCCCATGAGAAAAACAAGAGAGATGCAGACAAAAATGAATACACAAGGCTTTATTAATAAAGAAAGTAACCCTAAAGGCTAGATGATTTAAAGTAAGGATGGCTCACAAGGAGGTGGAACAAAGGGCATTTAGAAATAGAGTTGTAAAACACACAGGAAAGATCTTCGCTCCCAGGCATGGTCGGGAAGAAGGGCCCCTTTCCCAGGGCTCTCGGCTTTGTTCAAGGTCAGCAACCCTCTCCATTTCAACTCAGTTCCTCCTACCAGGAGCAGCAGAGCAGCATCTACAAGCTCTCTAGAATTCTGGAATGATACCACATGAGTGACTGCTGGTCCAACCTACAGATGAGAAAACTGAGGCCTACCAAACAAAATGGCTTCCTCCAACCCATACTTGCTGAAATACTAGTTAGGCTAACCTCTCTCACACAGTATGTTTTAACTGAATCAAATTTTAGAAACATTTAAGAAATGTGTGAGACCCTGTATTAAATGCTAAGGAAACTTCATGAGACAGGAGCTTGTGATTAAATACTGAATGTATGATAGATACCAGTATCTCCATCATAATTTTCATTGTGCTCACTTTGTAGATTTATAAAATGGGGCACCCAAAACCTAAGCAACTCGCTCCAGGGATGGCTTTGAAGCCAAAGCTCACACACACACTCCCACTATACCTAGAAGCTGTCTAAACTGCATCTCCAAGTCACTATTCTTCACTGACCAGTTCAAAAGGAATGCAGACACCACCTGACCTCCCTGTGCTCAGCAGGACAGGGACCAGGGAGCCCAGGCCTGGAGCCAGCACTGAGACTATAAAGACACAGCAACTGCAAAGGCTCTGTCTTCCACCTACCTGTTCTTCACCCAGCTTCCTGCTTCTTCCTCCAAGGATGACCTCACCCCTGGAAATAGAACTCATACCTGACTACTGGGGGCCAGGGGATCCCTGTAACAATCCCCAGCCCTAACTGCCAATTACCTCCCCTCCCTGGTTCTACATACCTGGAATCCCTCCATGAGTAACTTTCAGATATGGAAACTGAGTTCTGCATATTCCCTGGAAAGGACAGTGCAGCTAACTGCACACACACCAGCCTAGTTTAGCTGCACCTGACCACCTGCACTTCCAAGCTAAGTGCTGCACCAGGCCTACTGGCAAAAATGAGGAGGGTTTTGCCACTTCCAAAGTACAGACAGAAGACTGGGGGTGGGGGGTAGCTCACTGAATGTGTAGGGGGCCAGTCACCTAGAAATGGTGTCAGATGACCTCCTAGCTCAGAAGCATCGATAAATGAGCAAGAGACTTGATTCTGGGAAAGCATAGCTACCGAATCTTTTATTGCTTTTACCAACATTAAAACCCACCCTGTAAATGAAGCAGCAACACTTCTGACCTGCAAGAGAAGTGCTATGCCACCACCCTGCACCTGAAAAGCACTCTGGCCAGCACCTCATTTCTGCTACCCAGGAGAGAGAAATGATTACCTGTCTCTGGTGCTTACTGCCAAAGCCTCCAAAGGAGAAATTGGTGTGTGAGAGGCCGGAGATCATGGAGACCAGTTAGGAACCGCCCCTGGAGCCATTTTCAGTAGACCAAGTACAAAGGCTTGGACCTGTCCTATAGCCCTTGAACCCTCCCTCAAGTCCTTGCTGGCCTGACCCAAGCCTCACAAGCAATGGCAGTCCACATCTGGGGCATACTTCCTTCCCAAGAATCTCAAAGATTCCAGCCACGACCTGTCCAACACAGCAGTCACAGAGCACACTGACTAACATGCAGCACCTCTTCAGCAGTCATACAAACTGGACAGAGTCACCCAGTTACACTCAAGGGACTGACTAGATAGCCCTCAACTGTTCATCTACATGGGAGGGTCACTGGGATCAGGGCTCCTGGAAGCCTCTCTTCCCCTTCCCATCCTTGCTCTCCATCCACCCCCTGCTTGGTGTCTCTGTATTTACCCCAGGAGAGGCTCAGCAGTCAGTGGGAGAGCCGTGGAGGGGATTCAACCTCTCCTTGCTCTGTTCCTTCTACTGCACTTGGGCAGCACAACACCCACAAGAATCAAGAGGCACCTCTCCACTCACCCAGGTTTGACCGTGAAATTAGGGGTGGGAGTGGGTTCACCACAGTTGATGGTACTCAACTCCCAAGAATGAGGACTACAGGGACTGCCCCAGAAAAACATCTGCCCATTCACCCAACAGCAACCAGCAGATCTATTCCTGAACAAAGCAACAAATCAAGACTCCAGTCCTGGCAAAGCCCATTTCAGCTTCTAGACTGGGTAAAAGGATTCAAACCCACTCTCCCTGACTATTCAAGGAAAATCTGGGCTCCCTTATGGTACCAGAGAGGCCACCAGGACAAATTGTTTACAGAAAAATTTAAAAAGACAATTCCACACCACAACCAATGACATTCGGCTCCTCTTGCTGCGGTTCACATTTCCAGAAATGGATTTGTAGTTTCACTCTCCAACACGACTCTACATCCCCCCCCTTCCCCTCCCCCTCCCCCCTAACAAGGCTAACCTGAGACCAGGCTGCACAGGAGATTTCCGAGGTCATCTTAGCGAACCCCGGACTCTGCCTAGGGTTGCTAGCCAAGCGCCTGCTGGCTGCATTTTTTTTTTTTTTTTTTTTTTTTTTTTGTGCCGGCTTCCCAGCGGTGGAAGGTAAACACGACATGCATGCCGCTTGCTCTCAAGAGGGCAGATACACTCAGAGACCCGGGCTGCCTGCTCTCTCTCCTGCTCCCGGACAACCGACACATGCACACAAAATGGGGTACGTACACAAGCCCCCGCATACGAGAACAGAGGGTCCGGACCCCTGCCAGGGAAAGCGCAGAGAAGGGCATGTTCTTGGGGGAGACAGCCGGAGGTGGGGGCCGGAGGAGAGGAAGGCAGCAAACCGGGTGGCCTGCCGCCCAGACAGACAATAATAACAAAGATGGGAATGGAGATTTTCAAAGACGCAGTGGCTGCACCCAGCACAGAGCTCTGGCCTGGATGCATCTTCCTGCCAGGGAACGCCTGGTCCCCTGGGGCACCATAGCCATCCGTGAAAGGCTGGGGGTGGGGGGTGGGGGGTCCTGCTTAGGCTGGGCTTGGCAGCCGGGGCGGGAAGCCAGGTGCAGACAGTGGTGGGGATGCACTGAAGAACAGCTCCGGACTGATGGATGTGGAAGGTCTAGTGGTTCTAACTGGGATGTGGGAGGGGTGCCCTGGGGAAGATATTAGGTGTCAGTTAAACGTCACACCACCTTGGGCAGGAGTTAGGATAACTTGGGCTCCTTGCTTGCTGGAACCAAGGAGGAAAGGAAAGACATTATCATTCTACCTGTGCTTCCTGCACGAGAGGTGCCAACTCGCCAATGGTAAAACGGACACAGACCTAGGAAGGCAAATGCCAGTAGCCTAAGATGTTGGGACTGAATGCTGAAAAGCCTCCTTGGAACCTACTGGCTCCTTCACCTCCACGACACGTTCTAACTGGCACAGGAATCCATCACTGTGCTTATGCCTAAGTGGAAAGGTGCCTGTGGCTGACACGACTCAAGGAGGCGAACCAGGGCCCCCAGAGGCTGTGCCCGCCCAGTGCCCCCGCACGGACAGGATGGCTTGCCCTTGCGAGCTGAAGCCTGCACGTTGCCCGTGACTTCAGAGCAGGCTCAACAACCTCCTCTCCTCCCGTCCGCCTCACAAGCCACCTCCCCCTGGAATTTCCACACCTGCTCCTGGCTTGCCCAGAAGGAAGCAGGGAATAGGAGACACCCCTGGGAGCGGGAGGTAGAGGAGGGAAGCAGCTGCCCAGACTGTAGGGGGAAGGCCCATCTTCCCGGGTCTTAGGTTATACCCATCAACCCAGCGCCTGGGCACTGCCTGCTCGGCTCGCCCCAGCCCCCAGCGGAGCACGTGCCCTACTTAGCGCAGATGTGCCCCCTAAGCGGCCCAGCCCCCTGCTCCTCCCCTCCAGATGTTCACCCTTTTCCGCGCCACGAGCGCTGCCGGGTCTGGGCAAAATCCAGCCGAAAATGCCTTTTGTATCGGACACTGAGGGACTCGGTAGGCCGGGGATGGGTCCTGAGGGTGGAGGCGCCACTTCCGTCCCTACCTCCAGGCACCGCACCTCCCGGGAAACAATGCCCACCTCGGACAAACGAGGCAGGACCCCACATGCCCGAGAGGGCACTAGCCACCCGGCCTCACCCCGGACCTCCGGCACCCTCCCAGCTGCGACCGGTGGAGGCAACTAAGGGTGCAGCCCCAGTCCCCCAGCTCGACGGGGGCCCCGTTCCCGGAGTTCCCGGAGGCCGGCGAGGCGTCACTCCCGCGGGAGCGTGCCCTGCCCGGCTCCGGCTTTGTCCCCGCGCCCTCGGGGCGCAGCCGGGGCGGCGGCGGGCTCACCTCTCATTGTCCCCGGCGGCGGCGGCTGCGCTCCGGAACCCGGGCAGGATGTGGCGGAAGCTGTGGTTGCGGTCCAGTTTGGGCTGGCTTTTGGTGCGCTTGATGGAGCCCTTGAGGCGGCGGCTGAGGAAGCCCTGCACGCGGGGCGACAAGAGGGGGAAGGGTAGGCGGGGTTAGCGCGGCGGCGGCGGGCCGGGACCCGCACCCTCGCGGCCCACGGCGGGCCGGGCTCGGCCCCAGCAGCTCGCGGCCCGCGCCGCCGCCCGCCCGCCGACCGAGCGCCGACGGCCCGGCCCGCGCAGCGCGGCCCAGCCCACCCCGCGCCGCCCGCCGGCCGGCCCAGCCCGCCACGTCGCCCCCGCCCCTAAGCCGCCGTTGCCATGGCGACGCTGAGCCGAGTGCCTCCGACCGTGGCCGAGGATGCCCGAGCCCCCCCCACACACACACCCCCTGGCGCACAGAGGGCGGGGCGGCAGGGCTTCGGAGGGGCGGGGAACGGGGGCGGGGGGGGGGGTGACTGACTATTCCCACCAGCAGCCCCTCACCTCACCTTCCTTGCAACCAGGCCACACCCCCAACCTCCAGGAGGATTCCGCACACCCCGCCCCGTCAGACTGTCAGGAGCGATTACTCAAAAGGAAACTAAGGCTGGGAGAGCAGGTCCTCCAACCGGCCAGCGCGCCTACTAGCACTCTGGCCATCTAGACCCCTAAGGCGGACAGACAATGGCTGGATATCAGGATGGAGGGTGAAACATTTGGACCCCCCAAAAAAACCCAATCCCTATGGGTACAGGATCCCCCAGTGTCCCCTTAAGGAGGGGCCCAAGGTGTTGAAGGGTTTACTGCGTGCCCCCAATTTTGGAACACCCGACTCAGAACCATGCATGAATTCACCAGCCAGTGCTGAGCTGAGGCTCCAGCTAAAAGCACCATCCCCAGCCCAGCCCGCCCCACCCAGAGCTTCTGGACTAATGAAGAAACAGGTGAGGAGACAAGCCTCGGTACATGCAGGCTGCACCAGAACGCCCCTGACAGATGATGAGTGGTAGTGGGGCTCAAAGGGCCACAGCTGAGTCTTCTTGGGACAGCTGGCTAGTTTTATGTAAACTTGACACAGGTTAGACATTTGAGAGAAGAATCTTCCAATTAAAAAAAAAATGCCTCCATAAGATCCAGCTGTGGGGCATTTTTTAATTTAAGGATTGATGTGTAAGGACACAGCTATTGTGGGTGGGGCCATCCCTGGGCTGGTGGTCTTGAATTCTATAAAAATGCAGGCTGAGCAAGCCAGTAAGCAGCATCCCTTCATGGCTTCTGCATCAGCTCCTGCCTCCAGGTTCCAACCTTAGATGAGTTCCTGTCCTGATTCCCTCCAATAATGGACTAAGGTATGGAAGTGTGAACTGAATAAACCCTTTCCTCGTCACATTCCTTTGTCATGGTTTCTCATCCTAGCATTAGGAACTCTAAGACACAGGCTCAGAATCTGCAGGCACCTTGAGGGAGAAGAACTGAGAACTGGAACTCCCTGAGGAAGGCTTGTACAGAAGGGGTGCTAGAACCCAGCCACTCAGCCTTGATTCTGGGTGACTCGAGGACAGACGTAAAGGGGTGTTAACTTATTTTGAAATCGGTGTTGTCATTATGATCTGAATTTCGAAGTTTTTCCATCTTAGAAGGGGTGGGGCTGATAGATCTCTGAGTTCAGAAGGTCAGGTGAACATCTGCTGCAGCTCCACCTCTTGGACATGACAACCTCAAAAATTGGCTGAATAATCCTCTTATGTGTCACCAGCACACACAGAAAACACTAGAAAAACCTTACCGACAAACATTATTTGTAGAGAGATGAGACTATCTTCCAAGGACACCCAGCTCCAAAAGCTACTGCCAGAGCTGCTCCCACAGGACACACCCTCTTTTACAATGCCCCAAGCTATCCCTCCTCCTGCCCTTTCCCCTCTACATTTCCTTCCTCCTCAACCTCTCCCAACCATAGCAGACCTCTTCCTGTTGTCACCTGTCAGCATTCCACATGTCCTCCTAGGCCAACTAAAATGCCACCTCACCCAAAGAGCTTCCCAGGTAGTAGTGTCCAAACACACCTGTCCCCTGTAGCCCACGTCCAGGTTTCAAACTCGGTGCAGCTCAGTAAATACCTCCTGATTTAAGGGACCTTTCTTCAAAGATGTAATCCAGGCAAGACAATGCAGACTAAAGAAGGCCATAGCTCCTATGAGATGGCAAGCAGGCAAGGGCCTAAATCTCCATGTAAACCCTGGGCTCTCCCACCTCAGCCCTTCCTGAGGAGTCTCCCCAGCAGGCTTGGATTTTTCTTGGTTTTCATTTTCTGCACTGATGAAAACTTCACAGATTGCACTCTTATGGTACAAAGAACCACAAAGCTCATTTCACAGGTTGTGGGGCCCATGCTATAGCAATATTGTCAGCTTGATCCTATTTCTGAGTGGAGAAGAAGAAGGAGGGGGAAGAAGAGGAGGAGGAGGAGGAAGGAAGAAGAAGAAAGAAGAGGGAGGGGAGGAGGAGAGGGTGTAGTGGGATATTTTTGCCACAAGTTTGGAAGAGCTAAGGTGGGAGGAGTAAGGAGAGGAAGAGGAGAAGGAAGAGGAGGAGCTAGGAGGGAGAGGGAGGGAGGGAGGGAGGGAGGGAGGGAGAGAGAGAGAGAGAGAGAGAGAGAGAGAGAGAGAGAGAGAGAGACATGGAAGCGGATGTGCACCTGTCTCTAGCAGTCAAAGGCAGTTGACGTATCTAGGTTGGGTACTGGGTTATACTCTGATTGTGTGGACACCTTGTTATTGAATATTGGTATTGGGTTATACTCTGATTGTGTGGACACCTTGTTATTGAGTATTGGTATTGGGTTTTACTCTGATTGTGTGGACACCTTGTTATTGAGTATTGGTATTGGGTTTTACTCTGATTGTGTGGACACCTTGTTATTGAGTATTGGTATTGGGTTATACTCTGATTGTGTGGACACCTTGTTATTGAGCATTACCAAATGTGTAAAGCTACTGGTTAATCTTTAAGCCTTAGAGTCTCACTTCTACGGGCCAGCATGGATGGTGGGATGGTCTGGGCTAAGCCCAGCCTTGTGGAGACAGCGAAGATTGGCAGAGCCATCTCCCACACTGGTGTCTCGTGGGTGGCAGGGCCGGTGTCTCTGACCCCATGAGCAGACGGCCTGAGCTGAGCAGCAGCGGTACGCCACCTTCACTCCTGGCCACAGGCCTAGGCTAGTCAGGAACATGGCGGCTGGTTAAGAAAAGCCAGATTGAATGCCACTGTTTTAAATGTCTCCCACAACAAGAGGGAGAGGGGATAAGGGGAGAGGGGGAAGGGGAGAGGAAGAAGAGGAAGAAGAGGAGGAGGAAGAGGAGGAAGAAGAGGAGGAGGACAAAGAGGAGGAGGAGGAAGAGGAAGAAGAAGAAGAGGAGGAGGAAGAGGAGGAGGAGGAGGAGGAGGAAGAATTATTCTCCCTCTAGAAGAATGGGTTTGATCTCGCCACTTTCCAGCATTTCTCCTCACCAGGCTCAAATACCAGGTGACAGACATCTGTAACTTCCTTTTGAAAATCAATGCTACCTGCTACCTGCCTGACCCAAGCTGCAACGACCTCGGAGATCAGTACTCTAAGAGCCGGGTATACTAGAGAGCCATGGGCACTATGAGGTGACAGGACAGGGCGACGAGTATTATCTACATTTCCAAGAGGTCTAGAAGGTCAGACCACGGGGAGATTCTTCAGGGAACCATCGAGAACCCCTGTTAATCCCCAAGGTACCACAATCAACCCTACAGATCTTGTGTCCCAGCTCAGAGTCCCACATATAATAAATACCCCTCATCCTAGGAGGATGAGGCCATGGCCTCATGGCCAACAAGCTGTATTACTGAGGGTGACAAAGGGGTTTTCCCAAGATCAAAGGCCCCAAGCTGCATTCCTGTGCTCTGCCTCGATTCACAGTTTACTGTCCTTCACAAGGCTAGGGAATCAGGTGGTTTGTCCCTGGCCCCAGATGAAAGGGGACAGACGAGCCTTTTCTCTTGTCCCTTCATGGGATCAGCTACAGCCAGAATTCATGAAGAGTGGCTGGCTGATTGGTCCTCAAGCCAGGAAGTTATGCTAGATCCAAGGCAAAGGGCTGGGAGGTGGCTCAGTGGTAGACTGCTAGCTAGTGAATTTGATGCCAGCACTGAGAAAAACAAAAAACAAAAACAAAGACCCAAGCCAACCTTTAACTCGGTGGCACCAGACAAGGTTCCTGCTCCTTCTAGCTACGAGCTGTGGCACATATCATTGATCCCAGCACTCCAGGGGCAGAAGTCAGCAGATCTTCATGAGTTTGAGGTCAGCCTGATCTAGTGAGTCCCTGGCCAGCCAGGGCTTATGTAGTGAGACCCTGCCTCAAAAAACAAACAGTTCCTTATTTCAGTAGAACAGAGTTCCTGACATCCACTTTGGGGCTGTGCTGGAGCATAGTGACAACCAGTGGCTAAGAACCGAGAGGTGCAAGTAGGCACATAGGCCTTAAACTGAGCTCTACCGGACCCTAGCTTGTGTCAGAGTTGGTAGGCAAGACCTGTCACCTCACTGTGAAATGAGTTGGGGAAGGACATGCAGTGAGTATTAAACAGGACACATAAAGCTGATCAGAGTTTAGGTTTGGTGTGTAGGACAGAATATCCAACAAAAGCCAAATCTACCAGCACAAGGAGCCTACTCAAATACAAAGGTTTCATTTAAAAATCTGCAGCCTGTAATAGCATATGCCAGGGCTAGCTCATCTGTGAGGGCTAGCCGTGCTTTCAATAATCACTCCATAATCTCTCCTTTGTCTGCCCCCACAGCAAACCTGCCCTCCCCAACCCTGTAGGCACACGCGCACACACACAGACACACAGACACACAGACACACACATCTGCTTTCTCACATGTTCTTTCTCCCTACACACAAGGGATCTGCACTTGTTAATTCTCCCCTGGGGCACCTCAGGCTTTTTCTAAGTGCCTGGGTTCAAATCTCTTTGTTCATTTGTTTACTAAGAAGAGTCTCAGCACCAAACTGGCCCTGAACTCACGTGGAGGCCCTCAGCCTCTGGAAAACTGTAAGATTACAGGAACTGCACCTTCACACTTACTTTCTGGGATCAATTTTTTTCAGTGGGGGGGGGGGCAGGGGTTGATGAGACATGGTTTCATGTAGCCCAGGCTGGCCCCCAAACTCCTAATCCTTTTATCTCCTTCCATGTGCTGGGATCACAGACATGCAACACCATGTCTGATCTGGATTCCAATCCTAAATCAGACAACCTGTGCACAAATTACACACCCTTTCTGAGCCTCGGGTATCTGTAAAACAGGTTAATGATGGAACCTACTATACAAGATGATGGGAAGGATTACTGTTAGGTATGAGTTGTAAGTCAGCAAATACCTAAGCAAGCACATGCTTTGCTGTCACTATTACTGAGACTAGCTCTAGTACCTAGCCAACTGTCCCAAGGTGTGAGTGACCAATAGAGGCAGGAGTCTGCCTGGGCCTCTGAGGAGTCTGCAGGCTACCTAGCAGTGGGGACAGAGCCATGAATGAAGCTGTGTGCAATATGACCCTGGAGCCACAGAGTAACATCCAGTTTAGAAGTTTTGAACCCTTTTAGTGCTTTCTTCTGAAGCAACCTCAGAGACTCCCCATGTGCACAGTGTGCAGGCCGCAGGGCTGCTAGGCTGCTCGGGTGAGGCCAAAGCTTTCATCCAGGGAGCAGGGACTGAAGTGTAAAGCACAGCGGGCAGCCTGACAGTCCACCATCCACTGGGACGGAGTCTGCTCCACCCCTGTGGGGCACTGGCCTCCATTAACACAGCAGGCAGCTGTGCATTACATTGGGCCCAAATAAGGCCCCGGGGCTTTCAGACAAGGCTGCTTGTTACCAGTTCTTGCCTTTGTGAATGTCCCCCACCTAAAAGGACATAACCATTCCCAGCTGGCCCCCACTTTACCACTGGCTAAGACCCAGGACAGACCAGAGTGAAGAACATAGTGTGTCTGGCTGTAAGGAGTTGCCAGGCATCCCACACACACACACCCCATCCCTATACCTCAGTTGTAGCCATTCTGTCTTAACATCTGGCCCACCCCTGCTCTTCTCTGGAAGGCTCTCCAGCAGCGCTCAGACACTTTCAGAATTCCAGACGGGTGATTTCTTCATTCACCCATTTCAATCAATTCCAAGTGATGATGAGGAGAAGGATAAATGATGGGTTATTGAGCAAGCAAGCTCCTGTTTTGCCAAGTTGCTGTGTCCGTGAAAACGCAGAGCGCATCTTTCAGCAGGGGGTGGGGGGTGAGCCAGCCGCAGAGGCTCAAGGCCTCAGCTAAGAGTCCTTGGGGAAACGTGGGCTCCAGTTTCAGAACGTTAGGTTTTCAGAATGGGAAGTGGAAGCTAGGAGAGATTAAGATACTTGCTCCAAGTAGCTAGGTTGTTATGTGGCAGAGCTAGGACTAGGAGAGTTCTGAAATGTGGGGTGAGCAAAGAGGGGACCTCCTTTCTTATAGAGACAACTCATATACACAGGACTCACAAGTGACTTGAAGGCTCAGGGAGTCTTGACCTGTCTGATCCTCCCATGCACTGTGCTCTGGAGAACGACAGGTATGCATGCCACACCACCCTGAGAGCTCCTTGTCACCAAGGGACTCCACACTGCTATATCTCCTACCGTGTGATGTACTGGGCCCAGGCCTAGTAGACAGCAAGTACTCAGTCAAGAGCAACCTTCTCCTCGCCTCACCCAGTCCAGCCTTCATCGCCTTTTCCCCTTCCTGAAGACTGATCCTGGGCCACTGCAGATGTGCAAATGACCTGGCCTACCTCTGCCTTTCTTTATCTGTTCACCCTGGGATGCTAAAACAGTGCTCAGGATGCAGGTAGAAAACCCCATGGATCCACACTGGGTGGACCCATGCTCTACCCATGCCAGTTTTAAAAGTCCAAACCCAAACAGGAAAGCTTCAGGGAAAGAGGCTGTTTTCACGGACATCTCTCTCAATACCATTTTTGGACTCTGTCTGAATGCCAAGGACACATCTAAGTAAGCAAGACCGATAAGGCAGGGGAAGATCCCAGACAGATATTGCTACCCCTCGCTCCCAGGAGAGAAGAGATGCTGGGCACACAGGCAGGCAGGCTGGGGCAGGTGCTGGGAAGGCAAGAGACTTATTTCCTAGGTGGATAGGTGAGAACAATAGACCCACAGAAGGTGGCCACACTTGTCTAGAATAACCGAGTTTCAGCACCAAGCTTCCAGACTCTCCGGGAGGCTGCACTTCCTCTTCCTAAGCCTCAGTCTTCCCATGGGAAACATGGGGAGCTGAGTGAGTGAGCATTTCCCAAGCTGGCACCTGCCAAGTCTATGAAGTTAAGATCAGTGACCAGCTGGGTTGCCTGGCTCTCCCAGGCTTGGCACTAAGTACCAGAGAATGCTCTGGCTTTGCCCATGTTCTTCAGATGTGCCAGTCCTCCGGTCCTCCTCCACCATCAAAGGTGATCCAAGCTAGGGAGAGGCTCACTAAGAAAATGATGGCATGGTGGCAGGTGAAAAGGAAGAGGCATTTTAAGCTGGGACCAACAGCTGGTGCCTTTCTGAAGGCCACCCACTTGTGGGCCACCTTATGCCACAGATCCCCCTCTGACACATGCCAGTATTCCTTTAAACATGAAAGACCTTCATAGCCAACATAGGACCATAGGCTATGAGGTGTCCCAAAAGAGGCTGGGACATTCAAGTATAAACTCTTGTCTTAAAATACTGAGTGTACAAAACTATTGGCACACTTATAATCCCAGCATGGAGGAGGATGTGTGGGAGGATCCTGAGGTGGAGGCCAACCTGGGCTACTGAATGAGACCCTGTCTCATATAAACATCCTGGTCAGAAAATTGCACATAAACACATTCTCACATGGAGAAATATACAAGGCTGAAACCATATTCAGGTTCAAGGACAGGCACGCCAACAATGCCCACACAAAAGATACAGCCACAAAAGAAGGCAAGCAGAACACACATCTCCTCGGTAGCACCATGCTCACAGCTGCACAAGTATATACTTGGGGGATCCAGTTCCTCCTTCTAGATCCCTCTGCCCAGGCTGGGCCTCCCCAATGCCCTGTATGGTCCCTCTGTAGACATTTCTACCTATAAATGAATGCGTTTAATGCCTCCTACACACACTGGGCTATAAAGCCCCAGAGCAGGGGCTGCAACAGTCTGGCAAGTGAATTAGTATCTGTGATACAAAAGAAGACTTTATAAAAGAATCCAACGTAAGAGTAATCCTGGTGGACTGACCAGAGGAGACAGCTTTTGAGACATTTTAGAAGTACTAAAGATGAGATACAGGCTGGTCTGCTGAGAGCGGCCACAAGGGCAGTGCAGGCAGACTCTGGGCTCAGGATGTGGTGTGGGGCAGGACAGCAGTGAGTCTGCCTGCTCCTGGAGACCCCTGCCAAGCTACAGGGCCTCCTGGCTTCCAAATTCCACACCAGCAACCCACCCTGGGCTTGTGATACATCATGAGGACATGCAAGGCAAGGGTACCTTAAGAAACCGAAGAGAAGCAGGTGGGGATGACTGGTATGATGGGGGAGTGTGCCCAAGAAACTCTGAAAGGGTCCATAAGCATGGCCCTCTGACACTTCCCCCAGGCCTGAGCAAACATCCACACGGAAATCAGACATGCCTCTCTCAGGTCTCAGGCACAGCTATGACAACAGAGAGCAGCCAGGGAGTGACACATTGTCCCATAAAGCCCCAGGCCTGTGGACACTGACTTTAACTAACACTCAAGTACCTCAGAAGCCTGGAAGCCACACTTCTAGGCAGACCCTAGGCTGAAGTTTCGGGAACTCCACTCCACCAGGGTGCCTCCCTTTGCATTAGCCTCTCATCCTGGTCCCCCAGCCTCAGGGCTGAAATCCCATGGCCAGGCTGGTGATCTAGTGAATCACAGACCTTCCTCCTCCTGGGTGAGCAAATGCTCTTGACAGAGGTGACCCAGCAGAGTGACCTGGACCCCATTCTCAGCACCCCTGGTAATATGACAGGAACTGACCCAGCACATGCAATTCACAAAGCTTCCACCAGGTCCTTTGCTAAAGCTTTTCACGACTCCTTTGATCCTCACAACCCACTACACAGATGGGAAATTAGACGCTCAGAAAGGATAAAACCTTGCATAGGATCCCACAGCCAAGGAGTGGCAGTGTTGAGTTCAGCCTGTGTAGACCACTCCACAACCAACCATGAGGCCCTGAACAAGCACCTTAGCCATTCTGTGACTCGGTTTCTGCAATGAAAAGGTTGTTCTAGAAGCTAGCTAACCTCTAAATCCTGTTTCTTGGCACACTCCCCCACCATACCAGTGGGAATTCATTTGCTGTGATAACAAATGAAAGAGACATTTTGGGAACAGTGGCTAACCTAAAGATGGCCAGATAGTCCTAGCCTCCCAGTCACCCATCAGTCTGGGCTAGCCCCAGAGCAAGGCAGGGAAATCAATGGGAACAACCCAGGGGACCTCTGACTTGAGCAGCAAGAAAGCCAAGCTGCAAGGGCAGCTACACCCCTAAGCTCTGGGGGCGCGGGGGTGGGGGGGAGCATGGCTAAGTGCCTTTTCACTAGGAAAGCAGACACAGTTGGAGATGGCACTACAGGCAATTGTCCTCCTATAACCTGGCAGTTGCAGGTCACACTGACCTGGAAGTCATGGCCTCAGAAGGATCAGAGGCAGAGACAAAGTCTAGGCAAGGGCTGATGTTCTGCTGGGGCTCCTAGGAGCTGGCTGACCAGCCAGACCTTTCATCTCAGAGTTGATAGTCACAATGGCCTCAGACATAGGATGAACGAAGGGCTCTCAGATTTGAGGAGGTGGCTGCTCCCCACTTCATCCCCATATCTCCATCTAATTAATTTGCTTCCTACTGTCCCTCCCCCAACTCCCCCTCACTTCACCAGCCCCTAGCAGGTGCCCACAGCAGGCACTGAGGGTTCCAAGAAATCAGAAGCCAGTCCTGCCCTTGAGAAGGTCACAACTGAGAAGGTCACAGTCAGCTGTAGAAGAGAGGCACATAGCGGAGCGGATCGTTAGTGACCGAGTGGAGAAGAGGAAGGACTTGAAGACATATCCTGAAGCTGGGGAGGGAATGCCTGCCCAGGAAGGCCAAAGCAAGGGATGGAAGGGTGGCAAAAAGATCAACCAGTCCAAAGGCAGAGTCTGAGGCAGGCCTGAGAGGCCCTGGATGCCCACATGCCAGGCTGGAGAAATGGATCCACCCACTCCCACTAGAGGCCATCTAAGGCACTAGGGCAGAGCATGTTCTCTAAGATGTTCTGTAAGCAATTCCACAGGCAGTTATTCGTCAAGATGTTAGACTTGTGTAGGAAACAGATGTCAGTAACTGCCACCTCCACAGAAGGCCTCCTGGCTTCAGAAACAATTCCTGCCCAAGAACTCACAGGTAATTATATCTGTCATCCAACCCCGGTGCCACGTGATCACGTTGTATTCAGAGCAGGAAAAAGTGAGGAAACCAGGGTGGGGGGGGTAGGGGTGGGAGAGTGGGGGTAGAGGGGGGATGGGGATGTGGCTCTGTTGTTGCAGTGCTTGCCCAGCTTACACAGAGCCTTGAGCTTGATCCCCAACACTGCATGATGGTGTGTGCCTGTCCTTTTAGCACTTAAGAGGTGAGACCGAAGACCCAAAGCCCAAGGCCTGTCTAAAAAAACAGAAGGGGGCATGGGACTTGGGAGATGTCTATCAGTAAAGCATATGCCACACAAGAATGAGAACCTAACTTTAATCCCTAGAAGCCATGGGAGGAAGAAAAAGAAAAAAAACCAGGCTCAGTGGCACATGCTTGGAAAATAGAGACAGACACATCACTGGTCAGTCAGCCTAGACACCAATGAACTCTAGACTAATAATGAGAGAGCCTGTGTCTCAGGGAGAGAAAATGAAGGGAGAGAGGGAGACAGAGGAAGAGAAGATGAGAAGGGATCACAAAGTCAACACACATGTGCACACACACACAAACACTAATGGATACACACATGTGCACACACACAAACACTAATAGATACATACAAATACACACAGAGAGCAAGAAAGTGGGAACAGGAAGGCATCTGAACCTTACCTCCATCCAGGCTCCTGATCCAGGAAAGGGATAGGGCCTGCAGGACCACAGGTTGGGTACAAAGAAATAACCTCTCAAGCACCTGCTGCCCATGTGCTGAGCAAGGGAAGGCAAGAGAGGGGAGCACAGACTCTGATGTCAGCTCTGACCCTTACTAACTGTGTGACCCAGAACAGTATGCTCCTCTCTGTGAGTCGGACACTGCTCATCCATAAGGAGGGAAGCAATAAGTGATACTAGCTAGCACAGACTGGCCACAGGCAGCCAGCAAGTCTATGAGGCCTTCTGCATCCAAGCACTGGAGGGAAGCAGCTTTAGCAGGCCTTTCCTTCTGGTCAGTGCAGTCATCTTGGAAAGTGAAATGTGTGTTGTCCAGAGTTGTAAGGAGGAAATGAACACTCCTGCAGTCTGCCCCACGGACCTGCCACAACCAGCCTTAGGATCCTCTACTGTAAGTCCGTATAGTCAGCCATGCTGAGCTTGGAACCCAGGGCAGAGGACCTGAGCCATCATCTGCCTCACTGGGATGCCCTCTTATTCCCTCCCAAAGTAGTGGAGAAGCTAACAAGGGGCCCAAGGAACCTCTAGACAGTTCAGTATGGCAGGGTCTAAATATTTAGTAGCCCCAGACTGGTGAATGTAGGGCCCTAACCCTTCCTGTCAGCTCACACACTAACCTCCCACCCTGAGCCTCTCCTGATACAAGCCTGCTGTGGCCCCAAGCCTTGGTCCTTCAATGACCCCAAAGGTCACAGTGGAGATCCAGCTGTCTGAAGAACCCAGGCCAAGCCAGCTCAGCCAGCCTCAGCTGCCATTAGTCAACCGGATGCTCCCTGACCAGTGTTACTGTCACCACAGCTCATCCTGCAGCCTTCATAACTCAATGGCTCCCTGTGGCCAGGTGTACAAACTAGGACCTCAGCTCTCACTGAGAAAAGCCACCCAGATGTCCACTCGCTGCCCTCTGCTGCCCCCCACTGGTGGGAAAGCACTCTACAGACTGGCCAGCTCTGTCCACATTACTGTCCCCTTAGAACACTAGCGCTGGGTCCCTAAGCCTCTCACTCTCTCACCTCTCTCCAACTCCTGGTCCCAGCTGCACCTCAGAGCTCTGTCACGGATGCTGCTGCTTTGGGGCAGTGTGAAGGGGAGAGATAGGCCCTAGGATTCTGGGGAAAGTATGGAAAGGGTGTACCCTAAAATACACCAGCAGTGTTAGACACTGGCTGAATGGCTGGCTACCTGCAGGCTTTGAAGCCCTCACAGCTGCGCTGTCTGGAGATGAAGAAAGAGGTCTGGAGACTGGTGACTTGCCCACAGAAGGGAGCAGTGGCAGAGAATCAAATGGGCTCCCTCCCAGGTGCTGTCGGGAGAAGGCAGCACTGTCTCCCTGGAGCACAGGCTGAGGGAAAATTCCTCATCCACTCCACCTGCCATCACTGAACCCAGCATGCCATCCCGAACGAGAAAACCTGTAAGGAGCCTGTGACCCAGCCCAAAAAGCAGTCTTCGCACCTTAGTGGTCACAAGGGAGGGCCTGGCAGAGAACAAGGGACACTCTGGAAGGTTCTAGAGCTGCAAAGAAGGAGTACAGAGCTGTGTTTGTTCCCTTCCTTTTCCATGTTCCTGTCCAAGCTGCCCAGGCTGGGTTAGTGCTTCCTGTAACTAAGCAAGCAGACCCCCAACAAGGACATCTAAGCTCAGGGGATCAAGGGTTAGGTGAGCACAGCAGTTGGCTTGATCCTTTAACCCATCCTGAATCCCTGATCTGTCCTAATCTCTGTCTACTAATGGCACCCTGACTCCCTGCCTGAGCACAAATCCCAATAGTTTCATGCCTCATGGTACTGGGCTCCCTGTTCATTCAGAGAGGAGACATTACAGTCCCATAGCCCTGCCCCATCCTGAAGGACACCTGCATCTGGTGCTCTGACCAAATTCCCTCTCTAGAAAAGGGCCTTTTCCTGCAGAAGGCACACATGGCCAGAATGGCAGATTCTCCAATTAACTCACTCACCTTCTACACATCTGTTCACACATGGGGAGACTACAGGAGTAGGGAGAAGACAGAGCAGCTGAAAACCTCAAGTGGGTGCCCCAGAGACCACCACCCTTAGCCACCATCCCCTGTAGCCCAACATCCTACAGGAGAAAGTACAAAAGCTTCCGTGCTCCCACTAAAGCTCCTCACGTTTCTTGCTCAGCTTTCCCTTCATGCTCCAACACTCCAGTCAGGACCACTGGTTTGTTCCTGTTTGGTTCCATCTTCCTCTAACTATTGTCTTTTGTTGAGAAACTCTTGCGTGTCCCTTAAAACCCAGTTGTAAAGGTCCCCACTGTAAAAATTCTCCCATCTTCTTCAGCCAGAGAGCCCTTTATTCTGGGCTCCCATAACACCCCAGATATACTGTCACTGAATCAGAAACACACAGTTTATGTACAGCCCAGCACTAGTAAACGTGAACCATGAAGACCTGCTTTTAGAAGCATCCGCATTCAACACAGTGCCAAGTTTATCTGCAGCTTCTGCAGCCCCCTGAGCCTTCCCCTCTCTGACACTTCTCCATCTCACAAAAAAAAAAAAAAAAAAAAAAAAAAAAGCGAAGCCCTGAGACCTAATTTCAGCCGAACCTTCAAACATCTCCACTCTCAACTTCCCAAGGAGGGATCAACTGGCTGCCAAGTTTCCCAGAGCCTCCGCTACCTCCCATCCTGACCCTGCTAGACTCCTCAAGGTCAATGCCTAGGTGGGCAAAGGAAAGAAGAAGGACTGAGCCCACACCTAGAGATGGCAACGGTCAACGAGCCTTCCAGGGAACCACAGCTGTCAGCATTTCCTTGTCTCCAGTCAACCTGATTCCTGGGAACGCACTAGGAGACTATGGCCCAGGAGGGCTTGGGTTGACCTCACATACCTGGAGATCCAGGGCGCTATCTCCAACATGCTCTTTCATCTCTGTCTTCCCCCTTCCCAGTACAGAGAAGACAGACCTGGGTGGGAACCTCAGATACCTCCAAGAGAGGAACAGGAGGCCACTGTGGTCAGCTACTCTCAGCCCATTCCCCATGGGCTCTTTATCCCAGGTCCCCCACAGCTCTGGGACACACAATTTCCTGGGAAGCCACAACCCCATGCTCACTGCAACCGAGAGTGGTAGCTACACAGGAGAACAGGGAGGACCTGCAACTTGCTCAAGTCTCAAAACTGGCACCAGGCCTTGAAGCCACATTAGAATAGTAAGCACAGAGCCATCATCTTCATTTCGCACAAAGAAAAAGACCAAGGCTCTCTCTAGTCCCACACTCTAAAAGGCTGTCATCTGTGTCCCACTGAGCCACCTATGCCCTGTGAAACAGCTGTGGGAACAGCTCCTCACAGAACGAGAAGAACCCTGGGAGGGAACACACAACCCAAACAGGAGATCCACTCTCAGCTGGGTGGGACCTCTGTCAGATCAGTCCTCTGCCAGTCCTTGAGACCTTCGACTCTGACACACAATCTCCCACAGGGCACCTTCTCTGAGAGATGGTGACATCCTGTCACCCAGGTTTGCAATGGCAGCAACAGTGGCAGGTTCATTACAGCCTGTGGTATCTCACCTGCCTCCCCCAGGCAAAAGCATGTTCCCTAGGCTCCCTCAGGGTCTACGGGGAGCAGCAGCAAGCTGTGAACTGAGGATGCTAATTCAGGAGAAAATAAGTGTTCAGGATTGGGGGTGAGGAGGCTCTCCTCCCGATACCCCAAATGCCATATCTTCTGTGACCTAGTACTGATCCTGAGTCAGAAAGAGAAACCCAACCGAGACTGTGGATCTAATGGATGGATATGATTGGTCAGAGTACATCCCACCAGTACCTGTCACAGGGCCGGGTTGTTGCTTCACACTTTAGTGATAGAGGTTCTGAGAGGCTGGGTGGCTAACCAGGTCACATCACAGCTCAGAAGTGCTAGGATTTGAACCCAGATCTTGTACCCATGTACTTCAGTTCATCCAGCTCCAGGCCAAGAGAGTCTCCACTCACACTCTTGTCTTTAATGGCTACACAGAAACAAAGGACCAAAGTGCCTAAGGGCAAGACACTGACACAGCCACCAGCCCTATCAATACCTGACTGATTCAGGGGCTATGTGACAGAGACACCAACTCTAAACCCTGTGTTCCTCGTGTCTGAAATGTTAATACTTAGTGACACTTCATAGAGTGGCCAAAGGGTAGGTGGAGAAATGGCTCCTGAATGCGCTCTGCACCCTGCAGACCACCTGAGTCCAGCAGCCTGAGTGCATTCCTGGGTGCTGCAGGCTCCCAGGCTGGCACTGACTTCCATCCTCAGGTGGCTTCTGCCCGGGGAAACAGTGAAGATAACAGGAAAACCGCCAATCCCAGCTGGCGATTACCGAGCCCCAGATTACAGAAGCATGAAGGTATGATGGCATGCGTGAGGAAGCCACAGTGGCAGGCCACATGACTACTCCCAGTCCTAGGAAGCCACACTCAAGCCTGGGGCCAGACACACCTGGGTCCCATTGAGCTTGAGGGAATGACTTACCCCAGAAGCCTGTTTGCCTCTCTGTAATCAGACAGTCAACATCAGGGTTGCCTGAAGAAGGATTATAAAAGTTGATGGTTCGGGACAGTGGTCATAGTGCCTGGTATACAATATGCATGATGCCAGTCACACAGTGGACACTCCATCAGTGCCAAGACCATAGTAATACCAATCATTGTTCCAAGGCCCCCAGGGGTTCTCCCTGCCCACTGTGGCCCTCATATTCAGAGGGGGAAATATCTACTTTCTGCCCCAATGGACAGTAATGAGCTCACCTTTGTGGAACAGCCCAGAAAACAGCTGGGTACATCTAGGAGTATGACCCTAGGCCCTTCCCGCCAGAGGCTAATCCTCAGCTCTGACTCTGAACCACCTCTTACAAAAGTGTATTAAAATGTACATACCCAGGTCCTGCAATCCTGAAGGGACCACAGGACCTAGTTTTATACCATACACAGAAGCAGGAGGGTGAGTGGCCCTGGGGAAGGCCCTATCCTCTCAGTCTGATAGCCAAGGCTGCTCCTGGCCCAGCCTCACCTCCTACCCAGTTATTCTAACACCTATCACCAGACTCAGCAGCAATGGTGGAGTGTAAATCCACGCCTTTGCTATAACCACCACCACTATTGCCTACCTAGCCAATTTCCACTGACCCTTCTGAGCCTAGAACACGTCTCCTACCCTCTAGGGATAGTCAAAGTCATCTCCCCTGGATCCTAAGTCACATAATGACAGCCAGGCCTGTGTTCTTTTCCTCTCTCCACCTAGTTCACTCTGCCTGTCTGCCTACCTGCCACAAGACTGGCTGGCACCTCATCTTTTGCCTTCCAGCTCAAACTTCACCTCAAAGCCCAAGTGTCATGGGACACACCTGTAATGCTTGCACTCAGATAGTAGAAGCAAAAGAATCAGGAGTCCAGGGCCATTATCAACTATATATACTATTTGAGGTCAGCCTGGGCTACATGTGAGTCTATCAAAATTTAAAAAAAAAAAAAAAAAAAAAAAAGAAAAAATCCCTGTGAGACCACACCACCCCCTAGCTCTTAGCACCAACTCAAAACTGTAGGTTCTTCAGAACTCTGCACACCGCACACTGGCTTGGGCAGTTGTACCCTTCACCCATCGCTAGAATGGTGCCTGGCACACAGCAAGCACAGAAGAAACCTTGCTGAAGGAATGGATGGATGGATGGTCCAAGGGTCGCCCTCCGTCTCTGATCCAGACCGGAGATCCCTGGGGAACACAGTGTGTATGCTTCACCCAGTTCCAGGTACCTGCCATAGCACTGAACAGAAGCACACACCATCATGTCCTCAGTCTAAGGAGTGCAAGCGTGTGCTTGAGTGTAAATGCATGGAGCTGGGCATCGCAGGTTACGCCTTTATTCCTAGCTCGAGGCAGAGGCGGGCAGATCTCTATGAGTTGGAGGACAGCCTGGTTTACATAGTGAGTTCCAGGCCAGCCAGGGACTCCCGTCTCAAGGAGCAAAGGAAAGGAAGAACGGAGGTGTGTGGGAGTGGTCACTGAGGTCCACTCCTGCAAAGCCACTTAGGGTTTTTTGTGTGCAGATATGCATGCAAACCCACATGTCCATGCATGAGCATACAGATGCATGTACACAGAGCAGGCACTTGTGCAGAGGCCACAGGACAATTCCATTTGCCATTCTTCAAGGCACCACCCACCTTTTTTGAGGTAGTCACTGACACAGATCTCACAAAGTAGGCTAGGCTGTCCAGCCAGCAAGCCCCAGGGCCTACCTGTCTCTCTTTCCCATCTCTGTGATTACATATTCCTGCCACAGTACCTGGAACTTCATTTTAAACACAGAATCTAGGGATTGAACTTACGTTATTATGTTTTCAAGGGAAGTACTTTATTGGCTGAGCCATATCCCCAACCCTCACTTGGGTTTCAAGAAAGAGAAAGGTATGCACGCCGGCTGTCTAAACTGAACAGCTATGCTACGGTACACACGTTCTGTCTGAGTCCATTTTAAGGCATCATCAACTGGAGAAGACAGAATTCTTCTCCTTCCCATTAAGACAGAATCAAATTATGACATGCTCTGGACTGTTCTATAAAAGATATCAAAATAAGAGTGAAGGGCACAGTGTATACACATGCTGGGTGGTTCCAATCCAGCATCCTCTTCAGCTCTGGTGGCCCCTAGGCTCTGTCCTCCACCTGCCCCCTCCCTCAAAGAATGGGGCCCCATGTGGCTCCCAGGGAGCAGGGAGCTGCCAAGGGATCGGATACCTAGAGCAAGGGAGGCTGGATGCTCTCCCGGTCCATGAGGCTCCAGGAAGGGGGGTGCGGGGTCGCAGAGCAGCCCCGCAGGGCGAGGTGGTGATGGTGGTGGCAGTGGCGGTGGTGACGCAGAGATAGTTACCGTGACCCGGAACGGGGTTGCAGCCGAGGGCTCCATGCTGGGGCTTTTCTCTGACAGGCTGCCGGGAAGGCTGCGCCGGGAGCCCGGCCTTTCTTGGGGTGACTCTGTCAAAGAAGAAAAGGGAAGGTAAGCAGATTCAAAAGCTTTGAGAGGCTCTAGCTTCTCCCACACCCACTTCCTAGGACAGCACTACAGATACAGTAGCCACTGTGGAAAAAGTGCAGTGGTATGTACCCCAAAACGACCTGGGCAGCTGATTCTGTATATACCAGAAGACCAGATTTAAATGTCGGCATGAAACGTTGACAGCAGCACTATTCACGACAGGCACAGGGCAAACACAGTGCATTTGTCCATCCGGGTGATCGATGGACACCGTAAAACATCATTTTCATGATGTGGATGAACCTGGGAAACATCATGCCGAGTGACAGAAGCCAGAAACCAAAGGGCGAAGACTCTTCTAGTCCGACAATGAGAAATACCCACAATAGTCAAATCCATAGCCAGACAGTGGGTCAAAGGTAAGCTGCCCAGAACTGCGGGCAAGGGGTGGGGGTTACAGCTGCACAGTGTAGGGTTTCTATTGAGGAAGATGGAAGGGGTTTGCGAACAGAGAGCTCTACAACTGCATGTTTGTTCACTTAAAATGGTTAAAATGAAGCTGGGGAGAAGGTTCGGCTAGCAAAGTGCTTGATGCACAGCATGAGAACCTGAGTTCTGATCCCCGGTGCCCACACAAATTCCAGGTGTGCTTGCAATCCAGGTGCTGGGGAGACAGAGACAGAAGGATCCCGGAAGCTTGCTGGCCAGGCAGTCTAGCTGTAAGCCAGCTCCAGGTTTAGTGAGAGCCCTGGCTTCCAAAAAAGTGATCAAGGAGGACACCAGTACCTGTGCACACGCACATGCGTGCAAGCGCGCGCACACACACACACATACATACACACGAGAGGGAGGGAGGGATAGACATACAGAAACAGAGAGACAGAGACAGAGAGAGAAATGGCAAATTGTATGCATTTATTATAACTCTATTTTGAGACAGGATTTCACATAGCTCTGGCTGACCCTGAATTTGCCATGTAGCTGAAGATGACCTTTAACTCCTGATACTTCTCCCTCTATCTCCCAAGTGCTGGATTTTTATGACAATTTTTTAAAAGATTTATTTATCATTGTTATATGTCATAGATGCTTTGCCTGCATTGTACGTATGTGCACCACACGCACACCCACTGTACAGATGTGCACCACACGCACGCCCACTGTATGGATGTGCACCACATGCATGCCCAGCACCCATCAAGTCCAGGAGAAGCATAGGATCCCCTGGAACTGGAATTAAAGACAGTTGTAAGCCACCACGTGGGTGCTGGGAACAGAACTAAGGACCCCTGCAAGAGCGGCAAGTACACTCAAGCACTGAGCCATCTCTCCAGCCCTCACAATTGTATTTTAAAGGCTTCTGAGTCTGCACTTAAGCTTAGAGTTTTGTGTACAGATCAGTGAGCCTCTTCCTAGAATGCCATACTTGATGAAACACTAGACAGCCTGCCTCCATGGTCCCTTCAACCAAGATAATCTGTGACCTCTGTCTTCTAATTTGGGCCTTCCTTTCCAGAAGCTTTAGAAGTGGGAGGCCTGCTGGATGAGACAGTAACAGGGCTGAGACGGTAGTGGCTGCACAATGCTGAGGAGAACAGGAGTGTGAGTCTACAGTGCTATTGGCTGCTTCCCCTCTCCCACGACCCCCCTCCACCTCCTCCCCATAGACAGGGTCTCTCTGTGTAGCCCTGGCTGTCCTGAAACTCACTCTGTAATTCAGG
The DNA here is from genome assembly GCF_011762505.2 of Arvicanthis niloticus. Classification (NCBI taxonomy): domain Eukaryota; kingdom Metazoa; phylum Chordata; class Mammalia; order Rodentia; family Muridae; genus Arvicanthis; species Arvicanthis niloticus. The sequence goes on along the minus strand of NC_047659.1, from coordinate 12,842,238 downwards.
CTGGCCTCAACTCAGACTCACCTGTCTCTACCTCCCAAGTGCTACTACACGTGACTTCTAAGTCACGAAACACTCAGATTTGTAATATATCAGGTGACAGTCTGAGGGTACAGCAGGGAACACACTTGAGTTGGGCCTGCACATGCCTATTTAAGACCCTAGTCAGCTCCATCCAACTGCTTCCTGCCTGCTCCCTCAGACTATAGTTGCTGTCTCTTTGTCTACTCTGCTATGGGCCCCCATAGAGGACTTTCCCCCTAGGTTCTTCCACCATCCTGACTAACCAGACAGCCAAGAAGGACCTCCGCCTGTCATCTTAATGTTTAATGGAAATGAATGAGTCTGAGAATGTCATTGCTGTGTGTGTGTGTGTGTGTGTGTGTGTGTGTGTGTGTGTGTGTGTTTGTCTGTCTGTGTACGTGGGGGCACAACTCCCAATGCCTGCACTGTACCTCCACATCCCCTGCACCCCACAAGGAGCCTGGTGTGTGTGGCGTTTAGCCAAAATCTGTTGATCCATAAGGAAGAAAAGGACAGTGTGAAGGTCACCCTGGCATATGGGACGCACAGGGTCATGGGATAAGAGAGCACCCTGGCAAATGTGTACACACACTCATGTTCACATAGATCCTCACACACTCACACCACAGGGGATACACATAGACAGGACATAGGTGCTCAGACACAGGCCCCTCAAAGGCAGGACAGTCTAGAACATTCTACCCACACTACCTCCTTCTTCCTCTCCTGATTGAGAAGGTGTTCCCAGCAGCGTGAAAGAACAGAGCTCAGCCCCTCACTCAGCTACAGACAGCAGTCTAATTCTGAGCCTTGGCCAAGGAGCAAGCAGGCCACGCACTGGGCCAGCTCTGCCAGACTAGCTCCTCCAGTCGGGTGGCAGGCAGCCATCTCCATGTTTCCTTGCTGTGTTTCTCTGCTTAAAACTCACCCCGCCCCCACGCTCTGCTAGTCAGTCAAGAGACACCCACTCTTTCTGGAGGTTTCCCTAGGAAATCTCTTCCCACGCTCACCGTCTGCCTTCAAGTTTCTTCCCCCAATCCAGCCCCGGCTCCTGTTCGGTCTCTGAAGTACACACCTTTAGGACAGGGATCCTAAAGTGCTTCCTGATGGCATGTGTCATCCTCACCAGGCACATGTCCTATGAGCTCTGGGACAGTTTACTCCACAGTCACCTCTGAGTCCTGTGGGAGGCACTATGTCCGGCCAAGCAGGCAATGGAGGCCCCACCTCACCAGAATAGAGCCTGAACCTCAGGTCCCATCCCTAGGAAGCAGGTGTGTCTGAACCAAGTCCATGGTACCAGAAGTACTGAGCCATTGGGCCTCACGACCGGCCAAAGGACTGGGCATATGGACGGCCCTCAGAGCTCAGTTCAGGGTGCAAACTAGCTAAGGCAGGCTCCTGTGAGCAGCCACCTTTCCAAGGGCAGAGGAAGAGTCATAATAGGAGCTGACAAGCCTGGAGTGGTCAGACTCCACTAGCTAGCTAGTGGTCAGACTCTTCTACCCCACTCGGCTCCCTCAAGACAACATACACCTTGCCCTGTTTCCTAAGGTGCCTCTTCATGGTACCCCTGAGTGTTGCCTCTGCCATCCTTGCTGTGAGGCAGAGATGCCTCCCTCACCCCTTCACCCGTGCTATCCCCTTATGATGGCCTCCATGGCCTTCTGTGGGATATAGTCACATTCTGAGAGGTCATTGTTCCTCTGTTGGTGAGTCCTGCAGACCTACTAAATCTCTCCCTATTTCGCATAGTGGGAAGGAGAACGAATACCTCTGTTCCCAGTCCTGCTGAGCCAGGCATCCAGCAGTTCTGGGTCACCTCCTCCCTACCCCCCACTTTGACCATCATCCTTCCTCCACCAACTCGGCTAACCCATATAGAGCACCCACTTCTGCCATGGGCCAAGAGCTGGCAAAGTCAGCCTCCTCCAAAGGTCTTATGATCCCTATGATCAATAAAAGGGGCTGAGGTCCCCAGAGTATCAGGGACCCCTAGAGTATCAGGCCCCAGAATGACTGACCTCTAAAGATGCATGTGTTCACATGTGGGAAACACACAGAAGGGCACATGCACATACACACAGACATACACACACATTTACATACAGGCACACACATAAGCACACAGACACATACATAAACACATACAAAGGTGCACATGAATACACACATAGAGGCGTGCACACACACACACATACACAGGCACACATACACACAGGTGTGCTTACACACAAGCACATAGGTACTTACACACCTATGTACACAGAGGTGTGCTTACACACAGGCACATACACACACAGAGGTGCACACACACACATAGAGGTGTGCACACACATACACAGACACACATACACACAGAGGTGCTCTTACACACAGGCACATACAGAGGTGTCCTTACACACAAGCGTGCGCATGCACACACACACACACACACAGCACCTGTCCTCCTGGTAGAACAAGAATGGTGGGGGTTGGGGCTGCACCCTCACCCAGCTCTGAGACTGATGACTTCTAGGATCTCCCAGAACCTTGCTTCTTGCCTGATCTAGAAGCTTCTGAGAGGCTGCTTGGTCCAACCTCCCATTTTACCCCAAGTGACTTCCCCGGGAGCCTGCAGGGAGCCAGACACCAGCCAGCATTGAGCTAGGCACACGGGTAGCCTGGGTCAGCACCTCTCAGCCTTTGCTGGTGTGTGCTGCCCCTCAGTGATCTCCTCAGGCTCTGTTCTCCCTTACACCCACATAAAATTGCAACACCAAAGGTAAATCCTCTTAAGTACTGTACATGTACTGAGCTTTATAGTGAAAAAAAGCAAGACTTTCCCATCTCCTTGGGACCCAGCTTTGGTCAGCTTGTGTATAATACTGCCAACAATACTGCCCCTACTGAGAGCATGTGTTGACAGACTGGACAGCCATGGCGTGTACCCTTTCCAGATGAGGAAACCAAGGTTGCAAGGTACAGAGGTAACTAGGTCCCCCAAACAGTGCCCCCCAAAAGAACTCTCACTTAGGACCTCAGAGAAGGAAGATGAAACAGAGTAGAGGGAGGGGTCTCCATTTAAACTCTGTCTGTGCTGTGTGACTCTGACCCAATGCCTTTCCATCTCTGGGCTCATGATTAAGCATCAGTTCGGTGAGTTAAGAGTAAAAGCAGACAGCACTCTCCCAGTGCCCTCCTCCAAAATAACCTTTATTTTGTTAAAGAAAAAACAGTCAGGGAGCTGACAACCCTGCTGCATCCCCAGACCTAACAGTGCCTCTACATCTGGGGATCTCAGCTCAGAGCTTTAAACTAAGCTTAGGGACCTCTGTCTCTGGCCTCCAAGTTGGCAACACAGCTTTTTCCCAGGTTAGGGAAAGCAGGATCCCAGAGAAGCCAAAATCACTAAGATCACCCAGCACTAAGAAAGTATCTGTAAGAACCATTTGTGGGAAGGAAGAGCCAATCACCTTGGAGTGTCACTCAGAGGACAGCCCAGAAGTTCTCCTTCATCTCAGACTCCATATGACCTCCACACAACCCCCCAAGTCTACAGAACTGAGTCTTGGAATCAACCGATTCCACTGACAGAAAAAAGTCCCTATTTAAGCACAGAGACCAGGGTACCATCTACTCTTGGAAGCTACGGTCAGAGTCAGGCATCTTAACCTTCATATGTTCACAAAAAAATAAATAAAATAAAATCGGTTTCATTCAAATGCTACTGGCTTGGTTGCCATGGATACCACCTAATCATGAAGGATGACTGTTACTTGTTCCCATGGAAACAGTGGCTGGAGGAACATCCTGTAATTTCAGCTGTCGGGTTGCACCGTCCAGATCTTAATGGCTGGAGGCAGGTAGAAGTGGCAAAGACTACCATGGATGTCGGGAGACTCGGGGTCGGCAGAGGTGTGGAAAGATTGGGTGAGGTGTGGAAAGATTGGGTGCTGAGGAAGTGGATGGGGGTCCTCACAGTGATTAGGAAAATGTAAATCAGAACTGCCAGATACCAATTCACACTTTTCAGATAGGCTTTAGCCCAGTCCAAAACTGAAAAGAAACTAATTAAAAAGAAATTAATAAGGAACCGGTCCTGAAATTAAAATGAGCAGTGACTCCCACTGCTGGCAGGGATAGAGTGCTACTCATTCATCTCTGCTGGTGGCACGAAAAGGCTCTGGGGAACAATCAGACAATGGAGAGTACACACACACACACACACACACACACACACACACCAGTGGACAGGCAGATGGATAGAGTCATGGACTGATGAGAAAAAATGGTTCAGTCCATATAAGCTGCAGAAAGACATTTGCAGTAGCCCGGCAGGTAGCACAGAAGAGGGACAGCATAAATGTGCCACAGTAGGGCATGGAAAAGTGCATCTTGGACTAGTCATCCAGTGGCAATACTCACAGCACAGAAGAGGACACGACTCAGGAGGACTCGACATGGAGCACAAAGGCATGTCATAAAATCTAAAATTTATATAGATTTAACACAAATAGAAGAGGACCAAGATGTTGAATGAAAAAAAAAAAAAGAACAGTTGCTAAAGAAGATAGGATATGACACTCGTAACATTTTTCGTAGGAGTGTTCATAGAAGCTTTATAATAGTCCGAAGTAGACACAGACAAGCAGCCTCCAGTGGAGAGTGCTTGAGCAAATACATAAAAAAATAAATAATGACCCCCAAAGAAACCTGCACCCCAATCCTGGAGCCTGTGAACATGCCACTCTGACAGAGAAGGACTCTGCAGATACGTGCTTAAGAAGAAAGAATGGGAAGCAGGCCACCTCTGGGGACAACCCCTCCTCAGGAGCCTTTAAATGTGGGTAAGGACAGTCAAGATTGGAACTAGAGCCATGACAGGAGGTGAGAGACAGATGTTCCAGATGAAGAGAGACCTCCATCCTCCACAGCTGGCACGGTCTAGAGAGCAGAGTGGACTGAGCTGACAGTCAGCAAGGGACAGGGGCATCAGTCCAACAACCAACCCCGGAGAACTACATTCTACCAACAGGGAATGGGCGGTGGCTCGGATTTCTTTTTGTTTCTTGTTTCTGTTTTTGAGACAGGCCCTTGTTGTTCAGTCTAGGCTGGCCTTAAACTTCCACTCCTCATGCTGGGACACAGGTTACAGCAAGCTTCTCTCTAGGGTCTTCAGAATGGAAGGCAACCCACTACACTGTGACTGAGTCTGGCCAGGCCAGTGCTGGAATTCCATCCAAACTGTAAGACAGCACCTGTGTGTGTCGTCTGACAGATCTCAGTATGTGCAGCAGCAATAGAAATAGACTATTGGGGCTGGAGGGGTAGTGTGGTTCAGTGGCAGACACTTCCCAGCAGGTGTGAGGCCCTAGATTTCACCTAGGAGCAGGGAGGAAGGGAGTGGGGGACAAACTAAAACTGCAGAAGGAACTGTATGGACTACTAGTCAGCTATGAAAAAGGAGTGCATGACAGCACCAAGTTCCACAGCACTGACACCATTCAAAGTGATAAAACAGGGGCTGAGGCTGTAGCTCAGGAGGTAGAGCATTTGCCTAGCATGCATGATGCCCTGGCAACCCATGAACTGGGCACGGTGCTGCACACATGTAATCCCAGCACGTGGGAAGTAGAGGCAGGAGGGTCAGCAAGTTACTGTCCTGCACTTAAGCAAGCTCTCAGGGTGGCAATTCTTGTCAGGGTGACCCCAGGATAACAAAGTGACACCAAACAAGGTTGTTTCCTAAACTGTCTTAGCAGTCCACAGAGACAAGGCCGCTGTCATCCACAAAACATCAAGCTTCCTCCTCTCAGAAGAAAAAAAAAGAGGGGGGGGGCATTACTTCTTCATCAATGACATACGGAGTTAGCAGCTTCTGAAACACATCTCTCCCAAGAGGCAAGAAACAGGGCACCTGGGGTGGGGATGAGACAGGATCTCAAGTTCAGGACTAGCCTGAGCTACACAAGGGATCTTGTTTCAATTAACCACAAAAAAAGAGGCCTTGTGAGACTTAGCCCTGCCTTCCTCCACTTGGTGACAACAGTCAATCAACCACTAGCCCCACCTCCCTAGACCTCTCCAGGGCAGCCCAGACAGTAAAGAAGGTTCTTCCCAACCCTGGTGTCCAGGGTGTGCCTCATCACCTTGAGTAAGAACTGTAGCTCTGTTTCTAGAATGTTCCTGATGGGCATTTGCAAGCAGCCAAAGGGAAGCAGTTGGCCCCAGGTCTAGCTATACTGTTTGAACAACTGCCTGAAAACCTGTAATCATTTCAGAAGAGAAGCTGAGGCTTGTGGTGGACCCTGCAGACTAAAATGCATTTACTGTCCACGTGACTAAAGCAAAGACATTCTCCTTCCTGGGCATATGTTCACACGGCAACAGAGGGAAACAGCAGACAGCTTCTCTTTGGAGAATTCGAGGGCCTAAGAGTAGAGGCAGGTGACACACAGTGAGAGAGCATGACAGCTTCTAAACACTAATAGTAAAACACATACAGGTGACATGATCACTCAGTGCAAACCATTCCCTCTGCCTATGTCTAAAGAGAAACAAAATGAAGAGGAAAAATAAAATTAAAAACCAAACCGCACATCAAGACTAACAGCAGCTTAGATGAGCAGACAGCAGGGAAGACCACGGCAAAGCTCCAATCATCATGACTGTCAAGAGGACGCTAGCTACACTTGGGCCGTCCCAAAACGTTCCAGACAGCGTTCTAGCAATGGGGGCCTGTGTGTGTGTGTGCGTGGTGTGTACATGTATGGTGTGTATATGTATGTTGTGTAGGAAGGCATGTGTGGTGCATATGTGGTATGCATGGTGTGTGTGGTGTGTACATGGTGTTGGTATGCGTGGTGTATGTGATGTGTGGTAGGTGGTGTGTGTGTGTGTGTGTGTGTGTGTGCTTTTGTATGTGTGTGTGCCTGTGTGTGTGTGTGTGTGCCTGTGTGTCAGAGAAGCATATGAAATTCATTGTCCTGGTCTCTGGTGATATTTGTGAAAGTACCACAAGCAGGTAGTCTCCTGCCTCAGGCTGCATGACTCTTCCCACTTAAGCTTTTGGCTTTCCATCTACAGCCAGGTGTTATCTGGCGGTCAACCCCTCCCCTCCCCTGTGAGGCAAATACTGGCTCCCCAAAAGCCACGTCTGGACACCTGGAGCCTGTGAAAGTGTTTCTTCAGATGGCGACAAGGACTCTTCAGAAATGGTAAGAACCTTGAGCTGAGAAGGAAGGCCACTCTGCACCCTGTGACAACAAAGACTTTAATTTTTATTTATTTAATTTGTTTATTGAGACAGGATCTTGCTAAGTAGCTTAAGCTGACCTTGAACTCAGGGTCCTGCCATCTCAGTGTCCCGAGTGCTCGGTTATAGACTAGTGTTACCATGACCAGGCACAGGAGAAATCAAGGTGACAGAAAGACAGCGTCACCAGGGAAGCAACAGTGAGGCAGAGGTGAGGTAGTGAGCCCAGAACTGTAGGCAGATGCCAGAAAATTAAACAAGGAAAGGAAACACACTGGCCCCAGGGCCTCCTTAAGGATCACAGCCTTAAGACCCTTTGACTAGCCCACTGAAAAGACCGCAGACTTCTGACCTCCAGATCTCAGATTTCACATTGGTTTCTTTAAGGCACTGCGACCCTTTGTTACAGCACCCACAGGTACCAACAAGTCCCCAGTCAAGGCTAGAGTTAGTCTTACTGCATTAAAGGTGGAAGGCCAGGATCACTGGCCCATGCAGAGCTGTGTGTTCCCCTCCCTCCTCCACCCCGCCTAAGAAGAGGGGCTTCCATCCAGCAACACAGTGGCATGAAAATAAATGTGGATTTGTTAGAAAATGACATGTGAGGACTGGCAGATGACTCGATGGAAAGAGTACTTGCTGTACAGGCATGGGGGTCTAATCCACAGCACCCACATAAAAGCTGGGCACAGCGGGCACATCTGCAGCCCTATCACTGAGGCAGTGGCAGAAACCAAGGGCTCAATAGGAGAGCCTGGGGTTCAACGACAGACCCTGTCTCAAAAGATATGGTGGAGCGGTGACCAATAAAGAAATCACAACACTAACTTTCAGGGCTCACTCACCTCCCACAGGTTTATCCCACGCCCACCTCTAGGGACACACAAAATAAAATCTGAAACTCAAAAAATAGCTGTATGCTTCACATCTATACGCAAAAAGCCTTTCATCCACACCCCTCATATTTTGGAAAAATTATTTTATTAGTGTGGATGTTTTGCTGGCATATGTCTGTATACTGCTTGTATGCCATGCTCTGAAAGGCCAGAAGAGGGCATCAGAGCCCCTAGAACTGGAGTTACAGATGGTTGTGAGCTGCCATGTGTGTGCTGGGAATTGAACCCACGTCCTCTGGAAGACCAGCCTGTGCTCTTAACCATTGAGCCATGTCTTTAGCCTAATAATTAGTCTTTGTATCATCCTGACAATACAAACAAATTACCGTCAAGAAAACTTTAGGGCACGAAGCCCTAACTAAGACACACCGAAAGGCGAAGGGTGGCAGCAATGCTAGATTCACCTCCTTCCCACTTCATTCATTAGAAACTATTTCTTTCTTCCCTCAAAATCGCACCTCGGTACTTAATGTTCTGTAATGTTTTGCACCTTTGTTTAAAAATTGTATCATTACATGAGACTGCTATGGCTGTGTGATTCAGCGGGTTTATCTCTCTCAGCAAGCTGAGATATGCATAAAGCTAAGTGTGTTCATCCATTTTTTAGAAGGTTTTATTTTTTAATTATGTATATGCGGTTATCAGTGAGTGCATGTGAGTTTGGGTGCCCATGGAGGCCAGAAGTGTCTGATCCCTGGAGCTGGAGTTACTGGCAACTGTAGGTGCCAGGAATCAAACTCAGGTCCCCTGCAAGAGCAGCAAATACTCTTAATAGCTAAGGCATCTCTCCAGCCCCTCTATACTCAATTTTATATGTGTTGTTCATACTTTCTTACTCTTTCTGTATTTAGTAACCTGGAATTCTATTTTAATCATCTCCAAATTTCTTGTTTGTCTTGTTTGCTTTTGAGACAGGGCCTCATGGAGCTCAGGCTAGCCCAATACTTGCCAAGGATATCCTTAAACTCCTGATCCTCCTGTTTCACTTCTCAAGAGCTAGGATTGCAGGCACCCGCCACACCTGGCTCCCAGTCCTGATTCAATGATGTCGTCCTATCACAAGGCTGCACCTCAATTCCTTGTGTTTTAGCCTAAGTAGCCACTGACTCATAGATTTTTTTTTTATCAGAACCTTTAAGAGACATGAGGTTAGACTGGAAAAATCGCCAAGCAGAGCAGCTTTTGTTCAAGAATAGATCATTCTACAATCTGTCCTTGGTACCTGGACGGAAGGGGAATTAATGGGAACAGAAAGCTCAAGCTGCCTGCCAGGATAGGCCAGGAATCTGTCCTCTATTTCAGATTCAGGAGTCCTGTGCTGACATGAAACTCACCAGCCTAAGTGGTCAGTATGGTGAACTCTTAGTTCCTCCAAGGTGATTAGCATACACATATGCACACATACACATGCACATGTGCACGCACGCACGCACGCACGCACGCACGCACGCATGCACCTTTTAAAACATTAGTTCATAGACTGGAGAGATGATGAGGACCTGAGTTCAATGCTGGACCCCATAGGGAAAAAAACAGATAAAGTGGCTTGAGTCTGTAATCACAGCTCTCTTACAGTGAGCAAGGTGGGAGATAGGGAGAGGAAAACTGTCCAAAGTTCAAGGTCCAGTTAGGCTAGAGTATGCCGCAAAGCAGAAATAAGAGACCCTGCACCAACAAGGCAGGAGAACCAACACCTGAAAATGGTCCTCATACCTCCACATATACCGTGTTACAAACATGCCTGCACTGACAACTCATATTCTCCCCCCACCTCTGTGTGTGTGTTAACACACACACAAATACATATTTTAAAAATTAACACATACAAGATTGATAACCAAAACACATGGCTGAAAGAGATTAACTTTTAGTCTAAAGAAATGAACGACCAACACGACACTGCAAAACCTAATACTGTTCAGGTGACATCTGGCTCAAAGTGACCTACAGATTCAACGGAATCCTAGTTAAAAGGAAGCTTTTCAAAGATTCTAACAAGCAGAATTTTAAATTCAGATGGCAACTCGGAGGACTCAGATAGCCTATCAAGCCTGAGGACGTGGGGGAGGGCTAGCAGCCTCTGTTGCTAATGGGTTTCAAGACATAGAGTCTGAAAATATCTAATGTAAACAAGGCTGTGGCATTAGCATAAGGATAAGATGTATAGATCAATGGATCAGGATGGAGTCCAGAAATAGATCATGTGCATATGGTCAACTGACTTCTGAGGAAAAGACCAAGGGGCAGGCAAGTTTTCCTAACAGCAGTGCTTGCACAACTGGCTGTCTGAATGTATAAAAAACAGACCTCCAGGAAACGGAGAGAGGTAGTTACTCTCGTGGTGCCAGCTCTGACTTCAACAAAAGGAAATCAGGTCTGATCATGACCATGCAGCTACGGGCAGTGAGACAGGGCATAAACCTAAGGGATTCCAGAAACTGAGGTGTGGGCAAGTGAGAGAGAGGTTGATGCCTTGCTCCCTCCAGACTCAGAGTGTCCTCCCTGCCCGACCCCACCACACTCCTAAGAGATTCACTTTCTAGCTGAAAGGGATGTTTGGTCATGTTCAAACGCACATTTTGAGCTCATGAGACTGATCGGCTTTGGGGAAAGGAAGGGTACATGGGCTTGAACTGCCCCCACAAGCTCACGCTCTGAATGCTCAGCCCCTGGTTGGCAGCATTATTTTGAAGCATGTGAATAAAGACTTTAGAAAATGGGGTTTGGCTGGGGGAAGCAGGTCAACTAGGGGTGGGTCTTTGAAGGTTATTCCCACTTCTGGTTCAAGCCTGTTTTCTCTGTTTTCTGTTCTTCTAGGATGTAAACAGCTTACACAGGTTCCTACCACCACAAGCCAGTATCTTCAGAGGGTGTGTGTGTGTGTGTGTGTGTGTGTGTGTGTGTGTGTGTGTGTGTGATGGATTGAAAGCCATCTGAGACTACGCATCAAAATAAAGCCTTCTTTCCTTTATGCTGCTTCTATTAGGTATTTTTATTATGTTGCAACAACATAAAAGTAATTAATTTAAGGTCATTAACCGTGATATTTCAGCATCTCTCAAATAGACGGAATTGGAATTCAAGCTTATTCCAAGTTCAAAATATGGTTCAGAATGAATGGTTTCTGTCCTCTGCTGTGGAGAATCTGAAGGAGGAGACACAGGGACACGTAGAGGGTGTTCAGGACACCCACCACACCCCAGGACCCTTAGCATAGAGCAAAGTATTCCCAGGGTAGGGGTAGGCCAGGAGAAGAAGCCATATGTGTAGCTAGTTCTCAGGAGCTCTGGACATACCACCTCACAATCCATCCCAGGATGGAGCTTGTCCAGGACAGGGGAGAGTCTCATTTCACTCTGTGACCTCCAGTGGGCCTCATTGGAAACTCTACAACTGTGTTAGCACCTGTAGACTACCACAGATGCATCTTCAGCAATTGGTTTTGACACCACATGCTTCCTATGCCTCATCCTGAAAAGTGCCATGCTTCCAAAGAGCTTCTCAGTCTTCCAGAAAACTCTAGGTATCCTGGCTGCTCTCCACAGATTAACTACCCAAAGATTTCTCACTCCCCGAGCTGTATCTCTGTATCTCTGTATCTCTCTGTATCTCTCAAGACTTCTGGTCATTTCAGTCTGCAGGTTACCCTCTGCTTTACACAGGTTTTTCTTGTCTCTTCTTTGCAGCCCCAGGGCCCATGCCAGGCTGCCAGGGAAAGAAAACTGCTATCTCCTCCGTGTCCCTGGAATCTGGAGAGCAAGGGAGCTCTCTGGTGTTATGTTTTGCTCCTCCCTTTGACCTCTGACCCTGTCCAATCAAGTACTGAAATCACAATGACCATCATCTCTGACTCCTAATAGCAAAGTTCAAAATGCAAGAGTCTGGAGACTGGAGAAATGGTTCAGAGCTTTAGAGCATTTACTGCTCTTGCAGAGGACCCAAGTTCGATTCCCAGCACCCTCGTGGTGGCTCACAACCTTCTGTAACTCCTGTTCCAGGGGATCTGATGCCCTCTTCTGGCCTCCTTAGGCACCAAGCATACAAACACACATGGTGGACAAACACACATGCAGGCAAAACACCCATACACATAAAATAAACGTATATATATATTTTTAAATAAAGGAACAGATGCCGTGGTGGCCCTGTTACAGGCACTGCTGTTCACAAACCAGAGATCAATATGCCCCGGCCAGCACTATCCTCAAAGCAGTGTGCAGCCTCCCCTCTGCCCCCACTCTGCCTTCATAGCAAGCAGCACCCTGGAAGACAAAAGGAGTTGAGTGACCTGCCAGCCTCCAAGCTCTTGTGACCTCTGGCTCCTCCTCCCCTACACTTCCTTGAGACCTGTGGTTGCCACACTCCCCAGTCTGCTCTGATCCTTCTCTCCCTGTGCCAGTCCAGCCCCAGTGTGGAGCCTCTCAGGGGCAGACAGCGACTCGGGTGCCTGTTCTCACTGACACTCATTTTCTGGGCCTTTTCCCTGCTCCCTGCAAGTCCAGCTGTGGTTCTCAAGTCATTTTCCCACATCACAGCCCTGAGAAGTATAGGGAGGTTTCCCATGCACTTAGCCAGTCTGAGCCTTGGTTTTCCTCATCTACAGGGTCTGTGAACCCCAGGACTGAACACAGTGATACACTCCTGCCACGGTCCACATGCTCAAGAGATAGAGGCTCATCACGTGTCCTTTTCCAAATCCCTCCTTTGGCTCCCTGTGCCACTGGGGGACACTCCTCTTGGCTCACTATTCAAAGCCCTGCCAACCTTTCTGTCCATACCATCTGCTGACCTGGTTACATGGCCCTCCCTTAGCTCAGCTCCTTCACCACTAGGGCAGGGGCTATTTCATCACCAAGGCAGCCCCTGCCTACAGTGTGCACACAGTAGGTGGCCAGCTGAGTGCTGGTTACACGTGTAGCAGTCCCTGATGGGAGGGAACACCATGGAGATGATTCCAGCCCCCCTCTCCCCCAGATGTCACACTGTACTTACACATCAGCATGACAGAGCTGTGATTAAGACAAATGAGAGCTAATGACAATACACACACTCAAGTCTGTGACATGTCCGACAGTGTCACAACTATGCTAGGCCTGCTCTGGAGCCCAAAGATGTCCAATGATTTGTGTGAGATCACATAGCACCTCAGTTACACTCCTGATTCAAGTCCAGTGTCCCCAAAACAGAGGTATAAATAAATAGAAAATCAATGATTTCTAAAACTAGTCCTGATTGCCAGTTTATTGGTTTTTTTAATCTCTAAACCTCCACTCCTCAGGCCAAGCCGGACTCTAAGAAGTCCTACTGGCCTGCCAGCTTCTCGGGGTCTCAGCCCTCCCCCTCCTCCCCTCCCCTCTGCTGCCTCCGGAGCGGGCACGGAGCCTCTCAGTCCCATCTGCCTGCCTTCACGATGCTTTTCCATTTCACAGTCATGTCAAGCTTCACCTCCAAGGGCCACAGAAAAAGAAATCACACAGCTCGGGTGCTGACAGCCCTCTCCTGTCTGTCAGGAGAGGGAAATAAAAGCTAACAAGACCTCCAAAGGCAAAATCCCCAAACCTCCATTCAGTACCCAGCAGCTGTCAAAGAGAACACAGGGCCCACAAAAAAGGAGATTCCACCCCAAATGAAAAACACAGCTGCTGCAGGTGTGAGCTGCACAGACAAACAGTCCAAGGGTGTCACAGGCACCCTTGGTACCTCTGAAATGGGTAGGGTCTGTCTAGACAGAGGAACTATGTCTTCCTGGTCCAAGCCCCTTCCCCCATTATTATTATTTAGAGGGCTGTTGAGATTCTCCCGCTTCCTTATTTATGCAATCAGAGGAAATCACAGCACAGACCTACTTCCCAACTCCAGGCCACGTGGGCCAATTTCAGATGGATAATTAAATATTGAACAAACGCTGAAATGCCTCTACTGGATGAGAATAGCTAAAAATAACCAGCCACCACTCGGAGAGCCGGTACCTGACACTTGGGCAGGCGTCACGGCCGCTCCTTCTCAGTTCCCCCACCCCTGACTGCCAAGCACAATCTTCCAGGGACAGCAAAGCGAAGCACGGTGGGGGCTGACTCCCTAAATACCTCCTGAGCAGAAAACAAAACTTCAGCTCCCAGCAAGCTCTGAATGTTCCTGACCAGGAAATACTCTCCCTTTCCTGACATTTAAGCAAATGGCCCCAGAGGAAGTCACTGGAGAAGTGGCAGGCTCTGCTTTTCTTTTGAAAACCAGTCAAAAGGCTTCAGGTCATTTCTAAAGCAAAACACGCATGTGGTCCAGGATGTGAACGAGTCTGCGACGAGACACACAGGGGTTCCACCCCCTTTTTCTTCCACCAGATCCAACAAGGAATCCGTCTGCCTCGCTTTCCTCCTATGAGCCATCCAGAAAAAAAGCAAGACAAAGCTAAGATGTAAGTTGGATGCAAAGAGATGTAGGACCCAGTTCAAAACTGCAGCTCTCATCAACACTGCCAGGTAACCTTGGTAAGCCATCTTGGCTCCGGGAACCTCAGTTTCCCTATTTGGAATACAGTTGAGAAAGATTTTAAGTAAAGTGCTTCACCGGCTCCTGCAGCCACTGAACTACGCAGGCTTCTCCTGACTGTTGGTGTGCCATGGGCCTTAGCGGGAGCGGAACTAACTAAAGGAGTGATAAACTAGGTGCCCAGGAATCAAGTTCTACCCTGACCCACTGAGGTCGAGGGCACACTGGTCTGACCAGTGCTCAGTCACACCAACCAAGGAGAGGCCAGGGCTTCCGGTGTGGTTCTAGGCGAGCTCTCCAGCTCTGTCATCATTGCCAATTTCATATTTTATTTCACCAGAGTTCAGGCTCCTTACCTGGGGGTGGAAATAACGATGCCCCTACCTTATTGAAGGGTTGGGGAGTTAGACATGGGACATAAGCAGAGGAGGCCCTCAGCATGGCACCCACATTCAGATGGTGAAAGAGGCTACCTAATTAGTAAAGGTGATGAGGACAGGCAGGAGAGCAAAGGCCAGGAGGCTGACATTCCAGCAGATTAACTGTGGCCTCTGGCTTCCCCCAAGGACCTAATGAGCTCTGTCTAGGGAGTGGGGCTCAGGCTGTCCACCTGCCTCTGAGGAACTCACCTCCCAGTGTACACTGAACCATCCCCACTGAAATATTTAGAGGACAAACTGGGCTGACGTCCTGAGACCTGAGGCATGTAACCTGCCAGTCAGACAGGTAGGGGCAGCAGTGGTGGATACAATCTATGTAAAAAGAGAAGCCAACTGGAAGGAATGGTGGCTCCATACGGATGCCAGCAGGGCTCTGGCTTGTAGGGGACTTGTCAAAAGGCACTGCAGGATGGGTGCGGGGGGCCTAGAGAGATGGCTCAGAGGTTAAGAACACTGGCTGCTCTTCCAGTGGTCCTGAGTTCAGTTCCTAGCAACCACATGACAGCTCTCAACTGTTTATAATGAGATCTGGTGCCCTCTTCTGGCCTGCAGGCATACCTGCAGGCAGAACACTATACATATTACATAAATCTTTTTTTTTTAAGGCCCTGTAAGCAATAGTTTGGACCTACCAGTTGGACATCCCTAAGTACAAGGCAGGAGCTGAATGAACTATTTGGGCCCCCAAGAACTCAGAAGTGGCCCCTGGGAACCAATGGCCTGCTCCGGTCCTTGTCTTAGGGGAGACCTTTGAAATCCAATTTGTCTTTTTTCCTCTCTTCCTCTCTGTTCCCGCTGAGGTACACAGACCCTGTGGTGGGCTTTGGCCCCAGCTTCTCTATCTTAGGGTCTGGTGGGCTCACTCCCTTTATGGGGTGTGGATGAAAAGTGTTCCGTGTGCTTGGCTTCAGTTTGCAGAGTGCCTGGTCTGTTCCAGCAGAGAACTCGGAGTTCACCTGAACACGTAAGATACATAGCAGCGCTGAGGTATCATCTTCATTTTACACAGGAATAAACTATAGGCCAGAGACGGAGAGCCTTGCCCAAGGCCCCAAAGCTCGGATGGCGGAGCCGGGCCCTGGTCTCTGCCTTGCTATCCCATAGCTAGGCAGAGCTGGAGGTCAGGCCTCGGCTTTAACAAGGCCTCTTCCCTTTTCCTATCATATTTATACTGTTAACAGCTTTACTGCCAGTCCGTGGCCACCTTCTCCCATAGTGCCCCGGTCCTAGCCCTCCTAGTGGTGGAGGATGGGGCCCTTCTCTAACCACTGCTCCCATGAGACGCCAAAGTGACAGGCCACAGGCACAGCCATGCTGTCATCTGGAGCAGGGTAAGCCTGAATCACACACCCATCTGGACTCCGAGGGAGATGACCCAGATGCCATGCTCTAAGCTTTAGTGTGGGAAGACACACTCCAGCGGTCAGCCCCAGCCCTTCTTGGTATACCTTCATTCTTCAGAGCATATTGAGTGGTTCCTGGGAGCCCACTCCTGATACCCCACAGGTAGACTCTAGCAGTCCTTGCAGGGACAGAGACCCAAGCAGGGCTGGGACACATGCAGCAAGACGGTAAAGTGAAGATGGGCACAGAAGCTGAGAAAACCTGGCCGTGCCAGAAGAAAGTATTGGCCAAATGCCTGGCACCTGGCAAGACCTAGCACAGGACAGCTGTCAGGACGTGTATGCAGAAAACCCCAGACCTCCCTGGGTATTACTGTGGACACCCGGAGTGTCCAAGCCTACGGGGCAACAGAACAGGATCCCTTGACAGAGGGAAGACTTGTGAGCCTGGAATGGACCCAATGTTGGCAACCAGTTCCTTCAAAATAGAACGAGAAATAGCCCTCTCATCCACTAACCACTGTACTGTCTGGAAAAGGAGCCCTGTGTTCCAGAGTCCCCAATAAGCAGGTTTCTTCAGCCAACAGGGCTCACTCCTGATAAGTCTGGGAACAAGTACCACTCAGCTCCATATACCCTGTGACTAGGCTTGAATGTACTGAATGACAGGCCAGGGCTTATTGACGTTGGAAGAGTGCTCTATTTCTCTAAGGAAGCTGTTCTTTCTCCTGATAGCAGTAAATGGGGAGGTGAGGTAACCCTGACTGGTGACACCCTTCTGGAGATCAGCCACCCAACTCCACAAGCCAGGCCCAGAGCCACACAGCACAGTATGATGCTTAGATATCTGCATCCCATGAGGCTCACTGCTTCCATGCAACTGCAAGGCCCACCCCACCCAACCTTCAGTTGAGGAAACCAAAGCCAAGAAGAGAAAACCCTTTTTAGTAGCGCACAGTGTGTAACCCTGGGATGCTGGAGACATTGTCAGTCCCTCCCAGCTTTGCCCCACCCACCCCCACCGCCCCAATAGGAGGCAGTGGCTTAGCTAACACCCTTGCCTGGCCATCTGTGGGTCTTCACAACCAGCTACCAACTCCTCCGTGCACTTTCCTATTTCTGAACTCAGAGCCTATGTTCCTTTTCCCTCCCTGCTGAGAACAAAAATGAGGTGGGACAGAGATGGAGCCAGGGGCTGCCCAGCCCTTTAAGTGAGGCTTCCATTAGGGGACCAACCCCTAGCCATGCCAAATCTGACACCAAGGTCAGAAGGGAGTGGTTCAACACCTCAGGGTGGCTTCCTAATAGGAGGCACACCCTGGCTCAACCTCCCCACAGAAAGTGTGGCCAGAGCAGCAGGATCAAAGTTGTGGGCTAGCAGAAGATGAACAAGGAGCCCCTGGCCACCCTGTACCCTGACCCACAACTCTGCCCATACCCACAACTGGTCACTGCCGAAGGGCCCTTATCAGGTCCATACTGCTGTCTCTGTCCCCACACGCAGGATGAACTCACTCTACGGGACAGCTGTCCTCTGCTCTCATACAGGATGAACTACACCAAGGGCTTTTTCCTTTTCCTTCTCTGGCGTATGCACAGGCTGTCCCTTCCTGTCTGGTAAAGGACAACAGTTCACACCTAACTTGTCTGAGCTGCAGGCACAGGCTTCCAGCTTCCCAGGCAGGACCCATTTCTGAAGCTCAGAGAGACAGCTAGCAGAAAGACAAGTTTTCTCGAAGTAGGACTTGGACCTAGGGCCGAGTCAGTCACTCCCGGCAAAGGAAATCCCACCAGCTTAGCAGACACGTTCTCAACGTCAACCCCTCTCTGAAACCTTCCTTAATTTCTCCAACTAGAATTTTCATCAGGGCTGGCCTCCTCCCCACTTTCAGCAAACTGTGAGTTCCTTCCAGGCTAGCACACAAAGCTGGACGCAGCTGGGAGCCAAACTCAGACAAGTTTGATCCATTGAACATTGATTGTGGCTGGCCTCATTAGCTGAAAAGGAGGCAGAGCCCCCATCCTCTGGGAGCCTCCACAGTGGGTACAGATGAGGGCATGGTCATGCAGGGCACTTGAGGGGCACGGGGAGTGCAGGAAAGGCCCTGGGGGAGCCAAACGATGCCGACATTCATCCCAAACCCATTCTCAAAGCAAGAATCTGTCACAATGACACCTTCTCCTACAGCTGAGAAAAACAAAGGCTCAGGAAGTGAGGTGATCTGCCCATTCAGGAAGCTTGAACCCAGGTCTCTGGTTCGCTGGGCCAGCCCTAGACTAGGCGCAGGCACTAGGCAGAGGCCACTTCAGTAAAGGCAAAGGGTGGGGACATCACATGCTTTGGGAAATCCTCAGACTAAGTCCGCAAGCCTGTGGGCAGAGTCAGACAGTTTAAACTTGAACTCTGTGCATAGGGAACTCAATACTTCCTAAATAAACCCTGTACATTGTTTCTTGCTGCTGGAGTGGGAAAGTCCTCTTCTTTCTGGAGGAAGTAAACTAAAGCACACTGCCTGCCTGCTTCACTGACCCTACCCTAAAAGGGGGGAGGGGAGCAACTCCCACACCAACACCTCTCCAGACCTGCCACAGGGTCTATGGTGAGGCTCAGCCAGGGGCTAGGCGTCCCATGCCCCAGATAACCTTATGATGTAAACTAACCCAGCTTCTGCATCATGGACACCTTCAGTGGGCCTAAGCCACGGAAACATTATGGCCTTACCACAACCCAGGGCAGAGCCTCTGTGTGGAAGCCCCTAACCTCCTACTACTTACTAGCCCAGCCCCAAGTCAGCCTGAAACATTAGGGCCTCTCTGGCTGAAGATCTTATTACTAGCACGAGGAAAGGTTTGCATTTCTCCCTCCCCATTTTGAAAGAGGTACCCTTCCAAAGACCATTCAGAGGGCCTCCAGGCCCCTACAAACATGGCTCTCCCCCCAGGAAGCCCATTCAGCTCTCCATCCAAAAGATGAGGGAGCAAAACAGGACTGGAAGCAGGCTAAGCTGGAGTACCAGACAGTGAAGGCATGTCAAGATCCACTTCGACTACTTTACTATGGCCTGCGAATGGGTAAACTGATGCACAGTGGAATGGGATGGGCACCTGAGAAGTGCGGAGGAACTGCGTATCAGACCCTCTTCTCCTTGCTCCTGATATAACGGGAAACTTTAGGGACCCCGCTTACCCCAAGAGGAAGGACCTACAGAAGCTGAGGCAATGGGGATGGGACAGTCACGGTAGCTCCAGATGGGGGGCCATCACCCACTGACACAGGCGCCTCAAAAGCACCCGCTGGTGATGCTGTGCTAGCGAGGGACTAAGGGTCTGGGGTCAGGGTGGCGCCTACCCCTGGCTGGCCGGGTCCGGCTGCGGGAGCGGCTCCTCTGTCGCTGCAGCCGGGGCCGCCGCAGCAGCCGGTAGTAGTAGGATGGCCTCCCGGTGCTCTTCCTGGCGTTGCCGCCGGCGGACATGCTGCCGCCCGCCGGGCACCGGGCCAGGCCTGGGCGCTCACACGGGCCCCATCGGCCGCTCCGGACCGCCCGGCGGGCGCCCCGCACTCTCTCCCGCGCTCTGGTGCAGCAGCAGGCGAGACCAAGGCTGCCCTACAAAGTAGCTCCAACTCCTCCTCCTCCGCCTCCCCCGCCCCGCCCCGAGCAGCCGGCCCCTCGGCGGGGGCCCGGGACCGGGAGGCAGGGCTGGCACCGGCCCGGAAAGTCAGTGCGGGCAAAATCCTGGCCTGGAGTCGCCGGGGCGACGCGGCCAGAGAGTGCCCCTGTCCCATCGGAGGAACCCCAGGAACATCATATCCCCGATAGCCATGCCTCAGACTCCACATCCAACCTGGGGTGCCCAGAGCACCCCGTCCCGCCACAGGTGCAGTGGCGCATGTATATATGCATACACACCAGGGCTAGGAACGTGAAATTAGGGTCCGAGGGAGGGGTGACTGGACTGAAACATGGGCAGGCCGGAGCGGCCGCACAAAGGTCTGCTGGCACCCCTCAGTCAGGTCGAAGTCCTCCCTGTCCCTGTTACCTACGATACCTGGCTAGTCTTTACAGAAGGGCATCTCCGTCTGATAGAATATATTACTTTCATATCATTAAGATTATTGTGTGCATTTCAAACACACATATAGAATGCAAGGCACACCTGTGCAGCCAGAGGGCTTTGCCAAGCCACTTTGCCCCATCCCCCACAGAACCCACCAGGGGTGCCTGAATGTTGCCTTCCCTCTGACATTTTTAGTAGCATTAGCGAGTTTCTGAAGACAGAAAGTTCCCTACCCTACAGTGGCAAATAGAAACGGAGGCTTAGGAAAGGAATGACCAACTGCCCCTTCTACCATAAGCTGAAAGACTTTCTCCAAGTCTTTCTGCAGTTCCAGAAAATTCCATGGCTCTGGGGAGAGCATAATAGGTATAAGCCCAACCACCTCTCTTTGGTATTTGAAGCAACAGAAATCTTGCAGAAATCAAATCACCAGCAGCTTCCCGCCTACTACTCATCACCTCTCTCAACCCTACTTGCTGCCAGCTCTTGTCTCTGACCTCTTAATGGCCAGCAATCTGCCTGGCTCCTTCGCCCTCCTCTCAGGTCTACCCCCACTGACCCTCCTGGTCTTAATAACGTAAGACTTTTACCCCTTCAAGTTCAGGAGGGGAAACTGAGGACCTAAAAGGTGTGTGTGTGTGTGTGTGTGTGTGTGTGTGTGTGTGTGTGTGTCTGTGCGCATGCATGAGAGAGGGGGGGGGCACTTGCCTCAATCGCACAAAAAGTGCAAGGGCATATGGTTTTGGACAACGGCTGTTGCATGAACTCTTAAGGGAAGTGGGGCAGGCTAGACCCTGGAGGAACAAGTGGGTTAGGGTAGCCTAGGCAGCAATCCAGACCAGGTTTTTCTCCTCACAGGGGAAGCCCCCTTCCTGGCTCCTCAGTCTAGGAGGGAGGGCCTCCAGGTCAGTGGAGAGGGTGGGGGTGCTGGAGCACAGCTGGAAGCCAGGCGCCATCCTGGGACAGTGGAGGGTAAGGGGGGGAGGGCAGATCTCCAACCCCAGCTGCAGAAGAGTCCACAGCCTCCAGTCCTCTGATCTCTCTTCCCCAACACTGCCCAGCCCTACAGGAGGCTTTCCAGCTTCCAGGGTTGTCAGCTAGGAGACCTATTGGGATAACACTACAATAACCTGCACCCAGTCACCAGATTCCAGGCCCAATTATGGGCAGAGTCACCCTGCTACACCTTAGCATTTTGGGGGGTGAGTAATCTCCACTGCCATCGTTCCTAGTTTTAGAAGCTAAAGGTCTCCACCTGCAAAGTTTTAGCGTCAGTGCACCTGACCCACTTTACGCCCCTTTGCGCCTGTGGGAGCTCCAGCCCAGAGGCTGCTGGGCCAATGCTGACACACGGAGATCAGGCTCTTGCCTGGCCCCCAACAGGCAGCCAACAGGACGCCTGTTGTAAACTTGTGGTAAACTTGTGGACGTGTGGTAAACTTGCAGGAGCACATGTAAAGTTTAGGACCCCCATAGGTACACAGCAGGATTCCAAAGGTTTAGCTTGATCTCTGCCCCAGTCTCTCAATTCCTCTGTGCCTTAGTTTCCCTGCTGCAAGGGGACACTACAAATCTCTCACCAGCTCACAGTTGTCTGGTGAACCACAAGCTTCTAAACTCCTGGCCTTGGAAAAGGAGTAAGTAGCCTTTACCAACTGTTGCCATGCCTGCACTTCTACAGGCCTATGGTGGATGCTAGGACAGTTGCCATGGGTGTTGAGAAAAAAAAATGGTGGCCAGGCAGGAGCTCAGAGGCTAGGGAAAGGCCTGGCTCTCTGCCACCCCTCCTGGTCTCAACCCTGGAACCAGCAGGCAGACAAAAGCTGCTTCCTGCATCCCAGCAGAGCATCTGGAACCAATTTTCCAGAGCCTGCAGCTTCAACCTCCTCTTGTGAGCAGAACCTGGACCCGTGTGGTCTCCTCCCCTCTAAGGAGGACAGCCTCCACAGGCAGGGACCAAACTGGGGGAAGGGCACCTCCTTACTATTACAGTTTCCTAAACTAGCCAAGGACTCCCATCAACCAGCAGGGAAGTCCTCAGGGATTGCCTCAGGTGGATAGATGATAGGCTTCCCAGCCCCACACCCCCATCCAGAAGCTTGGGTGCCTGCAGAAACTCTGGACCTGTACTGCCACCCTGGCCCACTTCCAGAGGGACTCCTGGGTGAGGAGGTGACACATATCTCTCCATCAACTAGGTGCTGGTGCAAGATTAGTCTCCAACTCACCCAGTTGGATAATGCAGGTGTCCTGTAAGATGTTCGATGGAGTAGATGTGGATGAAGCCTAGAAACGAGCCCTCTCAGTGAGTGCCAGGCTGGAAATAGGACTCCTCAAATCATTGCACCTAGCCACCCCCCACCACCAACATTTTCACCCACCCTCAAGAGACCCACCAGATGGCTCAGAGAGTAAAGGCAATTGCTGCCAAGCTTGAAGACCTGAACTAGATCTCTGGAACACACACCCCCACCCCCCAGTGGAACCAACTCCTGAAAGTTCTCTGACTTCCACACTAGCAGTGGCATGCATGAATACACACACACACACACACACACACACACACACACACGAGCACACACATGCACATGCATGCACACCATGAATACATGTAAAAGGAAGGAGAGCCCCTGAGGCACTCCTAGAATAATACCAAGTTCATCATCACAAAGCAGCCATCCCTCTGCTTCTCACCCGCCAACTCCCACCTGCCTCCGAAGGCTCTTTGCCACTTGCCCCACTGATAGAATGGCTGTCACCAAGCTCTTGGGACGCCCTAATAGGAATGGACTGGAAGACTTCCCTTCTGGACAGAAAACCAACAGCAAACTGCACCCCACCCACAAGGAAGAAAGGACGATGGCTTTAGAGCTGGGCCTAAAGGCCAAGCACACTGAGCACCAGGCCAGGGCCAGGTCTGAAGAGGAACCATTCCCATGCAGTCCTGGGTCCTACTAGGGCATTAAGATTGAAGGCCAGGGCTGGGCGGTGGTGGCGCACGCCTTTAATCCCAGCACTTGGGAGGCAGAGGCAGGCGGATTTCTGAGTTCGAGGCCAGCCTGGTCTACAGAGTGAGTTCCAGGACAGCCAGGGCTACACAGAGAAACCCTGTCTCAAAAAACAAAAAAAAAAAGAAAGAAAAAAAAAAAAAAAGATTGAAGGCCAGAGGGGGCAGGGGAATACATGACCGAAATTACCATTCAAAAGCTTAACAATGCCACTGGATGCTAGGACAAATCACTGGTGCCTCAGTTGAACACATAGTAGAAGGACACAGCTTTCTCCCAGGGATCATTTTCCAAAGAGGGAAACCCTGCCACCAGGAGGAGGTACTGGGGCTGGAGAGGTCTGCCCAGCCATCAAGAGTGCCTGCCGATCCAGAGGACCCACAAGATGCCTCATACAACAATCTATAACTCAGTTCCAGCTGACCTTCACTTGGCTCCCTTGGGCACCAGGCACGCATGTAGTGCACAGACATTTATGCAGGCACCCCATCAATACATGGAGGGGAGACCAGAAACTGCAGGGTCACAGCTTGACTTAGGGCCTGTTGGAAGCCGGAGAGCGGATTTAATGCTAACTGTGGTAGCTGCCCACCTTAGCATCCACAGCAGATCCTGCTCTCAGTATCCCTCACTCGTTCAATCATTTGGTTTCCCCGGTGACCCCAGCAGACAGGTGGCTCACTGGTTTTCCAAAACAATATTGAAGACAAGAGAAAATTTCTTAAGATCACAGGGCTTGCAGCAAGATCTGAACCCAGGGGACTGGATGTTGCAAAGGTCCTAAGGCTGAATAAGACTTGATGTGCATGAGGGCACACAACAGCTCAGGACTTTCCTTCAGAGCTAGCATTGTCCAGGGACAGAAGAAGACTGGGCACAGAGGAAGCAAGTTTCTCACAGTGCCTACCTCAGACCCCATACAATGGTGTCTGGAGAACTCAGACCTGTCAGGTTTCCTGTCTACACCAGGGTAGGCAGCACTGACAGGGGAAGTCCCTAGGCAGGCAGCCCTGCATCAGTCTCCTAAGCTAGGATCCACCTCTAACCCTTCAGAGCCGTAGGCAGGGTCTGGAGGAGGTGCCTGAGCACTCATGGTTAAGGTCACAACCTCCCCCTCAGGATGCTGTCTGTCTAACAGGCAATGACGGCTTCCTGCATCCACTGTTTATTCAGGAATGAGGCTGGATCAGGAATAAGAACTCTACTGGAGACATGGCTGGGAAGGAGAGCCTGGTTCCATCCGCACACAGGAAGGCACAGACCATCCACCGAAGGAGGTTCTGCTTCAGCACTCTAAACATCCACTGTGTCTCCCAACTTCTCTCCCAAAAGGCACCCACAGATTTAATGGCAGTCTTTCTAGGAAATGGCTGACACAGAACAGGTAGGGTCCCAGGCTGGAATGGCCCTCGCCCTCTCCATACAAGAACAACTAGGGACCAGCCAGACCTGACTTTTGAACTCACACAGACAAGTTGCCTCAGAAATGAGTGCCTTTCAAACAAGATACCCAACAGTGATCGGGGTGGGGTTCTGGAAGAGGCCCTCCATCTAACCAGACAGGGTGTGTGGCCTCTGTCACTGTCCCTAAGCTTCATGGAAATGACCATAGCTAGGGTGAGTCCACACCCCTGAGGTTTTATAGGTATCTGAAAACATTCTCCTGGCTGTAAACCACTTCTTAAACCCCTGCTGTCCATCCCTGCCTATTCCTGTCAGCAGCCCATTCTAAGCCTATCCTAAGGTACAGAAGGCAACGGGAGGGTGACTGGACCTGGAAGCTGAGGCTCCCAAAGGAAGGCTCTGTTTAAGCTACAGGCACCCAAATCCAGCACCCAATCCCCAGTCACCTAGGGATATACCTGCACTCGGTTCTCCTGCACAGCAGCGGGCTTCAGTCTGAGTGGAGGAAATGACCGGCCCACATTGGGCTGGAGCTTCCCCAGGGGACCCCCCTCAGCTACCCAGGCTGCTCTTCTTTCTCTGGCAGAACCAGAATGCTAGCAGGTGGTGCCAGGTTCCCACTTCAGAGACAGCCCAAAGCTCAGGCTTCAGTCCTATGGCCCAAAAGAGGCTGAGAGCCACTCTACCAAAAGCCCTGACCCTCACTGTTCCCTAACCCTTGAAGTCTGTGCTTCCTGTCAGCCCAGATGGCCAGGCCTGAAGCTACCTCCTCTCTGCCTTGCCTTGACCCAAAAAAACCTGCCAAGCTCCAGGTAGGCCTCAACTCAGTCCACATGCTCTCTCCCAGCCCCATTAAGGTCCCAGGCTTCAGAGCTCCCGCTTCTTCCTCCCAGTCCTGTCCAGTGATGAATGTAGACCGCCAGGGCACCAGAGAAGTTGCCATATGGTCTCCGTGAGGTGAGGGCACCTCCACCTTTCTCAGACATGCCTGCTTGTTCATCTGCAAACTCTGGTGGGACTGGCACCAGGGCAGGGTTCCAAAGGGATGGGGCTCACTGCATCTCTGCAAAGCCCAGGGAAGGAGACAGCTGAGCCAGCCCTGTCGTTGACTCTGAGATAGCCCAGGTGGAAGATACAAGGGCAAGAGCTGTGGTGTAAGGAGTCAGCTCATCCATGCTGCTAGTAAGAGAGCCACTGCTGGGAGGGGGAGCTGAGGGCAGGTCTTCACTGGTCTGGACTTCCTGGGAGAGTAACAGAGAACAGTGGATCACACATTTATCTGTAGGCTCCTCCAGCTCAAATCCCAGCCCCAGAGCAGACTCGAGTTTGGGAGAGGGGGTGGTAGCCCTGGAAAGAAGTAGAGAAACCCGTCTGACTCAAAGTCAGAGCAGAGAGAACTGAGATGAGAAATCCTGGAAGACTGTGGGGAGGAGGTGTCACATGCACTGAGCTAGAAGGCTAAATCGGAGCTGACAGGGGAGACAGCAGGGTGTATTCTGAGAGGGGAAACAGCAAGAGGAATGAGCCATGAGGAGGAGCCAGTGAAACATCAATGGGGATCCTGTGCAGAGCTGAGGCTAGAGCAAAGACGAGGTGGGGACTGGGGGAAGACCTGAATATACGAAGGAGTGATCAAGAGGGGAGAGAGGGAAAGGTATGCAAATAAGGGTAGGGCCAGGCTGCACCCCCTGGGGCCCAGGTATTAGTACATCCAGGCTTGAGGATTAGTTCTGTCACTGCATGGCTGGGCTACTATAAATAAATTACAGGCCCTCTCTGGTCCTCTGCAACTATGAAAGAGCTAGCTCTCATAAGGTAGGCCTGAACGTATGGGCTGCCCATTCAGGAATACATTCCAGGGTCCAGCATCACTGAATCTTGGGGAATTTAGTTCCAAGAACTCCATATTTGGCCGTGGGAGGGGGCAAGTAGGGGCTTGCACTTGCTATGATCTCTGAGCTCTACGAATGAGCAAGAACTCAAGCCCACTTCTCCCCCACCCCCAATTCTAGGCTGTCCAGCTACACAGCACAAGCTGGTCTCAAACGTACAATCCCCCTGCCTCAGCCTCCTGAGCACCGCCGGCCATGCCTCTTTTCGATCACTGGCCAGCTCAGCTCAGACCACCCCAGGCATATGCTGGTCTCTCCGGCTCATTCCTACCAGGATGAATCTTCTCTGGCTACTTTGCCCTACCTCAACCAGCCAGCACATGATGCTGACTGCCTTAGCTCAGGTCGGCTTGCCCCAGTCACCTGGGATACATGCTTCTGCTTGTTTATTTTCTTCAATGTTTCGGGCCTCCCTAAATCCTCTTATCTGTACATTTGGGCATTTCCTAATTGACTTCCTCCAAACTTTAATAAGGGCTGTGGCCTTATTAGTCCCATTTCACAGCCAGGGTCCAGTGCAGACAGTGCTCAGTGTCTGATGACTGTGGCAAGGAAGGAAGCTGGGCTCAAAGCCGGCATTCTCAAAAGGCAGCTGCAGGCCCAGGGGCAAGTGACTTGCCTCTCTTCTCAGGACCTAGGCTTTCTTCCAGGTGACATGTGGCTGGCCCGCTGGAGGGCTTATGTTCCCATGGCAGCCTGGGGCTGGTCAGGCCAGGGTACATTCCTGACTCTTGTAAGATTGATTGGAAGTCAGCATTCGTGAATGAATGAATGAATGAATGCCTTTCCTTTGCCATTTGTCTTTGATCAGATCTCCAGGTCACAGCTCTTGCTTCCTTGTTGGTCCGGCTACACTTTAAGGGATCGTAAACAATGAGTGTCTGTGTTCAGTCTGAGGGAAGGAGGCAGGAGCCACACTTGAAGGTGCTGAAGCAGGGGCCAGCATCGCAGGAACCTTGGCTGTTTCCTGGGGCTGCTCCTGAGCTCACACTGGCATAGTAAGACCACGAGGGAGTTAAATGCAGCGTCTTGTCTTTCACCCCTCAAGTCCCCTTGAGAGTGAGAACAATGACAGCCTGCCCCCACCCTGGGTACAGCATTTTGCCTGGAAATTCTACCAGGGGTAAGGGGAAGGGCGGGCCCTACAGTTTCAGTGCCTGCTCAAACAGGAAGAAGCTGAAAGTCTGGGGCCAAGAAAAACAAGTTCAAGGTCACCCTGGAAACCAGCAACTCCATGGCCGAGCCTTGTACATTTCCCCAGATGAATGTCTTCTAGTGATTAATGGTTGACACACATGCACATGAAGACAGCATGGTTCAGGACCACCCACAAGGCACGAGAGAAGGTAAACCTTGCCAGCCTAGAAGAGCCAAGCAAAGACTACAACAGTTTGCAGGGTCCTGCACTGATGCCCCAGGCTCCCCAAAAGTGGTTTGGAGTGAGGGGCCCAGCAGGTCAGCTCAGGCCAGGAAGCACCCTGACTGGCCCACTTTGTCCTGGCCTCTGTGTTCCCTGACTCGACCAGGTCCTGGGCCGATTAAAATATCTCCTTACAGCTCCGATGGGCATGGTGTTCCCTTACGAGACTGAGGAACACAGCCCCATCCAACACAGCACTGCCAAGCTTGGCCGTGTACTCTGGTCACCTTCCTCCTGAGCTGAACACAGCTGGCCCAAGAGAGGTCAAGCTTGCCAGGAGAAACCAAGACCTAGCGGGGATGCCCTGAGCAGGGTCACACAGTCAGCATTTACGAACCCAGTACAGTATTTGCTCCCTGCCAGGCAGTGTTTATTCAGTGAGCCCTTATAAGGCCCTCCTGGGTGGACACAGGACTCTCTCAGTCGCAGGCAGAGTGCTGGTGAGTGACAGAAACTTGGTTTCTACAGCCTGTCTCCTGCTAGAGGCCCGCGTTGCCCCATAACTCTTGTCCTTTGTCCCCAGGTTACTAAGCTGCTGACTGACTGCCAAGGGGGAAGATAACAGGGCTGCCTGCAAATCCGTGTCTTTAGCAACAAGGCTGATGGCATTCAGGTCCGGTCCTAGCCAGTGGTCATTGGGTATCACACAGCCAGCCTCAAGTTCTTACCTCCCCACAGCTCTCTGTCCTTCTGCCTGTCCCAGCCCCCATCGGTCAGTCTCTCTTGCAGTCTCCCTGTGACTCAAGCAAGGTTCCTAGATTTGACTCTTGGAATCTGGACTAGCTCTGTCTATTAACCCCTCCATCTTCACAGAAATCACCCAGGGCCACAGTGGCACACGTCTTGCTCTGGAGATTGCCATAGCCCCCAGCTGCCCCCCCCCCAAGCCACCCTCCGCCATCTAGAGTCTATTTCGCATTCAGCAAGCAGAATGGGCAAGTGCAGAACCTCTTGCCAACCCCAGGCCTGCTGGGGCGTCTTCTCTGGCATACCTTTCTCAAGCAGCCTGAGTGATGTCCACTCACCCTTCCTCTCCACAAAGCCACTCCTTCCTTTGCCAGCTCCATACCAGACTCTTCTCCACACACCCGCCCTTCCTCATCGCCTTTTGCAGTGAGACTGAACCTACATCTGTCTGCTGCACATCTGTGCTCTCCTTGAGGGTCAGGTCCCCTCCTGCCTGGCTCATGCTGGCAACTTCAGGCCCCAGTGCTGAAAGTCACGTGACTGCTGCCAAGTGGGAGGTGAGTGGGCCTAATCAGTACGTGTGTGCATATATGTTTGTGTGCTTCGGGGTTCCTCAGACCTCAGACCCCCAGCCCTGGGCATCGTGAACCCTGTGAGTACTAAGCAAAGCCAGGCCAGAGGCTCTGCACCACCACCAAAGCTCAGAAATTATCCGTTTCCGCCTCTCATTCCATGATTCATAACCCATCAAATACATTTCCCCATTATCTTTCACAAGAGTGCCGCCTTTCTGCCGTTTAATAATGCGTTTGGCTCACTGCTTCTCTCCCAGGAGAAATCGAAGGCTTGGCTCCCATTCCACACAGGCCAGGAGCCATGTGTCACTCAGGGGCTCACTTCAGACCTGAACCTTGAGCCCCTCATTTGGGCTCCCTGGCCAGGGCTCTGCTGCTCTTGCCTCCCCCTTGCCTTCACCTGTCTGCTGAGAAGTCCTGGTGCCCACAGGCCTCTCAATGCTTGCTCTGAGGCAGGAGTCAGACTCCGGTTCTTCCCGCACCCAGCCCCACATATGCACCCAGCCCCACATAGGCCAAGGCAGCACTCGAGGTTCAGATGCAGCAGAGACATAAGGCATCAGAGCCAGTGTCCAACTTGTACAGTCTCATTTCAAAATCACAAACACCTTCAGAAGCCAAAGGGCCAAATGTAACCATTCTACAATAGGGAAATGAGGCCTTGGAGACAGACAGCTTCCCCGAGGCTGTACTGCAAGCAGATGGTGGCTTCCTGAGGATGGGGTGGAGGCATACTGAGGAGGGAAGAGATCTGGAAGTTGCAGGGAGCTCCAAGCTAAGCAGAGAGTGCAGGCAGAGAGAGCCCAAAGAATTAGGGGCTGCCAACCCGAGGAACCTCACCTTTTGTATTATATGGGGTACGTCCCCTGACTCACTGGCTGGACTCCCAACTCTCCTCCACAGACAGGCTTCCTCTCAGGACTAACCATCACGTGACTAGATGAGGCAACACGTGGGAAGCTGCCTTGTAAACTGTCCCAGTCCCAGGTCATTTTTGCATGTCAGAACGGCAGACTCAAGACAGGATTATACAAAGACCTGCAGGGAAGCCCTGGCCTCTCCAGGTGACATATGACCCAAATGCTCAGACTCAAGCAGAAGATAAGGCCCCCTCCTCAGACCACAAGCAACCTTCCTCACCAGATACCAACCCCCTGCTTGTACAGGTGCTTGCCCCCTGGCAGCCACTAGGTCTGTTCCCCTCCCCCTCCTGCTCTGTAAAGTTTCCGCTTCTATTTTATAGTTTCCGTGGCAACCACCTCTCATTTTTATTGTCTTCCTCTCCTCTGACACTGACATCTTGGGCTCAAGGGAGAAGAGGAGTGAGCAGGGCAGGAGGTCTTGCCAAGAGAAAAAAAACATAGCAAGATGCAGGCCTGAGGATGACCTCTGACCTGAGGACCATCCTTGAGAGGATTCTCAAAGGAGCCTGTATTATGCAGTGTATCTGAGGCCATGTAGGCATCTCCACTGGCTTCCCACTAGTGCATCTTCAGCCACAGGACACCCTGCCCTCTCTACCTCAGGATACCTTCTCTTCAAGTCCAAACTCCAAAGCCCCTCACTCACAGAAGTCACTATGATGCCAGCTGTCCTTGGAGTGCCTGCTTCTCAACATCTGCCCTCTCTCAGCCGCCCTGACACAGGTCAGGCTAACAATTCCTCCCTTTATCCTACATCTCCAGAGGTCTTCAGGAGCCAGCACACCGCAGGTCCTCAGAAGCCTGAGGATTCCATCTTGGTTCAGTCAACTCCAGCCTTGAGCCTCTCCACATTTGCTCCAGAATGTAACATCCCTGGTGAAGGATAAATCCAGACTGGATCAGAACCCAGTTTCTCATGGGCTACGGGAGGCTGAAGTGAGTTCATGGGGCTGAAGGAGCCTGGCATGTCCTCTAGTGCAGTGTGAAATCTGGTATTGTTTTAGGGACTGAGTCAGGGCCATCTAGTGAACAGCCCAGAGGCCTCTCTGACCCACAATCTTACAGTGGCTCTCTCTCTCCACCTGCTGATCTCCTGAGGCATCGATGCCCGCCTGCAGCCAGCTCCAGAGCAAGGCCCTGCCTGTCTCTGGTCCTGCACACAAGCCACCTCCCCCAGTCCCCTCCCACTCACAGGCACATGACTTATGCACACCCACGCACTGATACATGGATACACACTCATGCACCCTAGCATTCATACTCACATGCATACACATGGGTGTGCATCCACGTGCACACATAGTGACTCACGTGCCAGAACTCATGGCTTCTCCAGAGCCTGATGTGGAGCTCTCTTGGGAAGGACAGCATTCCGAGGCTCCTATAAGCAACAGCAGAGGGTAGCCCAGCCGTAGGGTAAGCATGCTGACAGAAGTTTCTCTAAAGCTGAAGCACCAGGATCCTCCCTCCTTCCCCGAGGGACTGAGCAGGTCCTCCTGCCTTCCCTGGGGGGCTGACCCTGAGTTCCATCTTCACGCCAGCCCAGACCTGCACATTATTCTTTCCAAATGGCTCACCTGCCTAGGCCTGTGCTAGGACAGGTGTGGCTGGTGACAATGCACAGGGGTTACCCAAGGTCACAGTGTCTCAACATGGGGTTCCTATGCCAAAGGAACATTCCCCCCACCCGTAAGACCTACAGTGTCAGGTATTAGCAGGACCAGAGAGAAGGGGTAAAACCTCAACATGAGACCAAAGAAGTCTAGTCAGGCCAGTCATGGCCTCTACCCTGTACTTCTGTGCTTGTGTGTGCCTCCCCCTCCCCTCTCCTCATAGCCCAAATGGTCCAGGATTCCCACAACTGCCATTGGGAAGCTGGCCCTTTTAGCACCTACTCTGAGGTATATAGGGTCAATCCCAGGAACTGATACTTGAAAACCCAGGCAAGTTCAAACATGGTCTGGGAAGGGAGATTATGTGTCCCCATGAGAGCTCCAATATAGTCCTTGTCCCTAGAAAGCTGACAGTTTAGTGGCATATGAGGGTTCCCACGGGTGCAGGCCGACAGGGATGGAAGCTGAGGAGACAGAAGAGCAGAAAGAAGTAACTAACAATAACTGATATGGGGGTAACCCAGGAAGGCTTCCCAGAGGAGGCAACATATTGGCTATCTGAATTCCGACAGGGAGTGGGTGTGACATATAAGAGATATAAGATGAGCATACTGAGATTTTTTTTCCTTTTTTTTTTTTTTTAATAGGCTTTCGTGTAGCCCAAGCTAGCTTCAAATTCATTATGTAGCTGAGGATACCCTTGAGCCTTTGACTGCTGGGATTACAGGTATATGCCACTAAGCCTGATTTTATGCAGTGCTGGATAGCTCTTGGAGCCCCATGCATGCTAGGCAAGCATTGTCAGGTGAGCCATCTCACCAAACCAGAGCCGAGTTCAGCAGAAGCCTGCAGGTAACTGTCCCAGACTGCACTGAGGACTTGGGTTTGAGACTGTTAGCCAGGTCTCATTCGTTGGATCACTTAGGACACAGGGATGCTAACTGTTCCGGAAGGAGGCACTTTCAGGCCAGGTCCTGAGGCTACCTCTGCCACAGGCAGTAGCCTGAGTGCCACAGTAGGGTAGAGCCTGACAGGTTTTGAACTCCTACAGGAAAGTCTTTGAATTACCTGTACAACCTATTCCAGTATTTCACACCACACTGTGGTCAGCCAGGAAGTTCTTCCCCCTATCTAACCTACATCTCTCTTGCTGAAATGTACACCCACCTTGCTGTGGAGACAGGAATAACAAAGACCAGAATCTGAAATGCCTCACTGGGCAGTTAGACATCAAGGAAGGGGATGCGGGGGGCAGGGGGGGGGTAGTGGGCAGAGACACAACCCCTGGCGCTGAGGAGAATGGACAAGGCTCTCTTTGTGTGCATGATTAATTTATAGGGCTGGGGAGGGCCACGGGAACGTCCTGCACTGGGCCTCAGAGGCTTCCCTGACCCAATTTAGAAGCCGTGTTTATTGTGTTGCTCATGTCAAACCTTCCCAGAGAGGTCTCTATTCCCAGCGTGCTCATGAATTTTCCAGGGGTTTAATCGTGCACAATATGAGAACAATTTATTAAGAAGATTAAAGCCCCCAAATATGCTTCTGCATGGTCTACGAAACATGGTAAATTGGTCATCCACTATGGGCAGACGTCCCCTGGCAGAAAGATCCCTTGGCAGAGTGAATGTGGAGGGTTACAATCAGGGAAGAGGGAGAGGTGTGGGGTGTGGGGCCCCCGAGTCAGAGTTGAGGCCCACTGTGAAGGAAAGGGACATTAAGGACTGCTGGCCAAGGTATAACTCATTTGGTAGGGGGCTTGCCTGGCATGCATGTCACCCTGGACCCATCTCCAGCACCTGATAAACCAAGAGTTATCCTTGGCCACACAGAGCGTTTGAGGCCAACCTGGGCTACATGAGACCCTAATTCAAAAAGCCAAAACAAAACAAAAGAACCCCAGAAAGATGGGAGTGTGAGCAGGGCCTGGAGCAACACCCTGGACTTAAAGACCGTCCATCACTCACAGCCAGTGTGCCCGGTGTTGCTTCTCCATGAAGGTCCCTGGGTCTCTCACAGTAGGCCAGGGATCTAATCCCTCCTCACAATTCCCAATGCCCATCTGAGCCCCTTATTTTCCCACTCTGACCAGTGAGTCTCTTCCAGGAGCCCAGGGCTAGGTCCACCTACCAGGAAGGGAACTTTTCATTTCCTCCCTTCCTGGGATGCGAACCAGTGTGGGCCTCACTACAGTAAAGCTGAGTGGAAGACAGGAAGGAGGGGTGAAGTCCCAGCTGGAGTCCTTGGAGGCTTTGGGGAAGATGGCTCCTGGGAACCTGATCTGACCTCAGATGCCAAGTGTGCAGGCCGCAGCCTCAGTGTTTGTCTGAGATCTCAGGCCTGGCCTCACCTCTCCTGACCCTCCTCCCACCTAGGATGTCACCGGGAACATGCTTGTTTATCTCTGATGATGGATGAGCGAAGCTGTGGGGAGCCTAAGCATCCTCTACCCTGAGCTCTAGTGGCCATCGCTGCTCATGCATACAACCCTACAGGTCATGTATGTGTTGTTCCAAGTTAAACCTCCCACGCATAACTGATGTTCCCAAGTTAGGAAGCAAAGAATAGCAGATCCTGGGTTCAAAACCAGAGCCTACCCCTAGTACCTCCCACATTAGTCCTTAGCTGGGACACCTTTGTCCCCATGAGGACGCTTGGTGGGCTCAGATCCACTCCAAAATCTCTCAGCTAGCCTCCAGCCTCAGTCTCTCCTGTTGTCCTTCAAGATCAACCATCAGATGTGACCTTGAAACAAAAAACCTGGTCCCCAGACTGTCAGCCCAGATCTAAGCATCTTTGCCTGGTTTGGGGGCTCCTCCTGGGCCCGCATCCCCTCTGTGCTCTCTCTATGGTCTTCTCTGGTGCCATCTGCTTTCTGGGCTCTGGTTCCTTTGTTAGATACTGCTTATCACCCCCACGTTTCTCATTTCCAGATCCTCAAGATTCACATCCATTGCCATCTCCACAAAGCCTTCCCAGGACAGAAACCAAGTTACTGCAGGAGGAGGAGCCTCCACCTGTTCTCACTGTCTCCCTTGTAGAGTCAGTGAGAATGCAGCCCCCTGCTGCACTGCCATCCCAACCCCCCACCCCCACCCCACTCCCCCATCAGAAGCCCCCAGCAGCTCATGGAAGGCAATGTTGTCACTCTTGGGAATCAGTGCAGGGAGCAAGCTTATGTGGTGCCGACTGTGGTCTACCTGACAATGAGGCATAGTCCCTGATAGTAGGTGACCAGAGAAGCCTGTGGACACACTTCCCTGGTCACAGAGAGAATAGTTCCTCTTTATCCCTATTGTGGACCACTTTAGCTTCTGATAAAGCCTAAGGACCTCTTTATAGAAATATCTATTTAAAATGCCCAAACTACTGGGCACTGGGACTGGGGGGCTGTGGGGTGGTTCAACGCAATATAAATATTTGCTGTGCAAGACGGAGAGCCTGAGTCCTGGTCCCCAGAAGCCATGTGAACAGGGTACAATAATGCAAACACAAGCTTCTGCAACCCCAGAGCCTCTATGAAGAAACGGGACAAGAGGTGAGGAATGCCCACAAGCCCCCGAGCCAACTCACCCGCTGTGAAGAGGCCCTGAACCGTGCTGATCTAGTTAGTCAGGAGAGGTGAGGGTCCACACCCAAAGGTGTCCTCTGACCCCCACACGCGGGCACATGGGTAACCACACCACCCTTGACACGAACAAATACAAATAAGATCATAGTCACACCACTCACACGCACGCACCCCACGCCCACACAGAAACGTGCTTATCACCCACGCTCTAGAACACTGTGGTGATGTGTGCCTTTTT
Organism: Arvicanthis niloticus; assembly: GCF_011762505.2. Classification (NCBI taxonomy): domain Eukaryota; kingdom Metazoa; phylum Chordata; class Mammalia; order Rodentia; family Muridae; genus Arvicanthis; species Arvicanthis niloticus. The sequence goes on along the minus strand of NC_047659.1, from coordinate 12,806,428 downwards.
ATTTGTGTCAGAAATCCCAAGATCTAGAGCTAATAATGACTATCATCTTTGATGACCCAAACCAGTATCATTTCGAGATATCCACGCTACGCTGCGACCCGGACACCGTGATTTCTTGTAAAATTGCTGCATGGGGAATGCTAGGGCGGCTTATCGCCTACGATGACAATTGAAGGAATTGCGATGTGTAATTGTAATTAGAAGTTAGGGAGAGTGAAGACGGGATGGGAATTCTTTTTCATGCTCCAGGGCTTAGCGCTCTGGAATCCATGCAGAGACTCCCTGGGACCCAGGACTCTGTATGCAAGCCCTGAGGTGGCATGTGGAGTGGGAGTGGACTTGTCCTGGACCAGATTCTGACTGTGTGACCTGGAAGTCTCTGTCTCTGCTCATGGGTACGGCTGCTCCAGTGTTTGCCAAAACCCCTCAATGACTCTGGCTTGGCTAAGGACTGGCAAAACCATCCCTCAGAGAGGCTTTGCCTGGACAGCCCCTGCCACTCCTCAGGGAACTTGTTTTATGTCCCAAACAAGCAAGGCTGACAGGGGATAAATTGCCAAGGAAGGCTGGGCTCTGACTGTCTGCACGGCGCCCGCCCAGCCGTCCCTCTGTACCCAGTGCTGTCTGCTCTGTGGAGAGAGGAACGCACCATCAATTATCCAGGGAGAAAGGGCGCCATAAGGACTCGCCCAAACACTGCACAGGGAGTGTGTCCCTGGGCCCCTGGATGTCAGGCTCATCAGCAGGGACACCTTCCAACCTGGGGGCTTGCACATATCTCTAAACAGATGTTCTTTACAGACAGCTTCCCCCAAGGAAGGGACATACACACCCCTACCCCTTACCAGGCACACCTCAAGCATGTTTTCAACCCTATGAGTTGTACTAGAGATGTAATCCTGGCTTCACGAAGACCCCACAGCCCACTCTAGCCATCGCCTCAGGTCCAATTAGGCTGCCTTCACAACACGTCCCTGAAAACTGCCTAATAAAAATGTCTCAAGCAACCCTCCTACCAGCCCAAAGAAGGACACCACAGTTATTATATTTTAAAGAAACAGGACTAGAGATGTTATGTGACTGGCCCAGACAGCATAGCTGACTGGTGACAGAGTCAAGGCCTAAGCCCAGTTGGTCTGGCTTCAAATATCCCCATCAGCAGCTTCTAGGAGCTTACTGTGCAGCCACAGGCAGCCAGAGTGTCCAGAGAAAGTGTGCTGGTCCTTCCACACAGTTGTGCCAAGGGTCTCCTTGGAACTTAGAGGCCTGGGTCTTCATACTTCTATTTCCCATGGGCCCCAGTCCTGCCTGCTCCAGAACACGCCCTTATTCTTTATCCTCCACATAACCCAGTATCCCAGAGCTCAGTGACCAGCACTCCAAACTTTACCTCATCATCCCCCTTCTTACCCACAGCCAGACCCAGGCACCTACAGGTGTTCTTTCAAGTCAAAGGTTGTTCTTGCTGGCAGGTGAATGGGTGATTCTATAGCTAATATCTGCTTTGAAATTGTTGGGAGGGGGTTCCACCTGAACCGCACCACCCTGATGCCAAGTGGGCCTAGAAATGACATCACAGATGCTGCCAGCACCAGGGACATCTCCAATCCAGAGACTCAACCTGGTTGGAGCTCCCCTGCAGTCACAGGTGGCTCAAGAAGAGTCCAGAAAGGCCAGACTTGAGGCCAGGAAAAAGATTCAGAGGGTAAAGCACTCGCTGCAAAGCCTGACAACCTGAGTTTGAGCCCAGAACCCACATGGTAGAGGGAAATAACCAATCCCTGTAAGTTGTTCTGACCTCCCCTGCATGCCATGGCATGCACACAAAAACATTTAAAAAAAAAATTAATAGCATGAAGGCAGGCCCAAGTTCAAGTTGCAAGAACAACTTCTGCTCCAGACACATTGCAGGTTAAGATCAAGTCCTGGTGACTTCCCACAGTGGCCTGAGACACTAGGAGGCTGATCAACCTCAGGCTGCCAACGCTCTAGGCCACAGACACAGCCAGAGAGGGAGAGTTCTGTGCCCGAACTAAGAAGTCTCCAAAACATCTTACTGAGTAAAAGGTACAACCTGTAGGAAGGTAAAATTATTACCCAGTAGGAACCTTAATGAAGTCATAGCTATCTCGTAGCTTTGCGTCTATGAAACTGTGAGACCACATGGAGAAAACTTCTCAAACGCCTCTCGTGGGATGGGTTCTGCTGCCAGGCTCCACCCAACCCTGCCCAGCCCTGGACCAGCTGCGTCCTCCTGCACGATCCACAGGGGCAAGAGCAGCCTCAGCTTCTGTGGAGGGCAAACAGGCAAAACACTAAAACCACAGAAGACGGCACAGTCAGGGCCATAAAATGTGATATTCGAAGAAGAACTGGGTATCTGGTGCAAGCCTGCGACCCCAACACTCACAGAGCTAGGGCAAGAGAATCATTATTAATGATTAGTTTGAGGTCAGTCTGGACTATATCGTGAGACCCTGTCTCAAAAATACCAAAGGGGAGAGACGAAAAGAGTCCATTTAAAATTCATAAATTGTCTTTCACATGCTATCCTTTGGGTAAACTCTCACAATCCCATGTAGATGTGTAAAGATGTCTGTGTGCTCCTCTGTATGGTAGCAGGGAAAATAGTGATTAATATCCAGGTCACTAATATTAGGATCATTCCTAAGGCGAGTACACTAACCAGGACACAGAGTAGGATGCATGGAGCCACGTACACCCCAAGGTAAAACGCACACTGTATTTCAGGATATGTGGCATGCTTGCCTGGCTGGACAGGCCTCAGGATAGAACTTACAGGAGGATGTCTGGTTTCCAGTTTCTAATTTTTTCTGGGGATTAAGTGCCAGGCTCTCTGCCTGCGAGGCAAGTGCCTACCAGTGCCTGCACCCCAGCTTCAGCCTGTAAAGTTCAATTTGATTTTAAATAAATAAGTCATGGACTATGCTATTTTTCTATACCAGAAACAGGACTTTGATGAGGATGCTGATGGTGGCTGAGGCTGCGTGGGAGGGGCAGAGAGGAGCTCTCCATACTCTTTACTCATTTTTCTTGGAAACCTAAAATTGTTGTAAAAATAAAGTCTATTAAAAGGGGGAAAACTGAAAATCTTTAGAAATTAAAAACACAGGGCAACACTCTCCCCAAAATCGGGGCTGCTGCGTTGAGCCTCCAGGGGTGGAGAGTTAGCATTCTTTGGAAAGCCCCAAATTCCAGCCTGATTCCAGCTTGGAGAGGAACAGGAAATTGGAACCTTATCCCAAAGGTGAAACTGGGGTTTCACTGAGGTCTCCCTGGAAAGCTGTGTTTAGCGTATTTTCAATTTGTCCAACCGGAATGCCTCACTCCTTCATATGAAGCTTCATATGGGGTGTCATTCTCTGCAAAGCCCATTCTGTTCAGAAGCCCTCTGCCGTGAAGCGCAGACTGCCTGAGGACAGCGTGCATCCTGCTCATGGATCTCTCTGTAGCCTCTGAAATTGGTCATCGCCTGGCACAAGGCAGGGGCTCATTAAACATGCACAGAGCCAATGGATGCCCTTCAGTTCACAGTAGTATCTCTCAAAGCCACTGAAGCCCGTCTAGACATCTCCCCAGGGCCACTCATCTGGCCTTGAGTTATAACCCCCATACTCACGTCTGCAGCTCCTGAGCCCTGAAATAGGCCACCGATCTCGTAGCCCATTTGGTTCAGAAGCATAAAAGCAGAGATGAGCCAGGAAGGGAAGAACAGAATCATATGAAGTATGACCCCTGCCCAGTTGATACAATCCTTAATGGCATCAGACTAGCTGGAAATCCCATTTAAAAGAAGCTGCCTGATTTGAATGTCAAGATCTTCTTGCTGTCATGTAGATAACTAATACTCACTTAAGACTAAAACAACAGGGTCAGACAGTGGTGGCACATGCAGTAATCCAGCATTTGGAAGGGTGTGGCAGAATTTTGAGCTGGATGCAAGCCTAGGTGACACACCAAAAACCCTTCCTCAAAACTAAAGACTGGTTAAGAGCACTGACTGCTCTTCCAGAGGTCCTGAGTTCAATTCCCAGCAACCTTATGGTGGCTCACAACCATCTGTGGTGGGATCTGATGCCCTTCTGCTGTGTGTCTGAAGGTAGCAACAGTGTACTCACATATATAAAATAAATAAAATCAAGAAAGAAAGAAAGAAAGAAAGAAAGAAAGAAAGAAAGAAAGAAAGAAAGAAAGGAAGGAAGAAAGGAAGAAAGGAAAGAGAGGGGGAGGGAGGGAAGGAGGGAGGGATGAAGGGAGGGAGGGATGGAAGGAGGGAGGGATGGAGGGAAGGAGGGATGGAAGGAGGGAGGGATGGAGGGAAGGAGGGATGGAAGGAGGGAGGGATGGAAGGAGGGAGGGAGGAAGGGAGGGAGGGAGGGAGGGAGGGAAGGAGGGAGGGAGGGAAGGAGGGAGGGAGGGAGGGAGGGAGGGAGGGAGGGAGGGAAGGAGGGAGGGAGGCAGGCAGGCAGGCTGGCAGAGAGGGCTCAGTGCTCAGGGCTCAGTGGTTAGGACCACTGGCTGCTCTAGGGATCCAGGTTCAATTCCCAGCACCCTAGATGGCAGCTCACAACATTTGTTAAATTTAGTTCCAGAGGATCTGATGCTTTCCTTCAGAATTCTGGTCTCTTCAGAAACCAGGTACACACATGCTATACAGACATATATGAAGGCAAAACATCGATACTCATAGAATTTTTAAAAATTCTTCTCAAGACAAGATTTCTCTGGGTAGCCCTGGCTGTCCTGGAACTTGCTCTGTAGACCACGCTGGGCTCTCCCTCACCAGTGCTGGGATTAAAGATAAGCACTACCAATCATCCTGCTTATTTGTAATAAATAAAAATAAACAGAGCTTGGTGTGCAAGTTCAGGACAGAAACACTGGCCCAGCATGGTTGACACCTTGGGTTCCACACCCAAAGGACAAGCAGAGAGAACAAACAAACACTACATGGGTCCCATGGCATAGGCCTACATTATACCTGATTTAGCCCAGACCCTGGCCAATGGTAGTCTTGGGGATGATAGCTCAGAATCCTGAGCAGACAACATTTAATTTGTGTGTACTAGCAAGGCAGGGAGGTGCCTCTGGCTTGACAATCAGGAATTGGTCTTGGGCATGCCCAGCCATTACCATCTGCAAAATAGGGCTGAGAATTGCTAGCCACCCACCTAGCAAGGACCACACACACAAAGCTCACGTTAAGCAGACAGGCCCCAGGCAGCAAAGTGTTTCCCAACACCAAAGCCTTTTTTTGAGACAATTTCTTTTTGTAGCCCTATATGGCCTGGAACTCAATATGTAGACCAAGATGGTCTCGAACTGAGATTAAAGGCATATGACACAGCCTCAGTCCTCCCAAGATAGACACCTGTGCCTAAGGCAGGGTAGTAAGACCCACTGATAATCTCCTGGTTTGGAGATTCCAAGTTCTGTGTCCTGGGAACCCTTCCCTCCTGGCCTGGTCATCCTAGGATGACCTTTCTGAAGGAGAACTCACTTGACAGGTATTTACTAAGAACCTTGGGCAAGTAGAGAGCCAGGCAGAGGAGGACTCTCAAGAGCTTTCATCGCAGTGGGAAACACATAAATAAACCTTAAGAAATCAGACAGGAAGGATGTTTTCAGAACAGTGAGGTTCACTAAAAGAGCCTGGTGTGCACTATGAAATTCTGAGCTACATGGTGGTGGGAAGGCCAGCTCAACCTATCCCCACCCTGCCTCTCCACTCCTTTCCTTAAGGGGAGGAAAATGTTTTAAAGTAATAAATGAGTTTCTTATCATCCTGTGTTCATACAAATAAAAACTCACTTTGGACTTGAATCAGGAAAAGTAGCTAGACCTGAAGTTATATTTGCAAGGAGAAATCACATGTATGATACGGTGTAGTGGAGAAATATATGTATTATCTATCTATCTATCTATCTATCTATCTATCTATCTATCTATATGAATGATATATATATATATATATTTGCATGGGGATTTGGTTTACTGTTTTGTAAATAAAGGGACAATCTCTAGGTAAATATGTACAAATATAGACATGTGTATGTGTGTGTGTATATATGTGTGCAAGTCACAAGGAAAAAAATCAAAATTTCATGCAGAGACTAAATAGAGAAGGGTTGCTGTATTTTAAATTTATTTTTTTATTCCATTGCTTGCTTTCTTTGTTTTTTAGACAGGGTTTCTATAGCCTGGGCTGGCTTCCAACTCATGATTCTCCTGCTTTAGCCTCCCAAATACTGGTGTGTGTCTGCCCGTGTCAATGTCTTTTTGACACATGGTCAGGAAGCCTCCGCAGGGGAATATTCAAGATGCAATTGCTATGGGACATAAAGTGGAGGACAGAGATCCAGGGAAGGAGATGTGGAAAGGAGATAAGCCAGAACACCCCATAACCCTGTTTACCAAGAGCTAACTGCCTGGCTTTTGATGAAGCAGGGTGGTTCTCACCCCTCTAAGAGTCGAAGTCAATAGGGGCCCATGTCCCTGGTAAGGCAATTATCCTTGCCCACGACCCTCACCCCCTTGGACTGTCACTCTCCCAGTCCTATCCGTCCCATGCTTGCTGTGAAATGATCTCTCCTCTGGGGTCAAGTGACCATTTGGCTTCCCTCCTGGGGACTAGAGTTAGGGAACAGTGGTATTTTTAAGCCATTAACAACTGACAGCTGGTAACTATTATTTGTCTGCTTCTGGTTTGCTTTCATTTACATTACTTAATGTATCTAACAGCCCTGGCCCTGAGAAGGGGAAATATTACCTCCCAGCAGAGAGGTTGTTTGGGGGTACAGGCCCCGACTGTAAGCAGAAGAGGCCCTGAGCCACAGGACCAAGACTATCTGACAACACCCACATGGTCTTCTACATGTGAGCCTGGAAACCCAGAGCTGAGCCCTGTATCAGGTGGTAGGGCCCAATAACCACCTGCTTCAAGCCCCACCGCCATTGTGGAGGTACCTACCCTGTGCCTAGGAGGTAGCCCTCCTCATCAGGCCAGACACTACACAGGCTCAGCTTCATGGATCAAACTATAAATCATTCAGAGACCATAATGGAAAACGCTCCCAGGAGCCAAGGGGGGAGTAAGAAACAATCAGCCATGCTCTTCTGGCTGCAGGCAGGGACTAGACTGAGAAGCCCTGTGTTCCTGCTGCCCCTCACTCACTCCCTGCTGGCTTTGGGAAGGCTGAAGATAGGTAGCTTTGCAGGCAAGGGAACAATGCTGAAACTGTGGGGGGTCTCCTAGTGGAACTCAGAAAACCTGAACATTGACTGAGTGGTAGGGACTCCGACCAGTAAACACAGGGTATCCCCCCTAAGTGACTCCCACAAGATATGTAAAGTTCCCTTGGATCCATTGATGAAGATGGGGAACTGTGAACCGGAGAGGAGGCATAGGCTGAGATATCCCCAGCGGCCACTGAGGTCAGGCTCAGAGGTGCAGGAGATGGTGCCCAAGGGAAACTGTCTGTTTTGCAGGACAGGAAAGAGAGACTCCCTGGCTGAGGTGGGGCAGTAAAACTTTCTCCACCTGCAGGAGGGGAGCTGTCCAGAAGAGAGGAAGTGGTCTGCAGGGGAAAGCTTCCCAGTTGGCCATGAGGCAAGCGTCACTTTTTACCATCTGGACTCCAGAGGGATCAGCAGAAGGGAATTAGAAGCAAGAGTGGGAGGAGTCCTGGTTCAGAGACTCTGGCACCCTGGGCATGAACAGACTTTCCAGATAAGGGCTGGAAGATAAGAAGAGGACACCAGAGTAGGGCCCTCGGTGCCAGGAGATACGAGCTGACAGGCATCTGAGAGCCTAATGGGAGCAGTGGCCAGGAAATCAAGAAGCCCCTGAAGGTGGGTACTCAGTCTGCAGAGGCTGCCTGGCAAAGATGGCCGACACCATGATGTTAGCAAAGGCCTGAGACACATTAGCCAGCTACTGATGCCTCCAAGAAGTCAGGAGGCTGCTACTGTCATCCCATCTTGCAGATGGGCAAGTCAGCAAAGAGCATCAAACTCAGCTGAGCCCACAGACCCATTTAACCACCTTAGATTGGAGCTGGGGGTGTGGAGGGGTGGCCAGGGTTTGCTAATTGGTCTGTTAGGTCTCCCAGGGGAAATGTCTCCTGGGAGGCAGAGGTGACCAGGCAGAGATTGACAGACAAGCCTCCAGCAGGGCAAGGTAGGAGGGAGGGGAGTCTGGCCTGGGATCCAGCAACTTCCTCTAGCAGCTGGCCCAGGCAGCCAGAGTAGGAGCCTGCCATCTGAGCAGAAGGGTCTGGAAGGCTGCGGGGGCAGGGGGGTGGAAGGTGGGGGGAACAGAGCCGGGAAGGTTCAAAACAATGACTACCCAAAGGATTTGATGTCTACAATTTTTGACTGTGCTAAATTTAGCACACAGGGTGGGGCAGGCACAGTACATACAGCCCTGCTAACTTTGATTTCACGTTCTGCCCCCTCGTTTAGCTCCTTCTATGTACACCCCTACACAAAACAGGGACCTGCCTCCTAGGGGCCTTGTCATGGGAGAAATTCAAATTACTTCAAACCCACAAAGGTTTAGAGGTCAATAAGATAATCATTCATTATCTTATTAGGACTTCACACCTAAGCCAGGCTCAGTTTAATTCAAAGGATTTAATCACTATTTCAGAGACCAAAGATGAGCTATCAGAGCTCATAAAGTCATGACCAGGACCATGCCACAGGCGACCTAAATGTAAAGATGGGGCAATTCTCAGCAAATCCTTGCAAAGAAAAAAGAGAGGAAAACAAACAAAGTTCTCCCTCAGTTTCTCTCAAAAGCATAGCCTGTATAATCCAGTGGGAAAGTCTGGAGATCTGAGCTACAATCGCACCCAGCACATAGTAGACATTCAATGGACACAAGCTGGCGGTGTCATCTCCGACAGCACCTCAGGCCTGTCACAGCCAGAGGGCTCAGAAGTATCCCTGAACACCCTTAGAATGACAGGGCCACTCCTTCAGGGAGTCATCCACCATCAGTCAGCACTGCAGGTCGTTTCTCTCCTTCTTTACAGACAGAGGCCACTGTATAAGCCCTGATGGGGTAAAGCTCACTATACAAACTGAGCTGGCCTTGAACTTGCAGTGATCCTCCTGCCTCTGCCTCCCAAGTGCCAGGAAGATGGGCATGCACCATCATGGCAAGCATATTATTTCCTGGATCTGGAGGATGGTATGATTTGGCCAATGGGCTTCTGAGCACCGATGGTTAGAATCAGAATCTTTCAACATTATTCAGTTTTGACTCAACTGTTTTCAGCCCTTACAAGCACTTCCCCACCCCTGGTGCTGGGGGTGGAGCCTGGGGCCTCTGGCATGCTGATAGTCAACACATTTCCCCATAAGCCGCATTCCTCAGCCTGCTTAAAAGCACTTGTACTACAGATCGGTTCAGACAGGACTCAGCTGGATGTACACAGAGCTTGGGCCCTACCTCCCACTACCCCACTCCCAGGCGAGGACATGAGTGATGCCACCCTTCCCTCCTGAGCCCAGACACACCCGACGAACCACTCTATACAGGGGAGGTTGCTTCCTTCAGTTTACAGATGCTGGAGAGCATTTCTGCCGATATGGTCTCCACCGTGTCAATTCCCAATTGGGGAAAAATGTTTCTACACACACCCATTGATTCTAATCACTATTTTTAAATTTTACTTATTTTTAAGATTTATTTTAGTGAGTATTTTGCCTGCAGGTATGTGTGTGTGCCTAGTGCCTCTGAAGTCAGAAGAGGGCATCTGATCCCCTAGAACTGGAGTTACTGATGGCTGTAAACCAGCACGAGGGGGCTGGACAAGAAACTTAAGTCTTCTGCAAGAGCAGCGAGTGCTCTTAACTCCTAAGCCATTGCCCCAACTCCAGATCTAATCACTATTCTGAATGTCTTTCTGGACCTCTTGTTCTTGTCTATTTGTCCCCTTCCTGCTAGGGTTGGTACCCTCCTCAGCTTAGTGAAGATACAGAGTTGGGAGAAGATGAAAACAAGATGAGAGAGGCAGTGAAGCAGACAGACAGACAGACAGACAGACAGACGACTACATCAAGTCTGAGGAGCTGATCTGAGGGCGGTTTTGGTCTCTGGTGGCAGAAGGCTCTTGTGGACCCCATGTAAGCACTGAGTTGGACAGCTGAATTGAGTAGTGTCTCAGGGCAACAAAGGTCCCTGAGTTCCCAGAGGTCTCTGTAAGTTCAGGAATCTCAGTCCGGAAGCTGAATAGACACATACTCAGGTGACCAGGCATGGTGCCAACTCCAGTTGAGAGTTGAATAGACCAGAGAAACTGCCCCTCCCCAAGCACCCAAAATTCCAGGAGCCCCTACATCAGGAAACCCAGAGGACTCTCCTGCGCTGCAAAAATTATCCATTTCCTCATCAGAAAAGTAGGGGTGTCAGGCTGGGCGTGATGGCCAATTCTGTTAATCCCAGCCCCCAGGAAGCAGAGGCAGGCAGATCTCTGTGAGTTCGAGGCCAGCCTGGTCTACAGAGTGAATTCCATATAGCCAGAACTCTATAAAGAGACTGTCTAAAAAGCAAAAATAAACAAAAGGGTAGGTACGCCAATGCTATGTGATGCCCAGGCCACAGCCCATGAACAAAGTTGCAGAGTCTAAGCTACATAAGGGAGATGCTCTCTGTGAGAGGAACAGGACCCTGTGGGCTGCAGGACCCTTTTCCTTAGTGAGCAAGGTAGGGAGAAGGAAGAAGGCCTCCACAGGAGTCCTTCATGGGACCTGAGAGGACAGAGTGAGGAGCTTCCACCCTAAGCTCTGCCTCCCACGTCAGTCACAACAGTGTGAAGGCAGGGACAGACTGGAGGGGAACTCCACCCTCCAGAGCATGGGAGAGCTCTCCACTGACAGCCAGGCTTCAAGCCCTGCACAGCCCCTGTGGAGCCAGCTGTAATGGTCAGCCCTCCCCTTCCAAGGAACTGCCATGCCACCAAGCCACAGGTCCAAGGCCAGCATGTGGGTCTGCCCAGGAACTGAGGTCAGGCTCCCTCCAAACAGATGCTTTCCTCAAAGCTCTTTAAGGATCTTCTACTCTTCCTAGGCCTCCTGGGAGACAGATGGCCAAGGCCAGGGTCAGGCCAGAGCCAATGCCCAGCAGGGACGATCTTGAAGCCCATGGGAGCTGACAAGCTGCCTTTCACTCATTTCCCAGGGATGACCTGCCCCAGGTCTGGGCAGGAGAGTGCTGTGCAGCCCACATACAAATTCCGGGTCTAAAAACAGTGAACTAGCCATGGTCTTCATTTTGGTCCCTCTGTTAGCAACTGTCAGCAGCAGTGCCTCTACCAAGAAAGGCTTGCCAGTAATCCCTGCCTGCCTCTATAGCAGCACTCTCTCCTAAGACAATGTTCAGCAGCACAGAATTACCCAAATCAATTACTCCAAGGAAGAACTCCGGCAGACACTAGAATAAAAATGGCAGGTAATTCCCACTGGTGGGTAATTGGTCCCTCGAGAATTTCAAATAATAAAAGCAGAATTGAAAAGAAGGCATTTTCCCCTAGAAAGGCAGCAAGAGAATGCGTGTGGATAAACAGAAGACTCTCCCCCCGCCCCCCCCCCACACCCTGCCTCCTCTGCAGGGGAACCACCATGGAGCTACCATGGGCCCATGAGGCTGAGGTGGGATGAAGCAGGGACAGTTCTAGGATCCTGAGAGACACTGATTCTCATGGCTTAGGCTCGCATGGCAGTCGTCTCTGTATTCCAGGTGACCTGAGCCTCTCATTCCGGACGAAGGCTCTCCCAGAGCAGGGCCTTGTCTGTCATCCTTTCCCTTCCTGAGACTGACTATGGATGGTACAGGGACCTGCCGTGGCCTCAGATGGTGATGGAGGGGCAGGTCCCTTATGTACCTGGAGCTAATTATTGCATCCTCCCCATGCCTCAGTTTCCTTAATTGTCACATCGGGGTGATGTCATCCAACTGTTATATAAATAGAAGTGGTCTACGATGTCACTTCAAGAGTGTTAAAGAGCCTGCCTGTTGGCATTCCATGAAGAAAGTGGCCTGTAGTCAAGATTTGGAGGTTTCTGGAATACAGAAAAGTCAGCCACAGTAGGACTTCTTGGAGCCTTCTAAATCGCTAATGCAGATCATCACTCTACAATGGCCCACGACAAACTGAGCTGGGCCTTTTCCTTATCAGCAACCAATTCATAACACAGACTAGGCTGACAATGATGGCAGGCACCGGGTACAGCAAGGACAAAACAAGGCATTAGAAGGGGTTAGAAGGTCACAGGACACTTTCAAAATGGCATATGCCCATATGCTCCTAAAGAAAGAGGATGAGATCTGTGGGCAGACAAGGAGTAGCCCACAGGGAGGCCAGCATGGGGACCGTGTGACCCCACTTGGTTGTGGCTGTCGACTGCTAAGAAGGAGAAAAGCTGAATGAGGGAGGGTCTGGGGGTAAAGAACATAGTGGGAACTTTTCAAAGTGCCTGGCTAAAAATAATGTCTCAAGTAGGGCTCTTTTCCACACACCAGGCATTGTGGGAAATGGCTCTCAAGCTCTCTCCTGTCCTCTGCTCTTTATCCAAGTGATGTGGTTCTTCAGTTCACAAGTGCTAAGTGGCAGAGCAGAGACTCAGGATTCCAGTACAATTTCAGACTAATGCACTTAACCCCTGCATCCCCCCAGCATCACCCCCCAGCTACAATGCAGAGAGAGAGCTAGAGCCACCAACACCGTCAGGGTGGACAGGAGTCACCCATCCCTTGCCATGTGAAGCCTGCTTGGTTTTTACTTTATATTCCCACTGAGCAGCACTTTGCAAATATCTGCAGAGGTCGCTCGTTTTAAGTATTTAAAAGGAGCCTTCTTTATGATCCATCCATGACTGAGCATGGGATCCCAAATGGGAAGCTGGCACTGAAAGAGACACGTGGCTGAACCCATCAACGCTCTCAGCTAGACTGATGTTTTCCCAGTGCACAGTTGCTGTGATTCACGGGGCCTGGGAGCTGTCATAGATGGGCATGGACCTGGGGAGTCTGGAGTCGGGGGCGGGGGCATCTATCATCCCAAATACGACACTGACAGTCACTTCCATTAGAAAGGAGAAGTCACCAGACCCTTTCCTGTCCCTGTACTGGAAAGGAAGCAAAATTATGTGCCTTAATTCAATTAGGTAATTAAGTAGACAATGCGAAGAGAAATTCCAGCAAGGATATTAATACTCTAAATCGCAGCCGTGGGTGAAGCAGATGTCAACAACAAACAGGAACTCCGGGAGAGGGGAGGACAGACGGAGGCGGGGGCTGAGGTGTGTCCCCTCCAGGGTGGTTTATAATTACCCAGGCCAGCCCTGATAAGCACTTTGCAAGCCTTACCTCACCTAAGTCTCAAAACAACTTAGTGATGAAAGTGGGGCCATTTGAGGGAAACTGAGGCAGAGGTATCAAATGGACCTGCCTGCGGGCACACAGGAGCAGAGAGACAAAGTCTGCAGGATCTAAATCCATACCTTTCTCCTTCCTATCCCTCTGCTCCTGTCCTCAGAGCATGCCCAAGATAAAGTGGGATCCCTGGCTGTCTGGGGTCAAGCAGAGAAAATGAGGCAGGATCTAAGGCCTCCTGGGCTCCTCAAGGGTCTCCCTTGTTAGGCCAGGCCTGGTCCTCTCCACATTCCAGCACTCTAAGCTGAGACAAGCTGGTAAAAATCGATTTTGGACAAGCCTGCTTGCTTCAGTTCTGGCACCTCTTGGCATGGTGTAAGGCCTACATCCTCTGGGAAGCCCCTGACCTTCCTGCCACACTGTCTACACTAACTGCAGGGCCCTCTAAAGGCAGGGCACACTCTCTATAAAGGGGAAAGAGGAGGAGGCAAGAGCCAAACCTCAGACCCCTTCGAGCCCTACCCACCTGTTCCTCACAGCTTCAACCCACACATACAAGGAACCTTCCCTCACAGCAGACGGGGCAAAGGTGAACACAGGCCCCAAATCGTCAGGCACCTTAAAGAAGCTTTGTTAACCCCCTCTCTACGCACCAAACTCATTCCCTTGAAAACTCACATTCACAAATCATTTTGTTGGGCTGACTTAACCCTATCCCCCACCAGCCTTACAAGAAAATGAACATTATATAAAAAATAAAATCTTTCAAACAGATGGTCCTGCCCAGAAATTTTCTTGGGGCGGGGGGCACAGAAAGTATGGGAAAGAGGCATTGGCCAGAGTATCCTACAACTGCTAAGTAATCTTTAAAATAAAAAAAAGTCCCTGGGGAAGAGCAAGCAGGGACAGAGGCCCTGGTGTCCATCACAGTCCATGCTTACACCATGCACAGTGCACTGTGTTCTCCCCATGTCTACTTCAAACCCAACAATCGCCCCATAAATAGGTGATGCTGTCCCTAGTTTATAGAGGGCTGAGGGGGTGGGAAGTGAGGGGTGAGGTCAGCAATCCAGGAGCAAACCTTGACCACCCTCCATTCCCACTCCCCGGTGGCACCTTTGAGTACTTCCCAGACTCCTGTGTGGGAACAAAAGGCAGTTGGCTGTGTCCTCACCTCCCACCCAAGGGTGTCACAGACCCCATTCTAAGTCCAAATTAACACCTTAGTCCATGGAAAATGCAGCACCATCTTGAGTGCTGGGTACAGAGACAGGTAAGGGATTGACACCAACTGCCCCCCAAAGCCAGCAAGCAACCGATGGAAAAGAGGGGGGTTTGGGGCTGACCTGCTCTCCTCTGTTCCCACCTTGGCTGCTCAAGGACCTTGTAGGGGTGGGGGGTGCAGCGATAGAGGCTACTTTGAGGAGGGACTTCCTGCTCACCCTGCAGGCTTGCTGCCTCTGTTTCTCCTTTCCAGCTCCCTCACGAGGCCACCACACAGCTGTTGGATAAGCAGCGCACAGCCTTAAGCTCTAGGCCGTGGCCTTACAAAGACCTGTATTCAAATCCTGCCCTGGCCGTTCCCCACCCGGTGACCCTGAACAAGTCCCAAAGATCTCAAAGTCTGTTTTGTGACTCAATGAGCTGGCGCTCAGGAAACCTAGTGCCCGCCTTGTAGGAAGTGCTCAAATAGTGTGAGCGAACGAGCAGCTGGCTATTTATTTGTACTATAGCTCAGAGAGGTTGTGTGCTTTGCCTGGGCTCAGCCAGCCAGTGCAAGGCACAGCAAGTGTTGACATTGGGTTCCAGGTCTGATCTAATCCCTTTCTTAACAGAGAGCCCCTCTACAGGAAAGCTATGAGAAAGCATAGCCCAAATATTTATTATACCTCAGTGGGTTCCCTGGGCCTACAGTTCATAGGCTGAGTACAAAGTCCCAACCAACAGGTTTGTTTTTCTACACACACACCACACACACACACACACACACACACACACACACACACACACACACCAGTAAGTGGCTCACAGTGGAAGCTCCCAAACCTTGGCATCTTCCCCAGTGCAGAGGTGAGCGGTGAGCTCATGCCTGTGACTAAGCCACACTGACGCCAGAAGCCCTCTCTGGGAACCCAGAGACTTGGCTTCTAGCCCCAGCAGGAGTCACGGTGCAAAACCAGGGTGCTTCCAGAGGTGGGGATCCCCAGCTCTTGTTGTTGAGATTAGGATGGTCCTGCCAAGCAGGGAAGCCTTGCAGCCAAAGGCCAACGGGGCCTGGAGGGCAGCAGCTGAATTCCAGTTCAGACATGAACTTGGTGAAGTTTCAAGTCAGCCTGGCCTCTAATCATAGTTGTAAGGATAAGTGGGTGCCAGCAGCTTCTGGTGGTCTGTCCATCAGATCCTGCTCACCAGTGACCACGGCTGAGCTGGAAGACGCTGAGCTCATGCAGTCACTGAGAGGTAGAAACCAGTGTTGAGGGCGACAGGGGAATGGGCAAGCAGCCTGGAGAAAGGGAAGTAAAACAAGCCGGACTGTGAGCCTGGAAGCCTGTCACAGGAGACTCCTGCAGAGGTTCCCCAGAGTCAGGCCAGGAGACAACAGCCTCTGGTTACAGCCTCACCCCTGCTGGCTCCCTTCTCTCACCTCTGAAAGTGGAGATGGACAGCTTGGACCACCTACTTTAAAAACTAGAAAGAGCTGAGAAACTCGTGGGCAGGCTTTCCCCAAAGCTGGCTCTTCCCAGACTTCACAGGCAGCAGAAAACGGGGTCTCCTGATGTAAGGAGGCATGTGAGGTGAGCAGACTTTAATACAGTTAACCTTACAGGCATGCCCCTACCAAAGTCAGAAGAAGCACTGTGCTCCTTATAGATGAGGGGCCCACCATGTTCTGTGACCCTCAAAGGCTCCCCGTTGCCCGTGAAATCGTATTCACAATCCTTTTGGGTTTGTTTTGTTTTAGAAACAGGGCCTCCCCTCACTCAGGCTGGCCTAGGATGTGCATGTTAACCTTCCCCAGCCTCCTGAGTGTTGAGGCTACAGGTGTGAACTTGCAACCCCTAACCCACAATCCTCATTACATCATTAAAGGTCCCCAATTTGGGGTCGTCAGGACATTTCTCTGCCTCAGACTCATTACCACCTCCCCGTTCCCTGACCTAGCAGGTCACAGCTTTCTGCTGCTCTCTGGCTTGCAGCCTTTCTCTCTGGAGCCTTGATTCATCTCTGGCCTTCTTGGCACCTTTAGCACTTGGCTGAAAAGTCTGCCTGAATAGTTTCAAGTGACCCCCATCCCCCCTTCAGTCTGCTGACTTGCACTGGGCTCCTCAGAACTCAGATAAATGAGGCTGGGGACTGGCTTGGATTCTGCCACTCACTTCTGGATGCAGTGCCTGGGTGCAGCAAGACACTGGGTGCACATTCCCTCTGTGTACTCATGAAAGCAGGCAGCCCAGCCTCCACCCACTTCAGCAGCAGCCGCAGAGCCACTCAAGGGAGATAATGGAGCCAGAGGGCTCTGCAGGGTTTCAAGTGTGACTCTAACCCAAGGGATTACAATGTCTATTTTTAACTCCCCACATCCTGACCGAAAAACAAATCCCTCACACACCCCGCCAATTCCTATCAGGGGGTGACAGGGCCTTTTAAGAATGTTCTCCTCCTGGAAGTAGCGCCAGTCAGCGATGATGGCTGATGGCGGTCCCTCTGCCGGGAAAGGCCCTGAGGTCTCCGCTCCAACCACTGCCAGCTTCCACTATGTCTGGCAGGGTCTTCACAGCTCCCAGCAAATATTGGTTTCCTAGTGGACTCAGTCAGTTGTCATGTGTTTTCCAGGACAGCCAGATGTGATCACAGCAAATGCTGAAAATGGCTACATTCGTTCCTTTCCTTATTCCCTCACCCAGTGCCCTCTCCTGGCCCTTCTCAAATAAGTGAGCCCTGCTAGAGCCACATCCAGGGGTCAATGCTGAGGCACCTGTACCACAGGGAACTGGCTCTGTGGGAGCAAAGACAGATAAACTGGGAAGGCACCTAAAGGGAACATTCATTAGCAAAAGTGGAGAGCTTTGAGGCTTCAAGGGCTCCTACTTGCACAAGGGACAGGAGGAACATTATCCATTACCTATCCGGCAGTATCCCCAAGACAGCTTTTCATGGCAATCAGCCACCATGACCACAAGAAGATGAGACTTTCTTCCCTCAGGCCACAGTTCCCTGTCACCAGGCCCACCTACATGAGTGTCAGCTTCTTTCTTTTATATCTCCTATGGAGGATGGCTCTCAGGGCTTCATGTAGACCAGGCAAGCGCTCTACCTCTCGGCTATAGTCCCAGCTTCAATGATGCACTGCCCAGTCCCCAGGCCCACCTCAGCTAGTGCCTCTGTCCACATTCACCACCATCAGGAAAATGGCCAAGAAAATGATCCACCGGGGGTATCTCAAAGGACAGACCCTGGCTATGCTCCCAGAGTACCACCAACAGCCTCTCCTGTGAGGAGCACTCAGACAGGAGGGAAGTAAAAGAGTCGGGGAGATGGTGGGGTGGGGCATCAAGGGGTTCCATTTTTAGCCTGAGTGAGCCAACCATGTGTCTTCTTTCCCAGAGCCCTGGCTTCCTTAGCAGAAAGTCACCAGGAGACTGAGGGAGGCCTGGGTGAAGCCAGTCCCACGAGATAAATGGACCTCACGAGCCAGGAGCTTTAAACAAATGCTGTGTTCAGCATAAATCTGTCTGTGGTTTTGTTTCTGCTTTGGCCTCTAGGGCTCCATAACCTTCTTTCAACAAGACAAACTCTTTCCAGGGAGGCTGTATGACCCCAGAAAGTCATGTGACCCACTTGGTGCCCCTAGGACAACATCTGTGATTCCAGAATAATCTCCTAAACCCCAGTAGAACCTTCATAATCCCCAAATGTACTCTTGAGTCTAAAGGTGGCTTGGACTTTCTCATTTGGGACATGAGGTTCAGCCTGCAGAAAGGCTCCTCTAGACCTGTTTCAAGACCTGTCCATCTTAGATGCCTTAAAGCCAGAAGGGACTTTTTGAAAAGCATTTCAGGACTGAGGTGGGGGAGGGGACAGTGGACAGTGGCCTAGAGGCAGATATGTGCCTACCATGTATAAGGTCCCAAATTCTACCTTTAATATAACACATACACACACATACAGAGAGAGAGAGAGAGGGAGGGAGAGAGAAAGAGAGAAATAGAGGGGGAGTCACAGATCCAAAATAATCATAAAAGAGACAGACATCTGTCCATGAATCCAAAGCATCTGTTTGTCCTTCAGCTGCCCAGCCCAAGTGCAGACACAGAGGCTCCTACCTGGCTGTGCTAAAATACAGGATACAAAGAAAATGCTCTGAGCCAGAAGTGTTGGCAGGGCACTGGCTAAGCTGGATGAGAGTCACCAGGCATCACTAGTGCTAGGCTCACTCATCTTGTGGACACTCAAATGAGAAGTACCATGTCTATCAACTCCAGAAGTCCAGCGCCTGCCTTGGGAGATAGGCAAGTCTGCACACTAATAGGAGCTGCAAAAGCCAGGGCTAGGACGTAGCTGGGAGGCCTCATATGCATGAAGCCCTGGGTTCCAGCCCCAGCACAGCATACACAAGGTATGACCACACAAGCCTGGAGTCCCAGCACTTGGGACGTGGAGGCAGGAGAATCAGGAGCCTACAGCTGGCATGGGATACAGTTAGCCAGTTCCAAGTAGGACTGGCTCATCCTCAGGTGGTGAGAGCCTGCTGGGCAGGCAGACAGTGACAGAGATGAAAGGATAGTCCAGAAGTCCCAGGCATAGACCAGGGTGTTGGAAGCCTAAAGAGCAGAGGGAAGTAAGTAGAAAGGAACCCAAAGCCACACACTGTAGCCCAGGGATTAGGCCCTGATGCTGTGGTAGGACACAGGCAACCACTGTCAACGGGAAACAAGATTCATGACAGCGAGGAAGCTGAAGCTCACAAGGGCTGCTTCAAGAGACCTTGCCGCTGGGCACCCCAGGCACAAGGTATAAGTACAAGAAGCCTGGGGTCACTCTGCCTGCAAAAGGTTAGAGCACTGGGCAGGGGCACCAGCTGAGAGAAAGAAGTAGAAAAGGCTGAGAGAGATAGAGGTGGTAACTTGAGAGGGAAACTAGAGTTGCTATATACTCCCCCCACGCCTACCCCGGCCCCAGGTCTCTTAGCCCAGGCTACTCCACCCTGGAAGGGTCCTGGGAAGGGGACTATAGCTGAATTTGTCCCAGAGCCTCAAGCTTCCTTTGGCTCCAAGCCAGGAACCCCAGTCACTTTCATGGTCACCTTCTTGCAGTGTTGTGTATGCAAAAGCCTGTGGATTCTGAGACCAGCAACCTCACTGAGCCCTGAACCCATTGTGATACCCTTCCTCAGAGATGCCAGGGGACGTCACAGCTCTAAAGGACTTCAGCCATTTAGCTGAACAGCCCCAACTCTATCCTCTTGTCATCTGAGGAGCCTAAGGATAAGAACTCTCCCAGGATCACCTGCTATATAATACCACAGGCCCTCTCCATCTTCTTGGGCAAGATCTCTAACATCAAAGCCACCACCAGATGGACAGGAAAACCGCAAAAAGTCACAGTGCTAAGAAGCACTGAATATACAGAGGAGGAGAGTTCAAGTCCTGGCTCTTCCACTTTCTGCTCATTCTCCCCATAATATATGTGGTCTTTGGATGTTCACTTCCTTTTGTGGACCCCTTGGACCTCAACCATAAAACGCATGTAATTTACCCATAGCCTTCAGCGGGATCAAAAGGTTAAAAGGCAGAATAAGTCTCCGTCTGCCACAGAGCTTGAGGGGCAGAAATGTGACACTGGAGAGGTCCATGCGAGCGTGTCCTTCCCTCCATAGTCAGCCCAGCCTCAGAAGAGACAAATCCCCAGAGATGGCCTCCAGGGAAGACTGATATAACAAGAAGCAGAACAACATCGGTCCCTCCTCCTTCTAGCTGGAACGGTCCGAGCACCCACACTGTAATGAGGAGAAGAGGGAGGTCACACTCACCTCTCCTGCCTCTGTAACTACTGAACAACAGAGCACAAGGGTCTCAGCAAAGTGTATCAATCCTCCAGAAAGCAGAGGTCAAAGGTCTGCCCTTGTGCATGCACACTTCGAGAGCATCACGGGACTGCTCTCTCTTGCGTGTGTCCCAGCCCCTGATTTCCATCACTGTCCACATACCTATCTTTCTCAGAGTAGCTGAGGGTGAGGCTTTTCAAGCTGAGCTATGCAGAGGGCCTGAAGAGTTGTTGCAGAGAAGATCCCTAGGTCAGGAGTGGAGATGAGGAATTTGCATTTCAATGGGTACCGTGGGTGCTTGTGATAAAAGCATCCTGGCACACACAACAGACAATAACAGACAATCCTGGACATAAGTGCACATACAAGTACACACACACACACACACAGACACACACAGACACACACACCATAGTAAGCATTCAAAGAGGGACAAAAGACTTTGGACTGCTGCTGAGTTTGGGGCGGAGCTCACCCCCATCACTGACTGTATGACCTTTGATAAGTCCCTTCCTCACGCTAAACCCATTTCTTTATATGCAAAGTGAGGATAAGAAAGGATGCAGCCTCGCAGCATTCCCTTGGTGCAATGACACATGTATAATGTCCCCAGCACAGGACCTGGTACAAAATAAACAAACGGTGCCCTGGCCACTGACAAACTCAGTTCCCCTGCCTTGAGTGCCTAAGGGAAGACACTGAAAGCCAAGACTGGGGAACCTCAGAGACTACTTGAGCCATTAAGAGATGCCTGAGGGTCTGTGCAAACATTCATTGGTAGAAGTAATCGGGCTATAGATTTCCACTCTGAACAAGAACGTTTTAACTGACTGGAGATGTCCAGTCATAAGGCCAGAGCCTCCTGTTCCCTGTCCTGGAGAACCTGAGCTGAAGACACTAGATGTGTACCGGCTCCGGATGTAGCCCAGGGAAGAAACACTGGCGGCTGGGATCAGGTTGCTCTCCTGCATGCTAGCCAGCGAGGTCCTGGTTTCTCAGTGTTTATAGTTGTCACCTCCACTTTCAAAGGCTTCACTCTCTAACACATTCACAGCAGACAAGGGAAGCGGTGGGGCCATTTGAACTCTGGGACCTACCGCTTCTGTCCTTACACAGTATGTGCACCTTTCTCAAAAGGCCTGGTGTTCGACTGTTCCTGAGAGGAGGGGAAACTGAGGCACACAGATGCTGTGTCCCCCAAGCACCAAAGATGGGAGCAGGTGACCTCCATGCCTCACTTCATAAAAGCCTCACTAGATCCTGCTGGTATGGATCCCTTACGCTCAGGCTCAGGAGGTTTAGGAAGACAGTGAGAAGAGGAAACTGAGATTCGAACCTGTGTTTAGAGTCTAGAGCAGGCTGTTAGGTCTGGTTAATTCTGACGCATAGTCTTTAGGTCAAGAAAATGGAAAGGAGTTCAGACTGAGGAAGAATAATGTTTCCTATTATGACTTTCATCTGCGACTGCTGCAGTTAAAACTGAAGCCCACTCCCACTCCCCTGCGGCCACTTCGACAGCTGAAGGACGTGGGATAAAGCACAACACAGAAAAGCTCAAAAGAGCTTTCAATGCTCACCAGGCTGGGGCCTGGAAACCAGGTGGCTTGGGTCTCTCTCCCCACGCTGTCTGTGGCTCTCAAGGTGTGTTCTGTCAGTGGAGGGTGGGGCTGGAAGCAGGCCAAGGAAAGAGGAGAGACCTCTCTGTGGCCACTTGCGTCCTTAGTAACAGCACTAGCTAATAATAATTACAAACATCCCAAAGTTGATGGCCACATGGGAGGGACGTTGTGTGTGTGTGTGTGTGTGTGTGTGTGTGTGTGTGTGTGTGTGTGTGTCTGTGTTGGGGTCTGAAATTTGGGAGTCATAGGAAGCCTCTGAAATTGATAAGACTGGAGAACCCTGTACCCCAACACCAGTAGTTGGCAGGCCCCAGCTAAAGGTGCTTTCCTGGTGACACCAGCACTCTCCTTTCCAGAGGAAAGCATCAGCCCTGCAGCCGGGCTGCGGGTCAGGGACAGAGACAGAAAACAACAAAGTTTAAAGGGTCTGACAAGCCTCAGAGGTCCCGCGGGAGAGCTGAAATGAGAACTGATGAAGCGAGACTGAGGCGCACTCCTCAGCCTTGTAGCTCTATAGAGGTATCAAAGCTCCCAAGGTCTTCAAGAAGACCCTGCTCGGATCCCTGCAGGTGTTAGGGTACCCTCAACTTGACCCGTGGTCCTCAGCCATTACCTCTACGTGCTGGCCTGGCCGCTGAGCGCTGTGCAGTCGGAGTAGCCCAGGGCCAGGGTCCCGTAGTCATCAAGTCTCCGGGTCGCAGAGGACTGCTTAGCAAAGTTTCCGTGGGGCCGGCTGGGCCGAGCGGAGCGGGCCGGGCTGGAGAGAGCTCCGGCCGGCTCCGCCGCCTCCCGCGGCGCCGCGGCTCTCTGCTGCCCGGCCACCCGGTCTGCCCTTCCCTGCCAATCGGAGGCCCCGCTGCAGCAGCTCTGCCCGCCCACGGGCCCCAGAGGGGGCGGATGGGGAGGGGCGGGGGCGCACCTGTTTGGTCAATCGACCCCACATCTCCACCACCCGCCCGGCCGGACTGGGCAGGGCGAACCCCTCGGCTGCCAGCGCTCGCCCCCGCCCGGGCTTGGCCAGGGTCCAGGCGGGGCCACACGCCTCTCCGCTGGCCCTGCTCAGCCGGGTCCAGGTCGCGCTTGGCCTCAGCCCTCCCTCCCAGGTCCTTCCCTGCCTCCCTTGCAGTAGCCCAGGGACAGAGAGATGACCGAGGCTTCTCTTTCCTTACTCCTCTGCCACCCTCTAACTACCCCCGCCCTGCAAGCATCGTCCCCCCCCCCGCCCCCCGCGCGCTGACCCCTCTAATTTTCCCATACGTCCAGCACTATCTCCAACTTCAGGCTTGGAGGCAGGTAGCAGAGCCTGAGAAAAGGACCGTAGCACCCCATCTACTTAAACTCCGGGACACCTCAATCTGTCCTGCTCGATGCCCTCCAACTTCCTTGGCCCGCACATATTGATTTCATCGCCCCATTTTCCGCGAGGGAAACACTGAGACCAGAAGGGGGCAAACGCTTTTTTTGCGATCTTTTTGGCAGGTGAGTTGACAGAGTTCGCTTGGCTCCTATCCCCGAAACCAGTGGATGCCCGGGTCCGCCCCGCCTGGCCCCGGGGGACCGCGAGTAGCCTGGAGGGGAGGATCGCGGAGGAGGCGGAGGCCCGCGATGGCGCGCGCCCGGCCTTACCTCGGCTGCAGAGCGTGTCCCCGCAGAGCGCGCCCGCGGGAGGCCCCAGCAGCGGCAGGGACGCCCAGGCGAGCGCTCGAGAGGCCGAGCGCCCAGCGCCCATCCCGGCCGGCGTGGGACCGGCCTCCCTCCGTGGCACCTGTGGCGCCAGCGCTGCGCACGCGGCCTGGGCCTCGGGGGTCGGGCCCTAGAGTGCGGGCGCTCCCCCGGGGTTCCTCGTTCCGTCCCGGCTCGGACTCCCACGGCGGTGGCGCGGGCCCGGGCGGGGAGCAGGCCGCCCCGAGCGGGGCTGCTATTTTTAGTGGGAGCTGCTCTCCCAGTCGGACAGACAGAACCAGTTAATTCGGCCGTTGAAGAAGGGCCTGTCCGGGGAGCTCCCCGGAAAGGCGGCCTTGGCCCTGCTGAAAGCTGATCCTGCGCATTCCTGCCTCTCGAGGCGGGAGGGCGGGAGGACGCCTGTAATTCCAGGGGGAAGACTGCGTCCTCTCAAGCTGCGCCTTGGGCCCAAGTGCACGCCTCAGAGGGCTCTTGAAACTGACCTTGGACCATGGCCCGACTTTCCTCACCATCACAGTCCTCAGAAGATGGAACATAACACGTGTCTACCTAAATGAGAGTCCCCGATTCTTGTTAGCAAGAGGCCCTACGAAATGGAGTCTGAGCCCCAACAAAGCACAAAGTCATCACTCTGAAGTTTCTCCATGTCAGATACAGGGCAATGATGTGCTCTGGATGGACCAGGAGGCTTTGAAAGCCCAACACTGTTCAATGATGTGTCTTTGGCAAGCCACCTCAATTCTGGATCTATCTCCTCTTCTTGAGAGAGAGAAAAAAGAAGTTTTTAGAGCCCCAAGACAATATCTGAGAAGCCTCTTGTGAGCAAAACCATTACATCCAGGTTCCTTCCATGATGCAAAGACTCAGACAGGATCTGCACTCAGAAGTTGTGGGAGGAGCCTAAAGAGGTACGTGTGGTGTTAGAGTAAGGGTAAATAAATAGGCTGGGGGATTAGAATAGAGGCTGCAAAAATAGACTCACACATGTATGGAAATTTAATATTTGGCAGAAGTGCTTGCGGTCAGCGGAGAAAGAGTAGACTCTTCTATAAATGGTACTGAAGCAATTGGATGTCTGTATTAGAAAAGAAAAATGGAATCCCTACTTCACACTGTCAGTTTCGGGGATACAAAAGATTAAATGCGAAAACAAACAAGCTGGGCATGGTGCCTCACATTAGTAAGCCCAGGAGGCTGAGGCAGGAGGATTGTGGTGAGTTTAAGGCCAGCTTGGATTACATAGTTCCAGGCCATGAGCATGAACTACACAGTGAGCCTCTGATTCTAAAGAAGCAAACAAACAGACTTGTCAGAGGGTACGATTTCTTGAAGACCCACAGAACATCAAGAGAAAGATGGAGGCATTTAATTAAAACGTGAGCTCCATGTTTATCAGAAGAAGATATAGGGAAAGCAAATGCAAAATATTCAAAGATCCCCAACAAGTTGGTTTTCAGAAGAAACGGTAGAGGGCTGGGGTTGTTGTTTAGTTGCTAAAGCGATGGCCTGGTATGTGATCCCCAGTAGCACATAAACCATGTGTGGTGGCTAAAACCTGTCATCCTAGCCAAACGGGAGGTGGAGGCAGGAGGAGCAGAAGTTCAAGGACATCCTGAGCTACGAACAGACTTCAAAGCATGTATGATCAGGCTCCTAGCAGAAGGTACGTGAATGGCCATTAAACAGATGCAAAGAAAGCCTTACTGTTACCAAGGACACACAGAGCCAGGCCTCTGTCAGGAGTGTCACATCGCTCCTGTCTGATTGGCACCCAAAGAAAAGGGAGACAGTGGAATACTGAGTGTGGAGAACGCCCATGCTGGGAGGGAAAGTGGTGATAGCCACTCTGGAAAACAGCCTGGAAGCATTGAAAAACACCCAGCTATCCGGTCATCCAGACACACTAGTGAATGTGTGTCCCCCAAATAGGCCAGGCAGCCCGTGGCCATCTGCACACCACACAGACCCATTGCGGAGTGCTCTGAGAGTCTCTGCCTGCCGCCGTGAGGGGACTAGCTAGAGCGTCTGCAAGTCTCCGAGGAAGGGAGAAGACGGAGCAAGTTGCAGAGGAACAAATTGCATGATATCATTCATTTGGATTCTTTAAACACGAAAACCCAAATACCCATATATCACATGAGCATGCACAGATGTAAAAGCAGAAAGCATGCAGGGGCATGATAAATGCACCTTTCAGCAAAGTGTTTACCCCAGGGAGACCGAGGGTGATGTGATGGGCGGGAGGAAGAGGCTTCCCATTTGGGTAAGGTTTTATTTATTTATTTATTTTTGACTGGAGTGGTAAGTGCATAAATGTCTGTCTCGCGCGTGCACGTGTGTGTGTGTGTGTGTGTGTGTGTGTGTGTGTGTGTGTGTTTTATTTTGGGAGACTGAACCTAGGGCCTTGTGAGTGAATGCTAGACACTCACTGAGCTATACTTCTAGACCCCAGATTTAAAACAAAAACAAACCAAAACCAAAAAACAAAACAAAATAAAAAAAACCCACAAAGCAAGACTAATGAGAAGACTTAAAACTATCCAGTCCTGATCCAAAGGGACACTTTCCTCCTCCTCTTCCTCCTCCTCCTCCTTCTTTTTTTAAAGATTTATTTATTTATTTTATGTATATGAGTACACCAGCTGTACTCCAGAAGAGGGCATCAGACCCCATGACAGATGGCTATGAATCACCATGTGGTTGCTAGGAATTGAACTCAGGACCTCTGGAAGAGCAGCCAGTGCTCTCAACTGCTGAACTGTCTCTCCAGCTCGACTTTCCTTCATTTAATGATGTCATCGTGTCTAAGTGCTGACGCATGAACATAGCCTGGCTTGTGGTAAAGTACTCAGAAAACCCAAAGAATGCAAATAGCTTCCTAGTCCATCTTCCCTGAAATGCTGCTCAGCCTGGCTGCATCCTAATGGACTCCCCAGCCCCACTGTGCAGGCTAGGCCTCCAAGGCCCTCAGCTCACTTGTGCTCTCAAGGGGTTTGCACAGGCAGTGTACCGTCCTAGCCTGCTGCTCCCTGTCTCTGTTTCAGCACTTGTATGATACAATTCTGCCATGGGTGACCCTGGGTGCGGTGGGGGGTTCACATCTACTCCTGAGGCAGCTCCCCAGCACCTGAACTTCAGTCTGTATCATCACAAGATGGATGATGACACCTAGTTTTAGATTTGTCTCCTCAAGCAGACTTTTTTTTTCAAGACAAGGTGTAGTTCATGCTGGTTTTAAGCTTGCAATCCTCCTGCCTCAGACTTCTTAGTACAAAGATTATGGATGAGTACTACTATACCTTCTCGTATCACACCTTTTCTGCAGGCCCATCCTCTGCCCGGGGAATTAATTAGGACAGTTTACAAACCGAAGAGTTGAGTGAATCCAAATACTCTGAGATCGAAAGAGACCATGTCAAACTCTCAGAAGGAGGACAACCCTACTACTTCCCGGATGGACTGCTTGGTCTTCATGAATGGTGTTGAGAGTAACGTGAACTTTGAGGTCAAAAAGAGCTGCATTCAATCTGAGCTGAACCATTTACCAGCTGTGTGGTCTGACATGCCATTTCGTTCATCCGAGCCTCCCTGTTGAGGTGTGCATGGCCAGGATACGCTGAGGCCTGTCACAGGGAGAGATTGGGATGAGTCTATAAGACCACAGAAGTCATATACGTGGCCCCCTTCTTAGGTCAAGCAGCCATTTTGTGAATGTTGACCAAGAGGAAGATGTTTGCAGAGGAGGGTGGAAGGAACCCAGTTGGGCCACTACACAATTAGAAAGCTGGTTTAAAAACAACAACAAGGGTGTGAGCTGGTTCTGAGCAGGCGTATGCACCTGGAGGCTGGCCGGGACCTGGGAGCCTGCTCTAGCAGCTTTGCGCTGTCCCACCTCCCAGCATCCTCCTTTCCAGGTGCCGAGCTGCACAGCATGCCAGCTTTGCGGACCCTCCTCTTTGTCTCCCCATTGCCACTCTGTTCCCCTCCAATCTGTTCTCACATATATCTCAAGAATCTCAATCTGGACCTGTCTTTTCCTTGCCAGCTTCCATCTGTAGGGGCAACAGAGCCTTCGGCTTCTTCCCTAGGGACACGTCTGAAGTGATTTACCAAATACATCATCCTGTACTTGTATATGCAAAGTCTACATATGTCCTTCTGTTGGGAGCTTCCGTCAAGGCAACGTGCAGGATTGGAAATTGCTTATGGTCCAGACTCTAGAAGATGAATCTGCCAGAGTTACATGTTTTACATGCAAACAGAAGCATGAAGTTGACAGGGCTGGGTGGTCACTGGAAAAAGAGCAGCCCTGTGCACTTCAAGGGTTCTGGTGAGAGATTTTCCTAAGCTAATAAACCAGTCCCTTTGATTTAAGTCCCATCGCACAATGTAATATCCCCAAGGTGACATAAACATTAGTCACTGTTGGTCCTTTGTCTCATGCAAATGGCCGTGAAAGGCAGGAATCCCACACAACTTATAGTCTGCCACCTTCTTTTTGAAGGAAGGGTCTCATGAGTCCCAGGCTAGTCTCAAACTTGCTGTTACTAAGGATAAGGAGTTTGTAGTCCTCCTAACTGTGCCTCCTTCCCAGCTAACTGCTAGGATCACAAGTGAGCACTATCCTGCGCGTTCTTCTGTCTGGTTTTGTGCATGACTTTGTGGGATATGCTGAGAATCAAACCTAAGGTACTGTGCATGTTAAGCCAACATTCTCCCAACACCCACATCCCCAGCCCCTGTCATCTCTCTTAATGGCTGTCTAGACCATCAGTGACCTCCCTACTGGCAACATTAAAGGATGTTCTGTGTTTTCATCAGTCTGTGGTTCTGTGGACAATTCTAGTCTCTTCTGACTTACCACATTTCCCCAGTTTCTCTCGTAATTTTTCTGGGCTACTCCATCTTACTCCTTGGGCAGCTGGATGGTAAGAACCTGATTGCCCTTCATGTTCTGAACATAACATTCTGACTGCTCATAATGTTCCAGTGAAGGAGCCCAGGGCTTCACCTGCTAACCTTACACAGCAGGTACCGTGGTCCTTTGCCCAGGCTTCTTTGAGCACCAAGCTACTTCCCTGCCTCTGTGCCTTTCTCCTTGTGGATCCTATCCATTGGTGCCTCTTGAAAGATTGACAGAACACAGGTCCAATCAGATTTCTTCTAATCCTGCTGAAAAGCTTTCAAGGGCTTCATGTTGTATTTGTGGGGCTGGTAAAAAAACAAACAAACAAACAAAAAGAATAACAAAAACAAAACAAAAAACAACCAACCAAATGAAACCTCCAAGGGAATTCACCAGTTCTGAACAAGAGCATGCATCAGAGGCTGGCCTGGGAGCCAGATGGATCAGAAGCCTCCCAGGTCTGCTTTCCTTTTTGCTGTCAGCCACTCCAGCTAATTTCTAAGTTCTCAGGTAAACAACCTCCTCAGACCTGGCCTTTGCACACCAACCTCCCACTTGCATTCAGAACACTTTTCTTCTGTCCTTTCCTCTCCTAGCCTGGTTAGCTTCTTCCATTTAATGTCACTCCCTCAGAGCAAGTCGCCTGGCTTTCACCAGATACCTGTAGCTAGCTAGCACTATTCCTTCACAGTACTGATTGTAGTTGGTGTTGAGGGACCCTGAGTACAGCAGTCGCCCCTGGTTCAGTTCACCATTACATCACTGCTGACCCTCAGCAAGGGCTCCAGCACATAGTATGTGCTCAGTGAACATTTGCCAAAGGGATGAACCTAGGTCTACTTGCACACCTCCATAGATCGACTCTCATCATAGGACACTGTTGTTTATCAGAATTTCCTTCATTTCTGTCTGGCTGGAGACAAGTCTGAATGCCTGGGCAGAAGGTTGTGTATTCACTCACTCAGTTCTTACAACCTGCTCTGAAGAGGTTCCATATTGGACTATGTATTTCTTTTATTTAGTTATTTATCATGTATACAGCGTTCTGCCTACATGCCAGAAGAGAGCACCAGATCCCATGATAGATAGTTATGGGCTACCATGGGGTTGCTGGGAATTGAACTCATGACCTCTGGAAGAACAGACAGTGCTCTTAACCTCTGAGCCATCTCTCCAGCTCATACTACGCATTTCTATTTGACATAAAAGGAAATGGAAGCTAAGAGAGTGTGAGAGAGTTGCACAGGAGCACGCAGCATGAAAATGGCTGAGCTAAGCCTGTTTGGTTCTAAATCTAAGTCTTCATAACTGCTGCCACATCACCCTCTTTCTGCATACTGTGTACTATAGCTGAATAGAATAGCTTATGACTTGGGATCTTTGCGGAGGTTGGGGGAGAGGTCAGATGCTTGCTAGTGGAAATGGGATTCAAAGCATGGCAGAGACACGGTTTGGCAGAGAGTGTTTGCCTAGCATGCACAAAGACTTGTTCCATATCCAATATCATATAAAGTGGACATAGTAGTGCATGCTTGTGACTCCAGCACTTGGGAGGTGGAGGCGGGAAAGTCAGATCAAGGCCATCCTGAGTTACATAGGGAGTTCCAGGATAGCCGGGGGATACATGAGACCTTGTCTCAAAAAAAAAAAAAAAAAAAAAAAAAGTAGACAAGCAAAAACCCAGGATCCAAAACATCCTCAGATACTCACCCAGGCTCAGGCTCACAGGACTCCTACAGCAAGGATGACAGGCATGGTGGGGAGGGACAGGGAAGCGGGGGCGGGGAAGGGGAGAGAAAGAATAAAGTAGGAATGTATGTCTACCTTGGTGGGGGGCTGGGAATTGAACACTGGTGTGAGCCACTGGTCATGGAGGAGGGACTGAGTGATGCCGGTTCCGGCTTGGAGAGGAGCAGTCCTGTGGGAGTCTAGTCAGACCTCAGAGCTCTGATTTTGCCCCTGCAGCTTCTCCCTGTTGTTTATGTATTCTCTGAGTTGATGACATGGGGCCCTCTCTGGGCAGGCTCTGAGCTGAGGGCTGGGGACAAAGGTGAAAAGACCAGCAAACTGCTCCCAGGGATTGGGAAAGAGGCAGGCTGTGGTGTCAGCAGAGCCACTAGGAAACCTGCCTGTGGCCCATACATGAGTGCCCCTCTATTAAATACTGTGCATAAGCTGTTAACTATTAAGACAGAGGATGGGGCTGTGGTCCCTAGTGTTAGCCTGAGTAGGAGGGTGCTCCCCAAGGAGGTGACCTCTTAAAGCAGAAGATACAATCAGGCAATGAGGGGACGGTCCATGCTAAAGCATGTTACAACCTGCTATGCTCAGGGTCAAGAGTTAAGCACCTCTGGGCAGGTATCAGCCACAAGCAGGAAGCTGAAGGAAAGTTGAGTTCTTAGGGTCCTGAATGCCATGTGCAGAAGCTCAGGTTTCTTTGAGAGGCATTGACTGGGCTGATCCTGGGCAGGAGGCATGTATAATCTGGAGAAGGAAGGTAGATTTAAAGGGAAAGACAAGAGACTATCCTGGGGATAGTCCCGAAAGGAACAGTAAGTGAAGACCAACAGATAGCCCAGGGGGGTTCAGCCAGAATTGAAAGATCCAACATGGATGGCTATCATAGGGAAAATTTTGTGGAAGGGTATGTTTCAAGCTCTCTTCTAGAACAAAGAGCTTCCTTCTGGGTCTGGGGAAATGATCCAGTGGTAAAGTACTTTCTGTGCAAGCATGAAGACCTGAATTTGAGTTCCCAGCACCCACACAAAAAGCCAGATACAGCTGGCACCTGCCATCCTGTTGCTAGGGAAGTAGAGACTACTTGATCCCTGGAACCCAACTCACCCACAGTCAGTATTGCCAATCCATGAGCTCCAGGTTCATTGAGAGATCCTGTCTCAAGAGATGAAGTCGGGCTAGAGACACAGCTTAGTGGATATGAGCTCTGATTCTCTTACAGAGGACCCAAGTTCCAGTCTCAGCACTCACATGGTGGCTCACCACTAACTGAAACTCCAATTCCAGAGAATCTGACATCCTCGTCTGGCCTTCAGAGGTACCAGGCATGCACGTAGTGCGCAGACAGACATGCAGACAAAACGCTCATACACATAAGATAAACAGAAATGTAAATAGAAGTAAATAAAACAATAAAAAGAAAGACAGAAAATGCAAATGGCAGAGGGGAAGAGGCAGGGCCCCTGAGATACTGCGGATTAACCGGAGACAGATGCAGAACCTGAAGGTAACTTAAGAATGAGATGTGGCCAGGGGGGTCTGTGGCTGAGGTTGGCTCCTTAGGAAAAGGGCAGATCATAAAAATCACAGCACCAGAAAACAGTTACCAGAGCGCATGACAAACATCTGCACAGCAGTGGTGAGGAGTGCGGGGCTTCTTGCTATAGGAATTTGCCTGGCTGTGTGCACATAGGTGGAGGTCAGACCGGGGTAGGTCGTGGCTAGCGGTGATGTGAGGGGCTGTGAGTAGGATGGCCAGATGAAATACAAGATGCCTGATTTAAAGCGTTTATATGAGTAGTGACCGCTTTTTAGTGTATGTCCTCTGCAGTCTTTTTATATACTTGTGCTAAGACATTCTCAATTGTTTACTTTCTCCCCTGTGACTCAGTTATAGGGTGGCTGCCCAGCACATGGGAAGCTCTAGGGTTCATTCCCAGCACCATGGAAACTTGACTTGGTGGTGCATGTCAGTAATCCCAGCCCTCAGGAAATGGAGGCAGAAAAATCAGATCTTACTAGTTTGAGGCCAGCCTGGATACCTGGGAGCCTGCCTCAGAAATAAACAAATAGTAAATAATAAAATGTGCATGATACGTGTGCTGCGTAGTTTTAAGTCGACTTGACACAAGCCAAAGTCATGAGGAGAGAGAGCCTCATTAAGAAAAACACCTTCAGGCTGGGGAGATGGCTCAGCAGTTAAGAGCACTGGCAAATCTTCCAGAAGTCCTGAGTTCAATTCCTAGCAACCATATGGTGGCTCACAACCATCTGTAGTGGGATCCAATGCCCTCTTCTGGTGTGTCTACAGTGTACTTGCATAGAAAGAAAGAAAGAAAGAAAGAAAGAAAGAAAGAAAGAAAGAAAGAAAGAAAGAAAGAAAGAAAGAAAGGATGGATAGATGGATGGATGACAGGTAGGTGCTGGAGAGATGGCTCAGTGGTTAAGACACTGACAGCTCTTCCAGAGGACCTGGATTCAATTCCCAGCACCCACATGACAGCTCATGACTGTCTTAATTCCAGTTACAGAGGATCTGACACCATCACACAGACATATGCAGGCAAAACACCAATGCACATAAAATAAAAACAAATCATTAAAAATGGACAAAGGAAATGCCTTCATAAGATCATCTGTAGAAAGGCTTGGGTGCCATTTCCTTATTTAATGATTGATATGTAAGAGCACTGCCCACTGTGGGTGGGCCCCCCCCCCCCCCGTGTGCTGGTGGTCCTGGGTTCTATAAGAAAACAGACTAAGGCAAGCCATGGGGACCAAGCCAGTAACCAGCTCATGTGAGCGCGCACACACACACACACACACACACACACACACACACACATTCATGGCCTCGGTAACAGCTCCTGCCTCCAGATCCTGTCCTGTCCTGTTTGAGTTCCTGTTCTGCTTCCTTCAGTGATGAACACTGATGTGGAAGTGTAAGCCAAATAAACCCCTTCCCCGCAAGTTGCTTTGGTCATGGTGTTTCATCCCAGCAGTGATAAGCCTGACTAGGACAGTACTGCTCCTCTGTTTTCCTGAAGCATCAGAATCATTCTTGAGTATGTTAAGTGTCCCAGCCGGTGGCCAGAGCCCTGCCTGGAGACTCGAACTTACACCTGTGAGCTTGGATTAGCTAAAAGCCTCTGTTGTGTGCCTGCCGTCTTAGAATGATGAGTCCCAACCGTATGTTTAGAGATCAGAAGAGAGGAGAGTGCAAGCCACTTTAATTCCAACTGCATAATGGGGTTACTTTTCCTCTTGACAAAGCGCCCTTTTGGAATCAGACATGGCGCCCAGCTTCTGCTGCAGAAAGTACACACTGCTCACATTTCTGTTTCAGGCTCTCCCAATCCCAGACTAGAAAGGTGATTTTTTTTAAAGGCCCATTAGCATAATTACCTGCCTGCAACACTATAGAGAAGCGATCAGATGAGCCTGCAAGTTTTGCAGTTATTTGGAGTAAGTCACCTGAAGTTCATCGCCATCAGGATTCATGGCTGCCTTGTGTAATCATGGGGAATTATTTAGTAATAGCAGAGGTACCGTGATCTAATTTAGTTTTAATGCCTAGAGGTGCCCTCCCAGAATTATCAGCCTCAGAGCAATTCTAACTTCCAGGTTTGTTTCACTTTCTGGAGAAGATTGGATTCAAGGCACCTGAAGTTCCTTCTTTATCACCCAAAGTCATCGAGGGTCGAAATGGATCCTACCTCCCTGCGCTGAAAAACAGTGCTGAGGGCAGTGGGGCCACCGGAAGCGAGGGTGGACACCCAGCTAAGTGGAGGCTCTGGGTGGAATTTGATCCATCAGGTATTTTCTGGGAGAGCCCTAATTTCCCTCACACTTATTACCTCGTTTTTTTCAGGCAGCCCAGACTGCTGTTATTTGGGTAAAACTAATGACAGTCATAGATGGGAGCCGGTTTTAGCTATTTTAACACTTACCACACATCGCCTCCTGTGGAGGAAGTGGCTGCCGCTGTGCACAGATGGGGAGACTGAGGCTGAGAGGGTGAGGCACTCACTTCTGGTCAGATGGTAGGTAAGAGGAATAGCAGGGTCTCAACCCAATTCATACTCAGGAATAATCCTAAGCCCAGGCTTGGTGGCACCTGCTGGGAATCCCCAGCACTCCATGGCAGAGGAAAACAAATGTTTGTACGTTCAAGACCACCCTGGTTTACACTGTGTTTGAAGCCAGTCAGGGCTTCATAGAGAGACCTTGACTCATTATAAAATAAAAGGAGGAAGAGGAAGAGGAGGAGGCAGAGGAAAAAAAGGAAGAAGAAGAAGAGGAGGAGGAAAAAGGAGAGAAGAGGAAGAAGAAGAATAGTCTTGAAGTGGTCAGTCACTTTAACCCCTAGTAATCACTCAGAAGTTGCTACCTTTTTTTGTTTGGTTGGTTTTTTTGCAGAAGAGATTGGTTTGGCCCAAGTAGATGTAGTGAGGAGATGGAAAAGTCAGGAATGGAACCAAGATTCTAATTCTAAACCCAGGGCAGCCTTGGCCGTAGTTAGAGACTTGTGAAGCATGTAGACTGCTCAGGCAGAGGCTGGGTACAGGCTCTCAATGAGGCGTGATCAGCCGCCCAGCTCTGTTCTTTGCTTCCAGCTTCTGGGCAGAGCCTCCTCCCCAGCACCCACTTCTCATTCAGAAGCCTGTGTCTCCTGTTGTCATCCTGTGTGTTAATGAAACCTAATTTTGAGATGCTTATTTGTCCACAATTATGCTTCTGGCAGAGGGTGGCCTGGTTCCACAGGAAGGGTCAGGAGGTGGACTGGCTTGTCACCATTCTCCCTGGGGACTGAGGCCACACCCAGGTCGATCTCTCTCTCTCTCTTTCTCTCTCTCTCTCTCTCTCTCTCTCTCTCTCTCTCTCTCTCTCTCTCTCTGTGTGTGTGTGTGTGTGTGTGTGTGTGTGTGTGTGTGTGTGTGTGTTTCAAGACAAGGTTTCTCTGTATAGCCCTGGCTGTCCTGACTTTGTAGACCAGGCTGACCTCAGACTCAGGGCTCTGCCTGCCTCTGCCTCCTAAGTGCTGTGGTTAAAGGAACACACCACCAACTCAGCCTGGAAGCAGGTTATTTTAGGCCTCGAATTGACAGAAGAAATTATTGGAGAAGCCATTTAAGGAACTGTCCCACTCAGCCTGGCCAAATTCTGGCTTGGACATGGTAACCCTTGCAGGTAGAGGAAGACAGATACCCAGACTTGTCAAGGACCTTTAGGTTCTTGTTCAAGATCTGTTCCAGACTGGAGATGAATCTTGAGGGCTATGGGGATCCAGTGAAGGTCTTATGTAGGGTGATGGGCAAGGCCTGCATTTGGCAGCTCATCTGACCGTATGCAGACTAGGGGGCCTGTGAGCTTCATGGCTTCATCTCTCCTCCAGACTCCATCACACACTCAGACCAGACAGCCTGGTTCTCTCTGAGACACAGCACATGGACACAGGGGCTTCAGGCTGCCTGTTGTCCATCCCTTGCTGACTGGTCCCCAGCCTGGATTGTGGCCTATGACCTCTCATCTCTCACCTTGGGGCAGGACATCAACACCCAGTCTCCACTGGGTAGAGCTGTGGTCTGAAGTCTGAGACACTGCCTGCCTACCCCACCCCCCTGCTCCTTATCTTGCTTCTGCTCCTCACAGCCATTCCTCAGCCCTGCAACCCTCCCCTGGTTCTGGCTAATGGTCCTCTCTCCAAATACAAGCTCTTTTGTTCGCCAGGCAGCTTGCTTGGCCCTCAGCCCTAGCTTGATCTTAATGAGCCCAGGGTCAACTGAAGGATGAGGCGGCTCCATTAGGCTGTTGCTGGCTACAGCTTGGTACCCTGTCCCTCCCTACTCAAGCTTCCCATCCGTAGATTGTGATTGTGGTGCTCTAGCGCTCTCTCTCTCTCTCTCTCTCTCTCTCTCTCTCTCTCTCTCTCTCCCCTTCCCTCCCCCTCCCTCTTTCCCTTCCCTCTCTACACCTATCTATCCTATAATTCATGAGCCCCTCTCTCTGCCCTGCCCTGCCCTGCCCTGCAGCCGCCTGAGTCTTGGGATACTGATAAACACTACCACCTAGTGACAGGGGGTACTTAATTTGGCCATGACTGGGGACATCTTTGTCCAGCTGGACTCTACAAAGTAGTCTACAATTCACAAGTCAGCACCACCTTACCCCGACAGTTACCATGAACACCAGTCGAAGGTTAGAATTCAGCTCCAGGCTGAAGCCCCTCCCCACCAGGGCTCCCTCCGGCCTCTCCTGCTGATGGGTCCAGGTTTCTTCTAGCCACCAAGGTGGGCCTCGCTTCTGTTGGATGAAACTAAATTCAATCTATGGAGGCTCCAAAGGCTGCTTAGTGCCACCCCATGGCTGGCTTATCAGAAGAGGCCCACATGTGGCCCATTAGAGCATGCAAAGTCCTTTTCATTGCATTAAGTCTTTTAGCCATCCATTATTTACTCAATACATATTCAAGATATGTATTCAAGATACGTATGAGGCTCTGCCATAGAGTTGAGGCTCCAAGGTGTGTGCAGCAGACAGAGGCCACAGAGCATGACAGGGTGGCCTTGATCCCTGAGCAGAAAAAATGAGGGAGATGGGGCTGAGGAGTAGTGTAAGATCCCACAGTAGAAAGACCTCGGGTCTAAGGCAGGACCTTGGGGAGAAGGACCCCAATGGAGACTGGCAGAGACACAGGGAGAGGAGAGGGTGAAGGGATGGGTGTGAGGAAGGGCTCAAGAAAGTCACCCTCCAAGTTGGATAAGTTGGATTTCCAGGTGGCTTGGCTGCAGGAGGAGGAGTCTGGAGAAAAGACAGGAGGAAAGGGAGATAGAGAATCCCATGGCACCAGAGCCACAAGTATCAACAGAGACGGCCCAGACAGCTGTGGTTCCTCTATGCTGCACAGCTCTGGGATGCTCGCCAGAACCAACACTTCCACTCTAGTCACCCCCTACCACAGAAGGTCTGACTGGGACCAGCACCCCATCTCACAAGTAGGAAAATCAGACTCAGGAAGGTCACCTCACCTTCCCAGCACCCCAGGCTTGGGCAGTGGCAGAGAGCTGATGCACGCTCCCTGGGGCTCCAGGGACTCTCAGCACAATGGGCCCAGAAGATGGTACGGGCTTGGGATCTACAGTCCAGGCTCAGGATTGGCATTGGTCAGTGCCATTTGAGGGGAAGAAGTGTTATTGAGGATCCCATGGAAAAGCAGAGAACAGAGCAGGGTGACTGGCCTGGACCATACAGGGGAGGCAGCAGGAAGGGATGGGATGGGGGGCTTGATGGGGGAGGCTGACATGGGTTCCCCAGGCAAAGGGCACAGAGCCCCAAAGGAAGAACTGGGCACCACCAGGAATGGTGATGAGAATAGACTTATGCCCTACTGCGCTACTGTTGCTTCACATAGTAGGCCTTCAACAAGGAAATTGCCCTGTGTAGTGTTGAGGGAGACAAAGACAGAGATATAAAGAGGAAGGAAGGAGATGCACACACCAAGAGACATAGAGATAGCAACAGAGACAGACCAAGAGAGTGACAGCTAGGCAGCAACAGGGAGCAGTCTCTGGAAGGTGCCTGTGCCTTCTGTGTGTCAGAGGGCATTCTGAAAGAAGGGCCCACAAAGGTAGACAGCTCTTCCACTGCCCTCGAGGCATAGAGCTGACAGGAAGAAGCATTATGGTGTGTGGGGGGGGTCTCTCAGGTTACATGATAGCACTTGCCATAAAGCTTACACAGCCAGCCCCTCCCTCAAGGACAAACCTCACTAGGAGGGACAGAACCCTTCTGCCTCATCCCCAGAGTGAGTGTACCCACCGGGCAGATGTGTGTGGCCCTGAGCTCAACCACCTGCACTTCAAGGCCAGACCCAAAGACTCTTCCCTCTGAAGCTGCCCCTCCCCCATCCTCTATTTCCTATGCCAGCTGTAATGGCTACGCCTACTGCTCCATGCCCAGTATCCCGCCATAGCAAAGGGCAACATGAGACCACCCAGTGGTGAGTCCTGGACAGAGCTGAGGCACTCTGGAGGCAAGTGTCTCGGTCTTTTCAGCAGCCATGGTGCCTTGGTCTGGCCACTCTGGACACAGAATTAGCCTACAGGGACTAAGGTAAGCAGAAAGACCCTTCCACTCCTTCACATGCTCACGTGAGGGTTGCTGCGGCCACAGAGTTCTCTTTGCTGGGACACTGTCCCTCTCCCACAGGCCCTGCTCCTCACATACTCCCATCTGTCTGCGCATGGAGGCGCTAGGAAAATGTAGGTCACAGGCAGGAAGTCTGGCTTGTGGTGATGATCCAGCTGCCCCGCACAACCATCAGATTAGATGAGCGTTTGCATCCCTCCACCCCCTCTGCCCTGCTCTCCTGGGTCAGTGTGACCCAGGCTACCTGCTGCCCAAGAGAGGGCAAGGCAAGCCTCCTACTCATTGGCTTCCTCTCTGTAAAAATTGTCCCTCTACTGGACAAGGCAGCCTCTTCAAAAGATGAAGCAATATATCTGCCTCAAAACATTTTTGAACATAGCCCAAAGGATATCCCAGAACGAGAGGAAAGCTATGACCATAGCTGGTTGGGCTGGCTTCCCAGGGGAGGAGTGTGATCTATGAATGCATACATAAGAACCCCACCCCTCCATGCACAAATAGGGGTCTCATCTGGAAGAATTATCACAAATCCCCCCCATAAAAAGCTACCACATGGCCCTGCAGACACAGACAGCACCCCCTCTTCCACTCAGAATCTACTTTGCCATCTGTGTCCTGCTTCTTGACATGGACCCCACATCCCCTGCCACAAGGCCAGAGGTTCAGGCCCTTCTGGCTCTTTCTTAGTCTACCATCTCAGCCTCTAAGCTTTTAGTCTGGCTAGCTAGGTGGGTGGCAGCCCAGAAGCGGCACCTAACAGAGTGGCAGCTAGACTCGCCAGCATTAGGGGAATTGCAGGGAACCCAGGGTACCTGAGCAGCATCGTCAGAAGCCTTCCCGGAGGAGGTGACCTGAGTGGTGTCCACACATGGGTGAGACAGACCAGAGTCAGGGTGAGTGGGGAAAGCTGAGATGGAGACCACACAGAGCAAAGGCGAGGAGGACACGTGGAGTAATTATGGCAGTACCAGCAAGGGAGAATGTGTGCACTGAGCCCAGAGCCAAGTGTCATCTAAGGGTCAGTCTATGGCCCACCTTGAGTCCTGTCAGAGACTTTAGATTTTATACTACCACCATGGCTGACTAGCTGTACGTGGAGCGGAGGACATGAAGGAGCCCAAGAAGGGTATGAGCCAGCTGTCTAGGTGTCCAAGGCTAAAGTGAGGTGGGGCTAAAGAGGGAGATGTGGGTAGCTCTCTGAACCCTTATAAAGCAGGCAGAGGCTTCAGTGGACCCATTTCGTCCTTCTCTGGCTTTCATCTTCCCATCATGCAATGCAACTGTCAGGAAGATCTTAGCAGATCTTTCCCTTGGGTTCCCACACTCCTAGGGCTGCTTACCACCTACTCCAGACTCACTGGGCTCCCAAGGGTAACTTCTCAAGAGCAGTCTTAGGGCACAACTGTGGCTTCAGAAGGTCTGGGGTAGGCTGGCCCACAGCTTCATCCAGGAAGCAGAAGCAATGAGGCCAGACAGTGGAGAAAGGCTGGACTCACTGCCTAGGGAGGCCAATCAGAAAGGATTGCTGCTGGGAAGGACCTGGGTGGGAATCAAGCCCGGTCCCTTTCTAAAATGTGGATAAGTGTCTGCATTTTGTCCCCTACAAAATGAGAATGGGGCATGTGCCAGGAGCATCAGGGGCAGGAGGGGCAGGAGGGGCAGGAGGGGCAGGAGGGGCATCAGGGGCAGGAGGAGCATCAGGGGCAGGAGGGACAGGAGGGGCAGGAGGGGCAGGAGGGGCAGGAGGGGCAGGAGGGGCAGGAGGGGCAGGAGGGGCAGGAGGGGCAGGAAGAGCATCAGGGGCAGGAGGGGCAGGAGAACTTAGGAGAACTGAGCCAGGCTCCAGATTTGTTAACAAGATGTGTCATCTGTACCAAGTTCTGTAAAGAGGTAGCCACTGGGAATGGACAACGTAAGAAGAAACAAGTTAGTATTCACAAGAACAGGGGCCCTGCGAGTCCCACCACTCCCACTCTCCACCTACCCGACCCACCCTTGAGGAGCTCACAGACAGCAACAGCCGGTCTAAGAGGTGGAAAGGGAAGAGGTGGCTCTTCCAAAACTACACAGTCCACGGATGTGACATTCTTCGCCCTAAGCACACATGAGTATGAACACTCCCTCCCTCCTTTGGTCTCCTACCCAGAATGCCTTTCTCTAGGGGACACCAGCTACTGTCCTCTACAAGGGCTTTTATCCTGGCCCTGTCCTGGCCATCTACAGCCTCCCTACCCAGCTGGCTCCATAGGCCTGAGTGTATCAGCAGTGTGAGGCCCTGCTGTCAGCTTCTTTTCCTTACTGATCTTTCTTCCTGATGGCACCAAAGAGAATAGCAGGTATGAGGGATAGGACAGGTAGGTAGGACAGGTGGGCAGGACAGGTACAGGTAGGACAGGTGGGTAGAACAGGTGGGTAGGACAGGTGGGCAGGACAGGTGGGTAGGACAGGTGGGCAGGACAGGTGGGCAGGACAGGTGGGCAGGACAGGTGGGTAGGACAGGTAGTAGGACAGGTGGGTAGGACAGGTGGGTAGGACAGGTGGGCAGGACAGGTGGGAAGGACAGGTGGGCAGGACAGGTGGGCAGGACAGGTGAGTAGGACAGGTGGGTAGGATAAGTGGGTGGGTAGGACAGGTGGGTAAGACAGGTGGCATCACTGTCTGCCTGCCTTGCTTGGAAGGCCAGAGGCCACAGTAAGGCTGGCCTGAGGCTTCATGGGCAATGGAGAGGGCAAAGTGGATCAGAGGCCAAGAGACCCAGGGTTGATGGCAGGTGAGAGAGGGGAAGAAGAGCAGGCGCCCGTATTCATTCCGTTTCTGTTGCTATGATAAAATATCTGACAACACAACTCCAGGTTAGAGTCTATCGTCACTGGAGGCCACATAGCAGGAACGTGATGCAGTTAGCCTCATCCACAGTCAAGGGCAGGACACATGCTTCCCCCCAACCCCATACAGTTCAGGACCCGAACCCAGGGGATGGCGCCACTCATTTTGAGGCTGGGTTATCCCTCATCAGTTACATAATCGAGACAGTCTCCCCACTGACCAACCAAGTCTAGATAACCTCTCACTGAGACTCTTCTCTCTGGAAATTCTACAAGTTGGTAAAACTGTCACAGTGTCTAGGAGTCCTAGGTTTGAGTTACAAGTCCCATCTGCAGCTGTGTATCCTGGGACCCTTTGGAGCCCAAAGATCTCTCTGAGGACAGACAGGGACTCCCCATTGCTCAATGGAAAGTCAAGAGTTCGTTCCTTGAGTATTCAGCACACAGCCTGGTGCTTAGCTGTGTCAAAAGGACCAACTCTGCCTCCCTTCCTTCCCAGGGACATGTAACCCCTATAAGCCTACTCACAGACTGAGCCTAGAGACGCAAGGATCTGGGGCCAGAGATGACTCAGGGGATAAAGACACTTGCAGTTTAAGTCTGACAACATGAGTTTAATTCCTGGAACCCATGTAAAGACAGAGGAGAAAACTGACTCCACAAAGTCATCCCTTGACCTTCACGTGCACAGCGTGGCACCTACACACCCACACGTGCATGTGTGTGCACGCACATACACACGACACACATACACAGAGACAAACAGATACACACACACATGACACACAGACACATACAGAGAGACAAACAGATACACACACAAACACACACACACATGACACACAGACACATATACAGAGACAAACAGATACACTCACACACACACACACATGACACACAGACACATACACAGAAACAAACAGATACACTCACACACACACACACACACGACAGACACACACACACAGAGACAGATATACTCACATACGCACAACTGCGCACACACACACACAGACACATACACAGAAACATACACACACAAACACACACACAACAGACACATACACACAACTCACACACACACAACTGCACACACACACACAGAGGACACACAGACACATACACAGAAACATATACACACACACAAACACACACACGACAGACACATACACAGAGACAAATATACTCACACACACACAACTGCATACACACACACACACACACACACACAGAAGACACACAGACGTATACACAAACAGATACACACACATACACACACACACTAGGAGGAGCTGATTATGTATTCCCTCCCCTGATTCAGGTACACCAGGTTAGTATTGTTGCTTCACCACAGATAAGGAAACTGAGGCTTGGATATTCCCAGGTCTTAGCCCAGGGCCTGTTGAATATCAGAATCAGGAAGAGACCTGAGAGGCAGAGCAGGCTTCATTAGAGTCTCTTAGGCCTGAAGTGGCAGATTCAACCTTGGAAAGGGGCTGCATGGGCCCAGTTTCAGAGACAAAGATATACGGCTCCTGGTTTGACTGTACCGGCTTTGTGTCTTTGGGCAAGTTGCTCAGCCTCTCTGAGAAGCCCTCTGATCTCCAGCATGAGGGCTGGTAGAGGGAAAACAAGGTGATGAACGTGGGAGGGCGGGGAGCTGGGCATATCTGTGATCTTAATATTAGCCTCACCCCTGGCTAGCCCTGGACAGCATCTACAGGCTCTCTGACTCAGAAGAAGGGACCAGGACATCATGACCTCAGACTTCTGACAGCTTTGAGCCCAAAATAGCTCTGTCTTTAGACCAGTCCAATCCTGTCACAGCTGTGCCTGCCTTTTGCTGTCCCCTGTTGAGCTGACACAGGTTCTCATCATGTCACACAGTCACGCTCAGTCCTGAACTGGCTCAGCAAACAGTCCTCAGAAGGGGAGATTTTCCATAGCAAATGGAAGAACCCATGGTTGGTAGCTTGATCCCAGCAATGGCTCTCAGACAGTATAGCCAGAGGAAAGTCCCACACTGTGCACCTGGCACCCTGGGTTTGGTCACTGCCCTTCGTGTGTGCTCTCAATTCCCTTGTGCCTCAGTTTCCCCTTCTAGAAAATAGGCTAACAGCAGCCTGCAGGTTGGTTATGAGGATTCAAGTAGACCGTGTATAGCAGATACTGTTCCTGACACCTGACCTGGAGCAAGTACTCCAAAAATAGGGCTGTTAGCTGAACCTGGTGGCACAGGCCTGCCTTTCCAGTTGCCCAGGAAGCTGAGGCAGGGGGACTGTTAAGTTTGAGTCCTGCCTAAGCTACTAAATGAGTTCAGTGCAAACCAGGGCAAGTAAGTTGTGGAGACCCTGTTTCAAAATAAATAACAAAAAGAAACTATGGGGTGGTGAGGGATGCCTAGAATCCCAGAACCTGGAAGGCAGAGGCAGGTCGATCTCCATGAGTTCAAAAGCCTGGTCTACATAGCTAGTTAGTTCCAAGCCAGTCAGAACAATGTAAGACCCTGTCTCAAAAAGCAAAAGGGGTAGGGTCGCTAAGGGTACAGGCCAGTGGTAGAGTGATTGTCTGGCACCTTTGAGGCAATGGGTTTGATCTCCAGTACTGGGGGAGTGTGTTGTGGCTACTTCATCTATAATCCTCCAAACACAGCAGAGGCATAGCTGCCTCCTTGCCACAGAGCTTCCAATGCCCTGGGCCCCTGTGGGGGCTCTATGGCTCACACAGGTGAGTAGGACATGCTGAATGTCCTGGGAAGCGTCAGCTGCTTTGTGTCTCCTGGAGGTGGGACACAGGCTTACACCCAAGTTCCTTTGGTCACCAGCAATTGCTTTTGTCCAGGACATTGGGAGCCTTGTGGCAAGGAGGCAGCTTCACTTTGTGTTGGGAGTTCATGGGCAACTGGGCAGCAACACGCAGAACAGGGTTAGACCTGCCAGGTTGTCTGCTCAAGAAAGTAAGGCTGAAGCAGCAGCAGGGACTGACTCTGGGCTGCCTGGCAACCCAGAATGCTGATTTGAATCTAGATGGTTAGAACTGGAACATTCTACTGTGGAAACCAACTTCCATAAGTGACAGTTATCCACACAGAAGCCCAGAGAAGGGGAGGAGGTCTAGGTACAATGGGCCAATGAGAGGTCCAGCTGCTGCCATTCATTCATTCATTCGTTCATTCATTCATTCATCCATCCATTCATTTATCCACTGACACAAATACATGTCCTCAGGAGGTACTGCTAACACGAAAT
This sequence comes from Arvicanthis niloticus, assembly GCF_011762505.2. Taxonomy (NCBI): domain Eukaryota; kingdom Metazoa; phylum Chordata; class Mammalia; order Rodentia; family Muridae; genus Arvicanthis; species Arvicanthis niloticus. Next base: position 12,761,815 of record NC_047659.1, on the reverse strand, counting down.
TACCAGGAAACAATGGAAGCAAGACAGGCTCTGCCCTCAACATCCTATGATCTTAGATAGGAGTCAGGGTAGTGACCAGTGTCTTGAGGGACACTGAGAACCCAGAGCAAGGTATGGTGGGAGAGATGACAGAACTGTGAGCATCCTGGAGAGAGAGGTGGCAGGGGAGGGGCTTCCCTCATTGCTCCCCACAACCCCTCTTTTGTCCCTGTCTTTGACACTCACAAGGACTACCAGAAAGACTTGCTTTTTTGAAGGATAGACCTTGGCTGATACTTGTTCCTATTTACAGATAGAAAACTGAGGCCCATGAAAGCAACATTCTGATTGATGACAGACCATGAACAGCTTCTAAGCTCTCTTCTTCCATGGTCTTCCTGCCTCTAATAGCTCTTTGGTCTGCCCTTCCCCCCAGCCCTTCTTGGCCTTGATCTAGACCTAGGAGACTCTCACATTTTTGTTTTTATTGATCAATCAATCCGTCTATCTATGTATTTATTTGAGACTACTTGTCCCGAAACTCAGTATGTAGTCTAAGCTAGCCTCAAATTTTTGGAGATCCACCTGCCTCTGTCTCCTGAGTGCTGAGACTTAAAGTTATGTGCTCCTACACCCGGCTAAGATTTACTTCTCAACGTCTGCTGCTTCCTCTTCACACATCAGTGCTGATGGCTACAATCCCACTGTCCAGCAGCCAAGCCCCTGAACATGAATGGAAGCCACGTTCAGCTTTTCTGCCACTAGGTGAGAGGGAGTCATACAAAACTTCAAGAAAGGAGGAGAGCCTGGAGTTCCACTCAGCTTGGATATGTCCAGCTTTGTCCCCATCAGGTTCCCAGGACCCTTCAATGGGCTTGCCAAGAATACTACTGCAAGTAGAGAACCTTCCAGAGTGCCTCCACCTCAGCCCTTCTGTCTGCCTGCATGCTTTTCTTTGCCTCTTTCCCCAGGTAAACTGCATCCATTCAGCTCCTTGCTCGCACAACAGCATATTTGGACATCCACAAATGTCAAGCAGAGAGATGTGCTCTGGGAATGTCAAGAGCTTAGAGACTAGAGGGAGCTGTGCAGTTAATCCCAAACCAATGAAATCCACAAAGCAGAACAGACTGGACAAGAGACAGCAAGACACTGAGATCTGATTCAAAGAACTCTAGAAACATGGTCTAGAGAATGAAGGCTTCTCAGAAAAGACAACTTTCCAGGAGTTGGGACAAGAAATAGGAGTTAAATCACTAAAGAGATGGGGTGGGGGGAATGCCCCAGACAGAAGGAACTGCCTGTGCAAAGGCCCTGAGGTGGGCCAGGCCAGCATGGCTGATGTAAGGGGAAGGGACAGAAGTATAGTCCTGTGGCTCAGACCTGAAAGGCAAGCCATGTGGGTACTAGGGGGGAAAGGGGCAAGAAACAGGAGGAAGGCATGGGTGTGGCTGTCATAGAAGCCAGGGGAAAGAAATGTTTCAAGGAGGGAGTCGTGGAGGATCTGAGTGACCTGCCCACACTCCCATGGCTATGCATGGTGATGGAGCCTCCCAGGAAGAAACCAAGGATAAATGAGGTGGCTCCCTGGTCCATCAGCATCAATAGCTCTACAGGAAGGAAACCAGAGCACGTGTCTCTTCTCCTCATATGCACAGACCAAGGCGAGAGCACGTGGACTCGATGGAAGGGAAACATCCACAGGCTAGAAGCAGGGTCCTAAGCAGAAACCAGGTCACCTGGAAACGGTCTTAGTCTTCCAGCTTCTGGGGCGGTGAGGATGTGATTTCCACTGTCATTTCTGGCCAGCCTACAGCATTGTGTCATGGCCAGCCACATTCACAGGGACTCACAATGTCAGAGTCGCCTCTTTCAGAAAGCCCTCCTTGACACGGGACAAGGGGTTCCATGGTGCCTGAGCTTCTTCCTTGGAGGCCTTACTGGGCTTTGTACTAATCTGGAAACTTTGTAAAGGCAGAGGCAAAGTTGGGCTTCTTGGCCCCCAGAGTCCCAGCTCAAGACCCGAGAGCTATGCAAACAAACGAGCAAACAGATGGAGAACAAGAGCAGGAGAGGGGTTCCCTTCTTGTCCTGGCCCAGAACAGGTTCAGCTGGAGGCCTCTGACGGTGGCTTGGTGGGAGGCCAGTCCCTGCTCAGCTCTACTGAGAACAATCCCAGAGAGAATACAAGGGTTCCTCCTCTGCCCTTACTGGCCTTGCCTGAAGTCTCCTCTATCCCCCAATGCCTTTTTCTTTGATCCAAGATACACACATACACCTCCATAGCAGAATCTAGAAGATCAACAGGCTAGGACAGGGGTCAGGTTGCACAATACTGAGATAAAAGCTGTCTCAGTTTCCAGACTCGTCCTGCCCCGAAGCTATTGTTGGCAAACACAGGGGACTGAGAGAGGGGCTGTAGGCTCCTGCCATATCTCTGGATGGGAAGGGGCTTCAGGGAACGCCAGAGCTCTGTCTAGCCATGTTGATCCCTGCAACCACCCTGCATCCCCAGAATTCTCCAGGTTGGATCAGATCTGTGCCTTCCTGGAGCAACATGAAGGAGCCTTTATAGGTCATGCCCAGGTCATGCCACGCTTGAGATGGACAGTTCCGGAAACACCAAGCCTATCTATCTTACAGCCCAGACTGTGTGTCCCCGGGCTCTCTTCCAGGAATACATCCCTCTAAAGCAGGTCTTGGGATTCATGGGTGGCCTCCCATTCCAGACCCAAACCTCTTCCAGAACAGAAGCTGTATTCCTCCCTCCTCCCCTCCTCTCCAAGGACTGATTGTTACATGGATGAAGTGTCTCACAGATCACACAGGGTACAATGTCTTGTCGCCTTACTGTCTGAAGATACCGGGTCCATAATAAGGTCTGGCCCAGCTCCCCTGGGGAATGCAGCTTAAAGCATGGCAAAATTCTTCTCTCTCTGGATGGAGCTGGGCTGCTGTAGGAGGAAGGGAATTTGGCCTTGACTCTGGGCCAGGCAGCCAGGCCTGGCTGGAACAAGGGAGTCTGGAGGGAGAAGAGCTATCTTTTTTTAGTAGAGTGTGTGGTCTCCAAAGGGCCACAACCCCGAGAAGACTTGCATGAGTCATTAACCATTGAAAACCTCCTTACCTTACCTTACCTAAGGGACCTGTCTCCCCAGTAAACCCCTCATCCTGCCCCCCACCCTCCTCCTCTCATCTCTACTCCTGCCCTCCTGCTTCTCTCTGTTGCTGGGAGACAGCCACTGTTTGCTAGTACCCTAGCCAAATGAGCAGCAGCCCGGCCAGCCAAGTAGCCAGTAAGCTTGAATACCTGCATCCCTGGGGCCCCAAGCCTCCCGAAACCCCCCTAGAAGAACCACTCTGTGGTTTCCAGACAGCAGTCACACTCTGCCTGGGCTCTGACCACAGCAACTTTTCTCTAACATTTTGCTCAGGGCTCCCAATGGCCCAGGGGAGCTGAGAAGGGTCGCTTCCCAACTGCAGCAGCCTGGGGCCTTGTGTACCGGAGAGGAAAGCTGTGAGCTTACAGCTCAGCCCTGGCCTTTAATTACAAGGTACATTCAGTTGCCTACTTGTTTCTGCTTCTCTGCAGACCTCACTAATTGAATTTGCCACAGCAGCAGGCAGACCTAGGGGACCGAGAGACCAAGGAGCAGGGGGCTGTAAACTTACTTCCTTTCCTGCTTGGCCAAGAGCAAAAAGTGCAAGAAGCCAAGAAACTCTATCCGGTTACCGGACCATGCCACTACCACGTCTAAGGGGACCCTTAAGCCCCATGACCCATGGCACCCATGCCTACCCTAAGCCCAGAGGCCAGGTGGCACCCAGATGCCTGCCTCCCCCGACCCATTTCAACTCTGATTCCCAAAGCTAAGCAAAGTCTGCTGGAGCAGTGGGGCTAAAATCCCAAACTCTGCCACTTAGCCACTTAGCTGGCTCGGCTCACCTACCGTAGGAGTCGCCTGGGTCCAGGAGGGAGTCGGGCTCCATGGTGTGTGGGCCCCTGGGCCGCGGCCCCACCTGATTTATGAACTGAGGCCGTCTCCATGAGCGCCTGCGCTTCTCCTTTTGTATTCCATCTGGCGGCTTCTCCAACTAGATGACTGGGTATTCCTGCAAGCAGGCCCCTTTCCAGCCCTCGCCTTCATACAGTACATTTAAAGTAGCAGTAACCTTTTTTTCCTCCCCCCACAGCCTGCCTGGAAACATTAGAAGGGACCGAGGCGGCGAGATGTCTAAAATAGGAAGACGCTGGGGACGGCTGGCCTGGCTGCCCGTGATGCTGGCTGCAGAGATCTGGTCCGGCTGTGCAGATGGAAAAGCTAAAAGGTAAGGTTGACACGGAGCTTAACATCTGGAAGCCGGTTCTGGGACCTCAGGAGCCCGTTGTGAATGGATGGGGAGGCTGACCTCCTCGTGGGAGGGGATAAGGGTGTCTGCTGTTCACCACCCAGCGCCCCAAAGCCCAGGGGCTTCTCCCAGGCCTTGCAGAAACCTCCCACTCAAATCTGTTCTCAGACATTTCCTGCAGTGTGGGATGCAGAAATTGACTCATCCATCCATTCAGTCACTAAATATTTTTTTTGAGAATCCAGTCCTTGCCAGACACCGTGCTGTGCTGGGTCTGCAGCAGAGAGCAAGGTGAAATGTCTGGCCCACTGCAGGGGCATTGGCACCTGGGTGTGCTAGTTACTGCAATGGAGCATGCAGGATAATATTCCAGGAGCACAGAGAATGGGGGCTCACTGGAATGAGAGAGATGGTTATGGGGGATCCCTGGGGGAAAAGGCACATGGCAGTTAGCCGGGTAAAGAAGGATAAAAGGCATGCATATGCGACATTGAGTATTTGTCAGACTTGTTCTAGTGCTTAGAATGAATAGAGCTGAGACAGAGGTGGAGAGGGAGTTCAGAGAGGGTCGAGTTGGACATCTGGTGACATGATTCCAGTTGCCTTAGAAAGGCTTCTCTGGCCATTGTGTGGAGGATGGGGCAGGGATGAGCTGAGCAAGGCTATAGCTTCAACAAGAGCAGCTGTGGCCATACAGGGACAAGTTGTTAAGCTCCACCCACTGTGGTACCTTTTGGACTGCTTACCCACCAGTTTCTCATGAGAGCCTCCCAAGGGAGACTTCTGCTAGAAGCCCATTTCATAGACAAGTACAATGCAGCTTAGAGATGTGTCCAGGCCACAGTTTGTGAGTGACCACCTGGGCAGGTCTGGCTTCCAAAGAGGTCACAGCATTAGTGCCAGAGAGTGGAAAGACAAAGATGCTTTCATTAGCTTGGCATCACTCTGGTCTAAACCAGTACAGGCCAGTATCATGGACTCCTAGCAGGAAAAAACTTCATCTGAGTCCAGGAGGAGAAATGCAAGCAGGGTTTGGATGGGTTGACGGGGAGTTGGGGGTAGGGGGGAAGGGCAGAGTGAACTGTGTCCAAGCTGATGCAGAGGCAGGAACAGAGACCTGTGCTAATAGGGGCCTATCTGGTGAGGAGCAGACCATCACGTGACTAGAGAAGGTTCCAATGAGAAGAGCACAGAGACGGAGCTCAGAGGACCAAAAGAACAACTAGAGTGTGGGCTTGCTCCAGGGGCCACAGGAAGCATCTGTTCAGAGGCTGGCCTCCTTTCCAAGGGATGCCTGGGTGTTCCTTTGAGCATCCCTTTCCAAACCTCTCCAACACACAGGGCTTCTTGCTAAAGAAGAGATACCATCGGCCCTCCGCCTAGCTGAATGCTAGGATCTGAGCCATCTTTGGCCTGCTTTTTTGGAGGAATGGCTATGGAGTTGGGCAGAGAGATCTAGAGGAGAGAGATGGGGGGACATGCATCTACAGGACTCAGATCAAGCTTCTTCTGCCATGAGTCCATAGTATGGGCCTGCACTGGCTTAGACCAGAGTGAGGCTGAGCTAACATCTATACTGAGTCCATCCCAGCTGCTACCTAGCAGCTCTCTGAGAGCCAGTGGCTGCTGACGTGGTCAGCCTGGCCACAAGGAGGCTCCTCCTGTTCCTTCACCCCTCCTCCCCACTTTAGATGACAGGATCCCAGCTCCCAGCCTCCTGCTGCCTTAATTACAGGGAGGCCAGGCCCTACCCAAGCCTACTGTGGGCACCAGGCTTCTTGGATCTCCTCATTAAGGGTGCCTGAGGAAGGGATGTTGCAGGGGATGGGGCCGGGAGGGGTTAGGGAAGGAGTGTTGCAGGGGATGGGGTGGGGGATGGGGTTAAGTATAGGGGATGGGACCATGTTTTCCCAGCCAGTAGGTTTCTGGTCCCAGGGCATTCTGGGGTCTCTGGGGTTCACTACAGATCAGCAAGCACTGGGAAGTCTGAGGTAGGAGGGTAGTGAGTTCAAGGCCAGCCTTAACCACATTAGTGAGAACCTAAAAAAGACTGGAGCAGGCAGGCAACCAGATGGCTTAGTGTTTTGGTAAAAACACTTGCTATCTAAGCCTGACAACCTGAGTTTGACTTGTGGAACTCACAGCAGAGAAAGAAACAACTGAAATTTATCCTTTGACCTATACATGCGTGCAGACCACGCGTGTACACATCTGCCTGAGTGCACCCCACCCCCACCACCAACAATAATAAAAATAGCTAGCATGCATAAAGCCAGCCTCCCATGGGACTTTGCTCCAGCTGCTGGAACTTACGCTGTATGCACAGAAAGGAATTCTATAGGAGCTGTGGAGTAGCTTAGTTGGTAAGGTGCCCGGCTAGCACGCAAGACGTTCTGCTTCCATCCCCTGCTCTGCAACAAAAACAGAGCATGGTGATCCCAGCAGTTGGAGATGGAGACAGGAGGATTGGAAGTTCACAGTCACCCTCTGGTACACTGGAAGCCAGTCTGGACTACACAGGAGACACTGTCCAAATAAAAAGTGGGTGGAAAGGAAGGGAGAAGAAACAGAGAAGAAAGAAAGGAGTGGACCGAGACATCAATAAAAGGAGTGAAGGAATGGGAACACTGCAGAGGGCATGAGGGAGAGAGGACGGGTGCCTGGCAGCGAGCTTGATCATTGCTTGCCTATGGAAAGGTCAAACCACCAGGCCAGCATGGAGACAGTGCTGTCTTTGTCAAGTCCTGAGCCTGGCCAAGCAGGAAATCCAGATGTCCAAGGGAGACTCAGAGCTCAGCGATCTGAGAGCAAAGTAGGGACATGAGGCTATCAGTCAGCTGAGCAGGTTCAAGAAAGCATGGGGAGGGAGGCTGGCCAGGTAGGACTGTGACAGATGAAGAGGAGTTCACAGGACCGGAAGCAGGAGGCATGGGATCGCATATACTGAGGTGCAGTGTGCTCCAACAGCCTTCGAGTTGTTTTTATGCCCCAGACTTTCTGCTTGAACTTTCCTAAGGCCAAAAGGGGAACAGGAAGAGCCAGATGCCCTGCTCCCACTGAGCCAAGTGGTGTGCTGTCTGGCCAGGCTGGGTGCTCTCTCTTGACACTGCCTGGGCACAGGTGGCAGAGCTCAGACTTCAGAGCTCAAGACCAGGTGCCAACCTACCTGCCTTGGTACAAATCCCATCTATTGCACCTGCCAGGAGACGCTTAGCACACAAGGTCCCTTATCAGTGCCTCAGTTTCCTCCTTAGTGTCCCTGGAGGGTGAGGGTAGGCCCTGGAGGGCTGCTAGGTAATTCATAAGTTGGGCAGTGAGAACACAGACAGGAATCTGGGTTAGAGTATGTTAGGTAGCACCCTGACCTCTCAAGGCCCATAGCACAGCCCCTAGGAGCGTGTGTGAGCTGCCCAGCATGGCTTTATCCCCACATACTCTTCTTATCTTCCCTTCTTTCTCCCTCCACTTTTTTCCCCTTATGTCTTAATAACTGTTCTGTTTCGTGAAGAGACGCTATGACCAAGGCAACTCTTATCAAAGAAAGCATTTAATTGGGGGCTTGCTCACAGTTTCAGGAGGTTAACCTATCATCATCGCGGCAGGCAGCATGCCTGCAGGTAGGTAGGCATGAGCTACAATCTGATTCACTGGCAAGCAGGCAAACAAAGACAAAGACATACAGAGACAGAGAGGCAGAGAGAGACAGAGATAGAGACACACAGAGAGAGACTAGGCCTGGTGGGTGTGGACTTTTGAAACCTCAAATCCACTCCCAGTGACACAAGGCCACACCTCCTAATCCTTACTAAACAGTTCAAGGGGCTAAGCATGTGACTATATGAGCTATGGAGGCCATCCTTATTCAAATCACCACACCTCCCACCCGAGCCGCACAGCAGCCTCTAGGGCTTTGTTTTGTTTTGTTTTGGAAGAAGATATCGCTATGTGGCCATGCTGGAACTTAGAATCCTCCTGCCTCAGCTTCTGCAGTGCGGGGATCACAGGTGTGTGCCAACGTGGACTTTGGCACTCTCCCTCCCGCCCCGGGGCTGCAGCAGTGCCTCTGCGGGAGTAGACTCTTTCCCAAACCTACCCCAATCCTTGCGTTGATCACAGGCTGCTTCCCAGAGCCACCCCCATTCACTCTGCCCCACCCCCAGAGTGATTTCCTCCGCAACCCTCCAAATGGTGCATACTCTGCCAGTCTCCACCCTCAAAGCATCCAGAAGAACTAGCAGATCTCAGCAAACCCATGATGGGGGAAGCTCAGCTGTCCTTTTTCTGTTCCTTAATTCATTGGGCACACAATGCAGTGAACCCTTGGACCTGAGACAGCTTCACTGGAGACATCCTGTCTGTGACCTGTGTCTCTCGTTTCCCTGACTCTTCTTACGGCTTCTATTCTCAGAAAGAGCCTGAGCACGGGGCCACACAGATGAGCTCTCCAGCATCCTCTTGCCCCAACTCAGTGACTGAGAAGTGGCCATGCTGGGATTTGAACCCTTGCCTCTCCAGTGGCCTCATGAATAGAAGGTTGTCTGGTGTAGGCAGTAAAGAGGTGTGGAGATGAAAAGAATCATCTGGAAGAGCCGTCCCACCAGCCTTTGCTCTGATCCCCAGGACTTGAGTTCACACCTAGAACCCCTCTGAACCATGTCTTCATGTCCCTTGATTAAAGAGCTTCTTTTTTTAAAGCTTTGAGTCCCATGGCTGGTATCATCCAACAAGTCCTGAGCCATACCAGGTTACCATGTCCTTGATGGTAGAAAAGCAAGGAAATGCCATGAGCAGATCATGAATCCCTTCAGAGGACAATGGTTCCCATGGCTGCCTGTGCAGGGGTCTATGAGTTCCCAGTGATGTATTTATAAAAAGAGAAAGAGAAAGAGAATATGTTCTGTAGGTATGCGGGTAAGATATGGGGGAAGGGGGTGTCTCAGCAGGCTCATGCCGAGGCATCCCTTCCCCCTGAGGGACCAGGCATCCCTTTCCTCTGAGGGACCAGGCATCCCTTTCCTCTGAGGGACCAGCCACATGAGACAATATGGAATAGAGTTATTCAGGGCAGGGGGAGCGAAGTTCAGAGGGTAGTAGAAGCAGAGAGAGTGAGAGAGTAGAGAAGTAGAGGCCGGCCATGAGCACGTGGAAAGAGAGGGGGAAGGGACGGGAGAAGGATGAAGGAACAGAGGGATCAAAAGAGAGCAAGAGAGCTAGAACGCAAGAGAGAGAGAGAGGAGGAGGGGACAAGCAGCCCCTTTTAGAGTGGGCCAGGCCTACCTGGCTGTTGCCAGGTAACTGTGGGGGTGGAGTTTAGACAGAATGCTAACACCCAGTCTCAGAGAATCCTACCACACTATCCCATAAAACCAGGGATCAGGGAAAGAAAAGGCGAATCACTGCCTCCAGGAGTGAAGAGTAAGAGTTTGATCCAATTTGGACCCCAGACATCCCAGTCATGCGCAGGGAGCTGGCTCAGCTGGAAAGGTTCTTGTCAGGCAAGCATAAAGATAGGAGTTTGGCTTCTTAGAACCCAAGTGAAAAACCAGGTAGGTAGGCAAGGTGGCTTGCCTGTAATCCCAGGGCCCAAGGACGAAGACAGGGAATCCTTGGAACAAGCTACCTCACCACATAAAATCTCCAGGGTTAGTAAGATGCTTTTCCTAAGTAAGAAACTAGGAAATTAGGAAAAGGAGGGAAAACTGATTGGGGGAGACAGGTGACATCAGTCAGACTGAGGCTTCCACATGCCTACACACACAAGTATGCATATATATGTGCACTTGCACATAAACATGCAAAACAAAATTTTCTCAAAGAAAGAAAGCAGTCATTGGGGTGCTCCTGAGGAGGATGAGTCCTTCCCAACTAGCTGATCCCAGGGCCAGCTCTCGGCCATAGAGCAGTATGAACGCTCTCAACCACAGAGTAGTGTGAACACTCTCAGCCACAGAGCAGTATGAACACTCTCAGCCACAGAGCAGTGTGAATGTGCTGGGCCACAGAGCAGTGTGAATGCTCTCGGCCACAGAGCAGTGTGAACACTCCCAACCACAGAGGAATGTGAACACTTTCAGCCACAGAGCAGTATGAACACTCTCAGCCACAGAGCAGTGTGAACACTCTCAACCACAGAGTAGTGTGAACATTCTCAGCCACAGAGCAGTGTGAACGAACACTCTCAACCACAGAGTAGTGTGAACATTCTCAGCCACAGAGCAGTATGAACACTCTCAGCCACAGAGCAGTATGAACGCTCTCAACCACAGAGTAGTGTGAACATTCTCAGCCACAGAGGAGTATGAACACTCTCAGCCACAGAAGGATATGAACGCTCTCAGCCACAGAGCAGCGTGAATGTGCTGGGCCACAGAGTAGTGTGAATGCTCTTGGCCACAGAGCAGCGTAAACACTTGTTAGACAATCCCAAGTCTTTCCAAAAAAGCTGGCTAGAAAGGAAATAACTAGAATTTGGAGGTTTAGATGACTTTCCAGGGTAAGAGGATCAGAATGTAGTCTGGGGTCCTCAAAGTTCCCCCAAATCACAGTGAGCCAGGAGGCCTGTATTGAGGTCCAGGATCTGCCTGGACTTGTATACTTGAAAGGAAACCCCAGCATAACCAGTGACAAGGAGTGACAGGGAGTCTGCAGATAGGTCAGTGCAGGGATGGTGTAACTGTGTAACCTCAGGTGGTACTTTTTCTCATCCACCAAGCATCAAGGGTCACTACCCAAAACATAGTCATAGGTGTCTCCAGGTTAGCGGCCATTGGAGATCCAATCCAGGACTTAACACACAGTCACACACATTGCTGGATTACCTCCCAGAACAAGAATTCTGCCCTTATTCAGACAGTGCTAAACAATCACACCATGCCCGGTCCTACTCCTGCAGCCCAGCTAGCCCTGGCTATCCCTGTGGCCAGGCAGAGTAAGTGTCCCTGAATCACCAGATCTTCCTGACATGGACTCATATCTGTGCCGTCCACCTGACCGCCCCACACCGGACCTCTTGGCTAGTGATCAAGCCAGTCAGGAAAAGCCACAAGAAGCCTGGTATGTTTCCAGATGAGCAGCAACAGCTGTCTGTGTGATTCAGCAAAGCTGCCCGACGACTACGCCAAAGGCTGGGGAGACCCAGGACCGAGTCAGCCAGAGTACCAGACGCGGACATCTCCAACCATAGCAGATTCTCAAAGTGTTACCAGGTGGGGAGTCTGCCCACCGTTGTGAGAGGCTTAAAATGCTCTTTTACTGTGGACTTTTGGAAGGCTGGACATTCAAGAACAAAGTTTAGAGTGCCAGACCACATAGCTGACCCATTGCAGGGCAGGCAAGTTCTATGTCAGAGGGGCCACGCAGTAAACATTTCAGACATTGTGACTCTTCAGTTCTGCCTTTGTAACTGGAGAGCAGCTATGGACAGCTCCCCAATGAGTGGGTGTGACTGTGGACCAATCAAACAGAACTCTTGGGGGCAGAAGGTACTCAGCAGTTAAGAGCATTTGATCTGAAACCACGAGCAGCAGATCCCAGCACTGTCTGCTGGGCAAGTGGACCATGCCACCAGGACAAAAATAACCAGTAAGGTTGAGCAGGTTCAAAATCCCAGGGAATCTCAGAATTTAAAACAGCAGGCTTGGAAACAGCTCCCTGCCAAGTTCTACCTGTCCCGAAACAGATAACCATGACACCCCGTTAAGAGGACCATGACCATCAGTCATGTAGGGATGGACAATACCTGAAGTCCTTCCCCATGCAAATAGAGCATGCCTAACATCTCAGATGAAGCCAATGGGAAGCATCTACCTCTGGATCCCACCTTACCCCTGAGATGTTTATAAAGTTCCTATTCACATGGAGTAAAGTGCACTGAGAATCATCTGGGGGTGGCTGTCTTACTGAGCTGCAACACTCTGGAGAAGAATTTTCTCTCCTGAAGCATTCATCACTGGACCTCAGATCTGCCCAGCAGGCTGAACTTTGGCCCCTGCTCACCGCTGAGGCTACTGAATGCCATTCGCTGGTGGTAGCAGGAGAGACCCTCAATCTGCATGCGCTTCCCTTCAGAGAGCTCTAACACTTTGGCCATTCTAGCCAGAGCAAAGCCCCTCAGAAACTTTCTTTTTGTCCAAGTCAGAGATCCTCGGGTCGTGTTCTGTCTCCCCTGAGCTGCTTGTCAGCAATGCTGTGGCAAATACTGTTAGGTAGACACACAGCCCTTTACCCGTCTAGCAAAGAGGGCAACCCCACAGATGCCTGTGGCCCCAGTGCCGAGGTGTGTGGAAGTAGGAGGGTAGCTGGAGCAAGCTGGCTTCATCCGGCTTAGCTGAGAACTTGTGAGCCCCAGGGTCAGAGAATTGCCTCCAAGGAAAAGGAAGATATACAATAACATCTTCTAAGCCTTTTAGGCATCCTATACACACACACACACACACACACACACACACACACACACACACAAATAGACCATTACTTGACACTAAAAGTGGACTTCCTTATCATTTTCTTATCTAGTCATGAAACAGTATTTTCTTGGGTCTCTCTGGAAGCTGTAAGGACCACATGGGTTGTAGTTTGCTGACTCATGTGGGGATGCTGGGAGACTGGTTAGCCTTGAAGGGGGAAAGGGCCTTGAATCTCAGAGCAAGGCTTTTGGGTCAATGGGGGTTGGAGGTTGAGAACTGATAGCATTCACCACTGGCCTGGTGAATCATCTACCATCCATTCCATCTGCCCTCCTCCCAGCCCCCTGCAGACCAAACCACTGCCCACCTAGAAGCTCGGAGGCAATGTGTGGAGACCAAGCACTGGCATAGTCACAGGGACACTTTTTTAAAAACATTATTACAGCTCATCCATGTACTCCCAGAACTAGAAAACCTGAGGCAGGTGCATTACTATGAGTTTGGGGACTGCTTGAGCTACATATTAAGCTCCATAGAAAGGGCTAAAGATGAAAACTTAAAAAAAAAAAAAAAAAGTTAGGTCAATAAAAGAATCAAGAACATCGTTTTGGTGTTTGTTTGTTTGTTTGTTCGCTTGCTTAAGACAGGGTCTCTCTGTGTAGCCCTGGAATTCATTGTGCGGATGATGCTGGCCTTGAACTCACAGAGGTCTACCTGCCTCTGCCTCTAGGGTCTGAGATTAAAGGCGTGCTCTGCCAAGCTGAGCAACATGAACCTTCTTTTAAGCCCCACTCCCCACTTGGGGTCACCACAGTTAAGGGGTGGCTAAGTGTGAGTCCAGCATGTTTCTAGTGCACACAGCTATAGACTCATAGGCACACCCTCCCATCCAAAGCGCCACCATTCCCATGGCTTGTGGCTAGTCCCATGCTTTCCTGCAACAAGGTTTTGTCACGGACCAGCTTAGGCAGCATCTTCCTCTTTGACCTTTACCCCCATTGCTGTCACATACCTTACTGGTCCCCCCCCCCCCCCCGACATGATGACACACGACACCACGAAGTCCCTGGCACTAGGCTTTCTGCTGGGGAATCTCAGAAGCAGACT